>NC_135625.1:8079355-8679355 GCF_053574225.1 Canis aureus | reverse complement strand
ATAAATTCTTTGTAGTATAACTGCAAAGCAGTGGTGATTCAAAACAGCAGATTGGAAGTAGCATTGCCATTAATTATAGGACAGTAGAAACAATTGAAGAAGGATGAATAGGAGTCTTTATTCAGAAAATATTTAGTGGCTGACATTTTAGTGGTATCAATATCTACAGTATGATGATAATATTAGGCAACTGAAAAGGAATGGGAAAGAAAGTTATTATATACCACTAAAGAAAAGAGTTGCATCATATTGCTTTTTTAATTTTACATATAAAAGAGGAAAATGGATGCTATCTTTACATATCTGAAAGGGTCATGTCTTATTCTTCATTTAGTCAGAGGTCTGCAGGAGTCCTGGGTAACTATAAGTATCTACCATCATTTCTGTAAGATTTCATTTGAAAAATGAGGGATGTGCTTAATAATAATCCATTGGTTTAAAAAAGAATGAGCTAACCTTTATGAACTAGATTCTCAATTTCTTGAGGTTATTGAACTATTTCTCCATATTAGCAAGCATGACTTAGAAATGTGGTTTACAACTCTTGAATTATTTATTGAGAGTTTTTTTTAATATTTTATTTATTTATTCATAGAGACACAGAGAGAGAGAGAGGCAGAGACACAGGCAGATGGAGAAGCAGGCTCCATGCAGGGAGCCTGATGTTGGACTCCATCCAGGTTCTCTAGGATCACGCCCTGGGCTAAAGGCAGTGCTAAGCCACTGAGCCACCTGGGCTGCCCTTATTAAGAGTTTAAAAAAAGATTTTAAAAACTGTAAGAGATACATTCATAAACACTATAATTAAATATAGAGAGAAGAAAAAAAATATGTTCAAATGACCCACAGGAAGGCAAGATAAAAAACAAAGGGACAACAAACAGAGGAAACATTTTAAAAAAATGATAGAGGGGCAGCCCAGGTGGCTCAGCGGTTTAGCGCCGCCTTCAGCCCAGGGCCTGATCCTGGAGACCCAGGATCGAGTCCCACATCGGGCTCCCTCTGCCTGTGTCTCTGCCTCTCTCTCTCTGTCTCTCATGAATGAATAAATAACATCTTAAAAAAATAAAATAAAAAAAATAAAAAATGATAGAGCTTTACCATCTCAGAAGTTATATTAAATATAAGTGATACTAATATACCTCCCCCAAAAAAGAAAGACTGATAGCGTGGATTAAAAAATAAGACCCAACTTTGTCCTCTTCAAAGATTTATTTGAGCGTAAGAGGGGCAGAGAAAGAGAATCTCAAGCAGACTCCCTGCTGAACATGGAGTGAAGCTGGACTCTATTGCAGGACTCTGAGATCATGACCTGAGCCAAACACAAGGGTCAGGTGCACAACTGACTGAGCCATCCAGGCGCCCCCCAACTCTGTGCTCTTTATAAGAAATTCATATCAAAGTCAAATTAAATGACATGGGTACATGGAAAGTAAAAAACAAACAAAAAAAGAGGCAAACCAAGAAACAGGCTATAGAAAGCAAACTGATGTTATCAGAAGGGAGGTGGGGGTGGGAGATAAGTTAAGAAAATAAATAAAAACAAAACAAAAGGAAAACATACAGATGATAGTAAAGAAAATTACTAGAGACAAAGTGAGGATAAAAGGACCAATCAGGAAGATATAATGATTGAGATGTGTACATACCAAACAGTAGAGTTTCAATACAAATGAAGCTAAAAACTTTTAAGATCTACTCTCTTAGCAACTTTCCGATATGCATTACAGTATTAGTAACCTAGTCACGATGTTGTACATTATATCGCCAGAATTTATTTATCTTATTAGTAGCAGTTTATATCTTCTGATCGCCTTTACCCATTCCCTCCAAGTGCCCTTGACTTTGGAAACCAACAATTTGTTTTACATTTCTATGAAGGATTTTTTTTTTGAGATTCCACATATAAGTTAGATAATATATAAGTGTCCTTTCTCAACAACCTGACTTATTTCATGTATTATAATGGCTCTCAAATTCATCCATGTTATCATGATATATTACATTTTCTTTATCCATTTATTCACTGATGGGCACTTAGATTGTTTCCATGTCTTGGTTATTTAAATAATGCTACAGGATACACAGTGCTGTAGATATCTCCTTGACATAGTGACTTTGTGTCCTTTGGACATATACCAAGAAATGGAATTGCTGTGTCATATGGTAGTCCAATTTTAACTTTTTGAGGAACCTCCATACTGTTTTCCATAGTGGCTGCACCAGTTCACATTCCCACCAACAGTGCATAAGGGTTCCATTTCATTTATCCTTGTCAATACATTATGTCTTATATTTTTGATGTAGGTCATTCTAATAGTACGAGATCACATCTCATTGTGGTTTTGTTTTGCAGCTCTCTGATAATTAAGTGGTATTGAGCACTTTTCCTATACTTGTTAATTGTCTATGACCCTTCTTTGGAAAAAATGTTTATTCAATTCCTCTGACCATTTTTGAATCATTGTTGTTGTTGTTGTCATTGAGTTATATGAGCTCTTTCTCTCCTTAGGATAGTAACCACATATCACATACATCATTAGCAAATATTTTCTTCCACTCCATAGGTTACTATTTCTTGTTTTTGATGGTTTCTTTTGCTGTGCGGATTTTTAGTTTGGTGTAGTTCCACTTGTTTATTTTCGGTTTTGTTGTCTTTGCTTTTGGTATCAACTCTAAAAATGCATTTATTTTTGTTAATTAAGTTGTTTTCTACTACTTGTACTCTCTTGATAGTAATAGATTTCATAATACTTCCTAAATTTCAAATCAATGATTGCTATATCGAGATGTAATACAAAATCAATTATGGATGATATAACAATTAGATAAAATAGCTAGATAAAACGTTGTTGTGCTTCCCTGTGTCACGTAATTACTGTGATATGTATTAGAAAGAATAAAATACTATAATGTCAACAATAAATGTGCATGTATTTTTGAAAACCTATTGATAAATACAAAAAACTACAAACCTGCAAGAGCAGATAAAGATTGTTATGCATATGAAGGGTTTATTCTTTGAAAAACTGCTTAGTAAAGATACCACAATATAATCTGTGCATTCTCCTCCTTTATGAGACTCTTTCACACATCACATTGGAATGGATTATACTGACAACAAGGCTAAGCAATGCAGTGTCTGTTTCTGTTACCACAACAGTAGTCTTTACTTGGCATGGTTTTCATTCTGTGTTCCTGTTAATCTTTCTTTCTTTATTCATTTTTAAAGACACTGATAGAAGGCACATAATCTTTGTATACAGTAAACATTACAATTTGAATAACTATGCTGAGGTGGAATTTTACATGACAGTAGGGAATTCACATGAGAGCAATTGAAACACATCACTTTATTATACTTAGGAGTGTAACACTTATTTTTTATTTTATCACTGGATGTCAGGTACCTAGCCTGATTCTGTTTCCAAGTCTGTAATTTTGGAACTCTTTAAAATATTTTTGTTGGCTTATTTTAACAAAAACTTTATTCAAAACTGCAATGAAGTTTTATTAATATTAGAATTACCTCAAATTTTGAATATCTTAGATAATTATTGTGTTTAGTGACTTCATAAAAAGGGAATGACTGAAGTTCTTTTTGTCTGGCCATTGTAATATTTCATGAAAGTATTTTTCATGTTGTTATAATATCTGGTATGATATTATAGCTCTATGTACACATATATAACTATATCTCTATGTACATATATTTTTCTGTCATTGTTTTTATTAATGTTTTAAACTTAAAATGAAAATTAAAATATAACTCTTTTAGTTTTGTATTTATTGCATTTTAACGATATCTCATGTGTCAGAGAGATGGTACTATTGCTGCTTCTTTTAATGTATGAAAAATATGACCAGAAAAATATTTGAGAAACACATGAGAAAGAGTCGGTAGTACTTTTCATATTTCATAATGAAAAAAAGAAATATTTCTTTCTTTAATTCCGTATCATCAGGCAGGATTACTGTCTTCATTTTTATCAAGTTTTATGAAAGTTCACAGGTGTGAAAGTCATACTCTTCTATAATTTAATCTATCATAGTTCCCAGACAAGCTGAAAATAAGAAGAGGAGTTGTAAGTTAAATTTAGACGACTAATTTTTTTTCTAAATTTAAGTTAGAAATTTAATTGATAAGAATGATAGTGAGTTATTTTAGAAGCCCTACATTGTGGAAGTGTAAGATACAGATAAAACAAAACATATATGTGAAGATTAATGTCAGGAATGATAAAACAAGAAAGCATGGGAAGTAAGAGAGAAAGCTTGGAGAAGATCAAAACAAAGTTAAAATTGTATTACTTAGACCCTGATATATAGTCTTAACAGGAGTCTGAATTTAATGCTGAGTGATTCTGAACTATTGAATTAAACTGAGATAAAAATCTTTAAACCACATCATTCATCTTCTCAATATAATACAGTGAATTAGTGTCACCTTATACATTATTCTTTGCTCATCTCAGCCAACAGTAAAATTCTTCACCAGCACTGCTTCAATATACCTTTTACAAATATCTCTGCAACTCTTTCATATTCCTTTGCCTAGCCTTGGCACTAATACTTCTGATAAACTTCATTTCTGCCCTATTGTAATAACAGTAGGTGTAGAGCTTATTTTAATGTCAGTTTTTGGAAAGATATGCATAAAGCATAAATTTTTCTTATACTCATATTGAATTTCAAGCCTTAAAAAAAATCTTGCTTGTCCTATGAATGAGAATGTTGAATAGAAAAAGTAGTTTTTTTCTTTCCATTTATTTCAATTCAAAACAATTAATTGGTTATTTTAGTAAAACTATAATTTTTCCATTACCCAATTAATTTTCCCTCTATTCATGCAATAAAAAAAGTCAACACATTCACAATTCATTTTTGATGTCCCCAAACAGAGCCAACATCCTTAGAGTAAGATCATAGTTTCCAGGATGTCTACCTACTTACAAGAGTATAAGAAAGACATTCACACAAACGACTGAAGCCAAATTTTCTTATGGTTTCTTTTCCTTTTATTAGGGGATAAAAAGTTTCAACATCAGAAAAACATCCTATTTCCTGAAGGTGCTCAATTCCATCAATAGGAATTAAGAGAAGACCTATGACCTATGTGCAACTTGCCCCTTCCTAACAGAGTAGAATAACCCCTTCATCCTTGCTAGACATACATATCCCAACTAGGACACTGAGCATCAGCATCACAGATCAAAAAAGTAACAATGTGATTGAAATAAGAACCTACCTTCCCCAGCCCACATGTTTCTTTAAACAGAGATTAAGAGAAATCTTAGATACCCATTCTTCTCTCCATCCTTTCACCCTGTTTCTCCATAATTCTATGCAACAAGCCACCAGGATGATTAGGAATTAAATTTCTTCCATATCAGTGACAATAGGAATCACAGGTCAATCTTAACTCCCAGACTCTAAGTTTTATAAGTTTTTCAGGTTTCTATCAGTTTCTCTTCCCTATTACTCCCCCACACTCTTGAAGACTCTTCAGTGTTCCCTTATAATTGGAAGTTGCCCAGATCCTCAATGTCTTCTTTGAACATTCTTCTCAACATTTTGCTCTGTTGTGAATTTGGCCTTCCCTTAAAGTTAGTGTTTTCCTTGAAGTTCACTCAAGTGGTGGCTCATTGTTGTTTGTTTCTTTTCTGAGTCAGAGGACACTAGTAGGATAAATGCTAAAAAATGACACCTGGGCACATAATTTTCAAACTACCCGGAAAATAAAGCAAAAGATAAACTCCTGAAAGAAACCAGAAGTTGAGGAAAAACACTTTACCGATAGAAAAACAGAACTTAGAATTACATCCTACTTCTAAGAAACTATGCAAGCAAGAAAAAAGTGAACTACATATTTAAAACATTGAGAGAAAAATAACATCAACATAGAATTTTGTACCCTACAAAATTATGCTTCAAAAGTGAAGGAGAAATAAAGGCTATTTTAGACAAATAAAATTGAGGGAATTAGTTGCCAGTAGATGTGCACAAAATTTTGAGAGTTTCTTTAGAGTAAATAGAAATGATACAGATTGGAAACTAATTTCCACATAAAGAGAGAGCATTAACGAAGTAAGGGAAGGAAAATTTAAACTGTTCCTATTGTTAATTGATCTAACCGAGAACAGTTTGTTCAAAATAATACCAACAATGAATTTGATTATACATGCTTTAATATATATATATATATATATATATTATGAATATATACATGCTTGTGGATGTCCATATACAAGTAAATTGAAAGACACAGGACAAGAGACAATAGGAGGGGACTAGGATTGTGGTGTTATTATAAAGTACTCACAGTATCTGTTAAATGACATACCGTTGTTTCAAAGTGGTCATGGATTAGTTGTAAATGTATATTGCAAACTGCAGGGCAACTAGGAGAAAAAATGTTAAAAACAAACAAATCAAGTATTGATATGCTATTAAAAAAAGGAGAAAAATGTAACTGTAACTGTCCAGTTAAAACCACAAAACACAGAAAAAGAGTGGAAGACAAAAATAAGAACAGGGCAAAAATAGTAACACTAAAAAACAATAACAGAAACAAATGTGTATATATAGAGAGATAGATATATGCTTGATCCTCCTTTAATTTTGAATGCAGCCACTTTTTTTCCCTTCCTCTCTTATGATCTCACAGGATGAAAATTCCCTTAACTGACTTGATGGCTTTTCAGTTTCCAATGGAGTAGAAAAATATTTGCCACTCTGCAGAATAATTGCTATTTAGAGAGATGCACAGTGAAACCTTATGGACAGAGAAAGGTGTAAAGATTCAGAGGTGTATTTTAAAAAGAAGCAACATTTAGACTGACATTTAAGGTTGTGAAAGAATCCAATAAACTGGTTGGTGAGTTCAGGCCATCTAAGAATAACAAGATTGAGGATATTATATTTCTCAGCATTCTTTAGAGTGGGGAGCCACTCATTTAAAAAGAAGCAGCAATTTGTTCAGTACTTGGCCTACACTCAGTATATACTGCTGGAACCCAGATTTTAGAGAAATTTTTTGAAATTCTCTGTACAACAAAAAGGATAAATTTGATCCATTGAGTAAGAAAGGATGAAAAGCTGAGGACTGTTTGAAGGAGGGCAGAGGAGATCCAAAAAATGCAAGAAAAGAAAAGATAGAAAACCAAGAGCATCATGGATGAAAAAGTTTCTTGAGGAAAGAATATTTTTGCTATGTGATGCCTGAGATACATACACTCTTCTTAAACTTTATCAAATTTTAGTAAAGTACATATTGCTTACCAGTGCTTCTTATTGTAGGAAAATTTTAAGATGGATTGAACTCAGAGAGGGGAAGAGCTTATATTCACATCTTTGCGAATGCGTGGCATGTCAGGTGAAAAGCTGGAGGAAAAATATTTCAGTTGGTATCAGGGTTAATTGAGATCTGTCATTTTAGAAATTACTCTTTTTTAAAAAATTGAGCTTTATGTATGAAAATAAAAATTGTAACTTAACAGATGCCTTATAAATTAAATTAGCTAATACTGTAGGATATTTCTCTCCTTATAAATTTCTTTTTTCATATACTATAGACCTAATGCTTTGTGGAACCTGCTTTGGGAAAAGATGGCTTCACTACCAAAAATGAACGTCAACAAAAAGAAAAATATCTGAATACAAATGAAATCTGTAACTATTTATGAAAAATATTTTCTATTAACCAACCAAGTAGAAATAGCTAGAACAAAAGGAAAGATTTTATTTACAGTGTTTTCATTCCTTAAAATAAGGGCCCGTGAACGGCTTTTTGTCCTTTCCTTTTTTAAGTCAGTATTATTAGTCAGAATAGGCTGGGTTAATGCAATAATAAATAAACCCTGAAGACCTTAGTGCTTAAGCCAAGAACAACTTTGTGTGTATGTATTTCATACCTTGATGATTTGAGAAAAAATATGTAATGTTATAGATAAGTAGGGAGATAGATGAGAGTTGAGTGACTCTCCTTTATAGCATGATACTCTTTAAAATTTGGGCTGTTTGGATGTTCTAATTCTATCATCTATTAACTACTCAGATGAGAGAATTTGGAAAAAATAGTTATAAACAATCAAACTATCTATGATACGGGAGAGCTTGGCTCTTATCTCACAGAGTCAAAGAATGAATCTTGCAGACAAAGGAGAGTGAGTAAAGGAATAAAAGTTTAGTAAACACAGAGAAAGTTCTCAGAAGTGAGAGATGTCCCTACTGGGTTGCCACTGCGGGCTTGTAGGGTTGGTCTTTTACTGGAAGCCAACCAGGGAACTTAAATCTTTTAACATTGTCTACTGATATCACCACTGAGTAAGGACTAGTGATAACGTCTTTGATGCCTTACTTCTTCTTTGGGGTCCGGTTATCCTTTGTTGGTCACAGATGACTGTCATAAAAAGATACCCTCCTCACCCACACCTAGGGCAGGGTGGTCTGGCTTGTTCCTTTATCTCTGGTTTCCTTATACCTCAGCATTTTGGGGATTTTTGTGAGCCTACTTCCATGGCCCCCTACCTAGCCCTGCCTAGCCCCATTTGTCCTTAACTCATATAGTTGCCTTGGCTCAAAAGTAGCAAATAGGTTGGCTAAATGTCCACTGTCAAGAGTAATTAAGGGACCTCATTTAAACACAGGAACAAGGAAATGTAAACAGGTTTTTTTGGTAAGACTAACACTCTTCTGCCAATGTATTTTTTTTCCTATAAGTTTGGGGAAAGAAATCTACTTTTGGTTACATTTTAGGTGGTTATGAAATAATCATTTTATTACTAGTTTGAACATTGAAAAATACTGCCTCTTACCATACTTTAGCACTAAATTTTATTGATCAGATTTTCATATTTATGAATAATTCACTATATGAGATAAAGGAATTGTAAAGGAAGAGTCATGAGTGAAGGAAACTGTCACCTACCTGACATGTAAAAATGGAAAATGTGGCATATTGAAATTATGACTAATAATAGGAAAAATCACATTTCTTAGAATATTGGTAAGGTTGCAAATACACACACATAGGAGCATTTCATCATTATAATAAGATATAAAGAAAGTTTGAAACTAATTTGAGATTGATCATTGCTACATCTTATTTGTATAATTGAAATTTAAATCAGTAAGTATTTTTTGAGCATTTATGTTGTTCGAAGCACTGTACTAAACACTGGGAATTAAAAATATCAAACTGCTGACATATTCTCCAAATACAGAAATTTACATTCTACTGAGGGACACAAATAAATATGGTCTCTACAAAAAAAAACAAAACAAAAGCAGATAAATGATTGTCCTATTAAATGTGTGGCTTTCAATGGGAAATTTGGAGGTAGAGATTATTTCTGACCCAAGGTGTTGAGAATTTTCCTGGGAAGAGGTTCTCATTGAGTAAAGGTCAGATCATGGTTAAGCAAACAAGGACATGAAGATATTATCTGTAAGAATATCCATGGACAAATACACAAGAAAACGACTTTTCAGGAGATGTTCTGGGGGAAGAAATGCTTTATTTGGCTGCAGCACATAATAGGATAGAATAATAATATTAGCAATATGTATTATTAGTGGTAGATAATCCATTTAATACTTGCTTTGTGATAGATACGATTAACACTTTACATATATTAATTCTTATACAATTGTGTAAAGTAGGTTATATTATTATTCTCATTTTCAGAGGACAAGTGAGATTAAGTAACTTTATAAGTGTATACATCTAGTGAGTTATAGACCTGAAATTCAAAGCCAGATCTGGCTGGTGAGTCAAAAAAAATGTAAAAGTGAATTTAGTATTGGATAAAGTGCTTTGATTATTGGGCAAGATACTTTTAACTTCATTGAGCACATGTTGGTCTGTATTTGAGTCAGATGGTGAGATCTGCTTTCTATTAGAACAAAATTAAGAGCAGCCTATAAGGTACATTGAAATAGGAAAAAACAAAATGGTTAGTAACAGCTTCTGGGCCTGAATTTTTGTTGGTGTGATTTAGGAAAGTGCTAATGAAGTGAAAAACATAATTTTGTGAAACAGACTCAAAAATGACTTGTGGGGGAGAAGATACTGCTAATTAGAAGAAAATAAATGAAATAAAGCATGTATCAAACACAGATCAGAGTGGAAATTGTAGTAATTTTACAACCCTAATTAAGAAGTGAGAATTTGAGGCACACGGATGGCTCAGTCAGGCATCTGACTCTTGGTTTCAGCTCAGGTTATGATATTAGAGTCATGAGATTAGGCCTCACGTTGGGCTGTACACTGAGTGAGGTGTGAGATTCTCTCTCTCTCTTCCTCTGGACTTCTTGCTTGTGCTCTCTCTCTCAAATAAATAAATAGATTTATTTTAGAAAGAGAGAGAGAGAGCATGAGTAGGAGGAGGGGCAGAAGAAGCAGACTCTGTACTGAGCAAGGAGCCTGGCATGGGCTGGATCCCAGGACCCTGGGATCATGACCTGAGCTGAAGGCAGACACTTAACTGAGCTACCCTGGTGCCCCATAAATAAATAATTCCTTTAAAATTTATAATTAATTTATATAGGTATGTAGTACATATCCAAGAAAGGAAGGAAGCCTAAAAGGATAGGTCTGTTACTGTGAGCCACTGAAATTCAAAGGCAGTTCATGACCATAGCAAAACTTAGTAGAAAATTATGATGATGAAATGAATTATGAATTTCCATAACTATGAGATAAGAGAGATTGCTTTCGAGAATAATCAGTCTACAGAACTAAACAGTAGTGCAGAAGGTTTCCATTTCACTAGAGCAGGGCCAACACTTGACACCAACGAGCTTCCCAATTTGTCCCAAACTAACAGGAGGAGAATAATACTTAATTATTGTTTTATTGTTAATGTTCCTGATGACCAATGATGTTGAGTATCTCATCACACATTTACTACATTTAATTTTTTTTTCTCTGTAAATTATATCATTTTAGGTAGGGAAGCAGTATTATTATTTTTTTTCAAATGGTTTGACAGTTTTTCCCTCTTTTACTAGACTATCTTTTCTCTCTTTCTTTATGGTACCTAATTCCATAGTTGATTCTATCTCTGAATTTTCCCATTTTGCAGATGGGTCAGATTGTCTGTTCTTGTGAAAATTCCACACTATTTTTATTTTTATTACTATGACTATAATAATGTCTTCATAACACCCAGGGAAAGACTTTCCCCCATTCTTTGTTTTTACAGCCTGATTCACCTTCAAGATCTTTAGTATAAGATATCCTATAACATACACATGTTTATAAATGTTATAAATACATAAATTTATAAATACATAAATATTATAAGGTTCAGCAATTTGCCTAAGAAGGTTTCTGGATTTTTATTAATATTGAATTTGTTTTGTAGCTTGGAATCTTGACCTTGTATAATATTATCTGAATGCCACGAAGCATAAATGACAAGCATCTTTGCTGCAGCCACTTTCTCCAGACTTTCCAGCTATTTAGTTCCTCTTTTGGTTTGCTGTTAATCATTAATAATATCTTAGCTCTTGTTCCTTTTACTAGTTGACCATTAGAAAAAAATGCTTTTATAGGTTGATCGTTTTATTTACAATATTGGGAATTTTTCTTATAGCTATTGTTTTGGCTTATTGTTTCTGTTGTCTCCCACCCGTCCATCCCCCAAACTCCAGGCTAAGGACAATGTCCTTTAACTATCGATGCTTTCATTTTGGGATAATGACAATAATCCCTCCCTTCAAATCCACTTACCTCTATTGCACAAGTGGCTAGGTGTCATGCTAGATATCAGGAATTGTATCTCTAAGTAAGAAAAGGAGAATAGGCATTTGATGACAAGAATATTGGTATTGTCCACTTGAAATAATTTTGCTTTTTTATTTTTCTAATTTACTTTTTAATCACCTAGCAAAGACATTTCTTAATAAATTCTTTTTGAGAGATTTATATCTTGAATAAAGAGTTGGTTCCAAAAGTCCCTGCAATATTATTAATTTTTTGCTATATTGAAGGAAGAATCTAGAGCTAAGTGTTTATTTGAAAATTTAAGTTTTAGTGTTTAATCGAACAATAATAGAATTGCTAAAAATTAATGCTACTTTTCATGCACATTGTCTATTAAACTGTAATTTCTAACAGGTAAAATATAGTGATCTTTTAGCCCATAATGCTATTAGGCATTGAAAACAATAATTATTTGCCAAAACATAGTATAGTGGAGGGTCTCCATGAATTCACATTTGTAGATTTGGTATTAAAGATTAAAGTAATGCAGAATGTTAAAAAAAAATGTGTGATTAGAAAACATCAAATGAAACCAATGTGTGACTGCAAAGCTATTTTGCCAATCCTGTGTACTCTCAGTCATTTAGCAAATGATGATGGTACATTTTATATAACATTTATGAATGCCTGCAGGCAACATTAAGACAATTCTTCAATTAGCTTAACGGACATATTCTAGAGGAAACAAAAAACTGTTAGTTATTTTTCATATGATTTAGCAGGAGTAAAAGCCACAGCAGAATTGGGAAAAGAAAACATTGATGGCAAGCTACAGATGTTATTTCAAGGACAATATTGGAATGGTTATTTCAAAGGGTATCATCCTGTTAAGAGCTGAACTCTGAGTTCTTCTACTTCCCTAAGATCACTTTGAAATGGAAATGATAAGAACCTTTAATGTCTTGCCCAAATAGGAAGGTGCGCAGAAATCAGAGCTATGCTTGGCAAGAGATAAGAGGCATTGCAAATAAAGCTGGGATGAGCAAGTATAACATGCATAGTCCCAACAGAATAATCAGAAGATAGAGTGGCCCAAGACTGCAAGTGGAGATATAGGAGTAGTTAGAGATACCTTCTTTATGTGTTATCTTCTAATAGTGACTATATAAATATTTATTCTGTGAGTAGGGAATATTGTGGCAAACCTGGATCAAAATTGATATGCATGTTCTTATTTCCCTCTAGAAATATCCCCAAAGATTTTCTACATGATGTTGTTTCCTCTATTAAAGCTGAAGTAGAAATTATTTTAATCTCATACAGCCTTGGTTATATCATGTATTAACCTATCTGTGTAGGAAAAAAAAATGTAAGATGAAACTGCGGAAGGCTACATTCAGATTTTATGTTAACCGTAAGTGCCAGAAATAAAGAACACAATATACTTAAAGTTGCACTCAGGAAAATTTCATAGATATGGCTAATAGAGTTACGGCACTGAGTGTATCATCCTGAACTCATTCTGTACAAACACTGAACTCCAGAAGAACTTGATCTATTTTTTTTTTTCTGTTTACCAGAGAGCTTGTACAGGGAACTTCCTACAATATCAATACTTATTATCTTTCTTTTATTGTTATCTAGAGGGAGCACTTTTTAAAAAAGTAAATGGAGTCGCCCCTGTGTATCAATAAGGAAACTTATAGCTCAGCATTGGACAGCTGAGACCAGCAGGGTGCTCCTGCTGAATACAGATTCATCGATTTTTCTCTTTCTCAGAAAGTTACTACTCCATTTACTCTGTCAAAACCCTTGCTTCCAGGCGATGTAGGAACATGCTGGATGTGAAGTAAAATCACACTGCTATATAGGTGTCTGTGATTGTTGCTTACTTAGACAAGTTTCAGAAGGCAAATAATCTAGTGTTCACTTACATTATAGAAATAAATAAACCAAAAACCCCTTATAGATAAATTAGTTCATCTAAGTTTATAAGAATATTATGTAACCCATAATAACTGTCTTCTATGTGTAAGTTTTTCCTTTCTAACATATAAATACATATTTAGTAACGACTATTTCTTCCGAAATACAACCATTTAAAAAAATTCCTACTGAGAGAATAAGTGATTTTTAACACCTGCCATCTAACAACATTTTTAGAATAATTAAGTTTTAACACTATTTTACCCTACTAAACCAGCTTATTTAAATTAAGATCTTAGTTTGAAAACTGGAGCTTAGTTTATCACTCAAAATTCTGTTTGATTATTTTTTAAATCTACATTTTCCATTTTATAAGAATATAAGCTTGAATGTGAATAAGTAAATGCCTATAATAAACTTATATAACTTAAATTTTAGAAAAGAGGTATGTCTATTGCATAACTGTAAATCAACATTTCTTTGCTTTTAAGTCATTGCAATAATTCTAACTGAACTTTAAGGTACATCATCAAAGATATATTTTTAAAACTTCAGCTATAAGTTTTTCCCATATATGAAAAATATCTTCAAATAATCATGGTTTAAAATTTTGAACAAAAATTTTGAAATCTGGGATCCCTGGGTGGCACAGCGGTTTGGCGCCTGCCTTTGGCCCAGGGCGCGATCCTGGAGACCCGGGATTGAATCCCACGTCGGGGTCCCGGTGCATGGAGCCTGCTTCTCCCTCTGCCTGTGTCTCTGCCTCTCTTTCTCTCTCTCTCTATCATAAATAAATAAAAATTTTAAAAAATTTTTGAAATCTTACTGATTATCAGAGATAAGCCTGAGAGTATTTTTTTTCTGAGAGTATAAAATTAAGAACACTAGAGTAACTGATAATGTATGCACTTTAGGGAATGTGAAACAAAGCTTTCAGAGAGATCCCAGATAAATATATCAATAAATTCATTGCAAATACTGCCAGATATTTTTATTTGTTTTTATTTTTGTTTTTAATAGCACAGACAACTTTTTCTCCTAACTTTACTGATTATTGTGACAAATTGCCTTCTTTGCCATGATCTTGCAAACCTCAACCAAGGTTTATACTGCCACCTAAATTTAGAAATGACATCTTTTATTTTTCTCTCTGTGGCAAAGTTCTGTTAGTCTGAAATTTCATCAGAGGTATAAAGTAGCATGTCATCCTTAACTGACAATGACTGGGTACAGCAGGGATATTGAATTAAGGCATCATAACATGTTTAGGGAGGCATGATAAAGTTGTTAGGTAGTTGTTCTATTGGCATAACAGAAACTCTCATAAATTACAGAGTTGTGATATAGATAAGGAAAATATAATGCAAATGGTTAATTAGATAAGGACCATTAAAATTGTAAAAAGAGCCTGTTACAGCTATATTTATATTTATACTCCATATCCATTAACTTTTTAACATAATTGGTAATGAAATATTGAAACTACATTCCTCAAATCACTGGATTTCAGTACTCTTACCTAATAGGTCATAATATAAATGAAATAAATAATATAAGTGAAATGAATATTACTCTTACAGTGTGTGTGTATACACTCTACATTTGACTGTAACAATCAATATTTTCAAGCCTTCAAATATATAGCAACTCTACTCATTTTATCTGGACCTTGATTTCTCTCTAAAAATTTGTACACGAAGTTTTTAAGGATTAAATTAAATCTTTCTAGCCATTTAAATATAGTGTGCTTAAAGAAAAAAAAATGAAGACAGTGTGGTGAGTTATTACTACAAGAAAGACTTTGAGGACCTAGAAAGTATAGTCTTCTTCCAAGTCAGACTTTTAAGAAACTTTTATTAGTGTTCATTCTGAGGAAGTGACAATTTATCTTGATTGTCATTTTCTATTCATAAGGGGGGAGGCAGTTTGGTTAACATGCATATGGCTGAATGGTTATAAGAACAAATTGAGTCACATTTTCCTTAGACACTTTTGTACGTTATTTTGTACTATGAGGTCAGTAGTATCATAGTTTCTCAGGGATATGATCTTGACAGAAAAAAAGCAACTGTTCAGTTTCATTAAAAACACAAAAAAGTAAGGATATACTTAGAAAGCATCATTGAAATACTCCATTTATTTCTCTCTAATGCAATTCAGGTGTTCTTCTGCATGTTCTAGGACAGTGCTTCTCAAACGGTAATGTGAAAACAAATCACCTGGGTATCTTATTAAAATGCAGATCTTATTCAGTACAGCTGGGTTAGATCCCAAGGCTGGATGTCTAGCAAATTCTGAGGTAATATTAATTCTGTTGTTTCCTCGAAATACGTTTTTTTTTATGACAGTCACACACAAACACACACAGAGAGAGAGAGAGGCAGAGACACAGGCAGAGGGAGAAGCAGGCAGAGGGAGAAGCAGGCTCCATGCACCGGGAGCCCGATATGGGATTCGATCCCGGGTCTCCAGGATTGCGCCCTGGGCCAAAGGCAGGGGCCAAACCGCTGCGCCACCCAGGGATCCCCGAAATACGTTTTGGTAGCTTCTAGGTAATGCTGTTCCTTCTGGGTTTTTAAACCACATAAAATATATGACATTCGTATATTTTTATATGAAAGGTAAAATTTAACACCCCTCACATTTACACTTTATCATAATCTAGATTATAAGAGACTGGTTTTATGGTCTTAATTTTATGTTCAAAAAGGCTTATAGTTAATACCCCCATTTGATTAAAAATATTAACCAAATTAGATCCTAAGACTTCAGATATTTTGATCAATTTTTCTCTATTAGCAATCTTCCACATTTACCATTGGTTCGACATAAAATGGACTCTAATAAAGCATTCATAACTCACTGACAGAGTGCCACTTAAAAGAAAACTGATGGATTTTATACAGATTTTAAAAAGAGGAGAAATAAAATAAATTTCTTTCTGGGATGTTTTGGAAAACCCAAATACTTGTGTTGTTATCTTTCCAGGCTTAATTCATTAAGTATCCTTAATGAATAGATAGATTCATATCTATCTATGATATGAATAGATATCTATTCTATCAGATATAGATAGAATATATAGATTTCTGTGACTTTACCTAGTTTAGCACCCAAATCTATAAAGCATCTGTGTTGTGAACGGTAACAAAAACTGTGATGAGTTCCATGTGTCTTTATACGTCTTTGTGTGTGTGTAAATTGTGAACGAGATTAAGACAGGGAGATGAGACAAACAGAAAAGAGAGAAGGAAGAAAGAAAACATCAGAAAAGTGCAATTCTAAATTAACTGAAGCAGCTGAAGTCTGGGATTTATATTTGCTCCATCTTGTTCTTCGAGACCACAAACCACTGTGCTTCTGCTGCCTGCATTTTCTAACTGGGTAGAGAATCACCTGATTCACCGCCTTTTTGCCTTTGCTTTAATGACATGGAAGATCCATATAATAGTGGAATTTTATTTCTTACCTGAAAGTCAAGAAGGGCTGAAAAGATATCCCTGGTGGTGTCTTCATCAGATTTGTAAGATTCCATCCAAATCATGTTGTTAGTCTATTACAGTTTGTGTGCGTGTGTGTATGCTGGTTGAAAGATTTCCATCAGTGTTTCTGTTTAGATACAAGAAAACCTTTAAAATTGATTACTGATAGTATTTGTAAGATTTTTTCCTGATATTGCACCCCAAATAAACAGTGACACAAAGCAGGACATACTACTACATGCTTTATTAATCCTGAGAAAATATGCATTACCTGATTCATTCCTGCAGTGCATTATTTCATTTGGCAAAAAGTCAACAGAAGAGAACAATCCTCCAGACTGGCTTGATTTACAAAGATGTGGGGTGATTGGTTGAAAGATATTTGAACTGGTTGCACCTCCAAAATGCACCAAACCTGAGGCGCTATTTCCTGGGTTGGTTCCCAGATCATAACTATCTAGTAAACAAAATTATATCTAGGGTGTTCTCAATATCTTCTCCACTGTAATCATTTATAGATAACTCTGGGAAACGAACTAGGGGTGGTAGAAGGGGAGGAGGGCGGGGGGTGGGAGTGAATGGGTGACGGGCACTGGGTGTTATTCTGTATGTTAGTAAATTGAACACCAATAAAAAAAAATAAAAAAAAAAGAAAATCTCTTTGTAATACTTTTTTATCAACAATTCTTGTATATAAATGTGTTTCACTTAGGATCTAGTTTCGTAACTTCCTTTTTCACAATAGGAATGAAGAAGGGGGGCTAAGCTCTTGTGTTGTCTTCACAAAACCGTCCATTGGGTCTTGTATTGCTATTATCTAGAAAGGAGGGATTCACAGCATTCTCCTTACTCCTGAAAATTTTCCTCCTCCCTATTGATATGAGAGAGCCTGGTTCTTGTCTCATGGAATCGAAGCATGAATCTCAGAGGTGACAGAGAGTGGGCAAAGCGGTAGTTTATTAAGCAGAGAACAGAGAGCTCTCAGGAGTGAGAGGGGTCCTGACAGGGTTGCCCCTGAGGGCTTTTAGGGTCTGTCTTTTATAGGAAACTGATCAGGGAACTTGGTGAATTTCTTGTCAATATCAAGGTGGATATTTAGAACAAACATGGTGGACTGGTAACCATCATAATAACTGACAAGATGTTCTTATAAATATCATGATCCCAAACAAGGTGTTCCCTGCTTTCTGGTGACTATCTGTTACATAATATTTCTCTACACCAGGGATTTCTGTGAGCCTAGTCAGGTAGCCCATGGCCTTGAGATTCTTGTGCATCTTGGTTTGAGCAGGGACTATTGATAACCCCTTAATGACATATTTCTTCGTGGCCTGGTTTCTGTGATTACTTAATAGCCACTCAAGGGAGGTACTCCCTCACATTTTGAAGCTAGGGAGCCAGGTTTATTTTTTCGTTTTTACTGTCTTATCTCTGTTTTCTTGGGATGGGTAGGAGTCTAACTCTGGGACCTTTCTTATCTTTCCCTGCCTAGTCCTGTCTGCCCCTAACTCCTTCCTACATCAGTATCAAATTATCCCACTACTCAAACTTTCAGAAAAATTATCTCAAGAGACCAGAACTCATCTTCCCATGCCTTTTTTGCCTATTTGTATCAATAACAACAACAACAAAAATCCCCAAATCCTAGGCTTTCTTGAAAATCTCAGCTTCTCATGCTCTTATGGATACCATCCTGACATAGCACTAGCACAAACCTATATTCTCTCTCTCTCTCCAAATATGGAAAATTTTTCTCTACACTTTCTGGAACCCACATCTCGTCAATTTATTATGATGACTCCTTCCATATTCTTGTCCCACATGAAACCTGAATCTTTTCTATGACTGTTAGGCTCTGACCCTTCCTTTCAAATTCTCTGCAAATCACTGGGAATGGTGATGAATAGGTGTATTCTTTACTCTTCATTACAACTTATGTACCATAGTCTCTCTCTCCAACTAAAACCCCCAGATTTCAAGCCCATGTCACCAGATGATATTGCCTACTTTGACATTCAGATCAGAAATTCATAGGTCCTGGTGCCATGTCCATTATAATATGCCTTGAATATATTAGCTTGAGGTTATCACTTTCCTTTTACACTATACCTGTCTTGAAAATTCTGGTTTTCCAATTGTTAAAAAAATATTATTAAAGAGAGGAAAATGTCTTGTATGTATCTAGAAAACAAAACTCTCCATCAAGTCAATAAAATTAAAAAAATAATTTAAACAGAAGGAATCAAAGTGGTAAAAAATATGTAAATATTAGTTCTCACCTTACTAATCATGGGAATGCAAGAAGCTGTGAAGACTACATATCCCCAAAATAGGCAAACTTTTTTGACAAAAAAATAGACAAAAACTAGTATGTCAGGTACTATCAATGATGGTGAGAATACCAAGAAAAGAGAACTCTAATATCCTGCTGGTGGCAATGTGTTTCAAAAGCATTTATAAAATATAAATTTCAATAATAAAAATATAAATTTTCAATAAAAGTGAATATATATATGACGTATGGCTCATAGATTATATTTCTTGGTATTTAACCTGTAGAAGTGTGTATGAACATTGTAATTGTGATAACCAGGAAATAAGTAAATGTTCATCAGCATGTAATTGAGGCATATTTAGATAGTGGGCTCTCATATATTAATGAATATTATGATTTTCTACATTCAAGAATCTAAGTATATTTTTAAAATTGTAAAGTGCGAGTAGAGGGGCAAGATGTCGGAAGAGTAGGATCCCCAAATCACCTGTCTCCACCAAATTACCTAGATAACCTTCAAATCATCCTGAAAATCTACGAATTCGGCCTGAGATTTAAAGAGAGACCAGCTGGAATGATACAGTGAGAAGAGTTCATGCTTCTATCAAGGTAGGAAGACGGGGGAAAAGAAATAAAGAAACAAAAGGCCTCCAAGGGGGAGGGGCCCCGCGAGGAGCCGGGCTGAGGCCGGGGCGAGTGTGCCCAGGACAGGAGAGCCCCGTCCCGGAGGAGCAGGAGCTGCACCGACCTTCCCGGGCGGAAAGGGCCTCGCAGGGAGTTGGAGCAGGACCCAAGAGGGCGGGGATGCCCTCGGGCTCCCGGGGACACTAACAGACACCTGCGCCCCGGGAGAGTGCGCCGAGCTCCCTAAGGGCTGCAGCGCGCACGGGGGGACCCGGAGCAGCTCGGGGGGCTCGGGGGCGGCTCCGTTGAGGGGGCTGCAGGGCGGGAGCAGCTCGGGGGGGCTCGGGGGCGGCTCCGCGGAGGGGGCTGCGGGGCGGGAGCGCGAATCCAACAGCGCAGACCGGGAGCACAGGGCGCCGGGACACAGCCCAGGATCCGACCTCCCCCCGGGACAGGCAGAGGCCGGGAGGGCCCAGGACAGCAAGGACGCTCCTGCCCCGAGCTGAGCAGATCAGCGGCCACGCCCCGGAGCCTCCAGGCCCTGCAGACCGAGAGCTTTGTAGTTATTGCAGGAGCTGACTCCAGGGCTCCAGACCGGCCGCTGCCACTGGGGTTGTTGCTCCTGGGGCCTCACGGGGTAAACAACCCCCACTGAGCACCAGGCAGGGGCAGAGCAGCTCCCCCAAGTGCTAACACCTGAGAATCAGCACAACAGTCCCCTCCCCAGAACACCAGCTAGACAGACAAGTTCCAGGGTAAGTCAAGGGACTTAAAGTAGAATCAGAAGATACTCCCCCGTGGTTTTGTTTTTGTTTTTGTTTTTTTTTTGTTTCGTTTTATTTTGCTTTTTGATTTCTGTTTGCTTCCCCCACCTTTTTTTTCCCTTTATTCCTTTTTCTTTCTCTTTTTTCTTTTTTCTTCCTTTTTTCTTTTTTCTTTTTCTCTTTTCTTTCCTTCTTTCTCTCCTCTCTTTTTCTCCTTTTCCCAATACAACTTGTTTTTGGCCACTCTGCACTGAGCAAAATGACTAGAAGGAAAAACTCACCTCAAAAGAAAGAGAAACAGTCCTCTCTCCCACAGAGTTACAAAATCTGGATTACAATTCAATGTCAGAAAGCCAATGGTCAGAGAGCTGGAGAAAAGACAGCAAATAGATCCTACACCCAGCAGAAGAAGAGGGTTAAAAACGATTTGAGCAGAACTCAATGAAATAGACACCAGAAGAACTGTGCAACTGATCAACGAAACCAGGAGTTGGTTCTTTGAAAGAATTAATAAGATGAAACATTAGCCAGCCTTATTAAAAAGGAGAGAAAAGACTCAAATCAATAAAATCATGAATGACAAAGGGGAGATCACTACCAACACCAAGGAAATACAAACGATTTTAAAAACTTATTATGGGTAGCCATACGCCATTAAATTAGGCAATCCAGAAGAAATGGACAGATTTCTGGAAAACCACGAACTACCAAAACTGGAACAGGAAGAAATAGAAAACCTTAACTGGCCAATAACCAGGGAGAAAATTGAAGCAGTCATCAAAAACCTCCAAAGACGCAAAAGTCCAGGGCCAGATGGCTTCCCTGGAGAATTCTATCAGACGCTTAATGAAGAAAACGTACCTATTCCATTACAGCTGTTTAAAGGTAGAAAGAGATGGAGTACTTCCAAACTTCTTCTACGAGGCCAGCATCACCTTAATTCCAAAACCCAACAAAGACCCCACCCAGAAGGAGAATTAGAGACCAATATCCCTGATGAACATGGATGCAAAAATTCTCAACAGGATACTAGCCAATAGAAGCCAACAATATATTAAGAAGATTATTCAAAATGACTAAGTGGGATTTATGCCTGGGATGCAAAGCTGGTTCAACACACGTAAACAATCAATGTGACTAAACATATCAGCAAGAGAAGAAAACAAGAACCATCTGACCCTCTCAATAGAGACAGAGAAAGCATTTGACAAAATACAGCATCCGTTCCTGGTCAAAACTCTTCAGAGTGTAGGGAGAGAGGGAATATTCTTCAGCATCTTAAAAACCATCTATGAGAAGCCCACAGCAACTTTCTCAATGGGGAAGCACTGGGAGCCTTTCCCCTAAGATCAGGAACAGGACAGGGATGTCCACTCTCACCACTGCTATTCAACATAGCACTAGAAGTCCTAGCCTCAGCCATCAGGCAACAAAAAGGATAAAAGGTGTTCAAATTGGCAAAGAAAAAATCAAACTCCCCTCTTCGCAGATGACATGATACTTTACATAGAAAACCCAAAAGAGTCCACCCCAAGATTGCTAGAACTCATACAGCAATTTGGCAGTGTGGCAGGATACAAAATCAATGCCCAGAAGTCAGTGGCATTTCTGTACACTAACAACGAGACTGAAGAAAGAGAAATTAAGGAGTCAATCCCATTTACAATTGCACCCAAAAGCATAAGATACCTAGGAATCAACCTAAACAAAGAGGTAAAGGATCTATACCCTAAAAACTACAGAACGCTTCTGAAAGAAATGGAGGAAGACACAAAGAGATGGAAAAATATTCCATGCTCATGGATTGGAAGAATTAATATTGTGAAAATGCCAATGCTCCCCAGGGCAATTTACACGTTCAATGCAATCCCTATCGAAATAACATGGAATTTCTTCAGAGAGTTGGTACAAATCATCTTAAGATTTGTGTGGAATCAGAAAAGACCCCGAATAGCCAGGGGAATATTGAAAAAGAAAACCAGAGCTGGGGGCATCACAATGCCAGATTTCAGGTTGTACTACAAAGCTGTGGTCATCAAGACAGTGTGGTCCTGACACAAAAACAGACACATAGATCAATGGAACAGAATAGAGAATCCAGAAGTGGACCCTCAACTTTATGGTCAACTAACATTCTACAAAGCAGGAAAGCCTACCCACTGGAAAAAAAGACAGTCTCTTCAATAAATGGTGCTGGGAACACTGGACATCCACATGCAGAAGAATGAAACTGGATCATTCTCTTACATCATACACAAAGATAAACTCAAAATGATGAAAGATCTAAAAGTGAGACAAGATTCCATCAAAATCCTAGAGGAGAACACAGGCAACACCCTTTTTGAACTTGGCCACAGTAACTTCTTGCAAGATACATCCATGAAGGCAAGGGAAAGAGAAGCAAAAATGAACTGTTGGGACTTCATCAAGATAAGAAGCTTCTGCACAGCAAAACTGAAAGACAACCTGCAGAACGGGAGAAGATATTTGCAAATGACCTATCAGATAAAGGGCTAGTTTCCAAGATCTATAAAGAACTTATTAAACTCAACACCAAAGAAACAAACAATTCAATCATGAAATGAGCAAAAGACATGAACAGAAATCTCACAGAGGAAGACATAGACCTGCCCACCAAGCACACGAGAAAATGCTCCACATCACTGGCCATCAGGGAAATACAAATCAAAACCACCATGAGATCCCACCTCACACCAGTGAGAATGGAGAACATTAACAAGGCAGGAAACAATTTTTTTGTCTGCTTTTTATTAAAAAAAAGACCATGATTCTTTGGGAGGTGATACAAGATTGCTTTCCAGTCAGATCATAATTTCCACAACTTCTGTAATAACTATAAATTTGAAAGTTTCTCACTCTCCCACCCCAATTCACTTTTGGCACCTGAGTGTGAAATGTCACTTCCAAAAAATGGGGGAAAATATGCTGATTACTGGGTTTTCATCACATAGTACTCCTTTCCTGAGGAAAAATTTTCTGGTTGCTAAATTGAGAATATTGATACAAGAATGCTTAACAATATCTCATCAGTAAAAGCCTTTTTCTAACCAACTCAATGGCTGTCTCAGAAGAAAATTACATAGAAATAGCATCCAATTCTCAGAGGTAAAAAGGCAATGGATTATCTTATCCTTTTCCACTTCTCCTAATTTTACATTTAGAATTAGAGCAAATCTTTCAGAGGTAGCAGAAGGTCTGGCACAGGCTCTGGCTTCATGATTTGAAAATACAATTTCAACTCATCACATTCTTCAGAAGAACTCATTATACTTAAAGGAAGCACACAAAGAGGGTCTCTTCACCTCTGCATGCAGAGGTTGACCAGAAGGACATACATTGGTTACCAACAGAGAAGGATGGGCCTGGAGGTGTCTGAATTGCCTCAGGTAACGCAGGGCCCGGAGATGCACATCTGTGCCTGGCATGTGCTGTCTTAGCAATTGCAGAATTTTCATAAGGGACGGAAATTCTGGGAACTGACAAAAGTCGTCCCCATAATAATCCAGCCATATTTCCAGCATGCAGGAGATGGCCATGGGGAGGGACAGGTGGGCACAGGCATCAGAAGACAGGGCTCTGTCACATGCAGGTGTCCCAGGGAAGCCCTGCAGGACCCGGGGCCCCGGCCTCCCACGCGGGGTGTCAGAAGCCAGTCTTGCTCCTCGTGCCCCTGCCACCTGGCGGTCCTGCCTGCCACAGGCCTGCTCCCCGAGGAGGGGCTGGCACACAGCCTCTGTGCGGGGAGCCCAGGCCCAGCGGGGTGACCATCAGCATCTCTCCTGGAGAAGCAGGGCTCCCTCCTCAGCCTGGTCCCTGCCCACCTGCCCCTTGAGTCCACCGGCAGGCGTCCGGGGACGGGGGGTATCTGGCCTGTCATTGCCCTCACTGCACACACTGTCGCTCTGGAAGCTCCAAGGCAGGAGGGCTCGGGCTCTGTGTCCTGCCAGGCCTTGCCAGGAGCCGCCCGGGACCTCCACCTTCCCTCCTGTGGCTCTGGGCTGCCTCCCTCATGAGGGGCCCCCCGGGGGTGTCCCTCTACTGACTCTAATATCCCATGTCCCACGGGGCGGGGGCCACCTGGTCCGGGAGCCATCACCGGCCGTCCTGAGCCCCTGCTGTGCCCCCGGGTGCAGGTGCCACCAGATTGGGAAGTGCGATGCTACCCACCCCTTCTGCTCTTTGTCCCAGGTGTGGGGCAGAGAGAGGGTTGGGGGTGCATGGAGAAGGTCTCCTTAGGGGTCCCAGTGCCTCCCACCAAGCCTGCACCCCATCTACCGCTCTCCTTCGCTCTTTTCCAGAAGGGGCCTTAGACCTTTACCCTGTCACAGGAATTGCAGATGTGTGGGGTGACGGTGCAGCCCCCCCCACCCCACAGCACCCTCGCTGCCCTCCTGGAGAGGGAAGGCCCTCCTGCAGGAGCCGGAGTCACTCACAGTTTCCATCATTGCAGGACCACGTCATTGTTACCCCACCCATCTATGATGCACCCATACCTATAGGAGGGCGGGGGCATCCCATGAATCGTTCTGTGGACGTGACCTCTCATCATGGGGGCTGTCACCCTCTGACCCCGACTAGGCCAGAGCCCTGGGGGCCTTCAGCTTTGTGCGTGTGGCCCCGCACCTGCTGGGGCCTCCTGAAGGCTTGAGCATGAAAGGGCTCCGGCCAGGCCCATGGCCCATATCCAAGTGGGCCCGGGGCGCCCCGGGGTCACCGGGTCTGGTTGCCCCAGGACACAGACCCCTGATGGACTCTGAAACCTCCCTTTCAATGGGGAAACAGGCCGCTCAGGACTCTGGTGACGGGGGGGAGGAGGCAAAGGCCTGGTCACGGGGAGGAGGATGGCTGCTGAGCACAGGCACAGCCCCTCTGGCTGACCCGCCACAGGCAGGCCCCAGGGCTGCCCTCCAGGACCCCCCTAGGCCCTGGGGGACCCTGCTCCAGGCGGGGGAGCAGCCCGAGGCCGGGAAGCTCACACCATCCCCAGCCTCCCCAGCAGCAGGTGGCACAGCCCTGGGCTGCGGAGGGGCAGGTGCTCACTCGGTGAACAGCAGGTCCAGCACCTCGTCCGTGGTGGCGAATTCATGGTAATCTTCCAAAAAGCTAAAGATGTAGGTGACATCCCTGCACTGCAAGGCGAGCAGCAGTTGTCGGACTTTGTACTCCAGCAGCTCCGTCTGGCTGAGCTTCTTCGGGACGATCCGATGCCCCCTCCAGGCCGAGGCCCCTGAACCCTGAGGTGGGACAGAGGGGACGTGCAGCCTGCAGGGAGCCGCCGGGAGGCCTGGGATCCCGCCCCGGTAGGCCCTGCGCTGGGGCCCCGTGGGCTTGAGGAGCTGGGGCTCCCTCTCCCACTCAAGCTCCCTGCCTGTCTCTTACACAAACAGGACCAACTATGCAATAAAGAAACAATCTCAGAGGATAAATGTTCAAAATATTTGGATCAATACAAGGACCTCAAGAGACACAGAGAGAGAGACCAAGAGAGGCAGCCACACAGAGGGAGAAGCAGCACCTTGCAGTGAGCCCAGGCGGGGCTCGATCCTGGGCCTCGGAGATCAGGCCTGGGGGAAGGCAGGCGCTAACCCCCGGGCGACCAGGCCTCCCCTGAGGGCTCTATTCTGATGTTCCCACACATCTGTGCGCAGGGACTCTGCATCTGGCCCAGGCTGGGGCAGGGCCATGGGGGCAGGTGTGGGGAGGGGGGATCAGACTCCTGTGGGAGCAGGAGTGTCGGGGGCCCCAGGGGGTAGCAGGCTGGCTTCTGGGACCCGGTGCCCTTCCTGCCGCATCGGGGCCCGGGTGTCAAGGGTCCCAGCCCCTGCACTCACCTTGAGCACGCGCTGGCCTCCATTAGCTGTGCAGGGCACCTCCCTGCTCCTGGAGGCGGTGGAGCAGATGACCCCTTCCTCCCGCTCGCGCCCCACGTCCCGGGTGGAGCTCTGTGGAGACAGTGCCCGGCAGCCAGGCAGGAGGCCTCAGCGCCCGGTCTGGCCCCCTCGGCTGGGCCGCATCCCCAGCTGCCTCCACCCAGACACACCACAGCGCAGGTGGCAACCACCGTCCCCGGGGACAGCAAAGGGATGCGGCTGCAGGGCCTCGGAGTGACTCTGGGGCGGGTAGAGGACCTCAGGAACCCTGTTTCCCCCCTGCCCACCTTGACATCAGGGTGACCCTGAAGGGATCCCCGGGGAACCTGCCGCCCTGCAGCATCCCCCAGCCTGCATGGGACCTGCCCACACATCCCTGGTTCCCTGAAACTGAGGAGGAAGGAATGGGGCTCGCAGGATGGTGGCACAGGGGGCCTGGCCTGGCCTGCACTGTGTTACCTGACGGCGCCTCCTGATCACCGCCCTGATGCCTTGGTATCTATGTTGGAACCAATGCCTACAGCAATGGTCAAGCCGCACCCCTGGGGTTCCTGGGAGCCAGAGCCCCCAGAGGTGGGCCGGCAGCAAGAGAACATCCTCCAGTAGCAGATGTCTCCAGCCAAGTGAGCCTGAGCTGGGGCTGCACTGGATGCGGGTGCCTGGTTATGGGGGTTCCGAGTTCTGTCGGGCTCTGTGACACGGAAGTGAGCTCACTGCCTGGGACCACCTCCCTGACCCACTCCTGGAGGAAGCTGCAGGGGCAGCGATCATGCTGCCAATGCTTCCCCCTTCCCCGCAGGCAATGGCCTTTGTACACAGGGACACAACCGCACCCCTATCGACAGGCCCCAGGGAAGGACTCTGTGCCCCCAGGGCCCCAGCCTGGACACACACCTGGGTTCAGACACGAAACTCCAGTCTTCCCCGGTTTGACCCCAGAGAAGCCGTTGTGCCTGTCGGGGATGGTCTGCGTCTTGCCTGTGGGACAGGGAATATCCTAGCAGGTGCTTCCCCCAGATGTCCCCAGGCCACTCTGGCCTCATATCTATGAACTTGGAGGTGGGTGTCACCTGCAGGACATACCTCCACCCACACGTTCTTCCTTGGTGTGTACATGCGTCCAGGTCCACGAGGTCTTCTGTGCACACACGTGGGCACCGGTACCCTCATTCTGGAGGTCCAGAAGATGACAGTCCCCCCGGGCAGGGATGGACAACAGCTTCCCAGGATCCTAGGCTCCTGAATCCAAGGCAAACCCTGCAGAAGGTGTCGTCTGGTCTCCTGTTGTGATTCTGAGTCTGGGGTTGTGGATTTGCTCCCGAATGGGACCCTCTGTGCCCTGTGACCCTGGGTCAGGTGTTCAAAACTGCAGCTATTTCAGAAAACCGATCTTTTCCTCACCCTTCGATTCATGAGTTACACATCCAAGAAGACTGACACCACACACATTTTTCCAAATTAAATGATATTTATGTTGACACGCATGTTCACTATCTCATGTGCTATTTAGATGAGTCCAGAAGGGGGTGGTTGTCCTGTCTTCTGGAACGCTTGCTTTCACAGAACTGAAGCTCCAGTGCAGCTCGTGTGTGCTGACTGTCACAGTGATGGGGAAGGCTATGGGCCATGGGGCAAGCGCTCAGGAGGACAAAGGATCAGGCTCTGGGCCAGGCCACGTGCAGACATATTCTTGACCAGGTTAATGGAGGACATTGTGGTGTTTGTCCAAATGGGGGCTCCTGTGTTTCCTTTTTCTCTTCTCTTGGACATGGAGCTATTCACCAGGAAGCAGCAGCCTTGCAAGCAGGACTTTCTAGGAGAGAGAGGAGTCAACATGCCTGTGCCAATGTCATTTTTGCTGGATTTATTCACAGGCTAAGTCATTTGAAAACACAAGACAGTTACGTTTAAAAACTACCATGTACTGGGCCAAGACAGTCCTGCCTTAGTAGTTTCTGTGAAATCAGGTGCAGAGCGGCAGGAAAGTCATCTCATCTCCTATTATGTGAAAGTGAATTTATGAATTGTGAGGAATGAGAAATTTCTAGGTGTAGGATGGAGAGATGATGGAGGAGAGATGGATGACAGGGAGGCTCATCAGCGATAGATGGACACACAGTCGATGGAGAAATAGATACGGAGTAACATTGCTCTTGAGAGCTATTCCTCAGCCCTCCTTCCCTGCTTGGAAGGTCCTGGCCGGGGGTGAAGCAGGAGGACCCCTTACTCGCAGGGCAATATTATCAGAAACTTCCTGGCACTTACAGGGTCACAAGCTTATCTACTCTTTTCTAAACCAATATTTACCTCCCAGTAGGGCCTCCAGGCTTCCAATGAAAGCCATGGTTTCCCCAGGTGCAGGGGCTGCAAGGGGATGAGCAAGGACTGCGGAGCACTGGAAGCACAGCACAGGAAGGATTTTTCACCTTTCCTCAGCAGGCAGTGTCCAGCTGTGGCAACACTAGAGTTGTAAGGTGGGAACCACGTCCCCAGACCTTCTGTCAATACTCATCGTGCCTCTGCAGCTCTAGCAAATGCACACGCTGCAGCACAAAGTGTGGAGCTGCACACCTGCCAGCCTGAGCAGCTGCACAAAGTGGGGTCCTCCTGGAAGCCTAGGAACAACTTGGGCTGGCCAGCGTCGCCCTCTGCTGGTCTGAGCTCACGGTGCAAGGCTCCTTCCTGTGACCTCCCCTATGGAATGGGAATAGGTGGGTGGACTTGCTCAGGTGTGGGTAGCACAGGTGGGAGAAGGTCATGCAGGAGATGCTGGCCACAGCGTGCATGGAGCTGAATGGATGATTCTGTGGGTGTTCATAGTGTGAGTGTGATAGTGTGTGTGTGTGTGTGTGTGTGTGTGTGTGTGTGTGTGTGTGTGTGTCTGAATGCAGATGTTAATCCAGCATGGGTTTGGATACCGAAATTTGCACAGATTGACTTGCATATGTGGATTTTTCTGTGGCTTTTTCCATCATCATTCATGTGTCCTGCCCTATTGATATTTCACTTAAGATTCTTGTCAGTTTAGATAAAATAAACAATAAAAGACACTTCATTGGATGTAGTCATTCAAAATCTAACTCCACTTTGTGAATTTAAACCCTTTAATTCCAAAAATACTTGTCAGTCTTCATTCATCTAGAATTCCTGGATACAGAGCTGTAGAGGATGGTTGGTTTTCCAAAGTGGCTCTAGCCATAATGACTGACACAGGATTTCAGGGCACAGAGGGAACTATTTAGGAGGAGATCCACAGCCCGGGCTGAGTCACAACTCGACTTAGACATGATTGTTATCGGAGAGAGAAAATTTCAGGAAGAGTGACAGGTCACTCATCACTAGAATTTTCAGGGCAGTTGGGGCTTTGGAGGACAGGGGTGTGGGATGGGCAAGGTCTGCTCTTCCTCCAGGTAGACCCTCTTTCCTGAAACAAACTCCCAACACATGCAGATATTCAAAGAATACACACATCCATACATAAAGGAATGATTATAAATGCTGTCTTAGAAAGTCAAATGGTTTTCCACATGTATTCATACCTCATTAGATCTGGTTCCAATGTATTTTAACTTTTTGAGGCAAATGACACATATTTATTTTATGTTATAAAAGAGAAGAGGATACTTTCTCTACATGTGTGTGGATTCCTCAGGATAGGAAAACCACCAGCTATGCCTGAGCATCCTCTATTAAATAAGCAAAGGTAGAGTCATCAGATCCTGCTACATCAGTTAAACAACATTTGAGCAAGAAGCGTATTCTATATCCGATTTGAAAATTCCCAAATAGGACTCGGTGCATTTGACAGAAATTAGGAGGACAGTGGGCATTCCGGCTTCCCATAAATGCATCCGTATCTACTGTTGAATTTGAACTAAGGTATTGTCATCCTCTAACCCTGTTCCTATGCACATCATAAACTCAAAATTGATTCATCACAATACTTGTATTTTCATATTAACTTACTGAATATATTAGGCATTGTGTATGTACCAACTCCCCGAGGAACCTGAGATAATTGATTATTGTTATCGCAAGAATAAATATATTTAAAAATTCAGTGAGGTCAACTGTGCAAAACACTGGCAAAATTACAATTGCAAAGAAATAAGATAGTGAAGGGGCAAGATTGCCAAAAACTAGGGACCTCCGCTCAGCTGGATCCTTGATGGTAGGTAGATGCTATCTGATCGTTGTGAACAGCTAGGAATCCCACCTGATATTTAATAAAAGAATTGCTGGAACTCTTCAGTAGAAAGCGACCACCCTCTGCAAGGTGGGAGATTCGAGACGTGAATCCAAAGTGATATATTAGGTGAATGGCAGGGCAGGCAGTTTACGCACCCCAGAATTGGGAAAGGGAAGGGCCACAGAGCCCACATTGCCATCTGCTTTGGATATCTGATCCGGTGAGACACAACCTTGCCTGAAATGAGCTCAGGTGGTGAAATGGGCAGACACTACTCTGGACACAGTGTCTAAGAATTCTCAGAGCCCCAGAAAGAATGGGGGTGCCCATGGGGGTGGAGTTCCCAAGCCTTGGGGTGTGGACACTGGTCATGGCCAACAAGAGTGCGAGGGGCCTCTCAGCTCAGTTGGCCCTAAAACTGGAACCACTTTGCCTAATCGGCTGACCACTCTCCACATGGGAATCCTGCAAAGGACAGGGAAGTGGGGACACTGCCCCTTCCCCTGGGAGAGGCAGAGAGTGTAGGTGCACCCCCGGGGGACAGGTCTCAGTGCAGAGACCCTGGAAGGAACAGTAACAGGGCAACCCTCTCTCTTCTCCTGGCAGACTGGTCTGGGCGCCCACCACAGGCATCTGCAGCATCTGGCACACCCCAGTGACTCCTGCTTGGCCCTGAGTGCTTACTGAAGAGCGAGACCTGATCTTTCTGCTCTCAGGCTGGAGATCAGATTCCAGCCATTTCGTGTTGGTCTCCTAAAGAGGCACAGGGGGCTTTCAGGGAACAAAGCCACACAGGAAAACCAGAAAGAGCTCACAGTGAGCCCAGCCCCGAGGCAACGGGACGTGTAAACCGGACCAGGAACAGACCCTGAGCATCAGTGCAGCAGGCCCCTCCCCGGGAGATCAACTCCCAAGATGCCATGAACACCATGTGTATGGACATCAAAGGGCTGCATATTCCAGGTGTGGGACAACACAGTATAGAGAATTTGACTGTTCATCTAATGATTCCTATATCTGCAGTTTAAAATTCCGTGATGCTTTTTTGTCTTTTTCCCCTTTTCCACTGGTTTCATGTTTTCTCAACTCTTTGATTTTAAAACATTTGGTAACTTCAATTTTTTACACTCATATTTTATAGATACATTCTTTATGTTTGGCTTCTTGTCACTGGAATGAATTTTATTGTTCTCCATATATAAGTTTTGCTTCTTGACAATTTGAGATTTAGTGTCTCAGGCTCATGGTATATCCATAACCTATGCCAGCTTGTCCAGATAACTCTGTCTTCCTCCATATCTGGATGAGAGTGGATTTTCCATTGGGAAGATAGATTTGGTCTGCTTTGCTTTGGTTTGGTGTTTTGATGGCAGGGAAGCAAAAGACACGTGAAGTGACTAGAGGGGAGAGCACAGGCCTGCTCAGACCTTCTTCCGCTAGCCTTTCTCCCTGGTCTCCTTGGGCACATGGACTAAATCCCCTCCAAGGACATGAAGTGCCAGTTCTGCTGGAGAGCCCAGCCTGAAGGCCCTTTGCTCAAGCCTGCCTGCCTCCTCACCCCTGTGCCCTATATACCTGCAGGACCAAGAATCCTTAGGCTACTTCACTAGCTCCACTCCTGATATCACCTGTGAGGATAGGCCTTCCTACCCTTGGACCTCTGGGATCCTCATATTTCTGTTGTGGCATGCATCCCTTGAGTGCCCAGGAAGCTGCATTTTCCTCAGAAGCCATGAGGTAGCAATAGGGCAGCTTTCATGGAATGAGACAGGGGCCTGAGGCTCCACGGATCAGACTCTGACCCGGGTCACATAATGATTGCATGAATGGGAGTTACTTAGGGCTTGAGGGTGGGAGAAGGATCCCACACCGTGGCTTCTCTACTGCCCTCTGACTTTTAAGAGCCTAGTGTGCACATCGAGGAGCTCCTCTACCCTCCATATGCACAGAGAGAGGGAACACCCTTGAACAGGAGCTCTGGAGTGAGGAAAGAGCAGTCAGTTGTTTTTCCTAAAAAACAAATCCTCACGACACAACTATGGATGTGCTTTGGTTTGGTTTCGTTTGGGTTGGTTTGGTTTTGCTGAGTTTCATTTGGTTTGGTATCACATGGTGTTGTATTGTTTTGTTTCCTTTAGCCCACTTCAGAGATATGCCTGAGAATGAGGGACAGAGAGAGAAAGAGAGACAGTCAGAGGGAAGTACCCAGTCCTGGGTCTCGTGCTATTTGGACCATTACATGCCCACTAGTCAAACATTGCCTTCTTAGGAAATCATCTGGAGGGAAATAAATCTCCATGGTCAGGCCTCTGAAAGGAAGCATCATGATCCAACATGGAAGTGGGTTTCAGAATATATAAAGAATGAAACTGTCAACTCATCCCATTACAGACCACATGTGACCGAGGCACCATGTGGAGCACATGGTTCCCACACTGGATGCTCAGGGATCCACGTTGCCTGGGTAGTACTTCATGCAGAACACTGGGTGTGCAGGAGACCCTCAATGTCTACGTGTCCCCTGAACCTATCAAGCTGCTGTCTCCTCTCAAGTAATTATGGCTGGAGGAATTAATATAACTATGGAGAGGTTCAGAAATGCTGAGCAATAAAAACCCCACAAAACAAGATCAAAAGAATAACATGCACACTATTCATTTGTGCTAATATTTTATTAACAGAAAAACACTACACACAATTCTAAATAACACTAAAGAATAAATGAACAGACTGGGTTAAATATCGACAATCACAGTTTCGGCAAAGCTACCACCACTGAGTCAAGAAAAACTCATCTCAGGAGAAAACACAGTGTCCATTTGCAGGGCCCAGAGCAGCTATTCAAAGCTGATAACCCAAACGCAGACTTGTGTACGCCAATGAGAGCTTAAAGTCTGAGTTCTATTTCCATTGGAGTGACAAGTGCTCATTCGAAATTCCCTCCATTTCTTGGAGAATCTATTTGCAGAAGAGAAAATTGACATCCCAGAGGGAAGAGTGGCCTTTGCCATAGTGCATGGATTTCCGTAAGGAAAATGCAAGGTGTGTTTTGGGGTTTGGTGTCTGTGCACTGCCCCAGGAGCATGAAAGGCAGCAGGCTGTGGACCCAGGATTCCCATGCAAAGGAGCTGAGCAAGTGCTGATTCCCCATATGAGTCCAGGAGGGGCCACGTCCTCAGGTCCGCAGTCACCCCCTCAGGGTGCTTGGGGTGGAGGACAATGTCCGAGGCCAGGAGCTGGCTCATTCGCTCTCACTGTCTTCTGAGGATGAGGACACCTGTAGGTCACCGTGGAGGACACTCCAGGGGCCACAGACACAGGCTCCGTCTGACATGTGGGGGGCAAGAGGGCCCTGAGCAGGGCCTGGCTTCTCGGGAGTAAGGAATGAGGGAGCTGCAAGGAACCGGTAGCTCCAGCAGCTTCTGTCCAATCTGGTGAAGACCATTCTCAGGGGCTGAGTGGGGGACCACGCAGAGGGCAGCCGTGGGGGCTCGGTGCACAGCTGCAGTGTCTCCAGGTGAGGTGTGACAGGTGTGGGCTGGGGGCCCTTGCTTGGACGGAGGGCAGGTGTCTTCCTGGGCTGCCAGGGCCCGGCTGTGCATCCATGGGCACATCTGCTTCCTGGAGGACACAGACTCCCCGAAATCCCCACAGGGGCTTCCTCGATGATCCCGGAGGTGTGCTGGCTGGGGCTCCATCACGGTTTCTTTCAGGGGTTCTGGGAAATGTCTAGGGGCATCTGGGTACATTTCTTGCCTGGAGTCTGGAGGAACATTTGGGAATTGTCTGCCAATGCGTTGCTGACAGCGGGACGGGTGTTCTCCTCAGGATACTTGGGTGGTGCCTGGGTGTGTCCCAGCCCATGGCCCTTGGAGCCAGCCTGGGGACCCTCGAGGGAGACTCTGCAGGGCCTCTTGGCTCTCTGCTGCACAACCAGGCTATCAGCCCTGACACAGGGTTGGCGAGCCGGCTGAGGGGTGTCAGCGATTGGCACTTCCTGGGCACCAGGAGGTCCACCAGCTCGGCTGAGGCTAACTTGAAGGCTTCTGAGATGAGATGTGGAATGGGACCAGAGTCTTATGTCAGGGGGCTGAGTACGTGGTTCCATCGGCAGGGCAGGCTCAGGGATAGAAGGCCTCCTGGTGGTGTAGACGGGTATCGGCATGTGTGGACGCTGTGGGAAAAGAGAACACATGGGACTCCATGAGTTTGGCCCCGGCACCAAGACAAAATGAACATTCAGGAAAGAAAGAAACCAACAAAAGGCCACGACCTTAGTAACCACCCCCTCCCCCGGAACAGGGAAAGAAATAGTTGGGATCTGTTGACCTAGGAGTAGGGAATCTGGCTGCAGGGCTCGTCCAAACAAAGGCCTGACAGGATGCTGTTGATGCCCTTGAGACATGGGGGGGACACGCAAAGTCCTGCCTCACAGCGATGCTTCCTCCATTGGACCAGCGCTTCCATCCTCTCTGCTCATGAGGAGATAGGAGTCCTGCAGCTGGAGAGTCATGGTGGGAGCTCCTGAGTGGGGATGGGCAGTGTGGGATGATGTGTCACAAAGGACAGCGGCCTGTTCTTCTCTGAGGTTGGTATGTGGTCCAGGAGTGCCCGCCAATGACCTTCACACGTCAAACAGCCAGTGTTCGCACAAATAACAGGCATAACGCAACATCATGGGCACCAAGGGAAAACTGCGTTCAAATCCACACTGCTCAACTGCCACTGGTCAGAAAGGAAGTGGAGCCCCGCCTCCCCCAGGAGGTCCATGGAGCCCAGCTAGTCTCCAAGGGCACAGCCTGGGACGCAGTGCACACTCACCCTCACATAGTCACAAGATTCCGTGTCTTCCTTCCAGGTGCGCTTCTGCCCCTCCTGGGGTCTCCTGGGGAACCTGTGGAGCAGGCCCTTCCTCTGCTCGGCTTCTTGCCTGCACGAGAAATATCAGCAGGGAAAGGAGAAGGAACTCCGTTCCCTGGCTTCCAGGCGGACACCTGCTCTGGGCTTGGGCCAACCTGGTCCTTTCCCTCCTCAGCCACTCTACGCCCACCTCTGCCCCACCTTGATTACAGTGGCCCACCAGGTCGTCCAGACAGTTTCTTACACGCAGAGTCTGAAAGGGTCTGCCTTGGCATGTGCCAAGCTCCATTACATTCACTGGTGCAGGGACACTTGTCCAGCCACAAACCCCACACCAAATCAGCAGGGACAGCTCCATCACCCAAATGTGGACCCTGTTAGCCTGGGAGCTCCTCTGCCTGCCTCACCCAGCCTGGCTCTGCCCACAGCCGCCCTGCACACTGTGGATGCACACGAACTCGGGGTCTGTCATATCAGCCATGGCGATTGGGTCACAAGCCCCGTTCTTCACTTTCATCTCTCTGCCTTCTCCCTCTCAGCCTGGTCCAACAGCCCAGCCTGGTGCCACTGGTCCCACTGACTCCATGGCTCCACATTCTCCTTCAGCCTCCTGGAGCCCAAGGCCACGGGAACGAGGGTCATGCCCCAGTGTTTTATGGGGCATCTGGTGCTTGATGCCTTGTGTCCAAAGGCCCCACAGTCCCTGCACTTTACCTGGGGGAGGAAGGGGCAGGGGTCAGTGCATCTTCTCAAATGCCAGTGAACCTGCCAAGCACACGAATTGGAGGCCATCCTCATGGAGTAGCACATGGGATGAGGACAGGGGACATCCTATCTGGCTAGTGAGGTGTCAGTACAGTGAAGACCTCTGGATGCTTGCTCCCCATCTCATGGAAGGGAGGGAAGGTGAAGAGGGATTGGTGGTGTAAGGTTGAAGACAGGTGGAAACATCATTAAGATTCGGGACAAACACAAGGCTCGATCTGATCTTATGTTACCCTGGGGCTGATGCTCAGAGCCTCTGAGTGTCCCAGTGTGTAGCCTGGGGGATTTCCTGCCCATGTCACGATGGACAACTGAGTCCGGGCCACGATCTTATGGGAGCCAAGCCTGTCTCAAGACTCCTGGCAGAGCTCCTGCTTCAAAACCCATGCCAGCCTCCCCACTCACCCTGCGATCCTCCTCCTCTGGTCTGGGTACTCTGAGGGCCAGTCCTGCTGTCTTTGGCTTCTTGCCTTTCTGGGGTCTCAAGGGAGTGTCGGGCCCAAGCTGGTCATGACTGGCCGCCATCAGTCCCACGTTCTGGAGGGACAAGTCAGTCTGCTTCAGGGATGGGTTTCGGGTAGCCTGAGGGAAAAGAAAAAAGAGAGTCCTATTCACCTGACCTAGGTGTCCTCCCTGTACCATCTTACCAAGAGGCCTTAGTGAGCTTCAGGACAGTGGTGCCAAACACATTTCCCCCTGTCACTTCTCTTTCCTCCTTCCTGCCTATGCTCTCCTGGCCAAGCCACATCCCCGCTCTGAGGAAGGCCGCCCTTAAGGAAGGACTCTTGTTGACACTATCATTAAGTCTCTCCAAATCCCCTGTGGGACCAAAAGCAGGGACAGGACCTCTCCCGATTTAGGTCCAGTGGAATGCACCATGGAGCACGCAGGGGCAAAAGCGTCAGGAAAGTGGGCTTCCCTCTCTCATATCTGAATGCCCATTGTGACAGCAAAGGAGGCCATAGTTAAGTCCAAATTCATTGGGAAAACACATTCTCCTCTTCTCGATGGGAAGCTGCCCATCTGAACACTTCCATTCCATGTGTTCGTGGCAGTGCCCCCAATTAACTGCCATCGAAGGTTTGGGAGGTGAATTTCTTTTCACCTTGGGAACCAGGTGATTCTTCTATTGAAAAAAAAGGCTAATTATTTATGGGAGAGAGTGTGTGTGTGTGTATGAAGGAATGTGATCACCTGAGCTGCAGGAAGGACAGAGGGAGATGGAGACACTCCAGTTATCAGAAACCCAGTGAGGGCCTGGATCCATCTCCAGAGCCTGAGATCAAGACCCGACCCAAGTCAGTCCCTGAAACAATGGAGCTGCCCAGGCGCCCTGATCCTGTGTCTTCTCTAGGTCTGCTCGGCCCACTGAAATATTTAGGGGCCTTCTGTCCCTGCTCGTCCACCACCCCACACCAATGTGACACCTGAGGCCCCATTCCATTGGTATTAGAACCTCCAGGTGTCCTGGGCATTCACAGCCATGCCTTGGCTCAGTCTCTTTTCTCAGAACATGTTAGACCAGAAAGAGTCCTTAACTCGTGGAGGAAGGGCCAATCCCTCCATCATTTCCTCACTGTCCCATTGCTCGGTCAGGGAAGGTAGGACCAGTGGCCCGAAAACTCACCTAAAGTGCAATTGTGGTCCTCAGACCCATCAGGAGAGGCTGAGAAAGGTCCTGGACAAACTCCACTGCAGTAGAATGGGTGTCCCGTGGGAGAGAGGGATGGTCAGGAATGGCCACTTCCCTTGCTTCCGGACTTTTATACTGCCCCAAGGTCACGTGACATTTCAGCCACTTGAAAGACATCCACTCAATCCTCTTAGCTTCTGCAGGGATTGAGCCACTCAGCTGCTTCAACAGACTAATGATTCCCTCATGAGAGCGATTTCTATGACTCCGTGTGTGTGCCTATGTGTGTGTGTCTCTGTGAATGGAGGTGTGAGTCCATGAGGATTTGGTGGAGATTGAAATTTCTGCAAGTGAAATTATATTGGTATATTTTAGCGTGGGAATTAGCCTCAGGACTCATGTTTCCTGAACCATTGGTATTTTACCAACACTTCTGCTGAATTTAGACCTAATGGTATTAAAAATGGGGTCAGGGTTTGAGGTTATTCAAGATGTTATATCCATTTTGTCAACTAACTTTCAGTTAAAAACTGAAATATCATGAAGAGCAAGATCTTCCAATCGGCTATAATTGCTTGATTGGATTAAGGGATTTGGGTGTGGTCCCTTTCTCATAGAGACCTTTCAGTCCATTCCAGGTCCTAATGGTGGCTCTCTCATCAGACAGCACCTTCAGGTCTTTCTCAACCTCCCTAACTGCCCCTGCTCCTTTCTGAACAGAATTTGATCAGTTTCTATGTTCAATGGATATCTCTATGAATGTCCTTTTTCTTCCTCAGTAACCTCAAGCGAGCCAAGGAGTGTTAGACGTCAGTGCTCTAGGACAAGGAAGATCACTCTCCGAAAGGTGCGCAGGTATCACATAGGAACAGGTTCTCCTCACCAGCCAGAATGTTTGTAGCTGTAACCAATCATTTGGGAATATGGCATCCATTGCTTGGCTTCTACACTTCCATCTCTCTGGACTATGATCCCAATCTACAAAGATTGTGAAGGTTTTGATGAATACCAGTTTCTGCCTAGTTGTGGTCCGGGTCCTCCACAAGAGAAATTCTCTGGCTGGTTTTATGCTTTTGGGAAACATTCCTTTGAAACTCCCTTTCCTACAAGAGTCTCTATCCTCAATCCAGTGTTTATATGCCTCATTTTAACTGTTCCTCAGGGAAATCCACCACAATATCCTTTATATTCTCTTGATTCAGTTGGAATATGTTGTAGGCTTGTACCTTTTTTCACATTGTGGGCTTGGCAGGTGTAGATGCAGGTAGGAGGGCCCTGGGTTAGCCTGTGGTTTGAAAGTGTCGTTATGGCTTCTTCCGCCCACAGAATTGGTAGTGTCTGCTGAAACATTTTTGAGTCGACACGACAATTCATTCCTACTTGTGACCATGATCCTTTGCATTGGAAAAGGAGGCATCTTTGTGCAGGATAGAATAGTGAAGAATAATGAAGTTTAGGAAATCGTATAAGTCTTAGGAAAGGTGGAAACCTAAGTCTATGTGTCTTCTTTACTGACCAGAGGCCAAGAGAAACAGGAACATTTTGCCAGGCCTTGGTCAGTGACTGGGCTTCACAAGCCCTGGGGCCCTGCTGAATTCTTGATGTTCACTTGTCGTCCCTGGACACTAAGAGAATAAAAGTGTCATCTCTGAAGCCACCATGTTTTCGGATATTTATTCTGTACCCAAAAGTCCAATTAAAAAACATGTGTAGGATGCTCTGTATGATATCTCCATTTTTAACTGAAAGTTTTAATTGACAAAATGAATATTACATCATGATTATCCTCAAACTTTGACCCCGTTTTTATTAACATTAGGTCTAAATTCAGCAGAAGTGTTGGTAAAATACCAATAGTCAGGAAACATGAGTCCTGAGGTTAATTTCCATGCTGAAATGTACCAATATTTTTTCACTTGCAGAAATTTCAATCTCCACCAAATCCGCATGGACTCACACCTCCATTCACAGAGACACACACACACAGGCACAAACACACAGTCATAAAAATCGTTCTCATGAGGGCATCATTAGCCTCCTTGCAGCTGCTGATTGGCTCAATCCCTGCTGCAGCTAAGAGGATTAGGTGGATGTTTTTCAAGTGGCTGAAATGTCACATGACCTTGGGGCAGTATAAAAGTCTGGGAGCAAGGGAATTGGCCATTCCTGACCATCCCTCTCTCCCACGGGACACCCATTCTACTGCAGTGGAGTCTGTCCAGGACCTTTCTCAGCCTCTCCTGATGGGTGTGAGGACCACAATTGCACTCCAGGTGAGTTTTTGAGCCACTGGTCCTACCTTCTCTGACCGAGCAATGGGACAGTGAGGAAATGATGGAGGGATTGGCCCTTCCTCCACGGGTTAAGGACTCTTTCTGGTCTAACATGTTCTGAGAAAAGAGACTGAGCCAAGGCATGGCTGTGAATGCCCAGGACACCCGGAGGTTCTAATACCAATGGAATGGGGCCTCAGGTGTCACATTAGTGTGGGGTGGTGGACGAGCAGGGACAGAAGGCCCCTAAATGTCTCAGTGGGCCCTGCTGGACTAGAGAAGACAAAGGATCAGGGCACATGGGCAGCTCCCTTTTTTCAGGGAATGACTTGGATCAGGTCTTGATCTCAGGGTCTGGAGATGGATCCAGGCCCTCACTGGTTATCCTGATAACTGAGTTTCTGCTTCTCCCTCTATCCTTCTTACAGCTCAGATGATCACTCTGATTACACATGCACACACTCTCTCTCGTAAATAACTTACATTTTTCAAAACAAGAATTTCCTAGTTCCCACAAGCTAAAAAATATATATATTTCTCAAATATGGTGGGGCTGTATTGGGGACATTGCCAAGAACACATGAAATGGAAGTGTTCATAGGTTCAGGTGGGCAGCTCCCCATGGGTAGAGGAGAATGTGTTTCCCAAGTGACTTTGGACTTAATCATGGTTTGCCCCGGAGGGGCATTCAGATATTAGAGAGGGAAGTCCACTTTCTCGAAGTCTGTTCACTTTGAGTCCTCCATGGTGGATCCCTCTGGACCTCAATTAGAAGAGGTGCTGTCCCTGATTTTACTTCCAAAGGGATTTTGGAGAAACTTAATGATAGTGTTGGCAAGGGTCCTTCAAGGCAGACTGAACAACCGTCCTTCTTGGTGGCATCCATCAGAGCAGGGATGTGGCTTGGCCAGGAGGGCATAGACAGGAAGGAGGAAAGGGAAGTGACTGGGGGAAACGAGTGTTTGGCACCACTGTCCTGTGGAGAGGCTTAGGCTCGCTAAGGCCTCCTTGGGAAGACCGTACAGGGAGGAGCCCTATATCATGGTGAATAGGACTCTTTTGTTTCTTTTCCCTCAGGCTACCAGAAACCCATCCCCGAAGCAGACTGACTTGTCCCTCCAGGACGTGGGACAGATGGTGGCCTGTCACTCCCAGCTTGGGCTTGACTGACCCTTGAGACCCCAGAAAGGGAAGAGGCCACAGACAGCAGAACTGGCCCTGAGAGTTCCCAGACCAGAGGAGGAGGACCCCAGGGTGAGTGGGGAGGCTGGCATGGGTTTTGAAGCAGGAGCTCTGCCAGGAGTCTTGAGACAGGCTAGGCTCACAGAAGATCATTGACCAGACCCTGTTGTCCATCCTGACATGGGCTGGAATCCAAGCAGTCTACACATTGGGACACTCAGAGGTTCTGAGCATCAGCCCCAGAGCATCACAAGATCAGATCCATGCTTGTGTTTGTCCCAAATCTTAATGATGTTTCTACCTGTCTTCAACCTGACATCTGCAATCCCTCCTCCCCGCCCTGCCAGCCCATTGGCTGTGGGAGGATGCATCCTGAGGTATTCACTATGCTGGCACCTCACTAGCCAGATAGGATGTCCCTGTCCTCATCCCATGTGCCACTCCTGGGGATGGCCTCCCATTCATGTGCTTGGCAGGTTCACTGGCATTTGAGTGGATGCACTGACCACTCCCCTTTCCTCCAAAGGTAAAGTGCAGGGACTGTGGGGTCTTTGGACACAAGCCATCAAGAATCAGATGCCACAGAAAAGAGTGGGGTGTGATACTCCTCCCTGTGGTTCCTTTCCAAGAGGCTGAGGGTGAATGTGGAGCCGGGGAGTCAGTGGGACCAGCGGCACCAGGCTGGGCTGTTGGACCAGGCTGAGAGAGAGAAGGCAGAGAGACGAAGGTGAGGAATGGGGCTTGTGATCCGAACGCCAGGGCTGATATGACAGACCCCGAGTCCGTGTGCATGCACAGTGTGCAGGGCGACTGTGGGCAGAGCCAGGCTGGGCGAGGCAGGCAGAGGAGCTCCCAGGCTAAGAGGGTCCACATTTCAGTGATGGAGCTGTCCCTGCTAATTTGGTGTGAGGTTTGTGGCTGGACACGTGTCCCTGCACCAGTGAATGTATGGGGCTTGGCACATGCCAAGGCAGACCCTTTCTGACTCTGCATGCAAGAAACTGCCTGGACGACCTGTTCAGCTCCCTGTAGTTAGGATGAGGGGCAGAGGTGTGTGTAGAGTGGCTGCGGAAGGAAAGGACCAGGTTGGCCCAAGCCCCGAGCCAGTGTCCGGCTGGAAGCCAGGGAAGGGAGTTCCTTCTCCTTTCCATGCTTTGATTTCTCGTGCAGGCAAGAAGCCGAGCAGAGGAAGGCCCTGCTCCACAGGTTCCCCAGGAGACCCCGGGATAGGCAGAAGCACACCTGGAAGGAAGACACAGAATCTTGTGACTATGTGAGGGTGAGTGTGCACTGCTTCCCGGGCTGTGCCCTTGGGGACTCGCTGGGCTCCAAGGGCCTCCTGGGGGAGGTGGGGCTCCACTTTCTCGCTGACCAGTGGCAGTTGAGTAGTGTGGTCTTTGCACCCTTTTTTTCCTTGGTGCCTAGAATGCTTTGTATGTGTGTGAACAGTGGCTGTTTGACGTGTGAAGGTCATTGGCGGGCACTCCTGGAGCACATACCATTCTCAGATAAGAACAGGCCTCTGTCCTTCATGACAGGTTACCCCCAGCCCATCTTCACTCAGGAGCTCCCACTATGACTCTCCAGAAGCAGGACTCCCATCGCCTCCAGAGCAGATTGGATGGAAGAGCCGGTCCAACGGAGTAAGCATAGATGTGTCGACGGACCGTCTGATGTCAAATGTGCATCAACATCCTGTCATGCATTTGTTCTGGAACCACCCTGGAGCCGGATTCCCCACTCCTAGGTGAACAGTTGCCATTTCTGTCTTTCCCTGGTCTAGGGAGGTTGCGGAGGTCTTGGGAATTTGTTGATCTCTTTCTTGCACAAATGTTCATTTTGCTTTGGTGCCGAGGCCAAACTCATGGTGTCCTGTGTCTTTTCTTTTCCCACAGCGTCCACACATGCCGATGCCCGTCTACACCACCAGGGGCCTTCTATCCCTGAGCCTGCCCTGCTGATGCAGCCACGTACTGAGACCCCTGACATGAGACTCCGGTCCCATTCCACATCTCATCTCAGAAGCCCTCAAGTTAGCCTCAGCCCAACTGGTGGACCTCCTGGTGCCCAGGAAGTGCCGATCGCTGACACCCCTCAGCCGGCTCACCAACCCTGTGACAGGGCTGATAGCCTGGTTGTGCAGCAGAGAGCCAAGAGGCCCTGCAGAGTCTCCCTCGAGGGTTCCCAGGGTAGCTCCCAGGGCCATGGGCTGGGACACACCCAGGCACCACCCAAGTATACTGAGGAGAACACCCGTCCCGCTGTCAGCAAAGCATTGGCAGACAATTCCCAAATGCCCCTCCAGACTCCAGGCAAGAAATGTACCCAGATGCCCCTAGACAGGTCCCAGAACCACTGAAAGAAACCGTGATGGAGCCCCAGCCAGCACACCTCCGGGATCATTGCAGAAGCACCTCTGGGGATTTCAGGGAGTCTGTGTCCTCCAGGAAGCAGACGTGCCCGTGGATGCACAGCTGGGCCCCCGCAGACCAGGAAGACACCTGCCCTCCGTCCAAGCAAGGGCCCCCAGCCCACACCTGCCACACCTCACCTGGAGACACTGCAGCTGTGCACCGAGCCCCCACGGCCGCCCTCTGCACGGGCCCCCACTCAGCCCCTGAGAATGGTCTTCACCAGATTGAACAGAAGCTGCTGGAGCTCCCGGTTCCTCGCAGCTCCCTCATTCCTTCCTCCCGAGAAGCCAGGCCCTGCTCAGGGCCCTCCTGCCCCCCACATGTCAGACAGAGCCTGTGTCTGTGGCCCCTGGAGTGTCCTCCATGGTGACCTACAGGTGTCCTCATCTTCAGAAGACACTGAGAGCGAATGAGCCAGTTCCTGGCCTCAGACATTGTCCTCCACCCCACTGCACCCTGACGGGCTGACTGCAGACCTCAGGACGTGGCCCCTCCTGGACTCATGTGGGGAATCAGCACTTGCTCTGCTGCTTTGCATGGGAATTCCTGGGTCCACAGCCTGCTGCCTCTCATGCTGCTGGGGCTGTGCACAGACACCGAACCCCAAAGACACACCTTGCAGTTACCTTAAGGAAATCCATGTGCTGTGGCAAAGGCTACTCTTCCCTCTGGAATGTCAATTTTCACTTCTGCAAATAGATTCTCCTAGAAATGGAGGGAATTCCGAATGAGCACTTGTCACTCCAATGGAAATAGAAACTTAGACTTTAAGCTCTCATTGGAGTACACATGTCTGCATTTGGGTTTTCAGCTCGAACAGCCCCTGTGGGCCCTGCAAATGGACATTGTCTTTTCTCCTAAGATGAGTTGTTTTGTATCAATGGTAGTAGCTTAGCGGGAACTGTGATTGTTGATATTTAACCCTTTCAGTTCGTTTATTGTTTAGTGTTAATTTAGAATTGTGTGTAGAGTTTTATTTCCTTAATAAAATATTAGCACCGATGAATAGCATGCAAGGCTCTCTTTTGATCTTGTTTTGTGGGGTTTTTATTGCTCAGCATTTCTGAACCTCTCCATAGTTATATTAGTTCCTCCAGCCTTAGTTACCTGATGGGAGACAGCAGCTTGATAGGTTCAGGGGATACGTAGACATTGAGGGTCTCCTGCACACCCAGTGTTCTGCATGAAGTACTACCCAGGCAACATCGATCCCTGAGTATCCAGTGTGGGTTCCATGTGCCCCACATGGGGTCGCGGTTGCACATGGTCTGCAATGGGATGAGTTGACGGTTGCCCTCTATACATATCCCGAACCCAGTTCAATGCTGGATCATGATACGTCCTTTCTGAGGCCTGGGCATGGAGATTTTTCACCCTCCAGATGATTTCCCAAGGGGGCAGTGTTTGACAAGTGGGCACGTAGTGGTCCAATAGCATGAGACCCAGGACCGGTTGCTTCCCTCTGACTCTCTCTCTTTCTCTGTCCCTCATACTCAGGCATATCTCTGATGTGGGCTCATGGAAACAAAACCATACAACACCATGTGAAACCAAACGAAATGAAACCAAATCAAATGACCCCAAACCAAACCAAACCAAACCAAAGCACATCCATAGTCATGATAAGAGAATTTCTTTTTTTAGGGGAAACAACTGACTGCTCTTTCCTCACTCCAGGGCACCTGTTTAAGGGTGTTCCCTCTCTCTGTGCAGATGCCTGTAGGTGGAGGGTAGAGGAGCTCTGCCATGAGCACACTGAGCTTTTAAAAGTCAGAGGGCAGTACAGAAGCCACGATGTGGGATCCTTCTCCCACCCCCAAGCCCTAAGGAACTCCCACTCATGCAATCCTTATGTGACCCGGATCACAGTCTGGTTCCTTGAGCCTCGGGCCCTGTCCTCATCCGATGAACACTGTCCTATTGTTATCTCATGGCCTCTGAGGAAAATGCAGCTTCCTGGGCTCTCATGTGATGTGTGCAGTAATAGAAATGTTCCCTACTTCTTGGAAGCCTATGAAGATCCCAGAGGTCCAAGGGTGGGAAGGCCTATCTTCACAGGGCATGTATCCTGGATGACCTTCACCCACCTGTGCTACCCACACCTGTGCAAGTCCACACATCTGTTTCCATTCCATAGGGGAGGTCACAGGAAGGAGCGTTGCACGGTGAGCTTAGACAAGCAAAGGGCGACGCTGGCCAGCCCAAGTTGTTCCTAGGCTTCCAGGAGGACCCCACTTTGTGCAGCTGCTCAGGCTGGCAGGTGTGCAGCTCCACGCTTTGGGCTGCAGCGTGTGCATTTGCTAGAGCTGCAGAGGCACGATGAGTATTGACAGAAGGTCTGGGGACGTGGTTCCCACCTTGCAACTCTAATGTTGCCACAGCTGGACACTGCCTGCTGAGGAAAGGTGAAAAATCCTTCCTGTGCTGTGCTTCCAATGCTCTGCAGTCCTTGCTCATCCCCTGTGCAGCCCCTGCACCTGGGGAAGCCATGGCTTTCATTGGAAGCCTGGAGACCCTACTGGAAGGTCAATATTGGTTTGGAAAAGAGTAGATAATCTTGTGACCCTGTAAGTGCCAGGAAGTTTCTGATAATATTGCCCTGCGAGCAATTGCTCCTCCTGCTTCACCCCTGGCCAGGACCTTCCAAGCAGGGAAGGAGGGCTGAGGAATAGCTCTCACGAGCAATGTTACTCCCTATCTATTTCTCCATCAACTGTGTGTCCATCTATCGCTGACGAGCCTCCCTGTCATCCATCTCTCCTCCATCATCTCTACATCATACACCTAGAAATTTCTCATTCCTCACAATGCACATATTCACTTTCACATAATAGGAGATGAGATGACTTTCCTGCCGCTCTGCACCTGATTTCACAGAAACTACTAAGGCAAGACTCTCTTGGCCCAGTACACGGTAGTTTTTAAACGTAACTGTCTTGTGTTTTCAAATGACTTAGCCTCTAAATAAATCTAGCAAAAATGACATTGGCACAGGCATGTTAACTCTTCTCTCACCTTGAAAGTCCTGCCTACAAGGCTGCTGCTTCCTGGTGAATAGCTCCATGTCCAAGAGAAGAGAAAAATGGAATACAGGAGCCCCCGTTTGGACAAACACCACAATGTCCTCCATTAACCTGGTCATGAACATGTCTGCACATGGCCTGGCCAAGAGCCTGATCCTTTGTCCTCCTGAGCGCTTGGCCCATGGCCCATAGCCTTCCCCATCGCTGTGACAGTCAGCACACACGAGCTGCACTGGAGCTTCAGTTCTGTGAAAGCAAGCGTTCCAGAAGACATAGGACAACCACCCCCTTCTGGACTCATCTAAATAGCACATGAGATAGTTAACATGCGTGTCAGCATAGATATCATTAAATTTGGAATAATTTGTGTGGAGTCAGTCTTCTTGGATGTGTAACTCATGAATCGAAGGGTGAGGAAAAGATAGGTTTTCTGAAATAGCTGCAGTTTTGAACACCTGACCCAGGGTCACAGGGCACAGAGGGTCCCATTTGGCAGCAAAACCATAACCCTAGACTCAGAATCACAACAGGAGTCCAGATGTAGACCTTCTGCCTCCGACCTTCTTCCATGCAGACCTCCCTCCTTGGGAAACACTCACAGTCAAACACACACACACACACACAAATAAAATAATATTGTTGAAAGATAAACTCAAAATGGATGAAAGATCTAAATGTGAGACAAGATTCCATCAAAATCCTAGAGAAGAACACAGGCAACACCCTTTTTGAACTCGGCCATAGTAACTTCTTGCAAGATACATCCACGAAGGCAAAAGAAACAAAAGCAAAAATGATCTATTGGGACTTCATCAAGATAAGAAGCTTTTGCACAGCAAAGGATACAGTCAACAAAACTCAAAGACAACCTACAGAATGGGAGACGATATTTGCAAATGACATATCAGATAAAGGGCTAGTTTCCAAGATCTATAAAGAACTTATTAAACTCAACACCAAAGAAACAAACAATCCAATCATGAAATGGGCAAAAGACATGAACAGAAATCTCACAGAGGAAGACATAGACATGGCCAACATGCATATGAGAAAATGCTCTGCATCACTTGCCATCAGGGAAATACAAATCAAAACTACAATGAGATACCACCTCACACCAGTGAGAATGGGGAAAATTAACAAGGCAGGAAACAACAAATGTTGGAGAGGATGCAGAGAAAAGGGAACCCTCTTACACTGTTGGTGGGAATGTGAACTGGTGCAGCCACTCTGGAAAACTGTGTGGAGATTCCTCAAACAGTTAAAAATATAACTGCCCTACGACCCAGCAATTGCACTGTTGGGGATTTACCCCAAAGATACAAATGCAATGAAACGCCAGGACACCTGCACCCCGATGTTTATAGCAGCAATGGCCACGATAGCCAAACTGTGGAAGGAGCCTCGGTGTCCAACGAAAGATGAATGGATAAAGAAGATGTGGTTTATGTATACAATGGAATATTACTCAGCTATTAGAAATGACAAATACCCACCATTTGCTTCAACGTGGATGGAACTGGAGGGTATTATGCTGAGTGAAGTAAGTCAGTCGGAGAAGGACAAACATTATATGTTCTCATTCACTTGGGGAATATAAATAATAATGAAAGGGAATATAAGGGAAGGGAGAAGAAATGTGTGGGAAATATCAGAAAGGGAGACAGAACGTAAAGACTGCTAACTCTGGGAAACGAACTAGGGGTGGTAGAAGGGGAGGAGGGCGGGGGGTGGGAGTGAATGGGTGACGGGCACTGGGTGTTATTCTGTATGTTAGTAAATTGAACACCAATAAAAAAAATAAAAATAAAATCAGTTTTTACCATAAAAAAATAATAATAATGTTGTTGAATTTGAAAGACAAATAGTTTTCCTGACGTTTTCTTATCCCATCACTTTTTGCTACAATGTTGTTCCACATTTTGGAGCAAACAACTCATATCTAACACATATTAGAAAAGAGGACAAGTGGTTAGTTACTTGGATGTGTCTGTGGATTACTCTGGAAAGAGAAATGATGTGACATGTTAATACATCTTTTTTTTTTGAGAAGCAATATTAACACTCATCTGATAACTCTTCATTTTCTCTTGACAAATTTCAGCAAGAACAGTGTTCTATTTTAACATATCCTTCCAAACATGACTCCATGAGTTTGATGGAAACCGAAGGACAAGGAGATACTTGCCTTCCCTAAAAGCATCTTTTCTACTCATGATATTAAATGAGATGTTACATTGTCTGACCATAGTCACATCAATGCTCTTATAAAAAGAAGTGTTATTTCTGTGAATATTTCCTTTAGAAATGTGGGTGTTTGGATGACTGCAAGGGGCAAGACCAAATCCACTGACTTGGCATCAGTAATTGCTCAAATAGTGGTCCATGTGAGGGCACCTTCTGGTGTGCCCACAACCAGGGTCACCCTGCCAGTCATTGTGTTGGTATTATCCAAAGCCTTGACTGAGCTGCATATACATTTGGGAAGAAAATTTCCTGGAAAACCTCGAGAATGTAATACCATTGCCTGAGCTTCCTCCAAATCTTTCACCTGAGCGCAGAGCCCAGGGTCCACAGTTTTCAAAGTAGCGTCCCCGGGGGGAATTTGAGGTCCCCAGATATTCTGTAATTATCCACTGTCCCCTTAGGGCCCTAGGAAATGCTCACACTGCAGCCCAAGCCATGGAGGTGCAGACCTCCCTCCCTGGGCACCTGCACAGAGTCAAAGCCTCCTGGAAGTGTAGGAAATGGCTCTGGTTGCCCACGTCGCCCCTGGTGCTCCAAGGGCTCCTTGCACGATGCCCCCTGGTGACCTCCCTGGACAGCATGAAGCCAAGAGTGTGGACTTCCTGAGGTGTGGGTGGAGCGCACTGCAGAAACTCCCGTGGGAGCTGCGAGCAGCAATCACGCAGGGAGCTGCGAGGATGCTAATGAATGTCCTCATGAGACCACTTCAGTCACTATGAGCGTGGGCATGTGTGTGTGTCTCTGTGACCAGAGATAGGGAAATAGAATTTGGCTTCTCCTCAGAATTGAAAGAGGTCAGGTGACTGTGCACACACCTTGCAGCAGCTGAAGGAAAACAAGCACACCACTGCCACAGCCCCAAACTCTATCTGCAGGAAAGATTCCTTTAAAAGGGGAAGATAGAATAAACGTATATTCAGGGAAAAGAAAATTGAAAGCCTTTTTCTCTAGGAGAGATTCCCTACAGTAACTATAAAAGGAAATTCTTCAGGCTGAAGGGAAATACCAGAAGGAAATGTGGTTTTCAAGGAAAATGAAAAAGATCAGAAAAGATAAATATCAGTGTAAGTACTTAAAAAATACATTGTCTTTTAATTTATTTGAAATTTATGTAACTTCTTAAAGCAAAATCTGTAACATTGCCTTGTGGGTTTATACTGTATGTGGATGTGATACATACAAAAAATATAGCAAAAAGACTATGAGAATAGGAAGAAATAGGTCTACCTATATGATTACAAGCCTTCCAAATTTTAAGGAAAATGAATTAACATCAACCCTAAGTTGGATGTGTATTGATAATACCAGTGAAGCCATTAATTATAATACATATATTATAATGCAAATTTTGACACAAATATCCCAGTAATCTGAAGAAGATAAGAGAGAGAGAACAGAGGAACAAAATCAAGGAGAACAAACATGTCAAAAATAGTCAATTGATAGACCAACATCCTACTAATCTATCATTAATTACGTAAAAATGTTAAGGGACTGAATATTCTCCTTAAACAGCAGAGATAATCATATGGATTAAATAGGAAGACAAAACTACATGTTATTCATAAAGGAATCTTCTCTCCAAACATTTTTTTCCTTTGAGATAATTATAGACTCACAATAAGTTCCAAAAATGGTACAGAGAGGTCTTAGGCACCCATCACCCAGCCTACTGCAATGGGGACATTGTCCATAATTGTGAATTGTCAAAGCTAGGAAATAAAGTGGCAGAGTAACCTCAGATCACAAATTATACAGAAAGCATTAAATATAAAAATACAAAGAAAGGCTGAAAACACATGAATGGAAAAGCATAGACTATGAAAATATCTAGAGTAAGGAGGCTGGAGTGCCAATATTCTTTTCAGATAAAAAAAGAATATTATCAAATGGAGAGTGGGATGCTGCATAACACTTTTACACAATAACTGGATGGATTAAAATGGGGAAACACAGTTCTACAATGAGAGCAGAAGATTTTGATGTCATTCTTTCCAGCAAAGGCTAGAACCAAAATTAACAAACACGGGTTTGATGTAAACAACACTACCACCACGTTGAGTGAATTGGTATTTATGGAATACAACCCAAAATGACTGCAAAACACACATACACACCTTTTTCAAGTACATATGACACATTCATCAACACAGATCACATGCTGGGCTATAAAACACATATACTTTTGTTGAACTATTGATTTCTCTCTTCAGTGTGTCAGTTCCCACTTCATGTATTTCGTGGCTCTTGTTAGGTTTATACACGCTTATAATGGTCATGTGTTCTTAAGGGGTTGACGTGTCTACCACTATACGGGGTTCTCTTGTCTCTCGCTCCATCTTTTTCCATCCTTCTACTTTTGACCTCTTCATTTCATTGAATCCAGCATGTCCCTTTCACACAAGCACACAGCATATAGTTGGATCTTTAAAAACTTTTTTTAAAAACCATTCTGCTAGACTCTACCTGGAATATTTAATTCATTTGCATTTAATACCATAATTGAGGGGATCCCTGGGTGGCGCTGCGGTTTAGCACCTGCCTTTGGCCCAGGGTGCGATCCTGGAGACCCGGGATCGAATCCCACATCAGGCTCCCGGTGCATGGAGCCTGCTTCTCCCTCTGCCTGTGTCTCTGCCTCTCTCTCTCTCTCTCGCTCTGTGACTATCATAAAAAAATAAAAATTTAAAAAAAAATACCATAATTGATGAGGTAGGATTTACATCTGCCATTTGCTATTATACTTTTCTTTTTATTATTAAGCATTTATTTATCTATGGGGGGGGCGGGAGAGAGAGAGAGAGCTAAAGTGGAGGGTGGGGAGGGACAGTGGGAGAGAGAGAATTCCAATAAGGCTCTGTGTTGGGCTCAGATTCACAATCCTGAGTCATGACCTGAGCCAAAATCAAGAGTCAGAAACTTAACCAGCTAAGCCACCAGGTGCCCCTGCTATTTGTTTCCTAAATTTCTCCTCCACCCACCTTTCCTGCATTACTGACTTCTTTTCTGTTAAACAGATATTTCCTGAGGTACCATTTGAATTTCCTTGTCAAATATCAGTGACTCTTGATCCTGTCATATTTTCTATACTCTCACATCTATTCAGTGAATCTTTTTCAGGTATTATAACTTTCAATAGCAATATTTTTTTTCTATTTTTTGTTCTCTACTGATATTTCCCTTTTTAAATTAATTATGGCACTATGTATGTTTATGTTGTAAATGAATTTGCAATTAATTTTAAACAACTAGATTCCAATGGCGAAAAAATCATTATTCTGTGTAGCTTGGTTTTCTCCTCTTTCTTTTGTGCTGTTAGACAGAAGTAGGAGTTTTGAAGTACGAGAGACACTCTGGGTGGCCCTGAAGGAGAAAGCTGCCATTTTATGGAAAGAGCCACAGGTCAGGGAATGCCAGGCAGCTTCTGTGTGCTCAGCATAATACCTGGCCGACATCCTGCAAGAAGACAGCAACCCAGTGCAGGCCAACAACCACAAGTGACACAATTTTTCCCGACAGCCCCAGGGGGATGCAAGGGGATCTCTTGCCTCAGATTAGATCAAAGTCCCAGCTGACCCCATGCTGCCAGTCTCCTGAAACCCTGAGCAGGGGCTCCAGATACACCATGCCTGGACTTTGGACCCACAGAACTGCGAGAGAGTGTGTGCTGTTTTAAGCAGCTAACTTTTGTGGTACCTTGTGACACAGTGAAATAAATGAGTCCAGCAGTCTTCCAAGGTAGATCTCTTTGGGGGAGCACATTTATGTGTTCTTACAAGGTTTCTGTTGGTTCATGGCATTGCACAGTTTCGTGAATGGTTGATGTTCTTTCTAGTTGATCTTATGAATTTCCCTCCACCCAAGCAATGTATCCAAAAATGACTTACTACTGAGTCTCTTTGATTGAGCAGGTCACATTTTTTGGGAATATTCCCTTTAGGATGGTTTCAGCCCAGTGGTCTTTTTTTTTTTTAATTTTTTGTTTTCAATCATGAGAGACAGAGAGAGAGAGAGAGGCAGAGAAACAGGCAGAGGCTGAAGCAGGCTCCATGCAGGGAGCCCGACGTGGGACTTGATCCCAAATCTCTAGGATCATGCCCTGGGCCGAAGGCTGCACCAAACCGCTGAGCCACCTGGGCCACCCAGCCCAGTGATCTTGTGTGGTATTCACTTGGTCCATGGGAGCCATGCCCCTTTTGTCCTACCTAATATCATAAGTTGTAAGTGACCCCACGGCTGATCTTTCTGTCCTGCCACCGTGGACAACTCCAGCCAGAGTTCTTCACCTGTCAACACGTTCAGGTATAGAACCACAGGGCGGCATGTTGAATTTCCCAAGTAGCCTCTTGAAGCTCACCTCAATCCTGAGTGGGTTGTGTGGATTGTGTATAAAAGTGCTGTCTTCCTCACCCGTCCCCTTTGAGAGCCACAGTGAGGTCCCAATCCCAGCTCACTAACACATTTTTCCAGAGGAATTTTGTCCTCTGCCTTCTCTAGCTTTCTTTTATACTCTCAAGGCATAGACACAAGGCTAAGTGTCTCAGAGCACATTCTGTGGTCAACTTCTTTGCTATTCCTTTCCCTGGGGTTCAGTACTTCTGTTGGGTATATGAGAGAAGATGATTCTTAATGTTTTGTCCTCTGCCATTTGGGAATTCAGCACAAACTGATCAATCTTGTTCTACAGACACTGCCATTTCCTTTTCGTTATTGTGAGGGGGTTTTGAAATGGACCCCGCATCAAGAAGGGACAATACATGGTTAGCATAGTAAGACCAGAGCCACAATTTCAAACTTAATGGAGGTAAAGTCATGCTAAGCAGGAGCATTATGTAGACTAGAGTGGAGATACTTCAGGGGAAAACCAGTGTCTCTTCCTGACCATTTCCCTCTGACCCATCCACCATATAGAAGACTTTCTTCTTCAGAAAATGCAGAAGACTGACATCCAGAGATCTCCATGAATTACTATGGAAATTAACAGAAATTTATCTGAGGAAGCCACGGGCAGCCACTTGACCCCAGAAAGTGCTGATTTTAATAAGAAATTGCTATGGGTTGAGATTTTATTATTTTATAAGGAGGATTGCTCGTCTCAGGAAGAAGGGGGATGGATAAAAAAAAAAGTCCTAGAAAGAAGCCAAGTGAAGAAAAGAGGAGAGAGCAAGAGAAATAGAGAGGAGTGATTGATGAGTAGGTGAGCATCTAGGGATGCTATACATAGATGCTATACATCTATGGGATGTTATTAGTAAGGGAATATCAGGGCCCAGCCACTGGTCCACCTCTCTGTATGATTCTGAGATGTACACATGAATTCTTCCATGAAAGAGACACCAGTTAGAGTCCAAAGTGTTTTCAATTTGGGTGATCAAGGAGTGCAGTGTTTGGAATGAGTAGGGAATATCTGGTCTCATGGTCCTCTCTAAACCATCCACAGTGCTCTTGCTATGAAAACCTGGGGAGGAGTACCCACAGACAAGCGATCACTCAACTGTAGATTCTTATGTTGCCCCATTGCCCACTTCCCTGGGTTAATTCCTGTGAAAATGAGGGAAGCACTCCGGGGTTGGCAGAAGTGGCGACTCAGATCCCTTTTGGAGAAAATTGAGCAAATGTAAATAGATCTGACAGTAAGACCAAGGGAAAAGCCCTATCAGTCAGACTCCAAGCATGAAAATGGCTCCCACACCAGGTAGTTTGATGGAGAAGATTCAAATGCAGAGGAAGTGATAAAGTGTTGGCAAAGCTGAACATGCAAAAAGGGAGCAGTGAGGCGGCCCCCATGTTAGTCCTAGCTGGAGGTCCCCACTGCCCGATGGCAGCGGGAAAAGCAGGAGTCTGTAGTGTGAGCCCAAGGGCTAGGACTGGCTGGCGGGAGCTGTGCCTGCAGCATCTTGGCTGAGGGAGAAGCAAGGACATAGAAGCAGGGGCTTTACTATGGGAGATAAGCCACTGCTGGAGCAGAGAGTGTGGGAGAGAAATCTGCGGCTCTCCCTTCTTCCCATCTACACTTTTGCCACCACACACTTGCATCAACTAAAATCAACCATAAGCCAGGACGCTTGAAGAACATAGTTTGCAAAAAAAGAAAAAAAAAGGAACATAATTTGCCGATAATTGTGCCAGTTACACAGAGCAAAGCAGAGAAAGGACAGGGAATGTATCTGTGCAAAATGGTACAATGGTAGCTCAAATGTAAAGCAAAATCATTATGTGAAATTAAAATCATATGTGAAAACTGAGTGATCAAATTTGAGTAGCTGCTGTAAGATGAATAATTTTCACAATTGTTATATGAAGCTACAAATTTTATTTCATAAACAAAAGCTATAGATAGTCAATCATACATGCACAATCCATGCTGAGCATTTTAAGTCGACCTCTAACATTTTAATTTATTGGCAAGAAGAGAAGTGCAAAGTTGGGGCCATGGGCATTAACTGACTAGGTATGAGTTGCTTAAAAACACAGTGTAAATATTAGAATCAATGACTGATCGCTTATTGATATACCAAGAAATGACGTGAATAATTTCTTGTATGCTATAGAATTGTAATTCCAAAAACACAGATGCAGATGTCATTTCCTTTTATCTATTTGGTTTAAATTATTATACAAAGATAGATACACAGAACAGGACAGGGGTGTGCACATCCATTTCCAGCTTCCAGGCTATAACCTTCAAGAAATGAAAGCTTCTCTGGGTCTCAGTTTCTTCAAATATAAATGGAGATAATGAATTCATAAGTCGATCTTGAGTCATATGAGGAAAGTATGGAGGAAAGATTTAGAAATTACAAGAGACTCTACAAATACATAGTAGTAGTATCTGATTGGGCTATTAGATGCCCTCTTGGACCTAGATTTTTTTAAGGATTATCTTAAAAAATAAGCAAAGAAACAAAACCAAGGGAGAAAGACAGGAGAATGATTCTGAGACTCACTCACAGTGTGACGTGGGTAAGGCACACGACTTCTCTTGTCCTCCCTTGAATACCAAGTCCCACTTTGAAGGCCAGGAAGGGCTGGTCTGGTTCACCTGATCCTCCATCGGCAACAGAAAAGGTTCATCTTGCAATTTCCAACAATCTTCTCATCCTCGGTGCATATCCTCCTGCATTTGCCCCGGCCAAGCCAGCACGGCTCACAAACAGCAAACACCTAGTTCAAGAAAGAGTAGCTTATACACCTTTCCAGGGACGCCCTGAAAATGAGGAGAAGTTTAACAGCCACAAAAGAATGAGGGTGGGGGTGGTTTGTACAATTGTAAAGAGTGTTTTTAAGAACCAGCCCCAGATTTTCAAAGAGCTTTGCTTTTTTCAGGATGGAGTTGGGGAAGAGGTATCGTTGAAGGAGGGATAAGCCCCATCTCTGTTCTCCACGTGTTTAAGGCCCTTGCATGGGTCAAAAGTAAGCACAGGGGGATGAGGTGTCATGTATACAACAGAACCATAAAAATACACACCTGATAGTTCTGCAAATGTTACATGATGAAGGTGGAAGGGCTACCTTTTGGTTTTAAAAGATCCGTGATAGTAGAGGTGAAGTTAGGTTTAGTTCTGGTTTGGGCCTGGCAGTGGTGGTGTGTCCTCAGTAAACTGCTCGTTTTCTGCTTTCTCATTTGTCATATAGACATTCTAGAAATGCTTGTCTACACTGTTAACTATTCTAGTGGTCACATGGAGTAATTTAGGTGAGGCAAAGCCTGTTAGCAAGAAAAAAAAGAAGCCCAACCCAGTGGTGGGCATTAGATCTAGTGTGCCAACTATGGGAGAAGGGCCTTGTGGGCAAAGGTAGAAGGACCTTGGTCCAGGGCCCTGAAAGACCCCACCTTCTAGGAGCAAGGACAGCTGGTTGACAGGGTGTGGCTTATGTAAGGAAAGACAGGGGACCCAATCCACACCCGGTATGCAGGAGCCCCACTAGAACCAACAATGAGCGCCTAGTGTTCTGTTATCCTTTGTATGCTAGCTGCCCCTCTGCCATCCGTTTTTTCTTTGCCAGGCCCATCAGCTTCAGACATCTCGATGCCCCTGTATGGGCCAGTTATTACCGAACTTATTCCTCTCTGACCTGCAGGGTGGGACATGAAATGGTAGGATCCATGCATAAGCTTCCTGGAGGACTTTGTCAACAGAGGCAGAGTTTGACTCAGCTGCAAAGAGCCACCTGCCTCAAGGCAACTGCTCCCCAGAGTGACCGACAGGCAATGATTATTCACAGAGGCCACTCAGCTTCAATTTAGGACAAGGGTATGGGTCCTGCGAGTTCTCCAGCACCCTGTGTGGTGGGCTGATGCTGTGAGGGTGCACAGTGGTCAGACATCTCCCTCTGCCTGTGTTTCTTCCTCCCCACCCTTTCCAACCATGTTCGCCTTGAGATCACTGCCTAGGAAACACCCAGCACCCTGAACTCCATCTCCTCTGCAGTCGGGGACAACAGAGGAAAGACTCCAGGGAAGAGAGGGCCTGCACACAAGAGGAATCAAATTCTACTGAGGCTAAAACTAACATAAAGACTGATGACACTCTGTGTGACAGTTTTTTGTTGATTAGAACATTTGAATTGTGAGCAAGAAAGAGGTCCACAAATTAATTGGGACCAAAAAATCAGATGGGTGTGGGCTGAGGAGAAAAGTTGAAGGGGACCTTACCTCTTCTTGGATTGCAAAGAAGATAAGAGAGAAGTAGGCGGAAATACATGGAGATTGAAGCATTTTTGTTTTTCTTCTTTTTTTTTTTTGTTATTGGTGTTCAATTTGCCACCATACAGAATAACACCCAGTGCTCATCCCATCAAATGCCCCCCTCAGTGCCCGTCACACAGTCACGCATACCCCCACTCTCCTCCCCTTCTACCACCCCTAGTTCATTTCCCAGAGTTAGCAGTCTTTGTGTTCTGTCTCCCTTTCTGATATTTCCCACACATTTCTTCTCCCTTCCCTTATATTCCCTTTCACTATTATTTATATTCCCCAAATGAATGAGAATATATAATGTTTGTCCTTCTCTGACTGACTTACTTCCCTCAGCATAATACCCTCCAATTCCATCCACGTCGAAGCAAATGGTGGGTGTTTCTTGTTTCTAATGGGTGAGGAATATCCCACTGTATACATAGACCACATCTTCTTTATCCATCATCTTTCGATGGACACCGAGGCTCCTTCCACAGTGTGGCTATTGTGGACATTGCTGCTAGAAACATCGGGGTGCAGGTGTCCCGGCGTTTCATTGCATCTGAATCTTTGGGGTAAATCCCCAACAGTGCAATTGCTGGGTTGTAGGGCAGGTCTATTTTTAACTCTTTGAGGAACCTCCATACAGTTTTCCAGAGTGGCTGCACCAGTTCACATTCCCACCAACAGTGCAAGAGGGTTCCCCTTTCTCCGCACCCTCCCAGCATTTGTGGTTTCCTGTCTGGTTAATGTTCCCCATTCTCACTGGTGTGAGGTGGGATCTCATTGTGGTTTTGATTTGTATTTCCCTGATGGCAAGTGATGCGGAGCATTTTCTCATGTGCATGTTGGTCATGTCTGTGTCTTCTGTGGAGAAATGTCTGTTCATGTCTCTGCCCTTTTCATGACTGGATTGTTTCTTTGCTTTTGAGTTTAATAAGTTCTTTATAGATCTTGGAAACTAGCCCTTTATCTGGCGTGTCATTTGCAAATATCTTCTCCCATTCTGTAGGTTGTCTTTCAGTTTTGCTGTGCAGAAGCTTCTTATCTTGATGAAGTCCCAACAGTTCACTTTTGCTTTTGTTTCTCTTGCCTTCATGGATGTATCTTGCAAGAAGTTGCTGTGGCCAAGTTTGAAAAGGGTGTTGCTGTGTTCTCCTCTAGGATTTTGATGGAATCTTGTCTCACATTTAGATCTTTCATCCATTTTGAGTTTATCTTTGTGTCTGGTGTAAGAGAGTGGTCTAGTTTCCTTCTTCTGCATGTGGATGTCCAATTTTCCCAGCACCACTTATTGAAGAGACTGTCTTTTTTCCAGTGGATAGTCTTTCCTGCTTTGTGGAATATTAGTTGACCATAGAGTTGAGGGTCCACTTCTGGGTTCTCTCTTCTGTTCCATTGATCTATGTGTCTGTCTGTGCCAGAACCACACTGTCTTGATGACCACAGCTTTGTAGTACAACCTGAAATCTGGCATTGTGATGCCCCCGGATATGGTTTTCTTTTTTAATGTCCCCCTGGCTATTTGGGGTCTTTTCTGATTCCACACAAATCTTAAGATGATTCCTTCCAACTCTCTGAAGAAAGTCCATGGTATTTTGGTAGGGATTGCAATTAATGTGTAAATTGCCCTGGGTAACATTGGCATTTTCACAATATTAATTTTTCCAATCCATGAGCATGGAATATTTTTCCATCTCTCTGTGTCTTCCTCCATTTCTTTCAGAAGCGTTCTGTAGTTTTTAGGGGATAGATCCTTTACCTCTTTGGTGAGGTTAATTCCTAGGTATCTTATGCATTTGGGTGCAATTGTAAATGGGATTGACTCCTTAACTTCTCTTTCTTCAGCCTCATTGTTAGTGTACAGAAATGCCACTGACTTCTGGGATTGATTTTATATCCTGCCACACTGCCGAATTGCTGTAGTTCTAGCAATCTTGGGGTGGAGTCGTTTGAGATTTCTATGCACAGTGTAATGTCATCTGCTGCCCCGCCTCTTGTCAGGTGTACGGCTCAGCGGGAGTTGTTTATCCTGTGAGGCCCATGCGCAGTCCCAGGTACAGGGTGACACCAGGAGGGACAACACCAGTGCCGGTGGCCAGCTGTCCAGCCCTGGAGTCAGCTCCCACATTAACCATCGTAGCTCCCAGTGCGCAGGGGCCTGGGTACTCCGGGGTGGGGGCACTGACCTGCACAGCTCCTTGGCCCGGCAACAGGAGCGACCTGGCTGTCCTGTGTCCTCCTGGCCTCTGCCTGCCCCAGGGGAGCACCGGATCCTGGGTTGTGTCCCCCAGTGCACTGGGCCCCGGGGCTTGCAACACTGTGAATGGACCTAAAGTACCATGATGTGAAATTTAGAAGCATCAGAGTAAATTTTGCGCAGTTAACTTATCCTTTATCAAAAATAAAATACATAAGCCCTTATGGAAGGTTTATGAAAATCATAAAATACAGGAACAGCGCAATGACGGGGAGGGGAAGGCTCCATTGGGCTGCAGCCACCATGAGCCCCGCGGCAGGAGCTGGGGCTGGCTCCTGAGGTGGTTCACGGGGTTGCTCCGTGCCCAGGCCGATTGCTCCATTGAGTTAGGAAGCTTCTCCGGCACATCCACGACCTCGAGAGCAGGGGATGGCGTCTGCTCCTCCCCCAGGGCTCTCAGGGGTGCAGGGGGCTCCTCCAGGATGGAGCAGTGAGCTAGAGCAGTGACCACTATCTGCAGGGGCTTCGCCTCCCCAGTGGGAACCTCAGCGCGGGCTGAGCCCTCAGCCCCAGCAGCCAGGATGGCCTCGATCCCCGCAGGCCCCGACGGGGCAGCAGGCCCCACGGTCGGAGCTGGGGCGCGCTCCTGAGCTGCTTCAGGGTGTTTTCCTCGGGCCAAAGCTGTAGCTCCAAGAAGACAAAGTATCACCATCAGGACGGACTGTCCACGTCCCTCCCAAGTCAAGGCCACTCTTCCCACCGCTCCACGTGTGTGAGGGCAAGAGCCCTGGGAGGTGTCCCCAGGCTGCAGCCCGTGGGGTGGGGTGTGAGCCCACCCCCTGCTCCCGACCCAGCTGAACAGAAGCTGGATCTGCGGGCCCCCCGTCCTCAACTTGGCCACCCCCAGACCTCCTCACCCCCAGCCTCTGGCTCCGCTGCATGGAGGCGTCTGAATTGCTGGTGGTAACGCAGGGCACAGAGTTCCATGTCTGAGCCTGGCATGTGCTGCCTTAGGAATTGCAGAAGTTTTATAAGGGAGGGAAATTCTGGGAGCTGACAAAAGTCATCCCGGTAATAATCCAGCCATATTTCCAGCATGCAGGAGATGGCCCTGGGGAGGGACAAGCAGGCACAGGCATCAGAAGACAGGGCGCCCTCACTCACAGATGTCCTGAGGGAAGCCCTGCAGAACCCGGGGCCCCGACCTCCCTTGCGGATGTTGGAGGCAAGTCCTGTCCTTGTCCCCCTGCCACCTGGTGGTCCTGCCTGCCACAGGCCTGCTCCCTGAAGAGGGGCTGAGATGCAGCCTCTGTTCTGGGGAGCCCACGCCCAGTGGGGTGACCATCACCGTCTCTCCTGGGGAAGTGGGGCTCCCTCCTCAGCCTGGTCCCTGCCCACCTGCCCCTTGAGTCCACCGGCAGGCGTACGGAGACGGGGGGTGTCTGGCCTGTCATTGCCCTCACTGCACACACTGTCCCTCTGGGAAGCTCCAAGGCAGGAGGGCTCGGGCTCTGTGTCCTGCCAGGCCTTGCCAGGAGCCGCCTGGGACTGCCACCTTCCCTCCTATGGCTCTGCGCTGCCTCTCTCACGAGGGGCCCCCAGGGGTGTCCTTCAACTGACTCTAATATCCCATCTCTCACCGGGCGGGGCTGCCTGGTCCGGGAGCCTTCACCGGCCCTCCTGAGCACCTGCTGTGCCCCCGGGTCAAGGTGCAACCAGATTGGGGAATGCGATGTTCCCGACCCCCACTGATCTGGGCCCCTGGTGTGGGGCAGAGAGAGGGTTGGGGGGCATAGAGAAGGTCTCCTTAGGGGTCCCAGTCCCTCCCACCAAGCCCGCACCCCATCCTGGCTCTCCTGCCCTCTTTTCCAGAAGGGGCCTTAGACCTTTACCCTGTCACAGGAATTGCAGATGTGTGGGGTGAGGGTGCAGCCCCCCCACCCCACAGCCCCCTCGCTGCCCTCCTGGAGAGGGAAGGCCCTCCTGCAGGAGCCGGAGTCACTCACAGTTTCTAGCACTGCAGGACCACGTCATTGTTACCCCACGCATCTACGATGCACCCATACCTAGAGGAGGGTGGGTGACATCCCATGAATAATCTTCTGGACGCCACCTCTCATCATGGGGGCTGTCACCGTCTGACCCCTGACTAGGCCGGAGCCCCGGGGGCTGTCAGCTCTGTGCGTGGGGCCACGGGCAGCTCCCAGAGAAGCGCCCGCACCTGCTGGGGCCTCCTGAAGGCTTGAGCATGAAAGGGCTCTGGCCAGACCCATGGCACACTATCATAGTGGGACCGGGGCACCCCGGGGTCCCCCTGTCTGGTTGCCCCAGGACACAGACCCCCAATGGACTCTTAAAACTCCCTTTCAATGGGGAAACAGGCTGCTCAGGACACTGGTGATGGGGGGGAGGAGGCACAGGCCTGGTCACGGGGAGGAGGATGGCTGCTGAGCACAGGCACAGACCCTCTGGCTGACCCGCCACAGGCCAGGCCCCGGGGCTGCCCTCCAGGACCCCGCTATGCCCTGGGTGACCCTGCTTCAGGCGGGGGAGCAGCCCGAGGCCGGGAAGCTCACACCATCCTCAGCCTCCCCAGCAGCAGGTGGCCCAGCCTTGGGCTGCGGAGGGGCAGGTGCTCACTCGGTGAACAGCAGGTCCAGCACCTCGTCCTTGGTGGCGAATCCACGATAGTTGTCTAAGAAGCTGCAAATGGAGATGATGTCCCTGCACTGCAAGGCGAGCAGCAGTTGTCGGACTTTGTGCTCCAGCAGCTCCGTCCGGCTGGACTTCATCGGGGCGATCCGATGCCCCTTCCCGGCCGAGGCCCCTGCACCCTGAGGACAGAGGGGACGTGCAGCCTGCAGGGAGCCACCGGGACCCCTGAGAATCTATTTGCAGAAGAGAAAATTGACATTCCACATGGAAGAGTAGCCTTTGCCATAGTGCATGGATTTCCCTAAGAAACGTGCAAGGTATGTTTTGGGGGTGGGTCCCCGGCCCCAGGGGCATGAGAGGCAGCTCGCTGTGGACCCGAGAATTCCCATTCAAAACAGCTGAGCAAGTGCTGATCCCCCACATGAGTCCAGGGGGGGCCATGTCCTCAGGTCCGCAATCACCCCGTCAGGGTGCAGTGGGGTGGAGGACAAGGGTCCAAGGCCAGAAGCTGGCTCATTTGCTCTCACTGTCTTCTGAGGATGAGGACACCTGTAGGTCACCGTGGAGGACACTCCAGGGGCCACAGACACAGGCTCCGTCCAACAGGTGGGGGGCAGGAGGGCCCTGAGCAGGCCTGGCTTCTCGGGAGGAAGGAATGAGGGAGCTGCGAGGAACCCGGAGCTCCAGCAGATTCGGTCCAATCTGGTGAAAACCATTCTCAGGGGCTGAGTGTGGGGCCGCGCAGAGGGCGGCCGTGGGGGCTCGGTGCACCGCTGCTGCATCTCCAGGTGAGGTGTGGCAGTTGTGGGCTGGGGGCCCTTGCTTGGACGGAGGGCAGGTGTCTTCCTGGTCTGCGGAAGCGCGGCTGTGCATCCACGGGCACGTCTGTTTCCTGGAGGATACAGACTCCCCAAAATCCCCACAAGGGCTTCCTCAATGCCTGGAGTTGTGCTGGGAGGGCCTCCATTGCGGTTTCTTTTGGAGGTTCAGGGTCCTGTCTAGGGGCATCGGGGCACATTTCTTGCCTGGAGTCTGGAGGGGCATTTGGGAATTGTCTGCCAATGCGTTGCTGACAGTGGGACGGGTGTTCTCCTCAGGATACTTGGGTGGTGCCTGGGTGTGTCCCAGCCCATGGCCCTTGGAGCCAGCCTGGGGACCCTCATGGGAGATTCTGCAGGGCCTCTTGGCTCTCTGCTGCACACCCAGGCTGTCAGCCCTGACACAGGGTTGGCGAGCCAGCTGAGGGGTGTCAGCGATCAGCACTTCCTGGGCACCAGGAGGTCCACCAGGTGGGCTGAGGCTAACTTTAGGGCTACTCAGAGGAGATGTGGAATGGGACTGGACAGTCTCATCGGGGGTCTCAGTACGTGCCTTCATTGGCAGGGAAGGCTCAGGGATTAAAACTTTCAGGTAAAAATGGAGATATCATATCGAGATTCCTACACAAGTTTTTTATTGAACTCCATGGGTACAGAATCAATATCCTAAAACATGGTGGCTTCAGAGATGACACTTTTATTCTCTTAGTGTCCAGGGACGACAAGTGAACATCAAGAATTCAGCAGGGCCCCAGGGCTTGTGAAGCCCAGTCACTGACCAAGGCCTGGCAAAATGTTCCTGTTTCTCTTGGCCTCTGGTCAGTAAAGAAGACACATAGACTTAGGTTTCCACCTTTCCTAAGACTTATACGATTTCCTAAACTTCATTATTCTTCACTATTCTATCCTGCACAAAGATGCCTCCTTTCCCAATGCAAAGGATCATGGTCACAAGTAGGAATTAATTGTCGTGTCGACTCAAAAATGTTTCAGCAGACACTACCAATTCTGTGGGCGGAAGAAGCCATAATGACACTTTCAAACCACAAGCTAACCAGGTGCCGTCCTACCTGCATCTACACCTGCCAAGCCCACAATGTGGAAAAAGGCACAAGCCTACAACATATTCCAACTGAATCAAGAGAATATAAAGGATATTGTGGTGGAATTCCCTGAGGAACAGTTAAAATGAGGCATATAAACACTGGATTGAGGATAGAGACTCTTGTAGGAAAGGCAGTTTCAAAGGAATGTTTCCCAAAAGCATAAAACCAGCCAGAGAATTTCTCTTGTGGTGGACCCGGACCACACCTAGGCAGAAACTGGTATTCATCAAAACCTTCACAATCTTTGTAGATTGGGATCATAGTCCAGAGAGATGGAAGTGTAGAAGCCAAGCAATGGATGCCATATTCCCAAATGATTGGTTACAGCTACAAACATTCTGGCTGGTGAGGAGAACCTGTTCCTATGTGATACCTGCGCTCCTTTGGGAGAGTGATCTTCCCTGTCCTAGAGCACTGACATCTAACACTCCTTGGCTCGCTTGAGGTTACTGAGGAAGAAAAAGGACATTCATAGAGATATATCCATTGAACATAGAAACTGATCAAATTCGGTTCAGAAATGAGCAGGGGCAGTTAGGGAGGTTGAGAAAGACCTGAAGGTGCTGTCTGATGAGAGAGTCAAGATTAGGACCTGGGCTGGCCTGAAAGGTCTCTATGAGAAAGGGACCACACCCAAATCCCTTAATCCAATCAAGCGATTATAGCCGATTGGAAGATCTTGCTCTTTACATTTCACTTTTTAACTGAAAGTTAGTTGACAAAATGGATATAACATCTTGAATAACCTCAAACCCTGACCCCATTTTTAATACCATTAGGTCTAAATTCAGCAGAAGTGTTGGTAAAATACCAATAGTTCAGGAAACATGAGTCCTGAGGTTAATTCCCACACTAAAATGTACCAATATAATTTCACTTGCAGAAATTTCAATCTCCACCAAATCCACATGGACTCACACCTCCATTCACAGAGACACACACACACAGGCACACACACGGAGTCATAGAAATCGCTCTCATGAGGGCATCATTAGCCTGTTGAAGCTGCTGATTGGCTCAATCCCTGCAGCTGCTAAGAGGATTAGGTGGATGTCTTTCAAGTGGCTGAAACGTCACGTGACCTTGGGGCAGTATAAAAGTCCGGGAGCAACGGAAGTGGCCATTCCTGACCATCCCTCTCTCCCACGGGACACCCAGTCTCCTGCAGTGGAGTGTCCAGGACATTTCTCAGCCTCTCCTGATGGGCGTGAGGACCACAATCGCACTTCAGGTGAGTTTTCAGGCCACTGGTCTGACCTTCCCTGACAGAGCAATGGGACAGTGAGGAAATGATGGAGGGATTGGCCCTTCCTCCACGGGTTAAGGACTCTTTCTGGTCTAACATGTTCTGAGGACAGAGTCTGAGCCAAGGCATGGCTGTGAATGCCCTGGACACCCGGAGGTTCCAATGCCAGTGGAATGGGGCCTCAGGTGTCACATTGGTGTGGGGTGGTGGACGAGCAGGGACAGAAGGCCCCTAAATGTCTCAGTGGGCCCTGCAGGCCTAGAGAAGACACAGGATCAGGGCGCCTGGGCGGCTCCATTGTTTCAGAATCTGACTTCGGTCGGGTCATGATCTCAGGGTCTGGAGATGGATCCAGGCCCTCACTGGGTTTCTGATAACTGAGTGTCTGCTTCTCCCTCTGTCCTTCCTACAGCTCAGGTGATCACTCTCCCTCATACACACACACACACACTCACTCTCCCATAAATAATTGACCTTTTTTTCAATAGAAGAATTACCTGGTTCCCAAGGTGAAAAGAAATTCACCTCCCAAACCTTCGATGGCAGTTAATTGGGGGCACTGCCACGAACACATGGAATGGAAGTGTTCAGATGGGCAGCTTCCCATCGAGTAGAGGAGAATGTGTTTTCCCAATGAATTTGGACTTAACTATGGCTTCCTCTGCTGTCACAAGGGGCATTCAGATATGAGAGAGGGAAGCCCACTTTCCTGACGCTTTTGCCCTTTGCGTGCTCCATGGTGCATCCCACTGGACCTCAATTGGGAGAGGTCCCGCCCTTGGTTTTGCTCCCACAGGGGATTTGGAGAGACTTCATGATAGTGTCAACAAGAGTCTTTCCTTAAGGGTGGCCTTCCTCAGAGCGGGGATGTGGCTTGGCTAAGAGAGCGTAGGCAGGAAGGAGGAAAGAGAAGTGATGGGGGGAAATGTGTGTTTCTCTGGCAGAACTGTCCTGAAGCTTGCTAAGACCTCCTTGGGATGACGGTACAGGGAGCAGGCCAGGGTATGGCTGTGAGTGCCCAGGACACCAGGAGGTCCCAATGCCAATGGAATGGGGCCTCAGGTATCACATTGGTGTCGGGTGGTGGACGAGCAGGGACAGAAGGCCCGTAGATGTCTCAGTGGGCCCTGCAGGCCTAGTGAAGACACAGGATCAGGGTGCCTTACCAGCTCCATTGTTTCAGGGACTGACTTGGATCAGGTCATGATCTCAGGGTCTGGAGATGGATCCAGGCCCTCACTGGTTATCCTGATAACTGAGTGTCTGCTTCTCCCTCTGTCCTTCCTACAGCTCAGGTGATCACTCTCCATTACACACGCACACACTCTCTCTCGTAAATAACTTACATTTTTTTCACAAAAGAATTTACTGGTTCCCACAAGCTAAAAATACATATATATATATTTGTCAATTTGGTGGGGCTGTATTGGGGACATTGCCAAGAACACATGAAATGGAAGTGTTCATAGGCTCAGGTGGGCAGCTCCCCATGGAGTAGAGGAGAATGTGTTTCCAAAGTGACTTTGGACTTAATCATGGCTTTCCCGGTGGGGCATTCAGATATTAGAGAGGAAAGTCCACTTTCCTGAAGCCTGTACACTTTGAGTCCTCCATGGTGGATCCCTCTGGACCTCAACTGGGAGAGGTTCTGTCCCTGATTTTGCTTCCAAAGGGATTTTGGAGAAACTTAATGATAGTGTCGTCAAGGGTCCTTCAATGCAGACTGAACAACATTCCTTCTTGGTGGCATCCATGAGAGCAGGGATGTGGCTTGGCCAGGAGGGCATAGACAGGAAGGAGGAAAGAGAAGTGACAGGGAGAAATGTGTGTTTGGCAAGACTGTCCTGAAGCTCGCTAAGGCCTCCTTGGGAAGACGGTACAGGGAGGACGCCTAGGTCAGGTGAATAGGACTCTCTTGTTTCTTTTCCCTCAGGCTACCGGAAACCAATCCCCGAAGCAGACTGACTTGTCCCTCCAGGACATGGGACACATGGTGGCCCGTCACTCCCAGCTTGGGCCCGACATTCCCTTGAGACCCCAGAAAGGCAAGAGGCCACAGACAGCAGGACTGGCCCTCGGAGTTCCCAGTCCAGAGGAGGAGGATCCCAGGGTGAGTGGGGAGGCTGGCATGGGTTTTGAAGCAGGAGCTCTGCCAGGAGTCTTGAGACAGGCTAGGCTCACAGAAGATCATTGACCAGACCCTGTTGTCATCCTGGCATGGGCTGGAATCCCAGCAGTCTACACATTGGGACACTCAGAGGCTCTGAGCATCAGCCTCAGGGCACCATAAGATCAGATCCACGCTTGTGTTTGTTCCAAATCTTAATGATGTTTCCACCTGTCTTCAACTGACACCTCCACTCCCTCTTCACCTTCCCTCCCTTCCACGGGATGGGGAGTAAGCATCCAGAGGTCTTCACTGTACTGACACCTCACTAGCCAGATAGGATGTCCCCTGTCCTCATCCCATGTGCCACTCCATGAGGACGGCCTCCCATTCGTGTGCTTGGCAGGTTCAGTGGCATTTGAGTGGATGCACTGACCCCTGCACCTTCCTTCCCCAGGTAAAGTGCAGGGACTGTGGGGCCTTTGGACACAAGGCATCAAGCACCAGATGCCCCATAAAACACTGGGGCACAACCCTCATTCCCGTGGCCTTGGGCTCCAGGAGGCTGAAGGAGAATGTGGAGCCGGGGAGTCAGCGGGACCCAAGACAACAGGCTAGGCTGTTGGACCAGGCTGAGAGGGAGAAGACACAGAGACGAAGGTGAGGAATGGGGCTTGTGACACGAACGCCAGGGCTGATACGACAGACCCTGAGTCCGTGTGCATGCACAGTGTGCAGGGCGGCTGTGGGCAGAGCCAGCTGGGCGAGGCAGCCAGAGGAGCTGCCAGGCTAACAGGGTCCACATTTGGGTGATGGAGCTGTCCCTGCTGATTTGGTGTGGGGTTTGTGGCTGGACAAGTGTCCCTGCACCAGTGAATGTATGGAGCTTGGCACATGCCAAGGCAGACCCTTTCTGACTCTGCATGCAAGAAACTGCCTGGACGACCTGTTCAGCTCCCTATAGGATGAGGGGCAGAGGTGGGCGTAGAGTGGCTGAGGAGGGAAAGGACCAGGTTGGCCCAAGCCCCGAGCTGGTGTTGGCTGGAAGCCAGGGAAGGGAGTTCCTTCTCCTTTCTATGCCTTGATTTCTGGTGCAGGCAAGAAGCCGAGCAGAGGAAGGCCCTGCTCCACAGGTTCCCCAGGAGACCCCGGGAGGGGCAGAAGTGCACCTGGAAGGAAGAAACGGAATCGTGTGACTATGTGAGGGTGAGTGTGCGCTTCGTCCCGAACTGTGCCTTTTGGGGCTCGCTGGGTTCCATGGGCCTCCTGGGGGAGGTGGGGCTCCACTTCCTTGCTCACCAGTGGCAGTTGAGTAGCGTGGTCTTTGCACCCTTTTTTCCCTTGGTGCCCATGATGTTGCCTTATGCCTCATATGTGTGTGAACTGTGGCTGGTTGGCGTGTGATGGTCATTGGCGGGCACTCCTGGAGCACATACCAACCTCAAAGAACAGTCCTGTGTCCTTCATGACACGTTACCCCCATGCCCATCCCCACTCAGGAGCTCCTACCATGACTCTCCAGCAGCAGGACTCCTATCGCCTCATGAGCAGAGAGGATGGAAGTGCTGGTCCAATGGAAGAAGCATCGCTGTGAGGCAGGACTTTCCGTGTCCCTCCACCATGTTAAAGGGCATCAACAACATCCTGTCATTCTCCAGGAGGATCCAAACATCCTTTGTTCCGGAGCAGCCCTGCAGCCCCATTCCCTAATCCTAGGTCAACAGATTCCATCTCTTTCTGTTCTGGGGCAGGAAGTGGTTACAAAGGTCGTGGGCGTTTGTTGGTTTCTTTCTTTCCTGAATGTTCATTTTAGCTTGGTGCTGAGGCCAAACTCATGGTTTCCTGTGTCTTTTCTTTTCCCAAAGCGTCCACACATGCCGATGCCCGTCTACAACACCAGGAGGCCTTCTATCCGTGAGCCTGCCCTGCTGATGCAGCCACGTACTGAGAACCCGGACACAAGACTCTGGTCTCATTCCACATCTCCTCTGAGTAGCCCTAAACTTAGCCTCAGGCCCCTTGGTGGACCTCCTGGAGCCCAGGAAGTGCCAATCGCAGACACCCGTCAGCCGGCTCGCCAACTCTGTGTCAGGGCTGACAGCCTGGTTGTGCAGCAGAGAGCCAAGAGGCCCTGCAGAGTCTCCCTTGAGGGTCCCCAGGCTGGCTCTAAGGGCCATGGGCTGGGACACACCCAGGCACCACCCAAGTATCCTGAGGAGAACATCCGTCCCGCTGTCAGCAACGCATTGGCAGACAATTCCCAAATGCCCCTCCAGACTCCAGGCAAGAAATGTGCCCAGATGCCCCTAGACAGGTCCCAGAAATCCCGAAAAAAACCGGGATGGAGGCCCTCCCAGCACACCTGCAGGATCATTGAGGAAGCCCCTCTAGGGATATTGGGGAGTCTGTGTCCTCCAGGAAGCAGACGTGCCCATGGATGCACAGCCGGGCCCCCGCAGACCAGGAAGACACCTGCCCTCCGGCCAAGCAAGGGCCCCCAGCCCACACCTGCCACACCTCACCTGGGAACGCTGCAGCCGTGCACTGAGCCCCCACGGCCGCCCTCTGCGCGGGCCCCCACTCAGCCCCTGAGAATGGTCTTCACTAGATTGAACAGAAGCTGCTGGAGCGCCCGGTTCCTCGCAGCTCCCTCATTCCTTCCTCCCGAGAAGCCAGGCCCTGCTCAGGGCCCCCCTGCCCCCCACCTGTCGGACGGAGCCTGTGTCTGTGGCCCCTGGAGTGTCCTCCACGGTGACCTACAGGTGTCCTCATCCTCAGAAGACACTGAGAGCGAATGAGCCAGCTCCTAGCCTCGGACATTGTCCTCCACCCCACTGCACCCTGACGGGGTGACTGCGGACCTGAGGACGTGGCCCCTCCTGGACTCATGTGGGGAATCAGCACTTGCTCAGCTGCTTTGCTTGGGAATTCCCGGGTCCACAGCGTGATGCCTCTCATGCTCCTGGAGCCGTGCACAGACACCGAACCACAAAGACACACCTTGCACTTTTCTTTAGGGAAATCCGTGTGCTGTGCAAAGGCTACTCTTCCCTCTGGGATGTCAATTTTCTCTTCTGCAAATAGATTCATCAAAAAATGGGAGGAATTTTGAATGAGCACTTGTGACTCCAATGGAAATAGAAACTCAGACTTTAAGCTCTCATTGGCGTACACATGTCTGCATTTGGGTTTTCAGCTTTGAACAGCCGCTGTGGGCCCTGCAAATGGACACTGTGTTTTCTCCTGAGATGAGCTTTTCTTGACTCAGTGGTGGTAGCTTTGCAGAAACTGTGATTGTCGATATTTAACCCAGGCAGTTCGTTTATTCTTTAATGTTAATTTAAAATTGTGTGTAGTGTTTTTCTGTTAATAAAATATTAGCACAAATGAATAGTGTGCATGTCATTCTTTTGATCTTGTTTTGTGGGGTTTTTATTGCTCAGCATTTCTGAACCTCTCCATAGTTATATTAATTCCTCCAGCCATAATTACTTGAGAGGAGACAGCAGCTTGATAGGTTCAGGGGATACGTAGACATTGAGGGTCTCCTGCACACCCAGTGTTCTGCGTGAAGTACTACCCGGGCAACGTGGATCCCTGAGCATCCAGTGTGGGTGCCAAGTGCTCCACATGGGGCTGCGGTCGCACATGGTCTGTAATGGGATGAGTTGACAGTTTCATTCTTTATATATCCTGAAACCCACTTCAATGTTGGATCATGATGCCTCCTTTCAGAGGCCTGACCATGGAGATTTATCTCCTTCCAGATGATTTCCTAAGAAGGCAAAGTTTGACTAGTGGGCATGTAAAGGTCCAAATAGCACAGGACCCAGGACTGGGTACTTCCCTCTGACTGTCTGTCTTTCTCTCTCTGTCCCTCGTTCTCAGGCATATCTCTGAAGTGCGCCAATGGAAACAAAACAATACAACACCATGTGATACCAAACCAAATGAAACTCAGCAAAACCAAACCAAACCAACCCAAATGAAACCAAACCAAAGCACATCCATAGTTGTGTCTTGAGGATTTCTTTTTTAGGAAAAACAACTGACTGCTCTTTCCTCACTCCAGAGCTCCTGTTCAAGGGTGTTCCCTCTCTCTGTGCATATGGAGGGTAGAGGAGCTCCTCGATGTGCACACTAGGCTCTTAAAAGTCAGAGGGCAGTAGAGAAGCCACGGTGTGGGATCCTTCTCCCACCCTCAAGCCCTAAGTAACTCCCATTCATGCAATCATTATGTGACCCGGGTCAGAGTCTGATCCGTGGAGCCTCAGGCCCCTGTCTCATTCCATGAAAGCTGCCCTATTGCTACCTCATGGCTTCTGAGGAAAATGCAGCTTCCTGGGCACTCAAGGGATGCATGCCACAACAGAAATATGAGGATCCCAGAGGTCCAAGGGTAGGAAGGCCTATCCTCACAGGTGATATCAGGAGTGGAGCTAGTGAAGTAGCCTAAGGATTCTTGGTCCTGCAGGTATATAGGGCACAGGGGTGAGGAGGCAGGCAGGCTTGAGCAAAGGGCCTTCAGGCTGGGCTCTCCAGCAGAACTGGCACTTCATGTCCTTGGAGGGGATTTAGTCCATGTGCCCAAGGAGACCAGGGAGAAAGGCTAGCGGAAGAAGGTCTGAGCAGGCCTGTGCTCTCCCCTCTAGTCACTTCACGTGTCTTTTGCTTCCCTGCCATCAAAACACCAAACCAAAGCAAAGCAGACCAAATCTATCTTCCCAATGGAAAATCCACTCTCATCCAGATATGGAGGAAGACAGAGTTATCTGGACAAGCTGGCATAGGTTATGGATATACCATGAGCCTGAGACACTAAATCTCAAATTGTCAAGAAGCAAAACTTATATATGGAGAACAATAAAATTCATTCCAGTGACAAGAAGCCAAACATAATGTATCTATAAAATATGAGTGTAAAAAATCGAAGTTATCAAATGTCTTAAAATCAAAGAGTTGAGAAAACACGAAACCAGTGGAAAAGGGGAAAAAGACAACATCATGGAATTTTAAACTGCAGATATAGGAATCATTAGATGAACAGTCAAATTCTCTATACTGTGTTGTCCCACACCTGGAATACGCAGCCCTTTGATGTCCATACACATGGTGTTCATGGCATCTTGGGAGCTGATCTCCCGGGGGAGGGGCCTGCTGCACTGATGCTCAGGGTCTGTTCCTGGTCCGCCTTACACGTCCCCTTGCCTCGAGGCTGGGCTCACTGTGAGCTCTTTCTGGTTTTCCTGTGTGGATTTGTTCCCTGAAAGCCCCCTGTGCCTCTTTAGGAGATCAACATGAAATGGCTGGAATCTGATCTCCAGCCTCAGAGCAGAAAGATCAAGGTCCCACTCTTCAGTAAGCACTCAGGGCCAAGCAGGAGTTACTGGGGTCTGCCAGACGCTGCAGATGCCTTTGGTGGGCGCCCAGACAAGTCTGCCAGGAGAAGAGAGAGGGTTGTCCTGTTACTGTTCCTTCCAGGGTCTCTGCACTGAGACCTGTCCCCCGGGGGTGCACCTACACTCTCTGCCTCTCCCAGGGGAAGGGGCAGGGTCCCCACTTCCCTGTCCTTTGCAGGATTACCATGTGGAGAGTGGTCAGCCGATTAGGCAAAGTGGTTCCAGTTTTAGGGCCAACTGAGCTGAGAGGCCCCTCGCACTCTTGTTGGCCATGACCAGTGTCCACACCCCAAGGCTTGGGAACTCCACCCCCATGGGCACCCCCATTCTTTCTGGGACTCTCAGAATTCTGAGACACTGTGTCCAGATTAGTGTCTGCCCATTTCACCACCTGAGCTCATTTCAGGCAAGGTTGTGTCTCCCCGGATCAGATTGCTAAGGCAGATTGCAATGTGGGCTCTGTGGCCCTTCCCTTTCCCGATTCTGGGGTGCGTAAACTGCCCGCCCTGCCATACACCTTCTGATATATCACTTTGGATTCACGTCTCGCATCTCCCACCTTGTAGAGGGTGGTCGCTTTTCAGTGAAGAGTTCCAGCAATTCTTTTATTAAACGTCAGGTGGGATTCCTACCTTTTCACAACGATCGGATAGCATCTACCTACCTTCAAGGATCCAGCTGAGCGGAGGTCTCCAATTTTCAACAATCTTGCCCCTTCACTATCTTATTTCTTTGCAATTGTAATTTTGCCAGTGTTTTGCACAGTTGACCTCACTGAATTTTTAAATATATTTATTCTTGCGATAACAATAATCAATTATCTCAGGTTCCTCGGGGAGTTGGTACATACACAATGCCTAATATAATCAGTAATTTATTATGAAAATACAAGTGTTGTGATGAATCAATTTTGAGTTTATGATGTGCATAGGAAAGGGTTAGAGGATGACAATACCTTAGTTCAAATTCAACAGTAGATACGGATGCATTTATGGGAAGCCGGAATGCCCACTGTCCTCCTAATTTCTGTCAAATGCACCGAGTCCTATTTGGGAATTTTCAAATCGGATATAGAATACGCTTCTTGCTCAAATGTTGTTTAACTGATGTAGCAGGATCTGATGACTCTACCTTTGCTTATTTAATAGAGGATGCTCAGGCATAGCTGGTGGTTTTCCTATCCTGAGGAATCCACACACATGTAGAGAAAGTATCCTCTTCTCTTTTATAACATAAAATAAATATGTGTCATTTGCTTCAAAAAGTTAAAATACATTGGAACCAGGTCTAATGAGGTATGAATACATGTGGAAAACCATTTGACTTTCTAAGACAGCATTTATAATCATTCCTTTATGTATGGATGTGTGTATTCTTTGAGTATCTGCGTGTGTTGGGGGTTTGTTTCAGGAAAGAGGGTCTACCTGGAGGAAGAGCAGACCTTGCCCATCCCACACCCCTGTCCTCCAAAGCCCCAACTGCCCAGAAAATTCTAGTGATGAGTGACCTGTCACTCTTCCTGAAATTTTCTCTCTCCGACAACAATCATGTCTAAGTCGAGTTGTGACTCTGAGCCTGGGCTGTGGATCTCCTCCTAAATAGTTCCCTCTGTGCCCTGAAATCCTGTGTCAGTCATTATCACTGGAGCTGCTTTGGAAAACCAAACATCCTCTACAACGCTGGATCCAGGAATTCTAGATGAATGAAGACTGACAGGTATTTTTGGAATTAAAGGGTTTAAATTCTCAAAGTGGAGTTAGATTTTGAATGACTACATCCAATGAAGTGTCTTTTATTGTTGATTTGATCTGAACTGACAGGAATCTTAAGTGAAATGGCAATAGGGCAGGACACATGAATGATGAAGGAAAAAGCCACAGAAAAATCCACATACTCAAGTCAATCTGTACAAATTTCGGTATCCAAACCTCTGCTGGATTAACATCTGCATTCAGACACACACACACACACACACACACACACACACACTCACACTATGAACACCCACAGAATCATCCATTCAGCTCCCTGCACGCTGTGGCCAGCATCTCCTGCATGACCTTCTCCCACCTGTGATACCCACACCTGAGCAAGTCCACCCACCTGTTCCCATTGCATAGGGGAGGTCACAGGAAGGAGCCTTGCACCGTGAGCTCAGACCAGCAGAGGGCGACGCTGGCCAGCCCAAGTTGTTCCTAGGCTTCCAGGAGGACCCCACTTTGTGCAGCTGCTCAGGCTGGCAGGTGTGCAGCTCCACACTTTAGGCTGCAGCCTGTGCATTTGCTAGAGCTGCAGAGGCACGATGAGTATTGACAGAAGGTCTGGGGACGTGGTTCCCACCTTACAACTCTAGTGTTGCCACAGCTGGACACTGCCTGCTGAGGAAAGGTGAAAAATCCTTCCTGTGCTGTGGTTCCAGTGCTCCGCAGTCCTTGCTCATCCCCTTGCAGCCCCTGCACCTGGGGAAACCATGGCTTTCATTGGAAGCCTGGAGGCCCTACTGGGAGGTCAATATTGGTTTGGAAAAGAGTAGATCAGGTTGTGACCCTGTAAGTGCCAGGAAGTTTCTGATAATATTGCCCTGCGAGTAATGGGTCCTCCTGCTTCACCGCCGGCCAGGACCTTCCAAGCAGGGAAGGAGGGCTGAGGAATAGCTCTCAAGAGCAATGTTACTCCCTATCTATTTCTCCATCGACTGTGTGTCCATCTATCGCTGACGAGCCTCCCTGTCATCCATCTCTCCTCCATCATCTCTCCATCCTACACCTAGAAATTTCTCATTCCTCACAATGCACATATTCACTTTCACATAATAGGAGATGAGATGACTTTCCTGCCGCTCTGCACCTGATTTCACAGAAACTACTAAGGCAGGACTGTCTTGGCCCAGTACATGGTAGTTTTTAAACGTAACTGTCTCATGTTTTCAAATGACTTAGCCTGTGAATAAATCCATTGAAAATGACATTGGCACTGGCATGTTGACTCCTCTCTCTCCTAGAAAGTCCTGCCTGCAAGGCTGCTGCTTCCTGGTGAATAGCTCCATGTCCAAGAGAAAAGAAAAAGGAAACAAAGGAGCCCCCATTTGGACAAACACCACAATGTCCTCCATTAACCTGGTCATGAACATGTCTGCACGTGGCCTGGCCCAGAGCCTGATCCTTTGTCCTCCTGAGCGCTTGCCCCATGGCCCATAGCCTTCCCCATCGCTGTGACACAGTCAGCACACACGAGCTGCACTGGAGCTTCAGTTCTGTGAAAGCAAGCATTCCAGAAGACATAGGACAACCACCCCCTTCTGGAGTCTTCTAAATAGCACATGAGATAGTGAACATGCGTGTCAACATAGATATCATTTAATTTGGAAAAATGTGTGTGGAGTCAGTCTTCTTGGATGTGTAACTCATGAATCGAAGGGTGAGGAAAAGAACGGTTTTCTGAAATAGCTGCAGTTTTGAACACCTGACCCAGGGTCACAGGGCATAGAGGGTCCCATTCAGGAGCAAATCCACAACCCCAGACTCAGAATCACAACAAGAGTCCAGACGACACCTTCTGCAGGGTTTGCCTTGGATTCAGGAGCCTAGGATCCTGGGAAGCTGTTGCCCATCCCTGCCCAAGGGGACTGTCATCTTCTGGGCCTCCAGAATGAGGGTACCAGTGCCCAGATGTGTGCACATAGGAGCTCGTGGACCTGGATGCATGTACACACCAAGGAAGAACGTGTGGGTGGAGGTATGTCCTGCAGGTGACACCCGCCACAAAGGTCATAGATATGAGGCCACAGTGGCCTGGGGACGTCTGGGGGAAGCACCCGCTAGGACACTCCCTGTCCCACAGGAAAGATGCCGATCATCCCCGATGGGCACAACGGCTACTCCGGGGTCAAAACGGGGAAGACTGGACGGTCGTGTCTGAACCCAGGCGTGTGTCCAGGCCAGGGCCCTGGGTGCACACAGTCCTTCCCTGGAGCCTGTGGACAGGGGTGTGTTGTGTCCCTGTGTGCACATACCATTGCCTGCAGGGAGTGGGGGCGTCGGCAGCACGAGCACTGCCCCTGCAGCTTCCTCCAGGAGTGGGTTAGGGAGCGGGTCCCAGGAAGTGAGGTCACTTCCGTGTCACAGAGCCCAACAGAACTTGGAACCCCCCCAACCAGGCACATGCATCCAGTGCAGCCCCAGCTCAGGCTCACTTGGCTGGAGACATCTGCTACTGAAGGATGTTCTCTTGCTGCCAGCCCACCTCTGGGGGCTCTGGTTCCCAGAAACCCCAGGGGTGCGGCTTGTTCCAATGCTCTAGGCATTGGCTCCAGCATAGATACCAAGGCGTCAGGGCGGTGATCAGGAGGCGCCGTCAGGTAACACAGCGCAGGCCAGGCCAGCGCAGGCCAGCCCCCTGTGCCACCTTCCTGGGAGCCCCATCCCCTCCTCTTCAGGTTCAGGGAACCAGGGATGTGTGGGCAGGTCCCATCCAGGCTGGGGGACACTGCAGGGTGGCAGGTTCCCCGGGGATCCCTTCAGGGTTATCCTGATGTCATAGAGGACAGGGGGGAAACAGGGTTCCTGAGGTCCTCTACCCGCCCCAGAGTCACCCCAAGACCCTTCAGCCTCATCCCTTTGCTGTCCCCGGGGGCGGTGGGTACCGCCTGCGCTGTGTGCTCCCACATGAGTCTGGATCCCCCCCTCCCCACACCTGCCCCCATGGCCCTGCCCCTGCCTGGGCCAGATGCAGAGTCCCTGCGCACAGATGTGTGGGAACATCAGAATAGAGCCCTCAGGGGAGGCCTGTTCCCCCGGGGGTTAGCGCCTGCCTTCCCCCAGGCCTGATCTCCGAGGCCCAGGATCGAGCTCCGCCTGGGCTCCCTGCGCCGGGTGCTTATCCCTCTGTCTGTGTGGCTGCCTCTCTCGGTCTCTCTCTCTGTGTCTCTTGAGGTCCTTGTATTGATCCAAATATTTTGAACATTTATCCTCTGAGATTGTTTCTCTATTGCATAGTTGGTCCTGTTTGTGTAAGAGACAGGCAGGGAGCTTGAGCGGGAGAGGGAGCCCTAGCTCCTCAAGCCCACGGGGCCCCAGCGCAGGGCCTGCCGGGGCGGGATCCCAGGCCTCCGGGCGGCTCCCTGCAGGCTGCTCGTCCCCTCCGTCCCACCTCAGGGTGCTGGGGCCTTGGCCGGGAAGGGGCATCGGATCGCCCTGATGAAGTCCAGCCAGACGGAGCTGCTGGAGCACAAAGTCCGACAACTGCTGCTCGCCTTGCAGCGCAGGGACGTCATCTCCATTTGCAGCTTCTTAGACGACTATCGTGGATTCGCCACCACGGACGAGGTACTGGACCTGCTGTTCACCGAGTGAGCACCTGCCCCTCCGCAGCCCAAGGCTGGGCCACCTGCTGCTGGGGAGGCTGGGGATGGTGTGAGCTTCCCGGCCTCGGGCTGCTCCCCCGCCTGGAGCAGGGTCCCCCAGGGCCTAGGGGGGTCCTGGAGGGCAGCCCTGGGGCCTGCCTGTGGCGGGTCAGCCAGAGGGCCTGTGCCTGTGCTCAGCAGCTGTCCTCCTCCCCCATCATGAGGCCTGGGCCTCCTCCACCCCGTCACCAGGGTCCTGAGTGGCCTGTTTCCCCATTGAAAGGGAGGTTTGAGAGTCCATCAGGTTCTGTGTTGTGGGGCAGCCAGATCCGGGGACCCCGGGACCCCCCAGACCCACTCGGATATGGGCCATGGGCCTGGCCAGAGCCGTTTCATGCTCAAGCCTTCAGGAGGCCCCAGGAGGTGCGGGCGCTTCTCCGGGAGCTGCCCGTGGCCCCACGCACAGAGCTGACGGCCCCCGGGGCTCCGGCCTAGTCAGGATCAGAGGGTTACAGCCCCCATGATGAGAGGTCGCGTCCACAGGACGATTCATGGGATGCCCCCGCCCTCCCCTAGGTATGGGTGCATCGTAGATGCGTGGGGTAACAATGACGTGGTCCTGCAGTGCTGGAAACTGTGAATGACTCCGGCTCCTGCAGGAGGGCCTTCCCTCTCCAGGAGGGCAGTGAGGGGGCTGTGGGGTGGGGGCGGGGCTGCACCCTCACCCCACACATCTGCAATTCCCGTGACAGGGAAAAGGTCTAAGGGCCGTTCTGGAATGAGGGCAGGAGAACCAGGATGGGATGCGGGCTTGGTGGGAGGCACTGGGACCCCTAAGGAGACCTTCTCCATGCCCCCCCCAACCCTCTCTCTGCCCCACACCTGGGACCCAGAGCAGAGGGAGTGGGGAGCATCGCACTCTCCAATCTGGTGGCACCTGGACCCGGGGGCATAGCAGGTGCTCAGGAGAGCTGGTGAGGGCTCCCGGACCAGGCAGCCCCAGCCCCATGGGAGAAGGGAGATTAGAGTCAGTGGAAGGACACCCCCGGGGGCCCCTCAGGAGGGAGGCAGCCCAGAGCCACAGGAGGGAAGGTGGCCGTCCCGGGCGGCTCTTGGCAAGGCCTGGCAGGGCAAAGAGCCGGAGCCCTCCTGCCTTGGAGCTTCTCAGAGCGACAGTGTGTGCAGTGAGGGCAATAACAGGCCAGACGACCCCGTCCCCGATGCCTGCTGGCGGACTCAAGGGGCAGGTGGGCAGGGACCAGGCTGAGGAGGGAGCCCCGCTTCCCCATGAGAGATGGTCATGGTCACCCCGCTGGGCCTGGGCTCCCTGGAACAGAGGCTGCGAGCCAGCCCCTCCTCAGGGAGCAGGTCTGTGGCAGGCAGGTCCGCCAGGTGGCAGGGGCACAAGGAGCAGGACTGCCTCTGACACCCCGCACGGGAGGCTGGGTCCCCGGGTCCTGCAGGTCTTCCCCGGGACACTTGCATGTGACAGAGCCCTGTCTTCTGATGCCTGTGCCCGCCTGTCCCTCCCCAGGGCCATCTCCTGCATGCTGGAAATATGGCTGGATTATTATGGGGACGACTTTTGTCAGCTCCCCGAATTTCCCTCCCTTATGAAAATTCTCTAATTCCTAAGACAGCACATGCCGAGTTCAGACGTGGAACTCCGTGCCCGGCGTAACCTCCAGCAATTCAGACTCCTCCATACAGTGGAGCCAGAGGCTGGGGGTAAGGAGGCCTGGGGGTGACTGAGCTGGGGACAGGTTGGGCCCCACGGATCCAGCCTCCAAGCAGCTGGGCTGGGAGCAGGGGGTGGGCTCACACCTCACCCCATGGGCTGCAGCCTGGGGACACCGCCCAGGGCTCTTGCCCTCACACACGTGGAGCAGTGGGAAGAGTTGTCTTGACTTGGGAGGGACGTAGAAAGTCCGTCCTGATGGGGATACTTCGCCTTCTTGGAGCTACAGCTTCGTCCTAAAGAATACACCCTGAAGCAGCTCAGGAGCGCGTCCCAGCTCTGACCGTGGGGACTGCTGCCCCGTCGGGGCCTGCGGGGATCCAGGCCTTCCTGGCTGCTGGAGCTGAGGGCTCGGCCCGCGCTGAAGTGCCTGCTGGGGAGGCGAAGCCCCTGCAGATAGTGGTCACTGCTCTAGTTCACTGCTCCGCCCTGGAAGAGCCCCCTGCACCCGCGGCCACCCCAGAGGAGGAGCAGAACCCGGCACCTGCAATCGGGGTCCCCAGAGTGCCAGAGCCGCCACCTGCATCTGGAACAACTGGCTTCGACCCCTGAGCTCACCCCAGCTTCCAAAGCAGGGCTCATGGTGGCTGCAGCCCAACGGAGGCTTGCCCTCCCCTGGCATTTCACTGTTTCTTTATTTTCCATTTTTCTTTAACCTTTAACCTGTATAATGGCTTATGAGTTTTATTGTAATAAAGGATAAGTTAACTTCACACAAAATTGACTCTGATGCTTTTAAATGCTACATTGTTGTACTTTAGGTCCTTCACAGTGTGGCAGGCCCGGAGCCCAGGGCACCGGGGGACACAGCCCAGGATCCGGTGCTCCCCTGGGAAAGGCAGAGGACGGGAGGACACAGGACATCAGGTCACTCCTGCCGCCGGGCCGCGGCAAAATTTTGAGGGTACTCAGGCCCCTGCTAATTTGTTTTCCAGTATTTTTGGATTGCAAGAGCAGTTCCAGGGCACCCAAATGACATTAGAAATTTTATGCGGGTTCTAGTGAGGCAAGGAGGGTTGTGTGACTCTCCCAGGTCTACAGGGAATGGTGCTGATCTCTGGACAGAACGTGTACATTTTTCTAGGATCTGTCAACCTGGGGACATTATCCACTTGGCTTCCCTGCCCTCATGGAGGGTATATGCCTCAGGAGAGGAATGTGGAACATGCTGAAAGGGTTTCCGCATGAACGGAAACCAAGCAGTGGAGTGGGAGAACTGTAGCCTCGTTGTGTGAAAGTCTTCTGGGGAACAATCAGAAATGGTCTCCAAATATCGGACCCTCCTCTTGAATAGAAAATGTAGTCAGTGTTTTATAACAACCACCCATGAACAATCCATAATAAGACACATAACAGTAAAAGTAATCATCAAGAGCAATGTAATGATTGGAGGACGATCACAATGACTTTAACGCTATTAAAGCAATTAATACTGCCAAGTCTACTACAACAAACCTAAGAAGTTGGGAGATTCCGGTACATATTTCTCAAATTCCTTGTCAAATCACAAGATATCAGGACCTTCTTCCTGGGGTATCTCAGGGTCTGAGCCCCATGTTCTGATCAAGAAAATTATTTCATAAGGCCAAAACAGGCAGCCTCTGGCATAGAAAGTCAAACCAACTAGGTCCAGGTAATGGGAGATCTTGGGAACTTGTGTGCACATCCCAGTGGGGGAGCTTTAAAGAATGGAGATGGAAGGAGGGCTGTCTGGGTCTGACCAGCCACATGATACCCATCAGATTTCAAGTATTTGGCCAGCCCAGGGTGCATGCAGAGAAGGCAGGAGCCAGACTCACAGCCAGGGTGCATGAACCAGGCTATGACTCCCACTAAACCCCAGCATTTTCTTAGCCTTAGCATCCCATTGCCCTTCTTCCACCTCTTCCATCCAACCACTGGATGTCCAGGTAACCATATTTGCATATAGAGGCTCTGGGCTGTTGGAGTGTGAGCCTCTGTCAACCAGACCAGCAGGGGTGACAAAGGCCAGCATAGGAGTTTCATACTGCTTTTGGGTGAAACCAGGAAGTGCTGAAGTTGCTGGAGTAGGTGGGCAGTCACCACCCGGTGCCTTCAAAAGGCAAGTTCCCCTTTTTTGGAACAAGGAGAGGACTTTAAACATTTCCAGGGACTCAGGCTGGCTGAGATTGCCCAATAGTGGTTCCCTGACGCTGAGCTGAAGTACAAAATTCTAAGGATATTTGGGCAGGTGTCAGCTGAAACCTCTCCAGGAAGACAAGAGCTGCTCCTTGGTTCCCAAGTAGACTCGAAAACATTTGACGACTCTGGCCATCCAAGAACAAAATCCCTATGTCTTCCCGCTCATCACAGGAGGTATCTGGACCTACAGGAGCTCTCATAAAGTTTTATTAGAGATTCAGTTAGGTCATGGGAAGCCTGGTTGGATTTCAAGTTTTGACACTATCGGTTCTCAGGGTCTGAGCTGAAGCAGATAATTCTGAGGATGCTTCAGTTCAGGATAACTTTCTCCATCATCTTCACAGAGGCGAGTGATCCCTGGGCCCCCAAGTGTTCTTTAAAAACTTTGTGGAGGTTCTGGTGGACCAAGGATGCCCGGAAATGGCCGCAGCTTGCTATGTGGAGACGGTTTCTAGGAGGCGTTCAGAGGGAAAACCAGGCATAGCCCAGTTAACTCCCTGAAATGAGGATGGAGTAGAGATGGAGCAGATAAAAAGAGAAGGGAGAGCTACTTGGGGAGGGAACCTGAGCTCCATGAATAGGGACCACCAACCCCAACTGTCAGAGTAGACAAGCACATCTCCCCACCCCTCACCCCTGCCCCCAGCCTTATCCCCTGGGTGTTCAGGCACAGCCGCGGTCAGTGCTTGCTTTGGAAGTGGTGCTGTTTAGAGAGCGCTACAGAGTTCCTGTCCTGCTCGACGTGACATTCTCCCCAGGGCTCATTCTTTTCTCTTTTTTAATATATCTGATTTTGTTTCCCCCTTTTCTGTGTTTCAATCCTAAGCTCTCTGCCTATTGTTCGACCCTCTTAAAAAGTTCAGTCTGATCAGGTATGTCCATCAATCTCATCATCTTGTAGAACTCTGTCTCAGAGATTTCTGAGGTGTCACAACCAATATTGTTGCCAGCTGTGCATGTTGCTCCCTGTCGCATGGAGATGTCTCTTGGCTCTCATCCTGGGATTCCCACCAGAGTGTTCTCTTGAGTTTTCCACTACTTTCCTATTGTCACTGTAATGAATTACCATACACTTAGTAACTAAAAACAACAGAAAATATTTCTTTTTTTTTCTTTTTTTACAGGTTTGGAGGCCTAAAACCTACAATGAGTCATTTTAATAGTCGTATGGTGGTATCTCACTGGAGAAACCCTTATGGATTCTCTATGTTTCTTACATACTTCATTGTCTCATTTGATGAAAATACTTTGCTGCAGTTTTCACAATTGGCCTTGGTTCTTTAAAAGCAAATAACTTTGCTTAGTAAAATTATATATGGAGAAAATATAGAAGTGAAGTATACATAATTGTTTCATTGAAGATCTAGTAGGTTCCTTGAGACTAGAGAGTGTGCCCCATTTGTCCATAAGTCTGCAATGTGTGTTAATAAAAAACTCCAGGACCACCGTCATCATTACTCTTCCCCCATTTTGAGTTACTACCATTGGTAATTAAGCACTGTTGTCACCTCTGTGTCTACTTCATACATTTCAGCAAACCCTAGGTTTCTGTTCATCAAAACAAATGAATAAATATCCTACCTCAAGTGTAATAATATCGCCTATTCCTCCTTGAATATACTTGGCCAGGACTTTTAGATACTGGCTGTTCTCTTTTATACTTCCAGTTCTTTCCTTGGTCAAAAGCAGGGAGTCTGATGCAGGCTATGGTAAGGCATGGTTGGACAGGATGGTTAAGACCTCTAGTTCCTGTTTCTACCCTAAATGTAGAAGGGCACATTCGGTTTGGGAGTCAGCTGGAATCTCAGGAGGAATCCATTTGAGAAGACCAGAGTTGAAAGGTAACAGGGGGAGCCAAGGGTGGAATAAAGCCATAAAAAATGACTTAAGCCCCAAAGATCAGTTGTATGGAGCTAATTTTCTTAGACTCAGTTTTCCTATAAGTAGATCCTTATCATTTCCCATTGCCTGGGCCCCTGAGCTGTATCATGGCTCTGTCATGCTATTGTCTGAAAGTCACTAACTCTTGGAGAATATAAGCAGAGGAGGTTTGGAGACAAAAAACACTGTTAGGAAAATGCCCCATTTTCTGTTACCCATCTCCTGTTCTGTTTCACTGATGAAGTACAGATGGTTCTAAACACCTGGAAAGCCCCTGACTGCAGTTCATCCAAGTCCATCTTACCAGACCTAGGATGTGATGCACACAATCAGGAGGGAGCATTCAGGTACCAGGGAATTATGGTCTCTCAAACATTGACTATCCCATAGGACGTAGCGGGATGTAGGTAGTGTAGGTCGTGGAGTCTTTGGCCTATGTGTAGGATTCTCTCAAGTGCTCAGTTTCTCAAACTGAATAAGTCTTTTATAAACTTGTTTTGTTACCTGAGGAGACTTGGTTCAAAAAAGAATAGATTTGCACGAAGATAGTAATGGTTCTCATGGGTGAAGGTGTCCATACAGACAGGTGGAAAATGACTTCATTTCAGTCCGCACTCACCAGGACTAGTAGAATGTCCCTGCATCATGAGGACATTTCAATACCTCCCTACAGGTATCTGGGGACAGGGGTGTCCTATGATAGCAGAACGGCCTTCAAGGGAGGACAGAGAGTCCTTGTTATTTTGGATGCTCATGGAAGTGGGCAGTTTTGAATGGAAGTAATTGTCAAATGGGAACATAAGCTACGGACACTTTGGCAATAAAATGGAACAGCAATCTTTCAGGTCAGTTAAAGTGATTTTGACTAGATTGACAAGAAGTTGGTTTGAACGAGGACAGGGTATTTTGTCTGAAAACTTGTTTCAGACTCTGCTAACTAAAGTGAAACTCAGTCATTCTGTTCTGAGCTCCCACAGGCTTCCCATCAGGCTGTGGAAACTGCCATGTTCTATGTTACTTTGCTGGACATGTATTTTCCAATGAAAGTCTGAGGTTCTAGGGCACCTGGGTGGCTCAAACGGTTAAGCATCTGCGTTTGGCTCAGGTCATGATCCTGGAGTCTGGGATCCAGCCCCGCTTTGCTCAGCAGGGAGTCTGCTTCTCCCTCTGCCCCTGCCTTCCCACTTGTGTATACCAGCTCTCTCTCAATTGAAAAACAAACAAACAAACAAACAAATAAGTAAATCTATCTATAAAGTCTGAACTTCTGTTTCCCGAGCAAGGAGGTGAGACATTTGTTATGTTCCTCTCAATATCTCCTTTTCAAAAAGTGCAGGACAGTGAAATACCACTGGGCTGAAAGACAGAACTTCTAGATTTGAGTTCTGAAGCTCCACTCTGGCTTCTAACTGGAAGTGTGGGACACAGAACCAGGGCACTTTCAAATCTCAGATGCTCCTCTGGTCGGTGATCTATAGTTGCCAAACATCACTATGCAGGAGATTTGATCGGACATGTGGTTTTAAAAATTCAGATTCTTAACTTAAAATTCCGAATATGAAAGTGTGAGAGTCTGGAACAGACCTCTGGTTTTCAAAAATATTCTAGGTGACTAGAATCAACTTTCTAAAAAATATTTTTTTTATTTATTCATGATAGACACCGAGAGAGATGCAGAGACACAGGCAGAGGGGGAAGCAGGCTTCCTCTGGGGAACCCTATGTGGAACTCGATCCCAGGACCCCGGGATCATGATCTGAGTCAAAGGCAGATGCTCAACCATTGAGCCACCCAAGCATCCCTAGGTGACTAGAATCAATTTGGCTCTGGAAACACTGATTTATATTACCTCCAAGGCCACTTCTAGCTCTAACATTTTAATATTCTAAAAATTCTGGTAAATCTGAGTGTGACACTTATCCTTAGTTTTTATGATTGAACAAGAAACCCGGTCTGTGAGTGTGTATGCGTGTGTGCATATATGCATAATATGTAGCATGAAATGTAGAACCATATCCAATCCCTAATTCTTGGTAAATGAGAACAATGTTAGTGATGAGAGAGAAGGGAGGAAAAGGTATGGCACAATTTGCACACACTGGGGAATAATCTATGTACATTTATGCCGTGAGGGAATTGTGTGATTTGTAAGGGACAAGAAGCCTGAGGAAGTCATTTTTAACTTGAGTGCCTGAGTAAGTGGTAACAATATTTACTAAGATCTAGAACAGTAAATGAAGATCAGTTTTGGAAAGGAAGGGATAAAGTGCAATAAAAACTAGTTATTTGTGGGTGCCCATCAGAGATCCAGTTAGGGAAGACCAATGCCCTGTAAAACTTTAGCATGAAGTTGAAGTCGGAAATACAGTGTAGGATTTTTATCAGACAAAGCTCATTTAGGTCAACAGAAATCATGCTGGGTATTCAGAACACGAAATTTAATGCGAAGGATTGCTTACACAGGTAGCAGATGGCCAAAAGTCCACAGAGATTAATAAGTACAGGCCCGGAGGAGCAAATGGGAAAGGCACTATCAGGGGCAGGGGTTGGAAATCCTGGTGTTAGCTACCTAAAGCTGGGGCTGGATGTGTGAGTATGGGACACAGCACAGCTGGTGCTCAGACCTCTAAGTCAGGAACAGCACATGAATGATGCTTAAGACTTTTAGGAAGGAGTGCTCCATGACTGGGGCCCAGACAAGTGGGGTGGAGACATCCTGCAGCCAATGTTCAGACTTTTGAGGGGAAGATACGGCCAAACAGGGGCCATGGAGAACCAGGGTACACAGCAAAACAGGTTGTGGCCCAGCCATGCCTTTATGGGTGCTGGATGCTGTTAGTTCCTTCAAGGGTTATTGCAAGGCTGCTGAGAAAGCCAAAAGGAGTTGGAGCCTGGAGCCAACCATCTGTTGCTGTTGGGGTGCTGCTGGCCAGAGCTGGAAATGAAAGGGACTGTCTTCACCCTTCATCTTAATTTCCTGCCTACTGCCAATGTCTTGCATTAAAGGGGCTAATGGGAAGCAACTGGCCTCAAGGTCTGGAAGATGCAGTGTGCAGGGCATCCATGCACTGCCGTGGAGTGGAGTAGAGAACGGAGGCTTGGAGCCTGGAAAGGCTGGTGAGGAGGTAATGCCACATCAACAGGAGAGGCTGAAACCACGGGAGCTCCTGGAATTGCTTAGAGACATGTGTAATATGAAGATGGATGAAACCAGGGTGTGTGCAATCGCAGGAAAGGGAGAACATAGGAGAAAAGGGAAGAAGAGAAAGAAAGTAGCTGGAAGACTTCTATCTTCAAGGGCAGAGGAGACAGGAATGAAGGAGGAGACAGACCACATTATGAAATGCTTGTGAAGTATCGAGGAAACAAGAAATACCAACCATAGATTGCCGAGGGTGCCCCTGGAGTCTTTACAAAGAACATGGTGACCAACACATGTTTAAGAGTTCATGGTCTCCTCATTAAGAGAAATCCCAGCAGCATGAAGGTGATAGAGGATGTTTCTGTAAGTCAAGAAGCAGAGGAAGACACTATACACACCACTGTTAATTTTGCAAGGAAAGAGGAGGGGAAAAAAAAACAACAGAAAGAACAGGGGATGAGACCTAAATACATTTAGATTCTCAAAGGCAGTTAGTTTTATCTGAGGCCTGGGCAAACAACTTCTGGGAAGACCTGAGGACCTGTGATACTTGCAAAAAGAGAGCTTCTTCCACCCACTCGTCTCTTGCATAGTTTTCAGAATAACAACATCAGCCCATTAGCCATGAAGATATGTAGCAGCACCAGAACATTTTTTAGAAACATGTTTTGATTTCTTTTTACAGCCTTTATAAATTGGCTCATCCTTGGAAGTAAGTTGTGTTTTATTCTGCTCTCCTTTATTTACATCTCTACAGAAAGCAGGCTTAGTCAAAGAGGTAAGGACATTCTCCAGACTGAGCCAAGGGGCTGTCTTTCTTCTGTTCTGGAGCAGTGTGCTGTCAGTCTAGGATGACAGTGGCCTATGACATATATATTGCTAGCCCTGAAAGCTGGGAGTCTGAATTTTGGCAAATAAGGGCAAAAGCAAACCTGTGTGCTGTTACCATCAGCCCAGACAAGCAAGGATCACAAGGTCACAGGAGGGATCTTGGAAAGTGTCCAACTCTTCTGCAGCTGTTTCCACTTCTTCTTCCACCCAGCTGCTCACCGGAGCTGCTATAAATAATCCCTGTTCAGGCTTCTGCTCTCAGCCAGGGCCCAATTTTGTGGACATGCTAAGAACATAAGACCAAAAGCCAAAGTGTTGCTGTGACTAAGCCGGCAACAGTGGCATCTTCTGGGGTCTCTATCTCCTCCGCTGTAATGAAGGTGTTGAATTAGACTATCTCTAGGAACCCTGCTCTTGAAGAGGCCATGACTGCTACATTCTCACTACAAGAGGCCAGCATGAAGACGCTACCCAATCTTTGGCCAGCTTAAACTTTGACACAGGCCCTTTTCATTATGGCACTTGATGTTCCAGATTGAACAGGGAGGGGAAGCCATGCTAACAGCTATCTGTGAAGGAGCCGGAGAAGCATGAGCCAGCAGGACTGCTAAGGTGGCCACAATTTGTGTCCATCACGTGGGCATGTACTATGTGGTTGAGTCGTCTCATATTACAGAGACCAGAGTCTGAACGACAAAGACCCAGGGTCACAGCTCTGTCTGAAGCCAGGGTTTTAGAACATTTCAACCATGGTCCCACCTTTCCATTCTACCTGTTTAATCTGATAATCTGCTCACTCACTTTATCAATCCATAAAATAATTAAGGGGGCCTCTGCCAGCAAGTGAGGATTCCGAAGGTCAACATAACACAGTGCCTTCCCCCAGGCCCCTCACGGCCTACAGATCATATTTCTCTGCAGTGTCAGAAGCTGGATTGACAGCTTCATTCAAAGAATGCCCATGTTGGAGGTCAAGAGAATAAATCCAGAGATGTTTGCCGCATGGAGCTCACAGCCAGAGGATCTTTGCTTCTCACTTCCTGTAGCTCCGGCTTGGCTTTTAATTATTCTTCCTTTTTTTTTTGCAGCAAAGTGGCGTCAGTTCAGCTCTACAGCCCCCAATCTTATCTTCAAAGGAAAGGCACTCAACCTCACAGCGACCATCCATCTCTGACACTGCATCCTTCTGTGTATAGCTCCATGGGCTGTGTGGAGAAAGCAAGGCCTCAGTTATCCAGTACTTGGTGACCAGAAAGCAACATAACATCACCCAGGCCAAAATCACAATTCCCTATTACCGAGTCTCCTGCAGACACCGAGTACACGCCTGGTGATCAGAAAAAGCACATGTCACGTGAGCAGCTGTATGGGAGCTCAGATTCCCTGCACAACTTACACAGTGTCCCTACTGGGTATTCAATTCCTTCTGCCATAGTCATTTCTAGGATATCTAGAAGCAGAGTATGTCTTCCTGGGATGGAGGCAGTCTACTTTCTAATTTTAATAACATTCCTTCCCAATGCGTGATTGTTTTCATGTCTCCAAATTAATAGTCTCAGATATATGACAAAAGGTAAAGATGGTGCTGTTTATACTGTAGGCAGGTCAACGATAGGCCACATGCAACGATAGACCACAGCCATGTGGCTGTGGAGTTTCAAGATTTTAGGTGCAAAGATAAAAGAAACCTGAGGCTGATCCATTCTGTAAGAAATATCAATGAATAATGGGTTTAATTCTGGAATTCAGGGTGATGTGGACAATGAGTTTTTCTTCAGAACAAAGATTAAGCTGAAGAGAGTAAAGGTATTTTGAGATAAATGATTGAAAAAAGTTTTTGGTGACAGATGTTCTCAGGAGAAATAATACAAAGAACTGGCAGTCACTCCCAAAGGGAACTTGTTCTTGGAAAATACAGCTTTGAGGAGGAGAAAGAACACATATTGCTGTCTAATACTTGAGATAATACCATGCTGAAGAAACACTGAACCTGTTCGTACCCCAGTTAGGACTCAGACCAACAGAAAGGAATTGCACAGCCTTAGATTTCTGCTCAAAGTAAGAGGAAATTTTTAATAGAGTCCAAAGTTGAACTGGGGATATTGTAATAGACTACTGAAGTTCATCAGGCATCTAGCCAATCAACTGACATAGAATACTCATAAGGTGTTTAAATACTTAATTGAGGCAGATAATAAGAATGAGAATGATGATTAAAAAAACAATGATAAGCAGACAATAATAATATTGTACTTTCTCAGGCACAGAGGATGTGCCTGGCTTTGTTTAAGCAGATTATAGAAAGAGAGGGATTGTTAAACCTTCCCAAACAGTTATTTCTCATGTCAAACAATGAGTAATGGGATCTCTGGACAACACGAGGAGACTCAGCAAAAGACATCATTCCTAGGCCCCATGTCTCTGTATGGTTGCTCAATTTAGAGCTAATGGCAATAAAAATGGGGTCATAGTTTGACGATATTCATGATGTAATATTCATTTTGTCAATTAAAACTTTCAGTTAAACACGGAGATATCATAAAGAGCATCCTACACAAAAGTTTTTTTAGACTCCATGGTTTCAGAATAAATATCCTAAAACACGGTGGCATAGGTGATGACACTTTTATTCTCTCAGTGTCCAGGGATGACAAGTGAACATCAAGAATTCAGCAGGGCCCCAGGGCTTGTGCAGCCCAGTCACTGACCAAGGCCTTGCAAAATTTCTCTTGGCCTCTGTTTAGTAAAGAAGACAAATGGACTTAGGTTTTCACCTTTCCTAAGGCTTATTCAAATTCATAAACTGGAAATGGTCATGGTCACAGTAGGAATTAATTGTCTTGTCGAATCAAAAATCTTTCAGCAGAGACTACCAATTCTGTAAACAGAATAAGCCATAGTGACACTTCCAAACCACGAGCTAACCCCGTGCCTACCTCCCTGCATCTACAACTGCCAAAACCATAATGTGTAAAAAAGGTGCAAGCCTACGACATACTCCAATTAAGTCAAAAGTATATAAAGAATATTGGTGTAGAATTACCTGAGGAAAACTTAAAATTCGGCATGATAACACTGGATTTAAGATATAGACCTGTCAGAAAGGAGCTTTAAAGGAATGTTTCCCAAAAGCATAAAACCATCCAGAGGATTTCACTTGTTGTAGACCCGAGACACACCTAGACAGACAATGATATTCATTAAGACCTTCATCATCTTTGTATATTGGAATCATAGTAGACAGAGATGAAGGTGTAGAAGCAAAGCATGGACACCATATTCCCAAATAATTGGTTACAACTACAAACATTCTGGCTGGTGAGAATAAGGTGTTCCTATGTGATACCTGAGCTCTTTTGGGAGAATGATCTTCCCTGTCCTAGATCACTAATGTCTAACTCTCCTTGGCTCGCTTGAGGTTACTCAAAATGAAAAAGGACACCCATTAAGATTTCCACTGAACATAGAAACACTGAAGAAAGTCTGTTCAGAAATAGGTAGGGGCAGTTAGGGAGCTTGAGAAAGATCTGAAGGTGCTGTCTGTTGTGGGAGGCAAGATTAGGAGCTGGGCTGACCTGAATGGTCTCTGTCAGGGAGAGACCACACCCAAATCCTGTAATCCAATCTAGCAATTAGAGTGGATGAGAGGACTTTGTGCCTTATCCCAGGGCCCAAAAGCCATAAAAGGTGGAGGTGAGGTTCACTATCTGACATTTGGAAACTGGCACAGTGAGAGGAGCATCCCTTTGCGACCCGAAGCTCCTGGTTGAATGTATCTTGTGGACACTGTTTCTGCAGACATGGAGGCTGCCCACCTCCACCCCTCAGAGGAGCCTCAGTTCAGCGCCTCTCCCAAACCCCAGTTATGCTGGTCAAGGAGAGGCGGTGCTGAAGTCCACGGAGGACCCTCTGTGCCCGAGACGACCTCCCCTGCATCAAAGACTCTCTCCTCCCCGACTGACCCGTTGGCTCCCGCATCAGCAGGGCTGCCTCCCACCAAGACGCCTCTGAGTTGGAGGAGCCTTTCCCAGGTGGGAGCCGGGCTTCAGAACATGGACAACACTTGCTATGTGAATGCGACCCTACAGTGTCTGACCTACACAGAGCCCCTCGCCAGCTACATGCTGTCCCAGCAGCACGGGACCACCTGTAGGAGGCAGACATCCTGCATGCTGTGTACCCTGCAGGCTCACCTGACGCGGGTTCTCTGCCATCCTGGACGTGTGCTCCGGCCCCTGCCACTCCTGCTCACCGCCTTCCACAGACACAAGCAGGAAGATGCACATGAGTATCTCATGTTCATTCTGGATGCAATGCAGCAAGCATGCTTGCCTGAGGACAAGCCCTCAGACCCTGAGCGTCCTCAGGACAGCACCCTCATCCAGCAACTCTTTGGGGGGTACTGGAGGTCTCAAATCCAGTGTCTCCACTGCCAAGGCATTTCGAGCACTCTGGAACCTTACCTGGACATCAGCCTGGACATCGGGGCTGCTCACAGCGTCAGCCAAGCTTTGGAGCAGTTGATGAAGCCCGAACTGCTGGAAGGTGAAAATGCCTACCATTGTAGTAAGTGTCTGGAGAAGGTGCCTGCGTCCAAGGTGTTGACTTTGCACACTTCCCCGAAGGTCCTCATCCTGGTCTTGAGACGATTCTCAGACTTGACAGGCAACAAAATGACTAAGGAGGTGCAATATCCTGAGCACCTTGACATGCAACACTGCCTGTCTGAGCAGAGGGCAGGACCCTTGGTTTATGTGCTCTATGCCGTGCTGGTGCACGCTGGGAGGAGTTGCCACAGCGGACATTACTTCTGTTTTGTAAAGGCAGGAAATGGCCAGTGGTATAAAATGGATGATGCTAAGGTCAGCGCCTGTGATGTGACTTGCGCGCTGCGCCAACCTGCCTATGTCCTCTTTTATATGCAGAAGACTGATCTGGAGAGAGACCTTGGGAGGGAGTCAGTCAAGGAGGGAGGACTCGCATCTCCCGAGGCAGACCCCACAGTGGTTGGTGAGGCCTCAGGAGAGCCGGCAACGGATCCCTCCGTGACCCTTCCTGAGTTGGAGGAGCTTGGGGAAGAGACCTCAAGGCAACAAATGACATTAGACCAGTGGAGATGCCTCCAAGAATGCAACCGCCCTAAGCCTGAACTCAATGTCAGGAGAAGAGAAATTGCTCTTCCTGCGAACGCAGTCATCCTTCACCACTCCAAATACAGACCTGAGATGCCGAAGTATCATCCTCAGCAGACCATCGACCTGCTCACCACTGCAGCTGGGATGCTCCCACCTCAGGTGGCCAGGGACGTGGCCAAAGTCCCGCGTGTGCCAGGGAGAGCCTGACCTACCAAGAGGATGAGCAAGAAGGGACAGAGTTCTGGGGAAGCAGTCCAGGGATGTGTCTCCTAACTTTGGTGCACATGGGCGCACACACCCACACACACAGCGTCACTCACTCACTCCAAACCCGAACACAGTCCCATACTGGAAATATTTTGTGTTATGTGAAGTGTGTGTTCTATATGTATGGAAGAACCATCTATCTGGTGTGTTCATGGGATATGGCCCTCAACTGAAACTTGAGGACACTGATATTTAAACCTGGTTCATTGTCATGATCTTTTATTGGGATAGTGTGGATTTCATATGGGGTGTATCGAGGAACCTGCCTCTCCTTCAGCCTTGGGGAGAGTGGGGGCCACTTGCAGGTGAGAGGCAGTGAGCAATCAGGGTTGAGAGTGGATATGATGCTGAGGACCTGGGGTTGAAGTCAGTATGTTTGACCCTTTCGTCATGCTCCCCATTTCCCAATGCTTTTCTTCTATTTATATTGAAAGAATATTTCTCCGAACATAAGTATGTATTGGGTCTTGCTAGCGATGTGTCTTGGTCATTGCTTGGAAATTGTAAGATGGAAATTAAGTGCTTATTTTTGGGGCGATAACTGCATTCAGACCTGATTGAACCACAGTGATTTTATTATGTTCCCTTCACTCTCTCCCACATTAAGACTGAAGAGAAGCAAACTAACAAGGACTCTTATTCCAAAGGGAAATGCCCAGCCTCCCACTGAACATAACTTTTTATGACTATTTTGCTACCGTCTACTCTGTGGCATCTCTTGACCCAGAAGAAGTGGACTCTGGATTTCAGACCAGTTCAAATTCAAATTTGGACCTGGGTTGATACCTCTGGAAAACAGTGCCAAGTTCATGAGTCTACCAAAGCATTTTGAGGTCAGGTTATAGGTGTTCTGTGTTATCATTGCATTTCTTACAGAAGAGTTTGACAAGTTCATTGTAGAATGGAAATTATTGCATGACCAGCAAACGCCTCTGAGTGTGACCGTAGATGTGCAGTTGTAACATCACATCATAATGTTATTTTCACTCTGTATTCAAACTTGGACATGCCACCCTTACTGGATAGTAAGGGACAATAGGATCTGTGCAGAAGAAATCAGGCTTTTTTGGAGATTTTCATGTACCTAAGACAAATTAGAGATCTAAGGTGTCAGGGTTTCTTTCATGTCTGGGAATTGTGTTTCTTATGGCCAATACAGTTTATTGTGTCGTAAAGAGTGAGGGAGCCTGTGTGCATGTCTTGCCAAGAGTTCCGTAAGAGGACCTGCAGGTATCCCCGTCCTCTGAAGACTGTCATAGGGAATGAGACAGCTCATGGACTCGGGGACTTGTCCTCCACAGCAGAGGACACTGAGGAGGTGTCTGTGGGAATGAGGATATGTCCCCACCTGGACTGATGTGGTGAACCAGCAATTCCCCCGCTGAACTGGATGGAAACCGTCAAGTCCACCACGTGCTGAGTGTCCTGCTTTTGTGCGCCTACACATACACTCCCCCCACTACACAGATGCTGCAGTTTTTCTTTAGGTAAATCTATAGGAATGTCAAATCGTGCTTCCCAGTCTGGAATGTCAGTTTGTCTTAGTGAAATCCATTTTCTAACAAATGTAGGGAAATCATCCTGGCAATTTGTAACTTGGTTGTAACAGAAATTAACAAGTTAATCTGAAATTGTTTCATAAATGTCTGAATTTCTGATTTAGAAAAAGATCCCATCCAGAGTTTTGCAAATTACACCATGTTTTCTCCTAGAAGACATTTTCTGTACTTGTTGATATTATTTCTCTGAAATTGTTATGTACAATATTGCATCTGCTGTGTTTGTTTTTGCTCTAAAATGTTATTACAAAGTTGTGTGTTTTTTATTCTTAATAAAAAATTCCCACATACAATTTGGTGTGCAGTCTTCTGAGGATGAGGACACCTGTAGGTCACCGTGGAGGACACTCCAGGGGCCACAGACACAGGCTCCGTCCAACAGGTGGGGGGCAGGAGGGCCCTGAGCAGGGCCTGGCTTCTCGGGAGGAAGGAATGAGGGAGCTGCAAGGAACCGGGAGCTCCAGCAGCTTCTGTCCAATCTGGTGAAGACCATTCCAGGGGCTGAGTGGGGGCCCGCGCAGAGTGCGGCCGTGGGGGCTCGGTGCATGGCTGCAGGTCTCCAGGTGAGGTGTGGCAGGTGTGGGCTGGGGGCCCTTGCTTGGCTGGAGGGCAGGTGTCTTCCTGGGCTGCGGGGGCCTGGCTGTGCATCCACGGGCATGTCCGCTTCCTGGAGCACACAGATTCCCTGAATTCCCCACAGGCCCTCCTGGATGCTTCTGCAGGTGTGCTGGCTGGGGCTCCACTACGCTTTCTTTCGGGGGTTCAGGGTCCTGGCTAGGGGCATGTGGGCACATTTCTTGCCTGGAGCCTGGGGGGGGCATTTGGAATTGTCTGCCAATGCGTTGCTGACAGCGGGACGGGTGTTCTCCTCAGGATACTTGGGTGGTGCCTGGGTGTGTCCCAACCCATGGCCCTGGGAGCCAGCCTGGGGACCCTCGAGGGACACTCTGCAGGGCCTCTTGTCTATCTGCTGCACACCCAGGCTGTCAGCCCTGACACAGGGTTGGCGAGCCGGCTGAGGGGTGTCAGTGATCGGCACTTCCTGGGCACCAGGAGGTCCACCAGGTGGGCTGAAGCTAACTTGAGGGCTTCTGAGATGAGATGTGGAATGGGACCAGACACTCATGACTGGATTTTCAGTACGTGGTTCCATCAGCAGGGCAGGCTCAGGGAAAGAAGGCCTCCTGGTGTTGTAGACAGGCATCGGCATGTGTGGACACTGTGGGAATAGAGAACACATGGGACTCCATGAGTTTGGCCCCAGCACTAAGGCAAAATGAACACTCAGGAAAGAAAGAAAGAAACCAACTAAAGGCCAAGACCTTAGTAACAACCCCCTCACCCGGAACAGGGAAAGAAAAAGATGGGATCTGTTGATCTGACTCAACCTGGGAGTAGGGAATGCAGTTGCAGGGCTGGTCCGGAACAAAGGTATGACTGGATGCTTTTGATGCCCTTGAGACATTGTGGGGGGACAGGGAAAGTCCTGCCTCACAGCGATGCTTCTTCCATTGGACCAGCTCTTCCATCCACTATGCTCATGAGGCAATAGGAGTCCTGATGCTGGAGAGTCATGGTGGCAGCTCCTGAGAGGGGATGGGCAGGGGGGTAATGTGTCATGAAGGACAGAGGCCTGTTCTCTGAGGTGGTATGTGCTCCAGGAGTGTCCGCCAATGACCATCACCTGCCAACCAGCCACGGTTCACACACATACAAGGCATAAGGCAACATCATGGGCACCAAGGAAAAAAAGGGTGCAAAGACCACGCTGCTCAACTGCCACTGGTCAGAGAGGAAGTGGAGTCCCACCTCCCCCAGGAAGCCCATGGAGCCCAGGGAGTCCCCAGTGGCACAGCCCGGGAAGCAGCACACACTCACCCTCACATAGTCACAAGATTCCGTGTCTTCCTTCCAGGTGCGCTTCTGCCCCTCCCGGGGTCGCCTGGGGAACCTGTGGAGCAGGGCCTTCCTCTGCTCAGCTTCTTGCCTGCATGAGAAATCAAAGCATGGACAGGAGAAGGAACTCCTTTCCCTGGCTTCCAGCCGGACACCTGCTCTGGGCTTGGGCCAACCTGGTCCTTTCCCTCCTCAGCCACTCTCCGACCACCTCTGCCCCACCCTGACTACAGTGACCCACCAGGTCATCCAGGCAGTTTGTTTCATGCAGAGTCAGAAAGGGTCTGCCTTGGCATGTGCCAAGCTCCATACATTCACTGGTGCAGGGACACTTGTCCAGCCACAAATCCCACACCAAATCAGCAGGGACAGCTCCATCACCCAAATGTGGACCCTGTTAGTCTGGGAGCTCCTCTGCCTGCCTCGCCCAGCCTGGCTCTGCCTGCAGCCGCCCTGCACACTGTGCATGCACACGGACTCAGGGTCTGTCATGTCAGCCTGGCGATCGGGTCACAAGCCCCATTCCTCACCTTTGTCTCTCTGCCTTCTCCCTCTCAGCCTGGTCCAACAGTCCAGCCTGGTGCCACTGGTCCCGCTGACTCCCCGGCTCCACATTCTCCTTCAGCCTCCTGGAGCCCAAGTCCATGGGAACAAGGGTCGTGCCCCAGTGTTTTATGGGGCATCTGGTGCTTGATGCCTTGTGTCCAAAGGCCCCACAGTCCCTGCACTTTACCTGGGGGTGGAAGGGGCAGGGGTCAGTGCATCCACTCAAATGCCAGTGAACCTGCCAAGCACATGAATGGGAGGCCGTCCTCATGGAGTGGCACATGGGATGAGGACAGGGGACATCCTATCTGGCTAGTGAAGTGTCAGTATAGTGAAGACCTCAGGATGCATCCTCTCACAGCCAGTGGGAGGGCGGGGCAGGGAGGAGGGATTGCAGGTGTCAGGTTGAAGACAGGTGGAAACATCATTAAGATTCGGGACAAACACAAGCGTGGATCTAATCTTATGGTGCCCTGAGACTGATGCTCAGAGCCTCTGAGTGTCCCAATGTGTAGACTGCTGGGATTCCAGCCCATGTCAGGATGGACAACAGGGTCCGGTCAATGATCTTCTGTGAGCCTAGCCTGTCGCAAGACTCCTGGCAGAGCTCCTGCTTCAAAACCCATGCCAGCCTCCCCACTCACCCTGGGAGGCGGGACAGGGGGTGGGGGGTCCGCTACATGAGAGGGGGTGCTGGCTGCAGATGGGAGGCCCGGCAGGAGGATAGGTCCTGTGGCTGAGGGTCTTCTCTCTAGGGACTCCTGACGCTGTTGCTCTTTTTACAGGTTTGCTTTTATGTCCAACTCAGCCCATTGTGAGACCCTGGCACAACCTGGATGGCCCCAGGACCCTGTGGAGCGCTGCCTCCCTGTTGCGTCCTGGACACAGCCACACTGGCCCAGGCACACGGGACACACGTCCTTGAGGGGAGACGGCTTGGCTGTGCACCTCAGGAGGCCGAGGGGCCACTGTGGCCATGCACGAGAGTGTGAGCAACAAACACTGGTGGCGTGATTTTAAAAACCCCAAACAAGAAAAAACTTAAAGTAGTGCCTTCCATCCTCCACGTGGGAGTAGCGCCTTCCATGGACCTTATTTCTTTGCCCTTTTGCAATGTGCAGGAATGAGTGAGTGGCTGCCTTCCGATGCTCTCTAGGGCAGACTCCTCCCTGGCACAAGAAATTACAGTCACGTGAAGCAAACTGCCCTTTGTCCTCAAAGAAATTGTTTCAAAAGAAAAGTTTTTTAAAAGATTTGCTTGATATTATCTGCCTTGTTCTTATTGACTTGAAATGTTGGCATTTTCTAACTGTGCCTTGTTGGCTACAGTAATTCATTATTCCTGTCAAAACTGAAAAGTGCCCTAATTGAATGTGTTTGAATGTTATTCTTGCACAGTTCTTTAAATTGAGAGACAAAATGTTTTACCTCACTGTTGGACATACATTCCAAGCTTTTCAACTTTAGGAGAAAAAAAATAATCATGTTTTCCGGTATTGTAAATTTTAGACTATTTCGTATACATTGTATTAAAACTGCCACATCAATTTTAATGTAGAGATTTTGCAAATCCTAGGGGAGGTGGTGGCCCTGGTGAGCCAGAGCCTGCAGGAGGGAGAACGGGACTTCAAGGTGAAAGTGAGGTCCATCCTGTGCCACCTGCGCCACCAGCCCAGTTGGCCCCTGGAGGTGGTGGAGCTGTGTCCGAAGTACCAGCAGACTGTGGTGGCCATCGACCTGGCAGGAGACGAGACCATTAAAGGGAGCAGTGTCTTCCTGGGACACGTGAAGGGCTACCAGGAGGCTGTGAGGAGAGGCATCCACCGCACTGTGCATGCAGGGGAGTGGGCTCAGCGGAGGTGGTCAAAGAGGCTGTGGACACGCTCAAGACGGAGAGGCTGGGCCATGGCTACCACACGCTGCAGGACGAGGCCCTTTATGACAGGCTGCAGCAGGAAAACATGCACTTCGAGATCTGCCCCTGGTCCCGTTACCTCACAGGCCCCTGGAACTCGGACACGGAGCATGCAGTGGTTCGGCTCAAACATGACCAGGCTACCTACTCCCTCAACACGGATGACTCACTCATCTTCAAGTCCACCCTGGAACGGATTACCAGATGCCCAAAGAGGGCATGGACTTTGCCGAGGAGGAGTTTAAGAGACTGAACATCAATGCGGCAAAGTTTAGTTTCCTCCCAGAAGATGAAAAGAAGCAGCTTCTTGATCTGCTCTCTAAAGCCTATGGGATGTCATCTTTGGATGCTTCAGGGCAGCATCCCTGAAGACATTATGGCCACCTCTCCAAGCCCTCCCCCTGGGGATGGAGCCTCAGTTCCCTGGGTTGAACGACACTTACCTTTACTCTTTCAAGGAAGACGATGATGCCCATAGTCAACTTCTGCTGCTCTTGAAGCCATGTGCCTGTTTCTAGACACAGGAATACCTCAGCACACCACATCTCTCCTGACTATGGGCCAGAGTCTGGTTGAATCTGAAGCCTCCCTCCTATAGTGACACATGTGAAAATCTGGTGCTTAATAAAGAACTCAAAGGCTGGTATTGTTGGGGGAAAAAAAAGGAGATGATCATATTTCTTTCTTTTTTTTTTTTTTTTTGGAGGACTGACTTTGTTTATTAAGGGAACCGAGAACAGATCACGTACCCTGGAACCTGAGTTATGCAGGAAGGTAGAAAATATCTACAGTGACTGGGTGACAGAACGGAGCACAGCACAAGGTCCCAGGCCAGCCCACCATGGGACACTGCCCCACTCCCTACATGGAATACTAAAACCGAGTGGTTTTAGCAGCTGCCCCAAGACTCCAGTAATGATGCAATGGAACAAGGATTCTATACGGCTCCCCTCAGCTTCCCCGGAGAGAGTGGATGTGAACAGGTCAGAGGCCTGTCCGCGACAAAGTGGGGCAGCCAAGGCTGCCTCTGTCCTGGCCACTTGGGGCTGGAGCAAAGGCAAGCCTGGCCTCCTGCCCGGGGCAGATGGCAAGGCCAGTCAAATCCACAAGCTGCCTCATGGGCTGGGGGAGGTTGGAAGATGTGGCATCAGGGAAGCGTTCCCACACCAGGCATCCATCCCTCAGAACAGCTGTGGATCCACGGTGACCCCACTCACCCCACTGCCCCCACAGGGGTACGGAAGCAGCCCCCGCAGCCCACACTGAAAGTGTGGCAAGGCTGGAGGGGAAGGTGGGAGGCCAAGGAAGCCTGGGGGGTGGACCCGCCGATAGTAGCAGAGCTCTGGAGGCTTCTGTGAAATGGGCCGACAAGTGTCCCCATTTCATGTCCACCCACAATCCCAGAACAGGCCCTTGTTTGGAAAAGCAATGAGGGTGACAGTGATGACACGGACCTGCAGATCTTCTGCATCTCCTGCGGGCACCCTATCAACCCACGTGTTGCCTTGCACCACATGGAGCGCTGCTGCCAAGTACGAGAGCCAGACGTCCTTTGGGTCCACGTACCCCACACACATTGAGGGAGCTACACGACTCTTCTGTGATGTCTACAACCCTCAGAGAAAGACATACTGTAAACGGCTCCAGGTGCTGTGCCCCGAGCACTCCCGGGACCCCGAAGTGCCAGCTGATGAGGTACGTGGGTGTCCTCTTGTGCGTGATGTCTTTAGCTCGCGGGTGACTTCTGCCTCCTGCCCAAACGCCAGTGTACCCGCATTACTGCTGGGAGAGGTTGCGGCTGCTGGAGTGGCCCTGGAGCGTGTGCACACGTGGTACAAGCCGGACGAGCTGTTTGAGCAGGAACGCACCGTTCGCACGGCTGGGACTGACGGGCAGGATCACTGGCCCTGACGCTGCACCTCACGATCCAGCATGACCCGCTCACTCCCGAGCCGCGCTCCAGTACTGACCGCTGAGCCTCACTGGCCCCGAAGTCCCCACGCTCTGCATTCCAGGCCCGGAGCCGCCCGAATCCCCCGTTTGGCTGCTCTGCCATTCATCTGTTTCTCCAGTGGTCCCTGAGTTTCTCCCTGTGCCCACCCACCATTTGACTACCCCGCTGCCGGTATCAGAGGGTCTCAGGATTTTCTTCTGTCCTTGTCTGTCCCTCTGTCTCTCCGTTCTCTGTGCCTGGGTGGGACTGTGCAGTTTGCTCACTGTTGCCTCCCCTCTCCCTGGTTTTGTTAATAAAATTTTGAAGAACCAGAAAAAAAAAAAAGATGATCTCTACAGGGATAAACTCTGTAAAGCCTGAAGCTCAATCAATTGATTTTGAAAACTCTCAAAGGGAGTAAAGGCTTGATCTGAATGGTCTAGAACATGTGCTGTAATTTAATAGAAGAGATGGTCGTCTTAATATTTAATGATTTAAAAGAACTTCTCAGTCCATGCGAAGAGTACAGTCCAAGGATAAATCAAATTTCTGAACGCATTTTATGCTACATATGTGTATACTTTGCAATCCTCAGGTGTTCGTGCCAAATATTCTCTTTCAATAAGTCCTTCTATATGTTTCTTAATAACAACTGTACTTGGGAAGAATCGAGCCTTCACCTGCTGAGTTACCTCTGCTACTAACACACTGTGCTGCATCTTCTTTCTGGATTTCGTTATCCGCAGGATAGCAGCTTCGATCTCATGTTTCCTGTCGTCATCTACTTTCTGCCTCGTTTCTTTCCTTTCTGGGTCAGATTCACCTTGTTTGGCAGCAACTGTTTGAGTCTTGACTCTGTGTACTTTGGATGTGAACTGATCATTAACTGTGAATCTGTGGCCATTTTCTGTTTCCTTGGACTTGGGTTCTTTTGTAAGAACCCGCTGTGTTGGTTTACCACAGGCGAGGGACTGCAGAGCTCTACCAAGTTCTCTTTCAGGGATATCTGTTTCTTGTTGAATTTCCTCAAACGTGTATTTTTCTCTGTATGATTTAATTCATACATCTTTTATTCTTCTTTTGGCAAACATCAGATAATATGAGCAAAACTATATTTCTTGCTCACTATAGTTACCTACATTCTTTTTTGCTTTATATAAGTTTGTAAACATATGTTAAGTGGATAAAATTCTTGGCTAAGGACATACTCCAAAACTCTGACATATACTTTTCTGAGTTAGGGGAAAAGAAAGCTTATGAAACTTCCATTAGACCATAATCACACAGCAAACTAAATTAGTATATGCTGTTTTTAAATTAACATCTGCCATTTTTTAAAGACTTCAGGTTTTGGTTACAGCTAAAATGATTTTTATCTGAAGTTTATGAAAGAACAGAAGCTGACCACACAAATCTTACTCATAAGCATATTGGCCGTTTCAAAATAGAAAATAATAAAAATAAACCTATAATCAAGGAAATTCCACTCATCTTATTAGAAAAAAATAGCTACCAATGTTATTATAAATACAGATGGCAATTTGTAATAACTAGGTTTCATGATATTTGCTTTATTTCTTTTTTTTTAAATTTTTTATTGGCGTTCAATTTACTAACATACAGAATAACCCCCAGTGCCCGTCACCCATTCACTCCCACCCCCCGCCCTCCTCCCCTTCCACCACCCCCAGTTCTTCTTCTCTTTTGATTTTAAAGTAACAGATTGGGATCCCTGGGTTGTGCAGCGGTTTGGCACCTGCCTTTGGCCCAGGGCGCGATCCTGGAGACCCGGGATCGAATCCCACATCAGGCTCCCGGTGCATGGAGCCTGCTTCTCCCTCTGCCTATGTCTCTGCCTCTCTCTCTCTCTGTCTCTCTCTCTCTGTGTGACTATCATAAATAAATAAAAAAATAAAGTAACTGATTACTTCATAATAAAGGCAAGCCATTTAGCATTTTATAATTTAATTCTTTTATAAATTTCAGACCCCAAAAATTTCAGATCAAGTATTACAAAACAGCCAGCCTTCAGAATATATTTTGTTTGGCAGACAGAATGGTTTTTCTTCTTTTGAATTGGAATACATTCATGCAGTACTTAACTTGCTCTAAGCTGACCCATCCCTACTAGCTTCCCACATTGTCACCAGCTGGGCATGTGAGGCTGACACCCGTTTTTAATATTATAAAACTCAGTATTAACTTACAAAAATTAAGTTGCATGCATGGAGCAAAAATTCAAATATATCATAAACTTGATGCTAAATCTTAATACTCATTCCTAATTTGGGAAAAAGAGATCAAACCAAAAAGGACTCATCTTCATAATACTTAGTTACATAAAACATTATCAATAAGAAATGTTTCTATATATGGATACTGTCTTTTTATAATAGTGTTAACAGTAACTGAAATCTGAGATAGATAAATCATTCATATCACAAAGTATTATATACTGTCTTTCCTATACAGTCTTGGCTCCCAAACAGTGGGCTTCAACTTCATCCCTACATATAATATAAACATTCTCAAATATTTGAAATAAAGGAAAGGTGTCATTAATAAGGCTAACTAAAATTACAACAAAGGCTTTCTTCTAATCCTAGAGAATGAAACAAAAAGAGAGGTCTTGTAAGACACATTGGAAATGAGGAAGAATTTGAAGTCAAGTTGGCCCTGGACCCTTTTACATTGCTACTCCTTCTGTTTGTTCAAGTTAAAGAATAAGAGAGGCCACCAACTGCTCCTTAGTGGAACAGGCTGCAAAGAAAACAAAGCAGCTAAGTGATGATGAGGAAAACAAAGAATATAAAAAGTTGTAGTTATGAAGATGATCAATGAATAATGGAGCTCCTGGCTGGCTCAGTTGGTAGGGCATGCAACTCTATCTATCTCAGGGTCATGAATTCAAGCCCTATGTTGGGCAGAGAGATTACTTAAAAGAATTAAAAATAAAAGACATTAAAAAAACTGTAAAAAAATGATGGTAGTAATTCTATTCTGAAGTTTAAGAAACAGCAAGGAGTAACAAATAAATTAGAGAGACAGTAATCTCCCTATTTTTTTCTTCCATTCCCTTTTAATTTGAATACAAATACAGAAAGAATCATGTCATCTACTCATAACTCACTCTTTGACTATAGAATAAGTCAAAATTTGTAAATGCGTCATTGAAAACATATTAACACTCCATCTGCAGCCTTTGAGGTTTCAGCCATACTTCACTACCAGCGTTGTGTGAGCAAGCCATATAATTTCATGTCTCCTTGTGTCTCTTTATGCTGCTCTGCCTCAGAAACCCCTTTTTTCCTCTCCTGGGTAGCTCAGTGGTTGAGCACCTGCCTTCGGCCCAGGGCGTGATCCTTGAGACCCGGATCGAGTCCCACATTGGGCTTCCTGCATGGAGCCTGCTTCTCCCTCTGCCAGTGTCTCTGTCTCTCTCTGTGTCTTTCATGGATAAATCAATAAAATCTGAGTGGCTCAGTCGGTTACGCATCCCGCTTGATCTTGGCTCAGGTCATGATCTCTTGGTTGTCGGATAAAGCCAAATGCCAAGCTTTGCATGTTCGGCAAGAAGGCTGCTTGGAACGCTTTGTCTCTCCTTCTGCCTTTCCCCCTGCTCGTACTCTCCCTCTTTCTCTCACTTTTTTTTAAGTGTTAGAAACGTTTATTTGTCAAAATATTTTTTAAAAAGTGGGAGGAGTGAAATAAAACAAGGCTAAATTTCAGTTAATGCTGTACCACGATCACAGGTCAGACATAAAGCAAAACAAACAAAACAACAACCCCCACCCCCAAAACCCCAATGGTCCTAACAGTTTCAGAAGATTAGCCTCAACGTTAGGGCCCAGAGCTAACAGAAGAGTAAAAGGTCTCGTGCCACTACATGGTCATTTTAAAGGGAAAGGAGATGTTGCAGGTAGACAGGGAGAAGGGCTCAATTCCTAAGGAAAGCAAGATAAGAGGGGGATCCACGGTACAGGAAAAAGGGGATGCCAGCATAATCCTTACCTAGGGCTGCTCAGAGGCTGAGAATATAAGGAACGGAGTGAAAGGCTACAGGGACTAGTATCAAGAGGAAAGAAAAGTCAACTTATAAGAATTAAATTAAGAAAGAAAACACAGTTGGTCACAAACTCCTTTGTTTACTCAAACACGAAGCAATGGAAACATCATGGCAAGGGGACGCGTGGAGCAGGTTCTCATATATGACCGCAGCCCAGGGTTCAGTCCGCAATGATCCTACCTCCAGTTTCTAAAGGCTGAGCACCGTGCTCGGTCCACATGTGCTCCCGCTCACACTGGGCCATGCCATACAGAGAATCCGTGCAGCTGCTGAGGCCTGCGGCAGCTCACTCTCTGGCCCATAACCGTGGGGAGCACAGCTGTGGCACGACGAAGGGGGCTCCTGTCCCTTCCATAGTAGGACAAGGTGTTGGCAGCGGCAGCAGCCACAGAGCCGAAGTGGCAGCAGCCCCTGAGCTCGGCAACAGGTGTCTGTCGTAGGGATCAACAGAAGTGGGGTTGGGGTGACTGGTCCCAGCTGTGCTCTGGTCATGAGGCAGATGGGACATGGACTGCTCCGCGCAGTTGTACGCAGAGGCTGCTGCTGCCACCGCCACTGCCTCATAAGAGCGGACCCGGTAGCACTTCTAGGAGTCGATGCTCCATATGCATCGTTGTAACACGTGGGTTCCCCGCAGCCCAGGGTGTACGGCGTGCGCACTGCTCCATACTGTCCATTATGCTGCTCAGTAAAGTCCGCCACATGACCTGTGCGATCTACTGGACACTCTTTGGACCAGTGCCCCTCTTTCCCACGCCGATAGCAGCCACTCTGGTCTCCCATCCCAGGGGCAGTCCGAAGTCGGCTTGTGGATAACTGCACGTGCATCCTTTTGTCTTGAAACTCTGTGTTGTCAAGGCCCCTGATGGCCTCCACTGGAGGCCCGTTTGACACCTTGAAGCTTAAATAGGAGTTGTTTGAGGAGACCAGTGTGTGCCTCTCAGTTCCACTGGCTGCTTGTGGTCTCCAGGGGAGGTGGGATTTTACTTATTGAGTCCCTCCTGTAGGGCCAGCATTATGTATCCTGAGAAGCAAAATGAGCGTCTGGCCACGATCTGTAATGTTGGAACACCAAGGAGGACAAGTGGTGTCCCAGGGAGGCCTTGCATTGTGGCCTTACTGCATGTGGGGACATCTGTGATTTTGATTTATATTTGGGGTATCTCTGAGGCAAGAGTGCCCTGAGTTCCTTACCCTAACAGGAACAACTCTTAGACAGTGGCCCAAGAGTTTGTAAGAGGTGCTGATGGAACCATTTGCTGACCAGGGCATCCAGAGCTAAATGGCAGCCTAAAGCTTGGCTTCTACTGCTGACTGTTGGGTGGGTTGTGTCCTTTATTAGGGACATAAATATTCCACATGAGCTCCCCCCCTGTAGCATGGTGCTCATACCATCCATAAAGTAGACAAACTCCATTGCAGTTCACTCAGTTGATGTCATGGGGGCTCCCTACATAGCCAAGGGGACTGGGGAGGGCTGACCTTCTCTGGTATGGTGGCATCCAGCAAGGGACTGAGGAAGAACAGGGGAGACCTCCCCTGCAGGTGGGATAAGCCCGCGGCCTCAAGTTCGACTCTCTCCTGCATTGAGGAGACCTCAGTAGCTATGCCTCCCAAGGCTCAATGGACAGCTGGATGTGAATGGTCACACGCCAGTGTCTATAGGAACCTCTCTTTCCAGGAGAGCCCAGGATGTGGCAGCAGTTGTTACTTGGTTGGTGTATAGCATAGACAAGGATGATATTTTCTTGCATCTGAGGGCCTTGGGCACTGTATGTCCATTATGGATATGTGGTCCAGAAAAAAAAAAGGCAAGTCCATTGCTTGTCATGGGAAACAAGTCCGACCTAGAGGAGCGGAGGCAGGTGCCCATCGAAGAGGCAAGGACTAAAGCAGAGGAGTGGGGTGTGCAGTACGTGGAGACATCTGCTAAAACGCGAGCCAATGTGGACAAGGTATTCTTTGACCTAATGAGAGAAATCAGAGCCAAAAACATGTCTGAGAACAAAGACAAGAACGGCAAGAAAAGCAGCAAGAACAAGAAAAGTTTTAAAGAAAGATGTTGCTTACCGTGAAAGCCAAGATGGCGGATGAAGTCAGTCGCCACTAAGGACATAGGGCGGGCTCATTAAGAGAAGAGTATAGTTGACGCCTTGATGTGTTCCTTGCTCTCCCCAACCTCATTCACACATACTTCTTTAAAAGGGGAAAATATTTGTGAATCAGTGGCTGGCAGGAGAAATAAGCCCTTGTCCATGCATTGGAATGGCTACTTTGTTGGGAGGCTTTGGAATTTCCTTCTTCCCTTCTCCTTCCCAAAAGTTTTATCACATACGTAGTGCTATAGGTAAGAAATAAGTGTTAACTAAAAAGAAGTGTACTGTCATAGCATCTTATTTCCCTCCCTAGTTTTATAATATCACCATCTTTTGTTTTGAAATAAAAATGTCTAATTAGGTTTGGGGAAGGGAGTAGGATAAGACTCTCCCTAACTCTTATCAGCTTAACAGAAGTATTCAAATAAATCCATTAAGCTCTAATAAAAATTGAGAGATTTTTGGGATAAGTTTTTTGGCAATACCCCATGGATCTGAAGCACGGTGGATAAAATAAAAATAAATATGAATTGGGCCAAATAGGTCAGTAACAAGCTCACAAACCCTTCACACATATGAAAAATGAAAGTTGAATTCTTTGTGTTTAAAGATTAGTCAACTATAGCCTGTCTTAGCTATTTCTCTCCTGTACCATCCTGATTTTTGTGTAGAAGCTTCTTTTTAGCAAGTAAGTGAAGACTCAAGAGTAATATACTTTACAAATGACACAGTTTTCTAACCAGGTCAAGACTATATCTTTGGATACACCATCTCCTAATTGCCAGATCATAGGCTCATCCTTCTCTGTTGGTAACCAATGTATGTCCTTCTGGTCAACCTCTGCATGCAGAGGTGAAGAGAGCCTCTTTGTGTGTTTCTTTTAAGTATAATGAGTTCTTCTGAAGAATGTGATGAGTTGAAATTGTATTTTCAAATCATGAAGCCAGAGCCTGTGCCAGACCTTCTGCTACCTCTCATAGATTTGCTCTAATTCTAAATGTAAAATTAGGAGAAGTGGAAAAGGAGAAGATAAGCCATTGCCTTTTTACCTCTAGGAATTGGCTGCTATTTCTATGTAATTTTCTTCTGAGACAGCCATAGAGCTGGTTAGAAAAAAGCTTTTACTGATGAGATATTGTTAAGCATTCTTGTATCAATATTCTCAATTTAGCAACCAGAACATTTTTCCTCACGAAAGGAGTACTGTGTGATGAAAACCCAGTATTCAGCATATTTTCCCCCTTTTTTTGGAAGTGACATTTCACACACAGGTGCCAAAAGTGAATTGGGGTGGGGAGAGTGAGAAACTTTCAAATTTATAGTTATTACAGAAATTGTGGAAATTATGATCTGACTGGAAAGCAATCTTGTATCACCTCCCAAAGAATCATGGTCATTTTTTAAATAAAAAGCAGACAAAAAATTGTTGTTTCCTGCCTTGTTAATGTTCTCCATTCTCACTGGTGTGAGGTGGGATCTCATGGTGGTTTTGATTTGTATTTCCCTGATGGCCAGTGATGTGGAGCATTTTCTTATGTGCTTGGTGGCCATGTCTATGTCTCCCTCTGTGAGATTTCTGTTCATGTCTTTTGCTCAATTCATGATTGGATTGGTTGTTTCTTTGCTTTTGAGTTTAATAAGTTCTTTATAGATCTTGGTTTCTAACCCTTTATCTGGTGTGTCATTTGCAAATATCTTCTCCCGTTCTGTAGGTTGTCTTTCAGTTTTGCTGTGCAGAAGCTTCTTATCTTGATGAAGTCCCAATAGTTCATTTCTCCTTTTGTTTCTCTTGCCTTCATGGATGTATCTTGCAAGAAGTTACTGTGGCCGAGTTCAAAAAGGGTGTTGCCTGTGTTCTCCTCTAGGATTTTGATGGAATGTCTCACATTTAGATCTTACATCATTTTGAGTTTATCTTTGTGTATGATGTAAGAGAATGATCCAGTTTCATTCTTCTGCATGTGGATGTCCAGTGTTCCCAGCACCATTTATTGAAGAGACTGTCTTTTTTTCCAGTGGGTAGGCTTTCCTGCTTTGTAGAATGTTAGTTGACCATAAAGTTGAGGGTCCACTTCTGGATTCTCTATTCTGTTCCATTGATCTATGTGTCTGTTTTTGTGTCAGGACCACACTGTCTTGATGACCACAGCTTTGTAGTACAACCTGAAATCTGGCATTGTGATGCCCCCAGCTATGGTTTTCTTTTTCAATATTCCCCTGGTTATTCGGGGTTTTTTTCTGATTCCACACATATCTTAAGATGATTTGTATCAACTCTCTGAAGAAAGTCCATGGTATTTTGATAGGGATTGCATTGAACGTGTAAATTGCCCTGGGTAGCATTGGCATTTTCACAATATTAATTATTCCAATCCATGAGCATGGAATATTTTTCCATCTCTTTGTGTCTTCCTCCATTTCTTTCAGAAGCGTTCTGTAGTTTTTAGGGTATAGATCCTTTACCTCTTTGGTTAGGTTGATTCCTAGGTATCTTATGCTTTTGGGTGCAATTGTAAATGGGGTTGACTCCTTAATTTCTCTTTCTTCAGTCTCGTTGTTAGTGTACAGAAATGCCACTGACTTCTGGGCATTGATTTTGTATCCTGCCACACTGCCAAATTGCTGTATGAATTCTAGCAATCTTGGGGTGGACTCTTTTGGGTTTTCTATGTAAAGTATCATGTCATCTGCGAAGAGGGAGAGTTTGAATTTTTCTTTGCCAATTTGAACGCCTTTTATTCCTTTTTGTTGCCTGATGGCTGAGGCTAGGACTTCTAGTGCTATGTTGAATAGCAGTGGTGAGAGTGGACATCCCTGTCCTGTTCCTGATCTTAGGGGAAAGGCTCCCAGTGCTTCCCCATTGAGAAAGTTGCTGTGGGCTTCTCGTAGATGGCTTTTAAGATGCTGAAGAATATTCCCTCTCTCCCTACACTCTGAAGAGTTTTGATCAGGAACGGATGCTCTATTTTGTCAAATGCTTTCTCTGCCTCTATTGAGAGGGTCAAATGGTTCTTGTTTTTTCTCTTGCTGATATGGTCAGTCACATTGATTGTTTTACGTGTGTTGAACCAGCATTGCATCCCGGGTATAAATCCCACTTGGTCATTTTGAATCATCTTCTTAATATATTGTTGGCCTCTATTGGCTAGTATCCTGTTGAGAATTTTTGCATCCATGTTCATCAGGGATATTGGTCTCTAATTCTCCTTCTGGGTGGGGTCTTTGTTGGGTTTTGGAATTAAGGTGATGCTGGCCTCATAGAAGAAGTTTGGAAGTACTCCATCTCTTTCTGTCTTTTAAACAGCTGTAGTAGAATAGGTACGGTGTCTCGTTAAGCGTTTGATAGAATTCCTCATGGAAGCCATCTGGCCCTGGACTTTTGGTCTTTGGAGGGTTTTGATGACTGCTTCAATTTCCTCCCTGGTTATCGGCCTGTTCAGGTTTTCTATTTCTTCCTGTTCCAGTTTTGGTAGTTCGTGGTTTTCCAGAAATCTGTCCATTTCTTCTAGATTGCCTAATTTATTGGCATATGGCTGCCCATAATAAGTTTTTAAAATCGTTTGTATTTCCTTGGTGTTGGTAGTGATCTCCCCTTTGTCATTCATGATTTTATTAATTTGAGGCTTTTCTCTCTTCTTTTTAATAAGGCTGGCTAATGGTTTATCTTACTAATTCTTTCAAAGAACCAACTCCTGATTTTGTTGATCAGTCGCACAGTTTTTCTGGTCTCTATTTCATTGAGTTCTGCTCAAATCGTTTTTAACCCTCTTCTTCTGCTGGGTGTAGGATCTATTTGCTGTCTTTTCTCCAGCTCTCTGACAACTGGCTTTCTGACATTGAATTGTAATCCAGATTTTGTAACTCTGTGGGAGAGAGGACTGTTTCTGATTCTTTCGAGGTGAGGTTTTCCTTCTAGTCATTTTGCTCAGTGCAGAGTGGCCAAAAACAAGTTGTATTGGGAAAAGGAGAAAAAGAGAGGAGAGAAAGAAGGAAAGAAAAGAGAAAAAGAAAAAAGAAAAAAGGAAGAAAAAAGAAAAAAAGAGAAAGAAAAAGGAATAAAGGGAAAAAAAAGGTGGGGGAAGCAAACAGAAATCAAAAAGCAAAACAAGGGATCCCTGGGTGGCACAGCAGTTTGGCGCCTGCCTTTGGCCCAGGGCCCGATCCTGGAGACCCGGGATCGAATCCCACATCGGGCTCCCGGTGCATGGAGCATGCTTCTCCCTCTCCCTGTGTCTCTGCCTCTCTCTCTCTCTGTGACTATCATAAATAAATAAAAAAAATAAAAAAAAAGCAAAACAAAAGAAAACAAAACAAAGCAAAACAAAACCACGGGGTAGTATCTTCTGATTCTGTATACTTTAAGTCCCTTGAATTCCCCTGGAAGTTGTCCGTCTAGCTGGTCTTCTGGGGGAGGGGCCTGTTGTGCTGATTCTCAGGTGTTAGCACTTGGGGGAGCTGCTCTGCCCCCTGCCTGGTGCAGGGCTCAGTGGGGGTTGTTTACCCCGTGAGGCCCCTGGAATAACAACCGCAGTGGTGGAAGCAGGTCTGGAGCCCTGGAGTCAGCTCCTGCAGTAACTACAAAGCTCTTGGTCTGCAGGGCCTTGAGGCTCCAGGGCGGGGCTGCTGATCTGCTCAGCCTGGGGCAGGAGAGTCTTTGCTGTCCTGGGCCCTCCGGGCCTCTGCCTGTCCCGGGGGAGGCCAGATCCTGGGCTGTGTCCTGGCGCCCTGTGCTGTGGGGCCTGCGCTGTTGGATTTGTGCTCCCGCCCCGCAGACCCCTCCGCGGAGCCTCTTCCTCTGCCCTAGCCCCTCCAAGCTGCTCCCTCCATGCAGCCCCCTCCGCGGAGCCGCCACCCGAGCCCCCGCCAAGCTGCTCCCGCCCCGCAGCCCCCTCTCCGGAGCCTCTTCCTCCGCCCGAGCCCCTCCAAGCTGCTCCCGCCGCGCATCCCCCTCCGCGGAGCCGCCGCCGCAGCCCCCTCCGTGTAGCCTCTTCCTCCGCCCAAGACCCCGAGCTGCTCCCGCCCTGCAGCCCCCTCCACTGAGCCACCCCCAGCCCCTCAGAGCTGCTCCCGCCTCGCAGCCCCCTCCACGGAGCCTCTTCCTCCGCCCGAGCCCCTCCAAGCTGCTCCCGCCCCGAAGCCTCCTCCCCGGAGCCTCTTCCTCCAGCCCAAGCCCCCCAGCCAGCTGCTCCTGCCCCACAGCCCCCTCCGCAGAGCCACCGCCTGAGCCCCTCTGAGCTGCTCCCGCCCCCGCAGCCCTCTCCCCGGAGCCTCTTCCTCTGCCCTGGCCCCCCCCCAGCTGCTCCCGCCCCGCAGCCCCCTCTGCGGAGCCGCCCCCGAGCCCCTCGGAGCTGCTCTGGGTCCCGCCCTGCGTGCTGCAGCCCTTAGGGAGCTCAGCGCACTCTCCCGGGGCGCAGGTGTCTGTTAGTGTCTCAGGGAGCCCGAGGGCATCCCCGACCTCCTGGGTCTTGCTCTAACTCCCTGCGAGCCCCTTTCCTCCCGGGAAGGTTGGTGCAGCTCCTGCTCCTCCGGGACGGGGCTCTCCTGTCCTGGGGACACTCGCCCCGGCCTCAGCCCGGCTCCTTGTGGGGCCCCTCCCCCTTGGATGCCTTTTGTTTCTTTATTTCTTTTTCCCCGTCTTCCTACCTTGATAGAAGCCGAACTCTTCTCACTGTAGCACTCCAGCTGGTCTCTCTTTAAGTCTCAGGCCTAATTCGTAGATTTTCAGGATGATTTGAAGGTTATCTAGGTAATTTGGTGGGAACAGGTGATTTGGGGACCCTACTCCTCTGCCATCTTCCCCTCCTTCGATTTTTTTTTTAATTAGGAAAAAATCAGGCAATAATGTGGGGTGTGACATACAAATGTCCCCACCCCCCGGGAGCTGAAGAAGCAGCAGGAAGGGGCCCCCCCCCCGCTGTGCCCTGCTTAGAGGCCTGCGCCCTTGCTGCTCTCTATCACTGTCTGCAGGGCAGAAAGTTGGGGCGGGAGGAGCAGGACGGTGCTGCAGACGGGACATCCCACGCGGTGGCGGGACAGGCTGATGTGCGCTGAGGACACAATCCTGCGGCAAGGCTTTGGGGCTATCCGCGCAGTTAAAACTTGCTTGAAAGGAATAAAAAGCTTCTGGCTTCTTTTTTTTTTTTTTAAGATTTTATATATTTGTTTGGCAGAGACCAAGCATGAGCAGGGGGCAGGGAGGGCAGAGGGAGAAGCAGACCTTCCACTGCGCGGGGCGCGGGGCTCGATCCCAGGACTCTGAGGTCACGGCCTGAGCCCAAGGCAGACGATTCCCGCACTGAGCCCCTGGGCGCCCCAGCTCCTCGTGCTGAGGGGGCCCCACGACCCTGGAAAGGCCCCGATGCAGCCGCGCCAGCAGGTGCCCGCGGCTCACCATGGAAACTGCACCGTCTCTGCCTCCATGTCCTCGTCCCACAGCGGCCTTGAGCTGCGGCTCCATTTCGGGACGGCGGGCGGCCGTGCTGGCCACAGGGTCACCCGGCATCGTGGGCCCCTGCAGGTGGAGCAGACCCTAGTGGACACACCTGCCGAGAGCAGCCTGATGCCTCCAGGAGCCCCGGGCCCACGTGCTCCTCTCCTGAGTGGCCCGGCACGTCCCCAGGCTAAGCCCCGCCGGTGCCCGAGCTCGGGGGTGTGGGCCCCTCCTGCCCCGGGGAGCTCCCACGCCTGCACCTCCCTGGGCCGCTGCCCCGGGTCCCGCCGACCGACCCTGGAGATCGAAGGCTGGACTCACGTCACGCTCATTTCTCCTCTGCGGATTATCCACGGTTCTTTGCTGCGATGTCCTTAACCAAGGGATTTTAAAGGAAGGCCGTCTCGAAGGCCACTCGCCCCCCCGCGGACGGGATGCTCTGTGCTCTCGCTCTTCTCCCAGGCGAGCCCTTGAGGGTGACACCTTGTCCCCACATCCCCGTCCTCCCAGTGGCGGGCACAGCTCCTGCCCGGGCCGGCGGCTCCCTCCTCGGCTGAATGAAGGCACCACCAGCCCAGACTGCTGCCTGGAAGAGCCTGTGCGGCTGCGCTAATTCCGCTGCATGTCCCCTTGCATGGGCCTAATGAGGCAGTGCTGATGTTTGGGCTCCTAAGGACTCAACATCCATTCTCGGGTGTCATTTAGCTTTTGATTTATTGTCTGTCTCTCTCTCTCAGCGTTTTCTTTTCTTGCCATTTCCTCCCTCTCGAAGGAATGGGAAGCCAAGTATTTTCTCCACCTGGAGCTCACCTGGGGAAGCGATCCCATCTTATCTGTTAAACATCTTCAGCCGCGAAGAGGTTGCAAATTGCCAACTGCCCTCTCCAGCTGCAGCGGAGGCACAACACTTCCTTGCAACAGGGGACCGTCTTTCTATGATTCCCTCGCATCCTATCATTACAAGTGCCTGTGCTCAGATTCAGTATCATTATGTCATTTGCAATGCGGCAGCACGATGAGAACCAAATCAGAAAACACCACTTCCCGTCAAAACCGCAAATTGTAAACATGCATTTCTCTTTGAGTCTCGGAGATTCCGTGTATTTACCACCTGAAAATCCATACTTTGAGAGCTCTTTCCCCAACTTGTTGGAAGGTTAGAGAATATAAGAATGTTGAAATGTAAGATTTAGTGATGGCACGTTTGATAAAATGCCACAATGTCCCCAATGGCTGGGTTCAGAGAAGAGCAAAACAAAAAACACAATGAAAGAAAACAGAAACACAAGACTTCTGGCAATTCTCACAGCTCAGTGCACATTTTCCACGACTGTGGGACCACAGCCGGGTCGTGAGTTTTGCCCTCTGAGCATTCATGGCACTTGATGAGGGGTTCCATTTCCGGCGGTGGACAGACGGGGATGACAAATGGACAGTCGTGTCTTTAGCTGTAGGCATCTTGGCGTTCGGTACGTCCATTCCCAAGAGGACTGCAGGGCAAGAGGAAGCCCCCTCCCACGGGAGCCTCGGTGATGGGAGAACAGTGAACAGGAGGGTAGGAAGGGCTCGGCCGGGAAGTCTTCTGGAAAGAGAGAGGTGATGTTTCTACAAGACCCCGTTTTAATTCACGTCCCACCCGAGGAGTGTTCTGTGGACCCACTAATTTCTGGTGGTCAGCCCAGCTTCTTCCCAAGAGAGCCCCCGCTTCCCTCCTCGGGTTCACACGACCCCAGAGAGGAAAGCCCGACTCTTACATGCGCCCCTGGGAGTCAAATGCATACTCAGGATGGGATTTGCATCCTTTTCAAACATCGAGCTTCTCCACGCACGTCAACCTTATAAAGAGGACATCGTGGGAGAACCCAACGCCCCCCCAAGCCTACCAGCAGCTACTCAGACATGGTGGCAGGGGCGTGTGGATACAAGCCCCAGGTCACACCATTCCCCGGCGTCAGCATGGAATTGGAATGACAACACGGCCAGAGGACAGATATTACGAATACGAATTTTGAGAAGTTCTCTTTAGGGATGAAATGTCCCCATCTTCGTACTGTTCACCGATACTGTATTAGTCCCGGCGGAGGCAGCGAGAGATCAGGGCTCTAGGCTGGTCTCTGGCCCAGGGCAGCTGTCGCACACCCGCACCTCGGACCGAGGGTGCAGGAGATCAGGAGCGCGAGCTGCAGGATCCCTCCAGGGACCCCGTGGCCGTCCCACAATGCTGGTCTCCCGGGAAGATGCTAGGCGGGGACTTTCCCTGGGCCCCCTCACACCTCGGTTCAACCAGGGGCTCCGGTGCTTTGGACGCACGTGAGACAAGCTCAGCTGTCCCTTGTCTCAGACGACCTGCCTTGGGAAATCCCTGCGAGGATGACAGAGGATGATGAATATAAAGCAGAGGACACTTATTGACTCCACTTCTGCGTGTTTCCTCCTGCCGTAGCTGACCGCCCTGGTGGCTCCTCACTGACTTGGGAGCTGATATGGAGGCGTTTTACGGGAGGACAGACCGACCGTGGGCAGGAAACGCAGGCCGGGTTTCCCCGATGGCGCACACATGCTTCTTCCCTCCAATGGCAAAGGACAATGTTTGCAACAAGGAACACATCCCCCTCCTCGGTCCTGGCCACCGTCCTTAACGGTAGTTTAAGAGTGATTTAGAAGGACGTCCAGGGTCTTGTCCTTGCACGGCAAAGTGGTTTTCAGCAATAAGAATGACTCGATGTTTCAGGGAATAAAGATGAGTTTTTTGTTGTTGTTCTTTTTGCTTTTTGTTGTTCTTTTTGTTTTTGTTGTTGTTGTTGTTTTTTTTTTTTCCTCTTCGTTTGGTAATAAAGGCAAAGATGATGGTTGAGAGGGATTTTTTCAGACTTTTTTTATATAAATTTATTTTTTATTGGTGTTCAATTTGCCAACATATAGAATAACACCCAGTGCTCATCCCATCAAGTGCCCCCCTCAGTCCCCGTCACCCACTCACCCCCACCCCCCGCCCTCCTACACTTCACCACCCCTAGTTCATTTCCCAGAGTTAGGAGCCTCTCATATTCTGTCTCCCTCCCTGATATTTTCCACGCATTTTCTGTCCTTTCCCCTTTATTCCCTTTCACTATTTTTTATATTCCCCAAATGAATGAGACCATATACTGTTTGTTCTCTGATGGACTTATTTCACTCAGCATAATACGCTCCAGGTCCATCCACATCGAGGCAAATGGTGGGTATTTGTCATTTCTAATGGCTGAGGAATATCCCACTGTATACAGAGACCACAGCTTCTTTATCCGTCATCTGTCGATGGACACCGAGGCTCCTTCCACAGTTTGGCTATTGTGGCCATTGCTGCTAGAAACATTGGGGTGCAGGTGTCCCGGCGTTTCATTGCATCTGTATCTTTGGGGTAATGCCCCAGCAGTGCAATTGCTGGGTAGGGCAGATCTATTTTTAACCCTTTGAGGAACCTCCACAGAGTTTTCCAGAGTGGCTGCACCAGGTCACATTCCCAACAACAGTGCAGGAGGGTTCCCTTTTCTCTGCATCCTCTCCAACATTTGTGGTTTCCTGCCTTGTCAATTTTCCCCATTCTCACTGGGATAAGGTGGGATCTCATTGTGGTTTTGATGTGTATTTCCCTGATGGCAAATGATGCGGAGCATTTTCTCATGTGCATGTTGGCCATGTCTATGTCTTCCTCTGTGAGATTTCTCTTCATGTGTTTTGCCCATTTCATGATTGGATTGTTTGTTTCTTGGGTGTTGAGTTTAATAAGTTCTTTATAGATCTTGGAAACTAGCCCTTTATCTGATACGTCATTTGCAAATATCTTCTCCCATTCTGCAGGTTGTCTTTTAGTTTTGTTGACTGTATCCTTTGCTGTGCAGAGGCTTCTTATCTTGATGAAGTCCCAATAGTTCATTTTTGCTTTTGTTTCTCTTGCCTTCACGGATGTATCTTGCAAGAAGTTGCTGTGGCCAAGTTCGAAAAGGGTGTTGCCTGTGTTCTCCTCTAGGATTTTGATGGAATCTTGTCTCACATTGAGATCTTTCATCCATTTTGAGTTTATCATTGTGTATGGTGCAAGAAAGTGGATGTCCAATTTTCCCAGCACCATTTATTGAAGAGACTGTCTTTTTTCCAGTGGATAGTCTTTCCTCCTTGATCGAATATTAGTTTACCATAAAGTTGAGAGTCCACTTCTGGATTCTCTATTCTGTTCAGACTTTTTGGTAAAACTAGAATCTGCATTCAAAGCTTTCATATTTGTATCTTTACCTAAATTCACTAGAAATGGGTTCCTTCTGCAAGCACTTGCTTCTACTTTTATATAAAGAAAGGGAGGTGTAGCAGCCTTGAGAGAAATGCTACTGTTAACTCATCACCAAAGAAGAGGATCTTTATCACATAAGCAAAATAATAGCCCCAGAATGGCCTAGAACAAATCTATGCACAGAGGAAAATAAATTCTCAAATGGTAAGTCAGGAAAGTTTGGGGAACACTCATGGATGGATCTTTTCTCCCCTCTTTTTTATAACCTTTATCAAATGGGAGACAAAGCACCTTCGGAGGTCCCTAATTTTATCCTGGTGTCTATCAACCCGCACATTTTCAGAAGCTAGGAGAAGAATAACTACCTTGTTGTCCATGTTAACCATTGCATCATTGGGGGGGAGAGATTTTTAAATATGGTAAAATATAAACAACACCAAATATGCCATTTTATCCAATTCTAGCTGTCAGAGCTTCCATGGTAGGGATAGACCATGTTTTGTTTATACATTCATCTGTGGGCGGACACTTGAGGTGCTTCCACCTTCCTGTGAATGGCACACAGTTACTTTTCAGTGTTGGTCGACAGTCCAAGTCCTGACAAACTAACAAATTTAAAGCAATGTATTATATTAATCTGATTAAAATCTGAGAAAGAGGGCACCCCGGGTGGCTCAGCAGTTTACTTCCGCCTTCAGCCCAGGGCCTGATACTGGAGACCTGGGATCGAGTCCCACGTGGGGCTCCCTCCATGGAGCCTCCTTCTCCCTTTGCCTGTGTCTCTGCCTGTCTCTCTCTCTGTGTGTGTGTCTCCCATGAATAAATAAATAAAATCTTAAAGAAAAAAATGAGAAAGAGACAGACTCTGTGATGCACGTGAGACCTTGGCCCCCAGTCTACCACTGAAGAACATGCTCCTCTCGCTGAATGCGGGGCACAGCCTGGGGTTCTCCACTGGCTCACCCAGGAAGCACCTCTCATCCCCGTCGGGAGCACCCTGCTTCCTCCAGCCACATTTGCTTGACCTCACAACGACAGCACTCGGCACTCTTTGGATTCTTTTTCGTTTCCCCAGCACTTCTGGGAACTGTTGTGTCCAGGGGCTCATGTCTACACATGGAGACGTGGAGAGGATAAGTGGCTGGTTTGGGGCTTGGATGGATGCGAGGCGTCTTCTGTCTCTGTGTCCTGGGCCAAGAGCCCGTTCAGATTGCGCTTCCTCCGGGATGTCCTCCCAATCCCAGCCTGTGACCCCCCAAGAAGTGTGGCTCTCACCTATCCTGCCCATGTGCAAGACACCTTTAAGCTCTTTAAAGGAGAAACCATCTTTCATACACGTTTATTTTTTTTAATTTTTATTTATTTATGATAGTCACACACACAGAGAGAGAGAGAGGCTGAGACATAGGCAGAGGGAGAAGCAGGCTCCATGCACCGGGAGCCGATGTGGGATTCGATCCCGGGTCTCCAGGATCACGCCCTGGGCGAAAGGCAGGCACTAAACTGCTGCGCCACCCAGGGATCCCTTTCATCCACGTTTAAACCCGACTTGGAAAAAGGGAGATGTGTGTATTGCAAACAAAGGACATCAAAACATACACTTTTCTCCTCAGAAAAGTGCGAGTGCACGGAAGGGTGACAGAATGCCCGTTGCCCTCTGACCCACTGCAGCATTTAGCAAAAAGCCTTTCACACACACACAATAATAAAAATCTGGTAAATTAAGATGTTGAATGAGACAATAACTACATACACACAGTTCCCATCTTTGTGTCTAACCCGAAGGATTGATGTGTTACAGAGTGCTCAGGCTAGGTCAGGCATCCCAAAAGTCAGACAGACGAGGTGAAATTCTGTGCCCTAGGACAGTCTGCATCCTGCTTGCATGTAAAGAGAGTGCATTTGAGTTCCCAGAGAGGTCAAGCTTGCCTTTCTATGTTTCTGTGGGCCACCAGAAAGGGAATCCGTGAAAGGTTATGGTGGGCGACCCTGGATTTAAAGAGTTGTGCCATGTGGGCGGGACCATCCCGGGAGACATTATGACCCTCTCCGAGGGAAATCACACAAAATCACAGAACGTGGGTTCTGGAGCACCGAGGGCGCTCTCCCATGATTCTCGTTAAACAGCAGTGCTCCCGGGATTGTCGGGGAGGTGGCCACACGCAGGCAGGGGAAGGAGCCAGGCACGCCTGCTGTTCGTGCGATGCTACCTCGTCATGTTTCTGTCCTCATTTGGATGGAAAACATCACAGAGTTGAAAAAGACACCCAGAGTTTAAACAAATGTGAAAAAGAAAACAAAGATGTGACATCCATGTTTCTTTTTTTGGGTGATAAATAAGACAGGCAGTCAAGATACTTTTGCTACTTCAGGAAAGCAAAAAAATAGTAATAATATAGTAAAAAAAAAATACCTGCCACTCATGACTGTGAACAGAAATTCATAAACTGTTCTGCATGTAACCACAAGGGTCCCAAATCAAGGGAGTGCCCACTCTGGGGCGGACCCAGACAGAACAAGAGATACACGAGGCAAGGGCAACAAGGACCCGGGACCAGAGAGCGTCATCCAGCACCACCGATGAAGTAATATACTAGTTAGAATCATATCATCCTTTAAGACTTTTCATATTTATGTCCTTTGACATATCAATTGATACTAGAAACCTCTTAAACCACATGTAATGATGTCTCCTCCAGATCCCTATATTTAAGCACCTAGCAGGCTTATCTTAATGGATATTCTTAATTGATCTTGTTGGGTTGTTGTAAATTCAGTGAAGGAATCACGTGCACCCTCTGTCTCCCGCGCTTTACGTGAACACGAGGGCCAGTTGATAAGCACTTGCCGAATAACAGAGTGGATCCGAGTGGCTCTCACGCATAAGGTCCATATCCCCTTCCTCCCAGATTTTTGCAATGATTAAATGATATATATGAAAGTGCCAACCCAGGATTGGGCACATGAAAGTTCATTTTGCCACACGAATGCTCAGGATCTAGACTAAACGTTAGGTACCCTGGTCCTGAAGTTGTAGGCCGATGGCGCTGAGTCTCCTGCTGGTTGTGGCGGCAGGTAGCACGGCAGCCCAGGAGAGCTGTCCACCTGTCATCTCCTGGTGCAGAGGAACAAGGTGGCAGGCGTCAGCGCCCGTGGTGGAAGTGGGACAGCGTCCACACCGCAAGGTGCTGTCGCAACTGAGTGCCACAGGACACTTGCATATGTTCCTATATCTACTTTAGAAGTCTCATCCAAATGAATTCTATCAGCAGCATTTATCAGATTCAAAGAAAAGGGGTCTGGTCCACGTGGGCTGTTAAGTATTGATGAAAGACATTCCTCCTCTTGCAAGCCAATCAACATCAAGGGTGCCTATTTTCTCTCCGACTTCAAAATAACTGCATTCTTTTGTGGGTTTCACGTATATGTCAGTGCACTTTTCCTTTTCCCTAAGAAAAGCCTTCTTTCGTAAAATAAGCTGTATTTATCCTGTTTCAGTAAGTTTTGTCTTCACTGAAAAATATTACTTTGTTCTCCTTTAAACTCAGGCTGAACAGATGGCTCGATTCCATTTAGGGCATGTGAGTCCTGCGGAGGACATCAGTACCCATCCGGGGATGGAGCAGGGCGACTGAGGAGTATGCAGAAATGCAAGATGATGAGGTCTTCATCCTGATGTGGACTCTGGCAAGCGTGGCCAGGAAGCCAAGGCAGGGGTCACACAGTAGACGCATCCAGGGATGAACGTCGTTAAGAGTCTGTTGTCTGGTGTGTCAAAACGGAGAGAATAGAATCCGGTGGAAAGTCAGAATGCAAAATGGAAAGTCCTTTGTAATGAACCGGATGCTGCGGTGGGCAAGAGGGAGAACCGTTCTTCACATCTGAGGTACAGAAGTGACTCAATAAAACAGAAAGCCCTCAAGAGGACCCGAGTTGGGAGGGAAGATGAGGCATTTGGCTGTGGAGAGGGTGCACTGGAAGGAAGCTTCAGGATAAGTGACTGATATCAATCAATGAATTCCTTTTTTCTTAATCCAGCTTGACTTACGTGCTCGGGTTGTATTTCTGTGTGACACACCACCCCGGAGTCCGGACAGTGAAACAGCAACACTAGTCGTGCTCACAGACTCCGTGTCAGGAAGCCAGGGGGCTGCAGCAGGGTGGCTTGCTTCAAACCCACAATGCCTAGGGTCTCGGACCCAAAGAAAGCCCAGAAGTTGGGGAGCCGGACCCCTCCAGGGGCACATGGGCTGGAGGGACTCAAGAATGGCCTTCCTGCCTTTATAGAAGCCTATAGTCACACGGGCGGGCCTCGGGACACTGGGACATCTTTTCTCTGGCTTTCAGGCCAAGTGCTAGGATCCCAGGGACCAGGTGCCCCCTGCATCGCCATCTCTGTCATAGGCTCAGGAGTCAGACAGTATCCCATAACATTTCTTTTCCAGAGACTCACGAGCCCTCTGTCCCAGCTCCGCTGCCGGAGGCACAGCCCTCACTTCTTGGTTGAGGAGCATCAAGGCCATGTCGCCGAGGACCAGGAGAGATGGAAGGTGCTGCAGGCATCTGTGGGAACCACCAGGGGCCACTTTGCTTCTGTGCCTCTTGCAGCCAGAGCCTGGGCAGCCGGAAGGGCAGTGTCTCCTCTCGCGCATCTTTTGTTTGGTGCCGTCCAAGACGCTCTCTTTCATACCAACGAAACAGGTGTTTGCAGAAACGCGGAGCCTGTCCTCTCTCCCTTTCTGGTTTGTTTCTTGTTCTTTTTCAACTGTGTATCACACGGTGCAATTTATAGGAAAGAAGCATAGGACAGAACATCGGCAAAAAGTAAACATGCAAAGAACTCATGTAAAATATTTCAATCTAGAGCGAATCGCTACGGATAATTTGATGGACATTGGACCTTTGAGAGATCCCTTCTCGGGCTTCCTTCTGAAGTCAAATTCGGTTTCCTGCAGTGGTTACATCCTTCTCCTCTCCTTCAGCGGTAGGTGAATAGTCATGCGTGTCATTAAAATGGCTTCATGAATACGATTTTTAAATAACATGTGGTCAGAGACCTACAACAAGAAGAGTTCCTTACATACAGCATTAAAACCATAAAGAGGGAATCGGTCAAATGCAGAGAGAAACACCTCTTGCACGCAACGCATGAACGGAGAGGGACGTCCAATCCCGGCGGCTTGGTGACCGGATCATGGGGAGGATGAGAATTGAACTTGCTTCCTTTCCTGCAGGTGCAAGAAGGGGTCACGCTGTGTCCGAATGCTGGTGGTTGATTTTGGAGACACAGGGGATCGTCCCTTCTGTTTCTTTATTTCAACCATCAGAAATACACACATTTAGTACCTTTGTTTTCTGAAAGAAGCCATAAAGTGAATATCCACTTTTTTTCTAGAAATCATCCATAATAATGAAACAGTTGCATGAGCCAATCTATGCCGCTGATGTGCTTTTGTTACATCTGATTTCTCTCCCAAGATTTCCCTCTGAGCGAAGTGCAGAAACAATACCTCAGTCCCAATATCCCTAAAGCCTACATGGCCTCAAGGTGAAATCTGTTGCAATCTGTCAGAGGCGTATTTTTCATCTTGCTGTAAAAAAAAAAATCCAAACATTACATTTTTCAAATCTTTAGAAAATACATTAAATAATAATTTAAAAAACCCTCTAAATATGAATTGGGGAAGAAAAAAGTTCTTGATCACAAACAGAAACCTGCTCTTGAGAAATATGGGAAATTCATTTTAACTAGAAGAATGTTAATTTAGTTTCATTAGAAGAAAAAAAACAAAAGAAAAGAAAAGGAAAGAAAAGAAAAGAGCATTCAATTTCTTTAAGGAAAGTAACTTCCAAAGAATTTAATGAACACAGAAAAGGAATCGCTTAAGATTTTAATCTATTGGAGTTGTTAGGGGTTGAGTGGCGTCCCCCACAATCCTTATACAGGAGTTCCAACCCCCTGAGAGCTCAGAGATGAACTTGTTTGGAAACAGGGTCATGGCAGGTAGAGACCCAGGCAGAGGGAGAAGCAGGCTCCATGCAGGGAGCCCGACGCGGGACTGGATCCCGGGACCCCGGGGTCACTCCCTGAGCCAAAGGCAGGCATCTGCTCAACCACAGAGCCACCTGGGCATCCCAATTTTACATCTTTCTAAAGGGGCTTCCCTTGGTCAGAATCAGAGACCCTGCAGGGTCCAGCCAGACCCCAAGAAGTGAGCAAATCAAAGGGGAAAGTAAGGTCATTAGAGACCGAAAGCTGACGAGACCGGACCGCGCTGGGTCTCGCGCTGAGCCTGCAGGATGACCCACCTTTCCCGCACCCAGTGCAGCACCGAAGGCGGCGGGACAGATGCAGCGTGGGGGTGGCTTCGCCTCCATCTTCCTTGTTTCTCTTGCTCCCTCCTGTGGGCCGATGTCGGGGAGCACCAGCTCCCCGTTCTCCGCGGGCATCGCGAGCACAGGGAAGCCCCCCAGTCTCAGTCGCCTGCTTCCCCGAGTACCTGGGTGGTAAGACCTTGGATCAGGCGACCCCCACTAGAGCTGAGTGCTGGAAGGAACATGGGGGACGAGGCCGGGCCAAGGCGACCCAGGAGGATGGAGGCGGCCTGGTCCGCCCCGAGTGACCCCTGGAACGTGGGGCAAGGGCAGCCGCCGCTCTCAGGGCCGCGATAGGTGTCCCGCACCCAGCACGATGCTTCTCGGCCCTGGCATGGAGGCGGCACGAGGTTCCCGGGTCCTTTCGGGAGCACCTGTTTCCTGTGAGCCCCACGGGACCCGCCTCCACGTCCCCGGAGGCCGTTCCCTGGCCTAGTCCCTGTGGGGCCCCCAACCCCGGGCTGCGGCAGCTTGGGCGGCCTGCCCCCCGCCAGCCCCGCGCTCCCACAGGCAGCCCGGAGGGGGCCGCACCATCGTGCCCTTGAACACGAACTCAGCTCCGATCTCTTCCTCCCTGCGCTGCTGACCGGTGCAAGCAGCAGCTCCTGATTCTTTTCTTTCTGGAATTGTTTCTTAAACTTCTGCTTCTGCCCACCAGGCCCCCTTTACCTAAGTTTAGCAAAGCTGAAAAGGAACCTGGAGCAATATCGTTTTCAACTGAATATATTCTTGGTGCATAATGGTGACACTTTCTATTGTTTGTACGTGTCTCTAAGTGTGTGTGTGTCCAAGTCACACGCGCGTGCATGTGGGTGTGCGAATGTAGCACGGTCACGGCCGCGATACCGTGCCCTTTACCCGCTGGGTGAACGGACTAATCAGCAGGTGGTGTTGTCTGGAGAAAATGAAACATCGCTTGGTTGCAGAAAGACCCTAGAGCCAGGAGGTGTGTCCTCTGGAGCAATCCCCTCCACAGGCCCAGAGGGGCCCGGCTCCAGGCCCGCGGTCCCCACGACCCCTCCTCCTTCCCTGGGACACGAGGCCGCGCTGCCCGCTGCTTGCTCAGCATCGCCTCAGGGCGCCGGAGCACCTGTCCCCGCCTCACGCACCACCCGGGACCCCAGCTCCTCCGAGGACACTTGTCCGGGGCTTTGACCCCATCATCTGTTTGCTGAGCCTTTGTGTGTGTCGTGCCGCCAAACTCCTCTGGATCGACGATGCCCAAAGGAACGTGATCCGCACCCCCGCTCCCTGCACGGCCCGGGTGGGGACCGCCTCCAGTTCTTGGTCCCTGCGGAGACTCACCGGGCACCGGGCGCCGACTGCCACCACGGGGCTGTAGGGGAGATCTGTCAGGGTTAGGGGGAGATCTCATAGTCTCCCATTTTTATTAACAGTTTTTCATTTCTATCGATTTTTTTTTTATTCTGTGAATACCAAAATCACTTCAACATGAGCCGGAATCCAGTCTCACTACGATAGACAAAGCACAGCAAAGTCTCCAAAGACCCCAACTGTGTGTGACGTGCCTTACGCACAAAACGAGTTTTCTCCGAGGTGATGCTGTGAGCAGCCTGGCCGGGTGGGAGCCGTCCCCAGTGGCGTGCGCATCTGTCCATGCACTACGCTGCCTGTGTCCACGGGGTGATAAACTTACTGTCAAAAAAAAATGTTTTTTTGCCTTCCCAAGATCTAGAAAGAACTTATTAAACTCAAAAGCAAAGAAACAAACAACCCATTCAGGAAATGGACAAAAGACATGAACAGAAATCTCACAGAGGAAGACATAGACGTGGCCAACACACACATGAGAAAATGCTCCACATCACTTGCCATCAGGGAAATACAAATCAAAACCACAATGAGAAAAAAAAAAAAAAACACAATGAGATCCCACCCCAGTGAGAATGGGGAAAATTGACAAGGCAGGAAACCACAAATGTTGGCGAGGATGTGGAGAAAGGGGAACCCTCCTGCACTGTGGGTGGGAATGTGACCTGGTGCGGCCACTCTGGAAAACTGTGTGGAGGTTCCTCAAAGAGTTAAAAATAGACCTGCCCTATGACCCAGCCATTGCACTGCTGGGGATTTACCCCAAAGATACAGATGCAGTGAAATGCTGGGACCCCTGCACCCCGATGATTCTAGCAGCAATGTCCACAATAGCCAAACTGTGGAAGGAGCCTCGGTGTCCATCGACAGATGATGGATAGAGAAGCTGTGGTCTCTGTGTACAGTGGGATATTCCTCAGCCATTAGAAACGACAAATACCCACCATTTGCTTCGACGTGGATGGACCTGGAGGGTATTATGCTGAGTGAAATAAGTCAATTGGAGAAGGATAAAGATTATATGTTCTCATTCACTTGGGGAATATAAAAAATAGTGGAAAGGAATAAAGGGGAAAGGAGAGAAAATGTGTGGGAGATATCAGAAAGGGAGACAGAACATGAGAGACTCCTAACTCCGGGAAACGAACTAGGGGTGGGGGAAGGGGAGGAGGGCAGGGGGTGGGGTGACTGGGTGACAGGCACTGAGGGGTCACTTGATGGGATGAGCACTGGGTGTTATGCTATACATTGGCAAATGGAACTCTAATAAAAATATATAAAAAAATGACCGATGCTAATTGTGAAGTATGCGTCAAACCCACAAATATCTATATTGCGCTTCAGCAGATACCTGGTGGTTTTCACTGGGATGATTTGACACAAGTATGGGCTTTTCTTACTGTTGACAAGACAGGTTGGATTCAGATTAAACAACAGCTCCCAAATCTTTGGCCATGAGACATAATTTAAGGCATTGAAACTCTCCAATTTGACAAATTGCGATGTCATGGGAGACAGCACAGGACAAAAACAGCACATGACGCTTGTTTCTGATCGTCCGCCGCTGGGCTGTGGCGTCTGTGGATCCTCACTGCTGCAATCACCAGTTACCCAGGGAGATTTCAGTGTTCCTGTCAAATAGTCTGTACTATTTTGCAGACTTTGTTCATTGTTCAGGGGCATCGATTCTTTTTTTTTCCAGTGAAACAGACCTAATGAACCATTTGCTCTAAATCCTATACATATGCCCAGTGTGATTATTTCCTAACGCCTTATTTACTATAAATCAGTGTAAAACAGTTTTTTTTTAATCAGAAATACACCAGAAATAAGGCATTTCCCCTTTAAACACCAACCAAGTGACTTTGCCCAGGTCAGATCCATAGTCACTGCACCAAGGAATTTGCCCTTTGCACCCGTTCACGCACGTTGACAGTGGTGGCCGGTTTTGAGCTCGTCGTTATTTGTGCACGTCGGATGCTGGGCTCGGATATGCTTCTCATTTTAATTAACATCTTTATTAAGATGTGATCGAGAGAGAACAGTGTGGCCCATTTTTAACGTGCGCGGTGGGTGAGCTTGGTTGGGTGACGACGTGGGACAAAGCAGCAGCACCATCAAGGGAAAGAGCACCCCATGGCCGCAAGGGTTTCCTTCTGCCGCTGGGGGGGCGCACAGCCTCGAGGGCGGGCAGGGCTGTCCAGCTCTCTGAGCAGCAGCAGCGCGAGCAGGAAAGCCTCCCGGACGGCATCCTCCGTGGCTGCTGCCCGCCTCTCCCGTGGGCGCCCACTGGCAAGGTCCGGGCTGTCTGGTGCCACCTGTTGGCTGTCGCCTCCGGGAACAGGGCTCCGGGTTGTGTGGCCCCTCCAGCCTCGAGGTAAAGACCTGCACCCCCTCACCAGCTTCACCTTGGTTACCGTCCCTCCATCCCTGCACGGGAGCCACGGTCCCCAAGAAATGTGTCCCGACTCCTTGCACGCGGCCTCAGCCCCGCCTCCTCGAGCGGGTAAGTGCTGGTGCTTTGTGCGTGCTCTTCCCCGTCGCCTCGCACGAGGCCCTGTTTCACAGAGAGGAGCGCGCTGGGTCTGTGCGAGTGTGCGGTGTGTGCGGGTGTGCGTGACGTGGGGAGGAGACCGTAACGATGCTCACACGCACAACCAGAGACCAGACCGCAGCGGGATGTCAGTCATCCCTCCAGATGCCTGAGTCTATGCGGATCATACACAGGTCCCCGTGACTGCACGGAGGTGACACGCCCGGGCTTCAGCACACGTGCTCCCCAGGATGCCCAACACGCAGCGGTCCCTCGAGAAGTGCTCCTGGTTGACACACACACCGGCTCGCCCACCAGATAGACAGCTTCCCGGGGCCGGGGTCACCCAGTTTACGTCCGCGGAATATCTCAGGTCGCGTTGGTGGCCTAGAACTAAGGTCCCGACTGATGTTCATAAAACTTCCCAAGGGACGCCACGGGTCACCATCGCTTTATGAGCGTGACGGAAGCCCCCGGCTTGTCCATTAAGAACTCTGCACTGGCCTCCGTCCCTCACAACAAAAGTGGCTTCTTCACGGCGTCCACCAAGGCCCCCCCCTCCGCTCGGCTGCCCCCAGGAGGCAGGTCCCCTCCCCGGGGCTTCCCGCAGGTGGCTCCTCTGGGCCAGGGCCTGGGGTGGCCTTCGACCTGCCACTCCCTGCCGCCCGGGAGGGTCTGACCACTCTCATCAGCGCAGAGGCCCTTTGCGACCATTTCCCGTCTTTCCTTTTCTTTCTATTTCCTTTATTTTTGCACATCGTAGTCATTGCCCTGCAACGTGCTATAAACTACAATTTTACGATCTGCTCCTTGTCTCCCCAAAGAGAACGATGTGTCCGTTTCCTTTACTGCTCTCGTCCCGGATTCGGAAAATGCATCTCCTCCGCAGGGCAGAGCAGGTATCTCAACAAATATTGGACCAATAGCAAGAGGGGTGACCGTGCTAAGGACTGCTGGGCCGGGTCGCCCCGTGGAGTGCGGCGGGCGTCAGCTGCCGATACAGGCCGCCTAGGCTGTGAAAGAAAAGTCACAGCATGACTGAAATTCTCAAACTGCGGTGTAGGAATGAATGAGGATCCCAGAGAGGTGGAAAACACCTACTATTCAGTTTTTCCACGGATGGACCCGATGACGGTCGTTTTGTGCGTAAGGCATGTCACACGCAGTTGGGGTCTTTGGAGACTTTGCTGTGCTTTGTCTATCATAGTGAGACTGGATTCCGGCTCATGTTGAAGTGATTTTGGTATTCACAGAATAAAAAAAATCAATAGAAATGAAAGACTGTTAATAAAAATGGGAGACTATGAGATCTCCCCCTAACCCTGACAGATCTCCCCTACAGCCCCGTGGTGGCAGTCGGCGCCCGGTGCCCGGTGAGTCTCCGCGGGGACAAAGAACTGGAGGCGGTCCCCACCCGGGCCATGCAGGGAGCGGGGGTGCGGATCACGTTCCTTTGGGCATCGTCGATCCAGAGGAGTTGGTGGCACAACACACACAGAGGCTCAGCAAACGGATGATGGGGCCAAATCTCTGGACAAGTGTCCTCAGTGGTGCTGGGGCCCCGGGTGGTGCGTGAGGCGGGGACAGGTGCTCCCGTGCCCTGAGGCGATGCTGAGCAAGCAGCGGGCAGCGTGGCCTCGTGTCCCAGGGAAGGAGGAGGGGTCGTGGGGACCGCGGGCCTGGAGCCGGGCCCCTCTGCACCTGTGGAGGGGATTGCTCCAGAGGACACACCTCCTGGCTCTAGGGTCTTTCTGCAACCAAGCGATGTTTCATTTTCTCCAGACAACACCACCTGCTGATTAGTCCGTTCACCCAGCGGGTCAAGGGCACGGTATCGCGGCCGTGACCGTGCTACATTCGCACACCCACATGCACGCGCATGTGACTTGGACACACACACACTTAGAGACACGTACAAACCATAGAAAGTGTCACCATTATGCACCAAGAATTTATTCAGTTGAAAACGATATTGCTCCAGGTTCCTTTTCAGCTTTGCTAAACTTAGGTAAAGGGGGCCTGGTGGGCAGAAGCAGAAGTTTAAGAAACAATTCCAGAAAGAAAAAGAATCGTGAGTTGCTGCTGGCACAGGTCAGCAGCGCAGGGAGGAAGAGATCGGAGCTGAGTTCGTGTTCAAGGGCACGATGGTGCGGCCCCCTCCGGGCTGCCTGTGGGAGCGCGGGGCTGGCGGGGGGCAGGCCGCCCAAGCTGCCGCAGCCCGGGGTTGGGGGCCCCACAGGGACTAGGCCAGGGAACGGCCTCCGGGGACGTGGAGGCGGGTCCCGTGGGGCTCACAGGAAACAGGTGCTCCCGAAAGGACCCGGGAACCTCGGTCCGCCTCCATGCCAGGGCCGAGAAGCATCGTGCTGGGTGCGGGACACCTATCGCGGCCCTGAGAGCGGCGGCTGCCCTTGCCCCACGTTCCAGGGGTCACTCGGGGCGGACCAGGCCGCCTCCATCCTCCTGGGTCGCCTTGGCCCGGCCTCGTCCCCCATGTTCCTTCCAGCACTCAGCTCTAGTGGGGGTCGCCTGATCCAAGGTCTTACCACCCAGGTACTCGGGGAAGCAGGCGACTGAGACTGGGGGGCTTCCCTGTGCTCGCGATGCCCGCGGAGAACGGGGAGCTGGTGCTCCCCGACATCGGCCCACAGGAGGGAGCAAGAGAAACAAGGAAGATGGAGGCGAAGCCACCCCCACGCTGCATCTGTCCCGCCGCCTTCGGTGCTGCACTGGGTGCGGGAAAGGTGGGTCATCCTGCAGGCTCAGCGCGAGACCCAGCGCGGTCCGGTCTCGTCAGCTTTCGGTCTCTAATGACCTTACTTTCCCCTTTGATTTGCTCACTTCTTGGGGTCTGGCTGGACCCTGCAGGGTCTCTGATTCTGACCAAGGGAAGCCCCTTTAGAAAGATGTAAAATTGGGATGCCCAGGTGGCTCTGTGGTTGAGCAGATGCCTGCCTTTGGCTCAGGGAGTGACCCCGGGGTCCCGGGATCCAGTCCCGCGTCGGGCTCCCTGCATGGAGCCTGCTTCTCCCTCTGCCTGGGTCTCTACCTGCCATGACCCTGTTTCCAAACAAGTTCATCTCTGAGCTCTCAGGGGGTTGGAACTCCTGTATAAGGATTGTGGGGGACGCCACTCAACCCCTAACAACTCCAATAGATTAAAATCTTAAGCGATTCCTTTTCTGTGTTCATTAAATTCTTTGGAAGTTACTTTCCTTAAAGAAATTGAATGCTCTTTTCTTTTCTTTCCTTTTCTTTTCTTTTGTTTTTTTTCTTCTAATGAAACTAAATTAACATTCTTCTAGTTAAAATGAATTTCCCATATTTCTCAAGAGCAGGTTTCTGTTTGTGATCAAGAACTTTTTTCTTCCCCAATTCATATTTAGAGGGTTTTTTAAATTATTATTTAATGTATTTTCTAAAGATTTGAAAAATGTAATGTTTGGATTTTTTTTTTTACAGCAAGATGAAAAATACGCCTCTGACAGATTGCAACAGATTTCACCTTGAGGCCATGTAGGCTTTAGGGATATTGGGACTGAGGTATTGTTTCTGCACTTCGCTCAGAGGGAAATCTTGGGAGAGAAATCAGATGTAACAAAAGCACATCAGCGGCATAGATTGGCTCATGCAACTGTTTCATTATTATGGATGATTTCTAGAAAAAAAGTGGATATTCACTTTATGGCTTCTTTCAGAAAACAAAGGTACTAAATGTGTGTATTTCTGATGGTTGAAATAAAGAAACAGAAGGGACGATCCCCTGTGTCTCCAAAATCAACCACCAGCATTCGGACACAGCGTGACCCCTTCTTGCACCTGCAGGAAAGGAAGCAAGTTCAATTCTCATCCTCCCCATGATCCGGTCACCAAGCCGCCGGGATTGGACGTCCCTCTCCGTTCATGCGTTGCGTGCAAGAGGTGTTTCTCTCTGCATTTGACCGATTCCCTCTTTATGGTTTTAATGCTGTATGTAAGGAACTCTTCTTGTTGTAGGTCTCTGACCACATGTTATTTAAAAATCGTATTCATGAAGCCATTTTAATGACACGCATGACTATTCACCTACCGCTGAAGGAGAGGAGAAGGATGTAACCACTGCAGGAAACCGAATTTGACTTCAGAAGGAAGCCCGAGAAGGGATCTCTCAAAGGTCCAATGTCCATCAAATTATCCGTAGCGATTCGCTCTAGATTGAAATATTTTACATGAGTTCTTTGCATGTTTACTTTTTGCCGATGTTCTGTCCTATGCTTCTTTCCTATAAATTGCACCGTGTGATACACAGTTGAAAAAGAACAAGAAACAAACCAGAAAGGGAGAGAGGACAGGCTCCGCGTTTCTGCAAACACCTGTTTCGTTGGTATGAAAGAGAGCGTCTTGGACGGCACCAAACAAAAGATGCGCGAGAGGAGACACTGCCCTTCCGGCTGCCCAGGCTCTGGCTGCAAGAGGCACAGAAGCAAAGTGGCCCCTGGTGGTTCCCACAGATGCCTGCAGCACCTTCCATCTCTCCTGGTCCTCGGCGACATGGCCTTGATGCTCCTCAACCAAGAAGTGAGGGCTGTGCCTCCGGCAGCGGAGCTGGGACAGAGGGCTCGTGAGTCTCTGGAAAAGAAATGTTATGGGATACTGTCTGACTCCTGGGCCTATGACAGAGATGGCGATGCAGGGGGCACCTGGTCCCTGGGATCCTAGCACTTGGCCTGAAAGCCAGAGAAAAGATGTCCCAGTGTCCCGAGGCCCGCCCGTGTGACTATAGGCTTCTATAAAGGCAGGAAGGCCATTCTTGAGTCGCTCCAGCCCATGTGCCCCTGGAGGGGTCCGGGACCCCAACTTCTGGGCTTTCTTTGGGCCCGAGACCCTAGGCATTGTGGGTGTGAAGCAAGCCACCCTGCTGCAGCCCCCTGGCTTCCTGACACGGAGTCTGTGAGCACGACTAGTGTTGCTGTTTCACTGTCCGGACTCTGGGGTGGTGCGTCACACAGAAATACAACCCGCGCACGTAAGTCAAGCTGGATTAAGAAAAAAGGAATTCATTGATTGATATCAGTCACTTATCCTGAAGCTTCCTTCCAGTGCACCCTCTCCACAGCCAAATGCCTCATCTTCCCTCCCAACTCGGGTCCTCTTGAGGGCTTTCTGTTTTATTGAGTCACTTCTGTACCTCAGATGTGAAGAACCGTCCTCCCTCTTGCCCACTGCAGCATCCGGTTCATTACAAAGGACTTTCCATTTTGCATTCTGACTTTCCACCGGATTTTATTCTCTCCGTTTTGACACACCAGACAACAGACTCTTAACGACGTTCATCCCTGGATGCGTCTACTGTGCGACCCCTGCCTTGGCTTCCTGGCCACGCTTGCCAGAGTCCACATCAGGATGAAGACCTCATCATCTTGCATTTCTGCATACTCCTCAGTCGCCCTGCTCCATCCCCGGATGGGTAGTGATGTCCTCCGCAGGACTCACATGCCCTAAATGGAATCGAGCCATCTGTTCAGCCTTGTCTCAGCCTCCTCTTGGTGCTGGCTTTGCTCTCATGGGACAGTCCCGTGGCCCTTCTATTTCTTGAATGAGTTACACCGTTTCCTACCATGGTGTCTGCGTGCATGCTGCTCCCTCGGGAGCGCTCCTTCGCCCCTTCCCATAATGGGCTCTTTGACCTAGTTACCTAGAAGTAATCTTTCAAGTCTCAGCTTCTGCTATTTGCTTGGAGACTTCCCCACAACCATCTCACTGAGTTTAAAGGAGAACAAAGTAATATTTTATTCACCGAAGACAAAACTTACTGAATTTATGGTATATTGAATAGGGAGGACAATAGGAAAACTCTTCAACCGCAGAAAACCTTAACCGCAAACAATTCTGCACATGTGGAAAGAGTATTGGGGGGCACTAATTAGGGATGGGAAGATGGAATTCAACAAATGCTTAGAAAGGAAGTCATGAATTCAGAAGGGGCCTGTGAGCCATCTGAGCCCCGTGACACTGACTTCCACGTAGATCCCAGAGAGCAGGGAGCGGGCTGCGCTGGGCGGGTGCAGCCGGGAAGCTGGTGGGGTCGCAGGCCGGAGCATCCCGTGCTGCAGCCGGGCCAGGTGCGGGCACCTGTGCAGCAGGCGGGGCAGGGACAGGTGCAGGTGGCGGCCACCTGGGAAGGGCCGGCTGGCGGGTGTTGGCCGCCGGGCCTGGATGGTGTGGGCCCCGGGCCCAGAGGAGGACATGGCCCGGGATGCAGGTGGTGGACACGCAGGTTCCCAGGAGGCCGAGGACGGGAGTGAACCCGCAGTCAGCAGACTGGAGAGGGAATCGGGGAGACCCCGGGCGATGAGCCGCAGTCGACCTGGGACGGGCCGGCAGTCCGCGGACATCAGCGTGGGCACCGTGTGCAGGCCAGGCTGCGTGGAGTCCCGACCTGAAGTCAGGACGGTCCTCGCTCGGCCTGGCAGGCCTTGGTGGCACAGCACATGCTTGCCGAGAGCTTTGCAAGCGTGAAGCAGGATCTGAAGCATTTTGGAAGGCTTTTCCCATTGATTCCTCCCGCAGACGTAGGGAACAGGTGCTGTCCTTATTCTCAGTTTTCGTTTGTGGACATTAAGACTGAGAGCTTAAATAAAATGATTTTCCAAAAACATGCAGTGTATTGGGCAAGGGCTATGTCTGCTTTCCCGATGACAGACATTTTTGTTGGGAGGGACCCCGGGGTGCCACTGCAATACAATTTAAAATGTGTCTAGATTGGGATTGTTAATGTTTCTAGGGCATTATTTCCCAACCATGACTAAGAGCCAGACACCATGTATCTAAGCGAGTATTTATCACATGTAATTTTGATCAAAAATATTTTGATTGAAAAATCAAATCTTAAAAAAGAAATCGAATCTTACCACGAAAAGAATTTTATAAATCTATTACATAAAAAGAAAATCAGATGCATAAGTATGTTGGATATTAAGAACGTTTTTGGGTGCCTGAGTGACTCAGTCGCCTAAGCGTCTGCCTTTGGCTCAGATCACAATCTCACGGTCCTGGGATCGAGCCCAACACCTGCTCAGCGAGGAGCCCGCTTCTCCCTCTCCCTCTCTCCTTCCATCTACTTGTGCTCTGTCTCTCTCTCTGTCTCTCAAATAAATAAAACAAAAATCTCTCAATTTTTTTAAATAAAAGGCAAAAGCAAGAACAAGCAAATGAAGGAGAAATATAAATATGTAATAATAGAGATTGATGGTTGGCAAAAAGTAAGGCGTGATTGGCAATACCCGCTGCTGATGACAGTGGGAGTAAAGGCGCTCATCATATTCCTAGTGGGAGTTTAAATTGCTCCTGGGAAGAGACAGCACTTTTTTTAAATTAAGCTCTCTATTTTGAGAGCATTACAGAAGCACATACGGTTGTAAGAAACACTACGTGGAGGCTCCGAGTGCTCACTCCCCATCTCCCCGCCCGTGACCTCCTGCGGCTCTCCTGCACAACACCTCCACGAGGCTGTAGGTACTGACGCAGTCCAGAAGCAGAACATTATCACCACGCACCTGTCTTCCTCCCCTCCCTGCTCCTTGACCCCTTGGGGCCGCGGAATCCTGGCTCCTTTCCCATGGTCTCCTCACTCAGGAGCCTTAATGGGATGGGAAGACCTGCGGCATTTGGGGGTTGGATTTTTCCCCTTTCCTTCCTTCCTTCCCTTCTTCCTTCCTTCTTTCCTTCCTTCCTTTCTTCCTTCCTTACTATTCCTTCCTTCCTTCCTTCCTTCCTTCCTTCCTTCCTTCCTTCCTTCCTTCCTTCCTCTTCCTTCCTTCCTTCCTTCCCTCCTTCCTTCCTTCTTTCCTCCCTTCCTTCCTTCCTTCCTTCCATCCTTCCTTCCCTCCCTCCCTCCCCCCTTCCTTCCTTCCTTCCTTCCTTCCTTCCTTCCTTCCTTCCCTCAGAGCAAGTCTCTAAAGGTCCATCCACGTCATGGCGTGCATTACTGGCTTAGTCCTACGTGCTGCTAAGCAGTGCCCCTCGGAGCTGATGTACGACCTTCTGTTTACCTGCTCATCATTGAAAGGCAGCTGGGCTGTTCCCAGTTAGGGCTGCTGTGAACAAAGCTGTCGTAAATACTTGCATAGAGTTCTGCTGGTCTATGTCTTGGTTTCTTGAGGAACAAGAGCCCTGGTTGGATGGACTGGGTCCTAGGGTAGGGGCATGCCTTGTGCTTTAAATTGCCTGGCTGTTTTGCAGAGCGGCTGTACCACTTCTGATAAACAGCGTTTCTGGGATCCCATTTCTCTGCATACCCACCGGCATTTGGAACCATCACTATTTGTCACGTTAGCCATTCTCATTGGTGCACTGGGGTGGCTCCTGATTATTTTAATCTGCATTTCCCTGAAGGCTGATGGTGTCGAACATTTTTTCTTTTTTTTTTAATATTTTATTTATTTATTCATAGAGATGCAGAGAGAGAGAGAGAGAGGCAGAGACACAGGCAGAGGGACAAGCAGGCCCCATGCAGAGAGCCCGATGCGGGACTCGATCCAGGGTCTCCAGATCACGCCCCAGGCTGCAGGCGGCGCTAAACCGCTGCACCACCAGGGCTGCCCAACATTTTTTCGTGTCATTTGCCTTCCATGTACCCTTTGGGTGAAATACCTCTTACCCATTTTCTACTTGGAATTTGTTTTACTGTTGAGCTTTGAGATTCTTCACATGCTTTAGATACTAATCCTTTGCCAGGTATATGGTTCACAAGGATTTCCTTTACTCTGTAGCTGTTTTTCTATCCTATCAACAGTCACTTGAAGCATAAAAGTGTTTACTTTTGATGAAGTGTAGTGAATTGATGTTGTCTCTTTGTCTCTTACAGGTCAAGACCTGAGCTGAGATCAAGAACCAGATGCTTACCCGCCTGAGCCACCCAGGTGCCCCATAGTCAATGTATTTTTGAACTGACCGTGAGACTTCCTCTTTGACTCATGGAATATTTAGATTCTGATCAGGACTCTATGGTCATTTTAATTGCTGTTCACCTATAGGGTTTTTCTGTGATTTCTTTCAAGATTTTAAATCTTTCTTTCATTTTCAAAAAAAAATTAATCATGATATCTTGGCACAGATTTACCCTGTTTGGCTGCCCACAGCTCTTGAATCTGTTAGTTCATGTGTCTTGTCAATATTTGCCAAGATTTAACCATTGACTGTTTCCAGGCCCCTCTTCTATTTCCTCTCCTTCTGGAACCACAGTGACACAAATATTAGATATTTGTGGTCGGTCTCCAAGCATCTACGTTCTGGAAAAATCCTCAAGGGTCACTTGGCGTGGCTCCAATCCCACTTCCATCCCCAGCACGCCAACTGACACACCAGGGGCATGAGGCCCCACTAGGCTTCGTGTTGCCCATTTACAATGCTCGGCTGTCCTTTCTCCTATGGACCCAGCCTGCATATTACATCACCACGTGCCCACCTCCGAAGATCCCTTTCCTCATTCGCTTTCTAAACTGAGCTTTCCAGAAAGTACACCGACACCTGGTTTGCTTCCTTCTGCCCAGGGTCTTCCTCTTCAGTGGGTTTTCATGCCTCCAATTCATTTTCTCAGTTTCGAGATGGTGACATATCCCATCTCGGGGTGGTCAGAAAGACAGAGCCTTTCTGTCTTGTCTCTGCTCAATTTCTAGAAGATCTAATCTGGACCCGGAGTCTTTCTTCTGGATCCATGATCTCAGAGGATTAGTGGATGAAATTATCCAGCTGTGTAAAGTTTATTCTACTGGGGTACCCGTGAAGCTCAGAGTTATATTGTGTGACCTCCTGGCCACTGGTCTGTGACATCAGTGTCAAGTGAGGCAAGCAGAGTGAAACACATTTCTTCTCTCCACACTCCTGTTTGTGATGCTCCTCCATTCACCCCCGGAGGGCCCGCGACCATCGCAACACCACATGTGTACCAGATTCCTAAACAAACCCTATTTGCAATCAGAAGTTAGAATTTTTTTCATAAACTCTGGAACTAGAAATCCCACACACGGCGTACATATTTATTTCAGACAATAATGTTTGCTGCAATAAAAATCTACTTATCAGTAAATAGAACTTCTCTCTTTTTCATTTCAAATCTTTAATCATTGTGAGTCAAACTGAATTATTCATAATTCTTAAAGCAACATAATGTTTGGACATGTTTGCTATAATTTAAAGCAGCAATGTAGATGGAAAGAAAACACTTCTCTTTATTCTGCGTTTTAGCATAGAAGTAAGCAATTAATCTCGGTTTGAGTTTATATGACTGTTTAGTAGTAATGCCTTCCTTTCCATTTATGCATTTAACTCAACACGCATTCTGTAATTTTTATTTCCTGTTTTTGTTGTTGTTAGAAATTTAGCCCTTGGGCAAAATAAAGGAAGTAATTACTTTTTGTCAAAAGGTTGCAAGACCGTAGCTCACGGGTTATAAAGGAGACTTCATCAAGCCTGTATGTCTTCTATGCCTACTGTTATTTTACTTATCCTGACGCCCTCAGAAGACAAAGCTCTTCATTAATGGACTCAACTATTACACTTCTAATTTTAACAGATGGTTTTGGATATGTGGTGGTGTAAATGGGATATTATTTGAAAAAAAAGTGTGAGTGAAATCCTTTATAAATGTTCTCCTTTGATATATTTCCATTTAAATGGCCAATTTTATTAAAGTGCAAAGGGACCCTAGGCATGCGCATTTGGTCATGAGTAGCCATGTCTCTTAACTCAACACAAGAGAAATCTTAGATCTAATGAGAAAACAGCCTTTTAAGGACAGCTCTTCAGAAAGCGGCTGAGAGTCTACTCATGCATTTAGATTTATTTGTGGGTATAAACATGCATATTATAGAGCATCTGGTTTTTACCTTTTCATAGTTTATCATCATTTAAAACTGCTGAATATGTTACTCCTTGGACAAGTGATTTTGTCATGATTTTTCATGGAATGACTTAGCATAGAAGAGCGAAAATTACCTCGTTCTCATACAAGTGATTCGGAACACGAATGAATGATGATGCTTTTATTTTAAGAAGGATGTGACAATTTAAAATAATAGATTATCACTTTTAATATCGATAAACTCAGGATCTACCTTGGTAAAGATCTTGCACGAACCTACTTGGAGCAAGAATGGATTGGAATAGGCCAAAATGTGGAATTAAGAAAAAGATATTAAACTATTTTTTTTCTTTTTCTACTAGACTCTTTCTACTTTATTTTGGTACTTATCATTTACTCTAGGTATTAAAGAGCAAACCAAACAACAAACAAACAAACAAAACCCATACATTAAAAAAAAGAAAATGGGAGTTTGAAGTCGTAGCCTCTGATGTAGGGACTACTGTACAAACATTTCCTACTGTGCATTCAGGTCAGTACATGTGGAGGCAGAGACGGTGCAGGAGCCGGGTCAGCAGAGGTCGGGGCTGTGGAGGGCTGACAATGCCCTAGGGGTCTGGGCAGCACCCCTTCAGTGGCGGCGCAGGCTGGGTCATCTCAGCCAGTTTCTTCAGATCCCTGCTGGTCATTCCTGGACGTAGCTGCTTCAGGTGGGGGCACGGTCTGGGACAGGTGGTGGTTTCGGGTGGGGTGATACCTGCAGGGCCATCTGCTAGAAAGCACTGCCAGTAATGGGGGATACATCTTTATCCTCAAGGGTGTGGGTGGCACATATGACAAGCTTTGTTCCCCTGGAAGAAAGTCCTTCCTGTCCTGAGAGAAGCCCCACTAAGATCCCAGTGAAAGGCCCTGTCTAAGAGGAACATGGCGGGGGGCATTCTAGGGTACAGGAGCAGCCCCCCAACTCCAGAGAGAGGCTGATTTGGCAGCCACTCTGGGTATCTCCCACTCCCACCATCCACTGTAGGCTCCTCATCTTCAACTGGCACTTGTTGGCTCGTTAGCATGAGCCAGACTCTCATCCCTGAGGGTATGTGCTGCTGAGGCTGAGGCTGCTGTACGTGTTCATTCACCATCCAGTGTTGGCAATGGGCACCTAGACACATCCAAGTGTGTCACCTGTATGCCACTCGGTGACAACATCCCCCTATCTTCCCCTTGGTCTCAGGCCATTATTATACCTGCTGGAAGAGAGATTCTGCTTGTCCGCAGCTCCATTGGCACAGAATCTAAGGTGAACTTTCTTCTCATGAGCCCCTGCGTGAAGTGTTCTCTCTTAATGAAGACCTCCAAACCTACAAAGCCCAGAGTTTCAGGGACAGAAGGTCAGACTCCCTAAGTGGGTCCCTGGGGGTGACAACGAGGAACCCCTCCATTTGCACCTTGGCCAAGACTCTTATCATGTTCTTGTTGGAGACATGGCACCAAAATGTGCACTTCATCCTGGAGCCTGGTGTCCCATCTTTGTACAGTGTAGGCTCCTGGTGGACGGTATCACCTGTCACATTCCCAGCTCCTCCTGATGCTTCCACAGGCCAGCTGTTTCTGGGATGGTATGGCTTGTGATCAGAACAGTGGATGTACTGGGCAGGACCCATTCCCCTCTCTTGCTGTAAAATGGGTCCTCACTGAGTTAATGTTACTGAGTTAATTGAATTAATGTTAGTCCATTCTTGTAATGGAGGAACAAATATTCCAAAGCCCCTCACAGAGTGGAGATGGCTAAGCCCCTGAAGGTGAGAAAGGTAAATTCACATGCACAATACGTATCATTTCTAATCAGGATGGACTGCTTTTCCCTTCTGATGTAAAAGGGGATTGATTTAATCAGTTTACCACCAGCGGGTGGGTGGTCTCCTAAAGAAATGCTTCTTAGGATCGACTCTGTCACTGGCAAGCTGGGAACTCCATAGTTTCAGCAGCTACATGCCCTTTGCTAGGTGAGTCTCACACACAGTGTCCTTTCTTGCCAGCAGGCTCACCTCATGTGACCCTCATGCCAGCACTTGTGTGGCCAGTGATAAAGGCCAGATGTTGTCATAAGTAATTTTGTCCACCTTGTTGCCTAGTGCTTCTGCTGGGGTGGATGCTTTCTGGGGGGCATGCCGTGCAATGCAAAGATCTCTACCTTCTAGGTTTATCCCATATGACCGCCACCATGTCTACACCAAGATTTCCTGTCCCCACCCTCCTGACCGTTCTCCTTCTCATCCCAGGATATGTTAGCCAAGCCCTTCAACGCAGATCACATCTCTCTATACAGTCCAACCTGAGTCTACTTCTATTTCCACATGCATGGCCCACCAGGTGCCCTGCTTGAAGCAAGGTAGCCTTACCACTCTCTGGTAGTACCTTCTCTGGGCTGGGCTGTCATTCATTTGTGAACTGACATTCATTTCTAACTCACACCCAAATACTGAGCTGGTCCATCGTGAGCCAAGCTCAAGCTTTTTCCTCCCATGTCAGCTCGTCACAAAGGATCACCCATATGGGTGTATGCTGACTGGCAGGCCGAGTGCAGTTAGTGATGGGTGACATGGGGCCACTCGTTACCTATGTGTGAGACTTAACCTGTGATTTGCTTAATGCTCACCTTCCATCTTGCAATAGATTGTTTCTGGACCACACACACTGATGGTTGAATGGGTACATGATAGCCTAGTTCACAGAGAGTAGCAGTGGCCATATGGTTACTTTTTGCCCGTGGGACAGGTGCTCTGTCCCTATCAAGACTCAGTAGCACATCGGGAGTTGTTCTACAAAAGACGTACATGCTCATAGAGGACAGCATGCGCTTGATCCACAGCCTGAAGCATCCACGTTGTGGGCTCCTCAATGGGGCTCACACTAATTCATCACTGATATCTCCGGAAATAGAATGTGCCGGGTCCTATGGCCCATGTGTCACTGTAGCTCAAACCTTCACCTGGGACCACAGCAGGATCCTTCCTGTTTGGAGCCCCTTTAGAGCAACCACCTTGGGAGTCAACTGCTGTCTGAAATGAAGCGGTATTCTCAGGTGTAGAGCACACTGTGGCCACAGCCTGGCCTACGAGGCACCGTATGAGTCAGGATTCTTTAGAAGGATGGAAATTGGGACAGAATTCTTGCTACTTTGGGAAATCCAAAAAGATCTTACTCGTAAGACCTCAGACTGATTGGGCGGAGCTCACCCATAGTATGGAAGGTCCTCAAAGTTGACTGAACATTTGAGTTCAAATGTTTCTGAACATTAATCTTATCTGAAATATACCCTCGTCAGAGCATCTGGCCTGGGGTTTGACTGGTCAGCTGGTCACTCTAGCCTACCCAGGTTGGCACATGGGATTGACCTTCCCAGGCAGTGTTGAGCCTTCTTTGTGATGGGAGCTGTGTGATCAGTGATTTCTCCCTTAATTTTGATAATGTGTTTCAGCACCCCCCAAGCTGCATCTAAATATTTCACATAACATGGTGGGACTCTGAACGTGCATGGAGGACATCCCCATCACACGGAACACATCTGTCTCTGCGCGGGTACATGATACATTAGCACGATGCCACCGATTTAGTGGATTAACGCGGTATCAGCAGGATGTTCAGATAATTCAGGCCTCTCTGGAGGATATTATGGCAGAGGGTAGGATATTTAACCCAGCCTTGGGGCCAAGCTCTAAATGTACCCTGTTTTTTCTGTGTTTGGGGGGGGTGTTTTTTTTTTAATCCATGTGGATATGAACTTGTTCTGATCCCTTTTCTGATTATCACCAGCTAACCAGTGTTTACCCACTATGCTAAGGCCACAGCCTCAGGCATGGACACTGATGTCTGATTAAGTGGTGAGAAGCCTCTTTTCACCCTCCATGGCCAACATGGGCTTCGCAGGACACTGACTGGCAACTGAAATGCTGAGATGACGGGCACCACCTCCAGACCCTTTATGTTTGTAAGGGTGGCTCCTAATCCCCAAGAGATGGGGTATTGCCGCTGATGTGAGGTCTTGGCCACATGGGGACGGGGGCAGTTTCAGAGGCTTCCACATGACCATGTGTATACGACAGCTTCTCAGCCACTAGGTGAGGCCCCGGTATGGGACCGGTGACATATTCAGACATGCCCACTCTACTTACTCATTTAAGAACTGAAGACATAGCCATGGGGTGGGTCTGTGGACTGAGTGGGCCCGTTACAGACAGATTTAGTCAGGAATTCATTTGTCACCTGGTCCCCGTGTGCTCCCAAGTTAGTCAGGGAGCATGAAAATGCTTCGAGTCTCTGAACATGGATGCTGGCACAGACCAATGTACTGCCCTAACCAGACACCAAATATTGGACATCCCCTCCCTAGTGTCAGTGACTTTGTCTATACAAATTCTAGACTGTGTTGGTACTGTGAGCGAATTATGAAAATTTGCAGTATACCCAAGCCCCGGTCTCATCATTAAGTAAAAGAAAATATTGGAGCAAGAAAATGGGCAGATTTCTTATGAGTCTAACCCTAAGCAATCCGATGATTATTGTCTCCTTTCTTGTAGCTAGATTAATATAAATCGCAGAGAATGCATGTGATAAAGTGTGATATCCCAAGAATTAAGTTGTTATGAGTTGCATTTAACTGGGTGATACCCCGACAGGCACCGATATCCCTGAAAATATATAAAATGGATGCTTCACATCATCATGGAATGTTGAAGTATTTAAGATCACAGCATTCATGTAAGACAAGATCTGTTCTTGCTAGAAAAAAAAAAGTGAAGTCTCAGTTCTCTGAATTTCCCAAAGATATGGGACAAATAATACCTCAGATATGCAATTCATTGGCATCAAGTTCTCCAGGTAATTTCTCTGGGATGAAGAGCAAGCATTGTGATAGATGACAGGGGGTCTGTTCACAAACATTTGTGTATCATTTTTTCCCCAGAAACTAGCAGTTATGTCCCCTAACAAAGAAAAGAACAGAGATGTAAAATATATTCCTATTGGATAGGCACTGTGTGTGTGTTGGGAAGATGGGAGCATAGAATGCTGTTCCAGAAAAGATTCCTTCAAACTACATTACAAAAATCAAAATGAGCTTGTAAAGCTTGAAAACCTTTGTCTCCTACGTTTGTGGGTAGAGAATTTACGAGTTTTAACACAAAACCTCACAACCCGCCGTAAGTGTGCTGTCCTTCCAAAGTGCCTTATTTAACGGCAGATTCCAGGGAGCACTGGCATTTACTCTAGAAAGCACTTCCTGCTCTTTTTCTCCCTCGGATAGATCCAGAAACAAAACTACTTTAAGAAATGAAGTCACAATTCCGCGATATTTAGGAAAAATGGCTTACAGAAAAGCATCCAAAATAATACTCCTTTTGTTCAAAATTTAGGAGGTAAATCATCAAGAATTAATATTAAAATAGTGTTATGTATGTTGTGAAATGTAAGGTTTTCTGGGAAATGACACCTGCCATTTTGCCAGGCACCCCCAAGTATTTCACTGGAAACAGATGAGGAATGGTTGGGTCATCCAGCTCCTTAGTGTGATGTGTGACTTACAAACAGAAAAACACAGAGCATAGAGTTTTAGATGTGTGCCTCGGGGCTTTCTTATAAGAACCCCTGAGCCAATGACAAGCATTAAGAACATTATAGATCTACCTTTGGATATAGAGTGAAAGGCAGGCAGCATTGTACAGGGGACTTGAGGCAATATTTTTAAACCTAGGATTTTCTAGTTTTTCTTGAATATGGCTCCCAAAGGAAAATGTACATGTCAAAACAAAGCAGGTGCAAGCAAAAGAATTCTCACAGAGAGAGATGCAATTGCAAGGGGATTCGACATCGCCTCCAGGCATGTTTGCAATAAGAGTATTAATGACCGGGTAAGAAACATGGCAAGAAATATTTGATGCTGCTCAAGGGACAATAAAAGACCTGGAAACTTGCCTTCATTCAGTGGAGGGGAGTGAAAAGTGGGCACATGTCTACTTGCTTCTATAAATCTTCATACAGTGTTACGTAAATATTACACGATCCCAGAAAGAATACAGGTGGGCCATGTGGGAACATGCGTTCCCAGGGCCTGGGAAGGGGCCAAGGTCCAGAAGCCCACCGGTGCTGATGGTCATGCGATGGGGACTGTCAAGCAGCCGAGTCTTTAGCACTGATACACATGCCCAATTGTTCGGAATTGTATTTTCCAGATTTAAACCTTGAGAAATGCATTCACAGAAAAGTGCTATATATGAAGAAGTCAAGGAATATATATATATATATATATATATATATATATATATATATATATATATATAATTTTTTTTTATTTGTCAGTAGATCATGTAGTTCTGCACAACATTCCCTGGGTTCAACAAATACCAACTCATGAAACACACTACCATATTTTTAAAAGAACACACTAAAGTTGATAATTCGTGCTCACATGGGATACAGATACCAATCCCAGATGTGATATGCCCAAGAAAAAAAAGGGATATAGAGAGGGAGCATGAATTTCTGCCTCAAGCACCCCGAGCCACATCACTTAAGAGCAACACAGTCTTGAGAAAGCCATGTAGACTCTTTCTCTTCAACTATTAAATTGAGATATCACCACTTGCTTTACAGTGTTGTTGCAAGATTTCATGCAATCATGCCTGTAAATTGCACAGTGCTGGGCGCATGTGGGGAGATGGGCACAAAAATACATTTGTATTCTTCCTGTGTCAGGTTCTGTGGCCAACGTCAGGGTACCCAACCCCTGGTTTGCTTAAAGCAAAATTCTTTGCAGTACCTAAGTCTTTTAATTTCTTCAAAAAACCATGATCAAATTCAAATGTGGATTTTTAAGCTACGAGTAGATTATCAATCCAATGCCTGAGAGAATGTAATTATTTCAGAAGAATAAGACACTGCTTTATGAAAGCATTCTAAAAAGTGCTCCAGACATGGAAGAAATTGCACTTAAAATGGATTCTTGTCCTTGTTATTTAATGCACTGGTGATGACAGGTGTGCTTTGGGAGTTAGATGTTTAATTGGGTCACTGATTCACACCATGGTAATAAAAAAAAAGTAGATCTTTTTAGTTTCATACTGAGAATAATGATTTCCTTATCTTACCCAGTTAGATTAAACATATTGTGCAGTCAGCTTGTCAATTATAATGATTGTGTGTATTGGAAAATGAGAGACCCTTCAGGGCATTTTTTTATGGTGTAAAAATTGAACTTTATTTTATTTGCTTATTATCTGACTCTCTGACTAGTATGTGAGATCCATGAGGCTGTGACCCTTATCTGTTTTGTTTGCTTAAACGGTGCCTGGTACATAATAAATATGCAATCAATTTATTTTGAAAGATTTGAATGAATGAAGGCTTTCACCTGAAAAGTGAATGGAATATTTGATCTTTGAGAGTGACTATCCTTGAGGCATTGCATTAGATAAAGGTTATAAAAAAGAGGGGAGAAAAGACCCATCCATGAGTGTTCCCCCAAACGTTCCTGACTTACCATTTGAGAATATATTTTCCTCTGTGCATAGATTTGTTCTAGGCCATTCTGGGGCTACTATTTTCCTTATGTGATAAAGATCCTCTTCTTTGGTGATGGGTTAACAGTAGCATTTCCCTCGAGGCTGCTACACCTCCCTTTCTTTATATAATAGAAGAAGCAAGTGTTTGCAGAAGGAACCCATCTCTAGTGAATTTAGGTAAAGATACAAATATGAAAGCTTTGAATGCAGATTCTAGTTTTACCAAAAAGTCTGAACACAATAGAGAATCCAGAAGTGGACCCTCAACTTTATGGTAAACTAATATTCGACAAAGCAGGGAAGACTATCCACTGGAAAAAAGACAGTCTCTTCAATTAATGGTGCTGGGAAAATTGGACATCCACTCTCTTGCACCATACACAAAGATAAACTCAAAATGGATGAAAGATCTAAATGTGAGACAAGATTCCATCAAAATCCTAGAGGAGAACACAGGCAACACCCTTTTTGAACTTGGCCACAGCAAATTCTTGCAAGATACATCCATGAAGGCAAGAGAAACAAAAGCAAAAATGAACTATTGGGACTTCATCGAGATAAGAAGCTTCTGCACAGCAAAGGAAACAGTCGACAAAACTAAAAGACAACCTACAGAATGGGAGAAGATATTTGCAAATGACGTATCAGATAAAGGGCTAGCATCCAAGATCTATAAAGAACTTATTAAACTCAACAACAAAGAAACAAACAATCCAATCATGAAATGGGCAAAAGACATGAAGAGAAATCTCACAGAGGAAGACATAGACATGGCCAACATGCACATGAGACAATGCTCTGCATCACTTGCCATCAGGGAAATACAAATCAAAACCACCATGAGATCCCACCTCACACCAGTGAGAATGGGGAACATTAACAAGGCAGGAAACCACAAATCTGGATTCTATATACTGTAAATCCCTCCACTTCCCCTGGAACTTTCCAGTGCTGCTTGTTCAATAACTGGCTTTTCCCCTGACCTTCTAGCAATTCTTCTGGGGGAGGGTCCTGCTGTGCTGATTCTCAGGTGTGTGTACCTGGGGAGCTGCCCTGCCTCCTGACAGGTGTACGGCTCAGTGGGAGTTGTTTATCCTGTGAGCCCCCTGCTCAGTCCCAGGTACAGGGTGACACCAGGAAGGACAACAACAGTGCAGGCAGCCAGCTTTGCAGCCCTGGAGTCAGCTCCCACAGTAACTACAACAGCCCCCAGTGTGCATGTCCTGGGTGCTCCAGGGCGGGGCTGCTGACCTGCACAGCTCTGGGCCTGGCAGCAGGAGTGACCTGGCTGTCCCGGGTCCTCCCAGCCTCTCCCTGTTCAGGGGAGCAACGGATCCTCGGCTGTGTCCCTCGGCGCCCTGGGCCCGGGGGCTTGCGACACTGTGAATGGACCTAAAGTACCACGATGTGAAATTCAGAAGCATCAGAGTAAATTTTGTGCCAGGTTAACTTATCCCTTATTACAAATAAAATATATAAGCCCTTACAGAAGGTTTACAAAAATCATAAAATATAGTAACAGTGCAATGACAGGGAGGGGAAGGCTCCATTGGGCTATAGCCACCACGAGCCCCGCAGCAGGAGCTGGGGCGGGCTCCTGAGGTGATCAGGGGGCTGCTCAGGGGTCGAAGCAGGTTGTTCCGGAGGCAGGTGGCGGCTCTGACACTCTGGGGACCCCAATTACGGGCTCCCGGGCCTACTCCTCTGGGGTGGCCGCGGGTGCAGGTGGCTCTTCCTCATCGGGGCAGGGAACCATAGGTTCGACCAGCATCTGCACTACCTTAAACTCAGGAGCCAGCATCTCGGCTTTGACCAAGTCCTCAGCTCCAGCAGCCAGGACTAGCTCCATCACCCTGAAGCTTCAGCAGGCCCCACAGTCGGAGCTGGGGCAGGCTCCCGAGGTGGTTCACAGGGTTGCTTCAGTCCTATGGCTGGTTGCTCCATCGAGTTAGGAGGCTGCTCGGGCACATCCATGACCTCGAGAGCAGGGGGTGGCGCCTGCTCCTCTTCTAGGCTCCCAGGGGTGCAGGGGGCCCCTCCAGGGCGGAGCAGTGAACTAGACCAGTGACCACTTCGCCTCCCCAGCGGGCGCCTCAGCGCGGGCTGAGCCCTCAGCCCCAGCAGCCAGGATGGCTTCGATCCCTTCAGGCCCCGTCGGGGCAGTAGGCCCCACGGTCAGAGCTGGGGCACACTCCAGAGCGGGTTCAGGGTGTTTTGCTCAGTCCAAAGCTGTAGCTCCAAGAAGACAAAGTATCACCATCAGGGCAGACTGTCCACGTTCCTCCCAAATCAAGGCCACTCTTCCCACTGCTCCACATGTGTGGGGGCAAGAGCCCTGGGAGGTGTCCCCAGCCTACAGCCCGTGGGATGGGGTGTGAGCCCAACCCCTGCTCCCGGCCCAGCTGCATAGAGGCTGGATCCGCCAGGCACCCCCTGTCCCCAGCTCGGCCACCCCCAGGCCTCCTCACCCCCAGCCTCTGGCTCCGCTGCTGGAGGCGTCTGAATTGCTGGAGGTAACGCCGGGCACGGAGTTCCACGGCCGAGCCTGGCATGCTCTGCCTCATGAATTCCAGAATCATCCTCAGGGAGGGAAATTCTGGGAGCTGACAATATTCGTCCTGAAAATAATCCAGCCATATTTCCAGCATGCAGGAGATGGCCCTGGGGAGGGACAGGAGGGCATAGGAGTCAGAAGACAGGGCACCCTCACTCACAGGTGTCCTGGGAAAGCCCGGCAGGACCCGGGGACCTGGCATCCGTTGCAAGATGTTGGAGGCAAGTCCTGCTCCTCATCCCCTTGCCACCTGGTGGTCCTGCCTGCCACAGGCCTGCTCCCCGAGGAGGGGCTGGCACGTAGCCTCAGTGCTGGGGAGTCCACGGCCAGCGGGGTGACCATCACCATCTCTCCTGGGGAAGCGGGGCTCCCTCCTCAGCCTGGTCCCTGCCCAACTGCCCCTTGAGTCCACCGGCAGGCGTACGGGGACAGGGGGCATCTGGCCTGTCATTGCCCTCACTGCACACACTGTCTTCTGGGTAGGTCCAAGCCAGGAGGGCTCGGGCTCTGTGTCCTGCCAGGGCTTGCCAGGACCCGCCCGGGACCGCCACCTTCCCTCCTGTGGCTCTGGCCTGCCTCCCTCCCGAGGGGACCCTGGGGTGTCCTTCCACTGACTCTAATCTCCCTTCTCCCATGGGGTGGGGGCCACCTGGTCCGGGAGCCCTACAGCCCTCCTGAGCACCTGCTGTGCCCCCGGGTCCAGGTGCCACCAGATTGGGGAGTGCGATGCTCCCCACCCCCTCTGCTCTGGGCCCTAGGTGTGGGGCATAGAGAGGGTTGGGGGGCATGGAGAAGGGCTCCCTGAGGGGTCCCAATGCCTCCCACCAAGCCCGCACCCCATCCACCGCTCTCCTTCGCTCTTTTTCAGAAGGGCCCTTAGACCTTTACCCTGTCACGGGAATTGCAGATGTGTGGGGTGAGGGTGCAGCCCCCCTGCCCCACAGCCCCCTCGCTGCCCTCCTGGAGAGGGAAGGCCCTCCTGCAGGAGCCGGAGTCACTCACAGTTTCCAGCGTTGCAGGACCACGTCATTGTTACCCCACGCATCTACGATGCACCCATACCTAGAGGAGGGCGGGGGCATCCCATGAATTGTGCTGGGGACGCGACTTCTCATTATGGGGGCTGTCACCCTCTGACCCCGACTAGGCCAGAGCCCCGGGGGCCGTCAACTCTGTTCATGGGGCCAAGGGCAGCTCCCAGAGAATTACCTGCACCTTCTGGGGCCTCCTGAAGGCTTGAGCATGAAAGGGCTCCAGCCAGACCCATGGCCAAATCCTAGTGGGCCTGAGGCACCCCGGGGTCCCCCGGTCTGGTTGCCCCAGGACACAGAACCCCGATGGACTCTCAAACCTCCTTTCAATGGGGAAACAGGCCAGCTCAGGACCCTGGTGATGGGTGGAGGAGGCACAAGTCTCCTCACAGGGGAGGAGGATGGCTGCTGAGCACAGGCACAGCCCCTCTGGCTGACCCGCCACAGGCCAGGCCCTGGGGCTGCCCTCCAGGACCCCGCTAGGCCCTGGGTTACCCTGCTCCAGGTGGGGGAGCAGCCCGAGGCCGGGAAGCTCACACCATCCCCAGCCTCCCCAGCAGCAGGTGGCCCAGCCCTGGGCTGCGGAGGGGCAGGTGCTCACTCGGTGAACAGCAGGTCCAGCACCTCGTCCGTGGTGGCGAATCCACGATAGTCGTCTAAGAACCTGCAAATGGAGATGACGTCCCTGCGATGCAAGGCGAGCAGCAGTTGTCGGACTTTGTGCTCCAGCAACTCCGTCCGGCTGGACTTCATCAGGGCGATCAGATGCCCATTCCCGGCCAAGGCCCCTGCACCCTGAGGTGGGAAGAGGGGACATGCATCTTGCAGGGAGCCGCCGCGAGGCCTGAGAATCTATTTGCAGAAGATAAAATTGACATTCTACATGGAAGAGTAGCCTTTGTCATAGTGCATGGATTTCCCTAAGGAAAGTACAAGGTGTGTTTTGGGGGTGGGTGCATGGCCCCAGGAGCATGAGAGGCAGCATGCTGTAGACCCGGTAATTTCCACACAATGCAGCTGAGCAAGGGCTGATTCCCCACATGAGTCCAGGAGGGACCACGTCCTGAGGTCTTCAGTCACCCCGTCAGGTGGCAGTGGGGTGGAGGACAAAGTCCGAGGCCAGGAGCTGGCTCATTCACTCTCAGTGTCTTCTGAGGATGAGGACACCTGTAGGTACTGTGGAGGACACTCCAGGGGCCACAGACACAGGCTCCGTCCAACAGGTGGGAGGCAGGAGGGCCCTGAGCAGGTCCTGGCTTCTCGGGAGGAAGGAATGAGGGAGCTGCGAGGAACCGGGAGCTCCAGCAGCTTCTGTCCAATCTGGTGAAGACCATTCTCAGGGGCTGAGTGGGGGCCCGCGCAGAGGGCAGATGTGGGGGCTCGGTGCACGGCTGAAGCATCTCCAGGTGAGGTGTGGCAAGTGTGGGCTGGGGGCCCTTGCTCGGATGGAGGGCAGGTGTCTTCCTGGGCTGCAGGGGCCTGGCTGTGCATCCACGGGCACGTCTGCTTCCTGGAGGACACAGATTCCCTGAATTCCCCACAGGGGCTCCCTGGATGCTCCTGCGGGTGTGCTGGCTGGGGCTCCACCGCGCTTTCTTTCGGGGGTTCTGGGTCCTGTCTAGGGGCATCTGGGCACATTTCTTGCCTGGAGTATGGAGGGGCATTTGGGAATTGTCTGCCAATTCGTTCCTGACAGCGGGAAGGGTGTTCTCCTCAGGAATACTTGGGTGGTGCCTGGGTTTGTCCCAGCCCATGGCCCTGGGAGCCAGCCTGGGGACCCTTGAGGGAGACTCTGCAGGGCCTCTTGGCTCTCTGCTGCACAACCAGGCTGTCAGCCCTGACACAGGGTTGGCAAGCCGGCTGTGGGGTGTCAGCGATCGGCACTTCCTGGGCACCAGGAGGTCCACCAGGTGGGCTGAGGCTAACTTTAGGGCTACTCAGAGGAGATGTGGAATGGGACTGGACAGTCTCAACAGGGGTCTCAGTACGTGCCTTCATTGGCAGGTTAGGATCAGGGATTAAAACTTTCAGGTAAAAATGGAGATATCATATAGAGCATCCTACACAAGTTTTTTATTGAACTCCATGGGTACAGAATCAATATCCTAAAACATGGTGGCTTCAGAGATGACACTTTTATTCTCTTAGTGTCCAGGGATGACAAGTGAACATCAGGAATTCAGCAGGGCCCCAGGACTTGTGAAGCCCAGTCACTGACCAAGGCCTGGCAAAATGTTCCTGTTTCTCTTGGCCTCTGGTCAGTAAAGAAGACAAATAGACTTAGGTTTCCACCTTTCCTAAGACTTATACGATTTCCTAAACTTCATTATTCTTCACTATTCTATCCTGCACAAAGATGCCTCCTTTTCCAATGCAAAGGATCATGGTCACAAGTAGGAATGAATTGTCGTGTCGACTCAAAAATGTTTCAGCAGAGACTACCAATTCTGTGGGCGGAAGAAGCCATAATGACACTTTCAAACCACAAGCTAACAAGGTGCCCTCCTACCTGCATCTACACCTGCCAAGCACACAATGTGGAAAAAGGCACAAGCCTACAACATATTCCAACTGAATCAAGAGAATATAAAGGATATTGGGGTGGAATTCCCTGAGGAACAGTTAAAATGAGGCAGATAAACACTGGATTGAGAATAGAGACTCTTGTAGGAAAGGGAGTTTCAAAGGAATGTTTCCCAAAATCATTAAACCAGCCAGAGAATTTCTCTTGTGGTGGACCCGGACCACACCTAGGCAGAAACTGGTATTCATCAAAACCTTCACAATCTTTGTAGATTGGGATCATAGTCCAGAGAGATAGAAGTGTAGAAGCCAAGCAATGGATGCCATATTCCCAAATGATTGGTTACAGCTACAAACATTCTGGCTGGTGAGGAGAACGAGTTCCTATGTGATACCTGCGCTCCTTTGGGAGAGTGATCTTCCCTGTCCTAGAGCACTGACGTCTAACACTCCTTGGCTCGCTTGAGGTTACTGAGGAAGAAAAAGGACATTCATAGAGATATCCATTCAACATAGAAACTGATCAAATTCTGTTCAGAAAGGAGCAGGGGCAGTTAGGGAGGTTGAGAAAGACCTGAAGGTGTTGTCTGATGAGAGAGTCAGGATTAGGACCTGGACTGGCCTGAATGGTCCCTATGAGAAAGAGACCATACCCAAATCCCTTAATCCAATCAAGCGATTATAGCCAATTGGAAGATCTTGCTCTTTACATTTCAGTTTTTAACTGAAAGTTAGTTGACAAAATGGATATAACATCTTGAATAACCTCAAACCCTGACCCAATTTTTAATACCATTAGGTCTAAATTCAGCAGAAGTGTTGGTAAAATACCAATGGTTCAGAAAACATGAGTCCTGAGGTTAATTCCCACGCTAAAATGTACCAATATAATTTCACTTGCAGAAATTCCAATCTCCACCAAATCCACATGGACTCACACCTCCATTCACATAGACACACACACACAGGCACACACACGGAGTCATAGGAATCGCTCTCATGAGGGCATCATTAGCCTGTTGAAGCTGCTGAGTGGCTCAATCCCTGCAGCAGCTAAGAAGATTGGGTGGATATCTTTCAAGTGGCTGAAACATCACGTGACCTTGGGGCAGTATAAAAGTCCGGAAGCAACGGAAGTGGCCATTCCTGACCATCCCTCTCTCCCACGGGACACCCAGTCTCCTGCAAAGGAGTCTGTCCAGGACCTTTCTCAGCCTCTCCTGATGGGCGTGAGGACCACAAGTGCACTTCAGGTGAGTTTTCAGGCCACTGGTCCGACCTTCCCTGACAGAGCAATGGGACAGTGAGGAAATGATGGAGGGATTGGCCCTTCCTCCAAGGGTTAAGGACTCTTTCTGGTCTAACATGTTCTGAGGACAGAGACTGAGCCAAAGCATGGCTGTGAATGCCCTGGGCACCGGGACGTTCCAATGCCAGTGGAATGGGGCCTCAGGTGTCACATTGGTATGGGGTGGTGGACGAGCAGGGACAGAAGGCCCGTAAATGTCTCAGTGGGCCCTGCAGGCCTAGAGAAGACACAGGATCAGGGCGCCTGGGCAGCTCCATTGTTTCAGGGACTGACTTGGGTCGGGACATGATCTCAGGGTCTGGAGATGGATCCAGGCCCCCACTGGGTTTCTGATAACTGAGTGTCTGCTTCTCCCTCTGTCCTTCCTACAGCTCAGGTGATCACTCTCCATTACACACGCACACACTCTCTCTCGTAAATAACTTACATTTTTTTTGACAAAAGAATTTACTGGTTCCCACAAGCTGAAAATACATATATATATTTGTCAATCTGGTGGGGCTGTATTGGGGACATTGCCAAGAACACATGAAATGGAAGTGTTCATAGTCTCAGGTGGGCAGCTCCCCATGGAGTAGAGGATAATGTGTTTCCAAAGTGACTTTGGACTTAATCATGGCTTTCCCGGTGGGGCATTCAGATATTAGAGAGGGAAGTCCACTTTCCTGAAGCCTGTTCACTTTGAGTCCTCCATGGTGGATCCCTCTGGACCTCAACTGGGAGAGGTTCTGTCCCTGATTTTGCTTCCAAAGGGATTTTGGAGAAACTTAATGATAGTGTCGTCAAGGGTCCTTCAAAGCAGACTGAACAACATTCCTTCTTGGTGGCATCCATCAGAGCAGGGATGTGGCTTGGCCAGGAGGGCATAGACCGGAAGGAGGAAAGAGAAGTGACAGGGGGAAATGTGTGTTTGGCAAGACTGTCCTGAAGCTCGCTAAGACCTCCTTGGGAAGACGGTACAGGGAGGACGCCTAGGTCAGGTGAATAGGACTCTCTTGTTTCTTTTCCCTCAGGCTACCGGAAACCAATCCCCGAAGCAGACTGACTTGTCCCTCCAGGACATGGGACACATGGTGGCCCATCACTCCCAGCTTGGGCCCGACATTCCCTTGAGACCCCAGAAAGGCAAGAGGCCACAGACAGCAGGACTGGCCCTCGGAGTTCCCAGTCCAGAGGAGGAGGATCCCAGGGTGAGTGGGGAGGCTGGCATGGGTTTTGAAGCAGGAGCTCTGCCAGGAGTCTTGATACAGGCTAGGCTCACAGAAGATCATTGACCAGACCCTGTTGTCATCCTGACATGGGCTGGAATCCCAGCAGTCTACACATTGGGACACTCAGAGGCTCTGAGCATCAGCCCCAGGGCACCATAAGATCAGATCCAGGCTTGTGTTTGTCCCGAATCTTAATGATGTTTCCACCTGTCTTCATCCTGACACCTCCACTCCCTCTTCACCTTCCCTCCCTTCCACAGGACGGGGAGTAAGCATCCAGAGGTCTTCATTATACTGACACCTCACTAGCCAGATAGGATGTCCCCTGTCCTCATCCCATGTGCCACTCCATGAGGACGCCCTCCCATTCGTGTGCTTGGCAGGTTCACTGGCATTTGAGTGGATGCACTGACCCCTGCTCCTTCCTTCCCCAGGTAAAGTGCAGGGACTGTGGGGCCTTTGGACACAAGGCATCAAGCACCAGATGCCCCATAAAACACTGGGGCACGACCCTCATTCCTGTGGCCTTGGGCTCCAGGAGGCTGAAGGAGAATGTGGAGCCGGGGAGTCAGCGGGACCCAAGACACCAGGCTAGGCTGTTGGACCAGGCTGAGAGGGAGAAGACAGAGAGACGAAGGTGAGGAATGGGGCTTGTGACCCGAACGCCAGGGCTGATACGACAGGCCCCGAGTCAGTGTGCATGCACAGTGTGCAGGGCGGCTGCGGGCAGAGCCAGGCTGGGCGAGGCAGGCAGAGGAGCTCCCAGGCTAACAGGGTCCACATTTGGGTGATGGAGCTGTCCCTGCTGATTTGGTGTGGGGTTTGTGGCTGGACACGTGTCCCTGCACCAGTGAATGTATGGAGCTTGGCACATGCCAAGGCAGACCCTTTCTGACTCTGCATGTAAGAAACTGCCTGGATGACCTGTTCAGCTCCCTGTAGTTAGGACGAGGGGCAGAGGTGGGTGTAGAGTGGCTGCGGAGGGAAAGGACCAGGTTGGCCCAAGCCCCGAGCAGGTGTCCGGCTGGAAGCCAGGGAAGGGAGTTCCTTCTTCTTTCCATGCTTTGATTTCTCATGCAGGCAAGAAGCCGAGCAGAGGAAGGCCCTGCTCCACAGGTTCCCCAGGAGACCCCGGGAGGGGCAGAAGCGCACCTGGAAGGAAGACACGGAATCTTGTGACTATGTGAGGGTGAGTGTGCGCTGCTTCCCGGGCTGTGCTAGGGGAACTTCTTACCGGGCTGTGCTTGGGGACTCGCTAGGCTCCATGGGCCTCCTGAGGGAGGCGGGGATCCACTTCCTCTCTGACCAGTGGCAGTTGAGTAGGGTGGATTTGCACCCTTTTTTCCCTTGGTGCCCATGATGTTGCCTTATGCCTCATATGTGTGGGAACCGTGGCTGGTTGGCGTGTGAAGGTCATTGGTGGGCACTCCTGGACCACATACCATCCTCAAGGAACAGTCCTGTGTCCTTCATGACACGTTACCCCCCTGCCCATCCCCACTCAGGAGCTCCCACCATGACTCTCCAGCAGCAGGACTCCTATCACCTCATGAGCAGAGAGGATGGAAGAGCTGGTCCAATGGAGGAAGCATCGCTGTGAGGCAGGACTTTCCGTGTCCCCCCACCATGTTAAAGGGCATCAACAACATTCTGTCATTCTCCGGGAGGATCCAAACATCCTTTGTTCCAGAGCAGCCCTGCAGCTGCATTCCCTACTTCTAGGTCAACAGATTCCATCGCTTTCTTTCCCTGTTCCGGGGCAGGAGGTGGTTACTAAGGTCGTGGGCATTCATTGGTTTCTTTCTTTCCTGAATGTTCATTTTGCCTTGGTGCTGAGGCCAAACTCATGGTATTGTGTCTTTTCTTTTCCCACAGCGTCCACACATGCCGCTGCCTGTCTACACCACCAGGAGGCCTTCTATCCCTGAGCCTGCACTGCTGAAGAAGCCACGTACTGAGAATCCAGACATAAGACTCTGGTCCCATTCCACATCTCCTCTGACTAGCCCTAAAGTTAGACTCAGGCCCCTTGGTGGACTTCCTGGTGCCCAGGAAGTGCCAATTGCTGACAACCCTCAGCCGACTCACCAACCCTGTGTCAGGGCTGATAGCCTGGTTGTGCAGCAGAGAGCCAAGAGGCCCTGCAGAGACTCCCTCAAGGGTCCCCAGGCTGGCTCCCAGGGCCATGGGCTGGGACACACCCAGGCACCACCCAAGTATCCTGAGGAAAACACCCGTCCCACTGTCAGCAACATATTGGCAGACAATTGCCAAAAGCCCCTCCAGACTCCAGGCAAGAAATGTGCCCAGATGCCCCTAGACAGGTCCCAGAACTCCCGAAAAAAACTGGGATGGAGGCCCTCCCAGCACACCTCCAGGATCATTGAGGAAGCCCCTGTGGGGATTTCCGGGAGTCTGTGTCCTCCAGGAAGCAGACATGCCCGTGGATGCACAGCCGGGCCCCTGCACCCCAGGAAGACACCTTCCCTCTGGCCAAGCAAGGGCCCCCAGCCCACACCTGCCACACCTCACCTGGAGACGCTGCAGATGTGCACTGAGCCCACATGGCTGCCCTATGCACGGGCCCCCACTCAGCCCCTGAGAATGGTCTTCACCAGATTGGACAGAAGCTGCTGGAGCTCCCGGTTCCTCGCAGCTCCCTCATTCCTTCCTCCCGAGAAGCCAGGCCCTGCTCAGGGCCCTCCTGCCACCCACATGTCGGATGGAGCCTGTGTCTGTGGCCCCTGGAGTGTCCTCCACGGTGACCTACAGGTGTCCTCATCCTCAGAAGACACTGAGAGCGAATGAGCCAGCTCCTGGCCTCGGACACTGTCCTCCACCCCACTGCACCCTCACGGGGAGACTGCGGACCTCAGGACGTGGCCACTCCTGGACTCATGTGGGGAATCAGCACTTGCTCAGCTGCTTTGCATGGAAATTCCCGGGTCCACAGCGTGATGCCTCTCATGCTCCTGGGGCCGTGCACAGACACCGAACCCCAAAGACACACCTTGCACTTTTCTTTAGGGAAATCCGTGTGCTGTGGCAAAGGCTACTCTTCCCTCTGGAATGTCAATTTTCTCTTCTGCAAATAGATTCTCCAAGAAATGAAGGGAATTTTGAATGAGCACTTGTCACTACAATGGAAATAGAAACTCAGACTTTAAGCTGTCATTGGCGTACACATGTCTGCATTTGGGTTTTCAGCTTCGAACAGACCCTGTGGGCTCTGCAAATGGACATTGTGTTTTCTCCTGAGATGAGTTTTCTAGACTGTGGTGGTAGCTTTGTGGACTCTGTCATGGGCAATAGTTCATCTGCGCATTTCAATTATTCTCAGCCATAATTTAGAATTGTGTGTAGTGTTTGATTACCCTTAAAAATGTTAGCACTGATGAATAGTGTTTATGTGTTTCTTTTGATTTGGTTTCTGGGTTTTTTTAATCTCAGCAGTTCTTTTTTTTACGTCCTTTTTTTAAAAATTTTTTATTGGTGTTCAATTAACCAACATACAGAATAACACCCAGTGCTCATCCCGTCAAGTGCCCCCCTCAGTGCCCGTCACCCATTCACCCCTAACCCCTGCCCTTCTCCCCTTCCACCACCCGTAGTTCCTTTCCCAGAGTTAGGAGTCTTTTTCACCCTTCCCTTATATTCCCTTTCACTGTTATTTAATTCCCCAAATGAATGAAAACATACACTGTTTGTCATTCTCCGATTGACTTACTTCACTCAGCATAATACCTTCCAGTTCCATCCACGTTGAAGCAAATGGTGGGTATTTGTCGTTTCTAATGGCAGAGGAATATTCCATTGTGTCTCAGCAATTCTGAAACTCTCTATAGTTAATTTAATTCCTCCAGCCTTAATTAACTGAGAGGAGACAACAGCTTGATAGTTTTGGGGGATATGTAGACTTTGAAGGTCTCCTGCACACCCACTCTCCTTGGTGAAGTACTGCACAGTGAACATTGACCGTGTGCACCCTGTGAGGGAGCCCTGTGTACTGTATGGGCCCTGGGTCACAGGTTGGTCTTTAATGGGATGAGTGGGTGGTTTCCCTCTATACATATTCTGGATCCATCTTTAATGTTGGATCATGATGCCTCCTTTCTGAGACCTGGGCAAGGAGATTTTTTACCCTCCTGATGATTTCCTAAGGAGGCAATGGTTGACAAGTCGTCCAATAGCACGAGACCAAGGCCATGGTGTCTCTCTCACTCTCTCTCTCTCTCTCTCTCATTGTTCTCTCTCTGTCTCTCTTCCTCAGGGATATCTCTGATACGGGCCCATGGAAACAAAACAACACAACACCATGCCAAATGAAACCAAACCACACCAAGCACTTCCATACTTGTATTTAGAGAATTTCTTTTCTTTTATTTTTTTTTGGAAAAACAACTGACTGTTCTTTTCTCACTCCAGAGCATCTGTTTAAGGGTGTTCCCTCTCTCTGTGCAGATGCCTGTAGGTGGAGGGTAGAGGAGCTCCTCTATGAGCACACTAGGGTTTAAAAAGTCAGATGGCAGTAGAAAAGCCACAGTGTGCAATCCTTCTCCTGCCCCCAAGCCCTAAGTAACTCCCATTCATGCAATCATTATGTGACCCAGGTCAGAGTATGGCCCCTTGAGCCTCAAGCCCCTGTCTCATCCCATGAATGCCGCCCTATTGCTATCTCATGGCTTCTTAGGAAAATGCAGCTTCTTGGGCACTCATGGGAAGTGTGCAGTAATAGGAATGTTCCCTAATTTCTGGAGGCCTAGGAAGATCCCAGAGGTCGAAGGGTGGGAAGGCCTATCATCACGGGGGATGTTGGGATTGGAACTAGCAAAGTAGTCTAAGTATTCTTGGACTTGCAGGAATATAGGGCACAAGGGTGAGGAGGCAGGCAGGCTTGAGCAAAGGGCCTTAATGCTGGGCTCTCTAGCAGAATTGGGACTTCATGTGCAATTGAGAGGATTCCGTCCATGTGCACAGGGAGACCAGGGAGAAAGGCTAGCGGAAGAAGGTCTGAGCAGTCCTGTGCTCTCCCCACTAGTCACCTGACATGTCTTTTGCTTCCCTACCATCCAAAAACCAAACAAAACCAAACAAACCAAAGCAAACCCAACCAAACAGGGCCAAACCTATCTTCCCAAAGCAAAATCCACTCTCATCCAGATATGGAAGACGTCAGATTTATCTGAACAAACTGGTATAGGTTATGGATATTAGTAATAGATGTATTTAGCACAGTTGGATGAACATTGGGTGAATCAGCCCCTGCTTCAGCCTTGCGGAAAAATGGGGCCACTTGAAGGTGAAAGGATTAGAAGCAGTGAGAGGTAGCTTTGAGTGTGGAAATGATGCTGAGGACCTGGGGTCAGTGTGAGCATGTCTGACCATGTCCTCATGCATCCCTCATCCCATTGCTTATCTTCTCTTTATATTGAAAGACCATTTGTCCAAACCAGCATGGGTGGAGTGCTGGGAGCAATGTGTTTGGTCATATACAACCAGCACCGATTTGAATACCCAGGGCACCTACACAAAGAAATGACAAACTACCGTGTAAGTCGATGACCTGCAGCCTTGTATGGTGACAGACTTCTTTTCAGGAAACTATGGGCACAAAATATATATTGAGAAGTCAACCCATAAACCCGGATGCTTGATAATATTTGGAAATGCAAAGAGGCAATAAAATGCTTATATTTCAGGAGTTAAATGCATCCTGCCTGATTAGATCATGCTGGTTGAATACAGCCCCTTCGCAATCCACCCCCACCTGTGACTGAAGAGAAGGTGACTGGCAAGGACCCATCTCCCTCAGGAAATTGCTCCATATCCCAGCAACTCTAACCTGTCCAGAACACTTTACTGTCATCTGTCTGTGTGACAATCTCCTGACAAAGAGGTGGGCACAGGATTTCAGATCACTTCCACTCCAATTTTGGTCCTTGGGTGACACCTCAGAAAGACATTGTCCACTGAATGAATGTGGGTTTTGAGGTTAACTAATGGGTGCTATGTAACAATTATATTTCTTTGGGGCAAGATGGACTAATGCATTGTTGAAAGGTAATTAATGTGTGGTTATACTGATTCCTATGATTTGGGTGGTCGTTCTCATGTGGTTTTAAACTTTGGTCACATATACATGCATTTAATGTTTCCATTATTTCCTTTCAGAATGAATTATAACATTCACGAATCACAGTTATTAGAAAAATAATGTGACAGTTTGAATTTTGCAGAGAAATTATCAGGGTTTTTAAAATCTTTATTTATTCATCAGACAGATTGAGATAGAGAGCTAAGCGGATAGATCTGTGCCAGTTGGAGAGTGAGACGGAGCCTCACACTGAGCAGGGATCCAGACTGTGCATGGCAGACCCCAAAACCAAACTACATTGTTGGAAAATTCTTTAAATTGTCTATGAGTTGGGAGGTGGATCGGACACGAGAGAGCAGGTCACTGTAGCAAAGTGCAAAGGACTCAGTGCTTCCCACACCCTGAAATACTGAGTAACACCGGGCTCCCTGGATCTAATCGACTTGGATGTGGGGACATAGATGCCAAGACATGAACACGTTTCATTGTTTGTTTCTGTTTAAGATTTATTTGATTATTTGTTTGAGACAGGGAGAGACCAGAGAGAGAGACCACAGAGTAGCGGGAGAGAGGGGGGCCGACAAAGAGAGGGAGAGAGATTCTCAGGGAGACTCCCCAGTGGCCATGCTGCTGGATTCGGGGCTCCCTCCCACATTCCTGAGACCCACATATCTGGCATTATTTTTCATTTCCAAGTAAGAAGCATGAGACAGCAAGGCCCTCAAGCAGACATTATCTAGGACACTCCAAGGGCAAAAGCAGCCACATTGGAAGGAATTGGCAGCATCGGATTCCCTCCTGACGGCGGGGCTCTTCCTTATCCACCACCATCTCCCGTCTCTGCACCCAGAGTGTCTTCACTCCATGCTCTTCCTCCGTGAGGGATTTCTTAAAATTCCATTCTCTCCCCGAGTTCCCTTCCTTGCTTATGGAGTCTTCAGGTTCCATGTGTCCTTCAATTCTTTGCTTCTGTGTGATCCCTGGCATGTGAGCCCCAACATACTAGAGCCACCATGTGGAACTGATTTACTGAGATGTCTCCACATGGAAAAATCCCTAATGCAACAAAATGTATTGATTCCATATATATTCCAAATCATGTATCACGCAGAGTATCACTAAAAATTTTAAAGACAGCTATGGTTTTCTTTTTAATATTCCCCTGGCTATTCAGGGTCTTTTCTATTTCCACACAAATCTTAAGATTATTTGTTCCAAATCACTAAAGAAAGTCCTCAGTGTTTTGATAGGGACTGCATTAAATGTGTGAATCACCCTGGGTACCCTTGACATTTTCATAATATTACTTCTTCCAATCCTTGAGCTTGGAATATTTTTCCATCTCTTTGTGTCTCCCTCCATTTCCTTAAAAGTGTTCTGTAGATTTTAGGGTATAGATCCTTTACCTCTTTGGGTAGGTTAATTCCTAGGTATCTTATGTTGAATAGCAGGGTTGAGAGTGGCCATCCCTGCCATGTTCCTGGTCTTAGGGGAAAGGCTCCCACTGTTTCCCCATTGAGAATGATGTTTGCTGAGGGGTTTCCATAGATGGCTTTTAAGATGCTGAGGAATGTTCCTCTATCCCTACACTCTGAAGACAGGATTAGCTCGGTCCACTGCCAGAAGAGTGAATGTAATGGCTTCTTCTAAAAAACGAAAACACTGTATTGAAACCTTCTCATCTCGCCCTCTGGTAACAGGAGGCTAATGTATTTTATGTCCCCTTATCACCGCAGGGATGGGGCTCTTTTCCCATTAAAATGAGCACTTTTAATAATATCACCGTGTTATGGATTGTTCTCATCTCCATGCCTTTACTGTGCTTGATTTCTATGAAGTGGAGAGGAAGAGCTAAGATGTGGTCCATCTGTGGTGTCTTCTATTGGAGCAGCTGGTAATGGGATGATGCACACCTCACGGGAGGAGGCAATCTCCCTAGAAGCTGTTTCCTGTCTCCTGCCTGAGCTCAAACCTGCCATGAGACACATGCCCTAGGATATCTCCTGTGAAAAGTCCTGACTTTGTTTTCTCCTGCTGGACAACACAAAAGCTCAGGAAGGGGAGTCAGGTAATCCTTCTGCTTACATTCACCCACCATGGCCAGGAACCTACACTCCTTGTCAAGCTCACAGATCATTGATTGGATGTGGCCTCCCAGATTAAACCTCCATATACTGCCATGGAATCTACCCTTGGGGTTGTCCCCAAAACCCAGTTTCAGCACAGATCCCTACTGTGAAAACAATTCCAGCCTGACATCCTGCCACAGGTTAATGGAGCCAGGACTCAACACATTGTAACCTGAAAACAGTTAGGAGGTCCACCTAGAACTCCATCCAGGATTGGCAATTCCTGTTTCCCAGGAAAGAACTTGTGAATCTGGGGTTGCCTGGATGGCTCAGTGGTTTGGTGCTTGCCTTTGGCCCAGGGTGCCATCCTGGAAACCCTGGATCGAGTTCCACCTCAGGGTCCGGGCATGGAGCCTGCTTCTCCCTCCTCCTGTGTCTCTGCCCACCTCTCTCTCTGTCTATCATAAATAAAAAAAATAAATCTTAAAAAAAAAGAACTCGTGAATCTGTTCTGTGGGAGACTCTGCAGATTCTTGGTCTGTCCTCATGACTAATAGATCTTGATAAATAGAGACACCCCTTGAATGGATACCTGGACAGGATGAGCATTGACGTCCAGACACCTAACCAAAGAATTCATCTGCTGACTGTCCAGCCTCCACAGTCCGACCTCACAGTGTGTTATCCAACCATCTCCCATCATCCCTCTTAGGGGTCTCCTCTAGCCTTGGACAGAGATGGTGTGCTTCTGGTTCAATCTACTCCCTCCCCCTTAAGTTCTCATACAAGCATCTTCCTGGTCAGAGCTCTCATAATTGAAGAGACCCTGAAGAATAATGTCCCTATGTCCCATTGCATTTCCTCTTAAATGGCTACTGGTGCTTCCCCTATATTGAGCCAGTGAGTAGGAGTGAGAAGTTCCCATGGGGGGAGGATATGAATTTGAGCTGCAGGTGACCTAGAGCTGGCTGTGGAAATCCACTCAGGGGAAGCAGGCAAAGAAGCCTCTGTGAGGAGCCAGCCTGGAAATAAAATAACTATTTCAAGGTTCTGAAATACTGGGGAGAAAAAGCCTGCACACCAAATCATATGTGGGAATTTTTTATTAAGAATAAAAAACCACACGACTTCGTAATAACATTTTAGAGCAAAAACAAACAAAGCAGACCAATATTCTGCATAACAATTTCAGAGAAATAATATCAACAAGTACAGAAAATGTCTTCTAGGAGAAAACATGGTGTAATTTGCAGAACTCTGGATGGGATCTTTTTCTAAATCAGAAATTCAGACATTTATAAAACAATTTCAGATTAACTTGTTAATTTCTGTTTACAACCAATTTACAAATTGCCAGGATGATTTCCCTACATTTGTTAGAAAATAGATTTCACTAACACAAACTTGACATTCCGGATTGGGAATCACGTTTTGACATTCCTATAGATTTACCTAAAGAAAAACTGTAGCATCTGTGTAGTGGGGGGAGTGTATGTGTAGGCGCAGGACACCCAGCACGTTGTGGACTTGACCGTTTCCATCCAATTCAGCGGAGGATTTGCTGGTTCACCACAACAGTCCAGGTGGGGACATATCCTCATTCCAACAGACACCTCCTCAGGGTCCTCTGCTTTGGAGGACAAGTCCCCGAGTCCATGAGCTGTCTCATTCCCTATGACAGTCTTCAGAGGGCGGGGATACCTGCAGGTCCTCTTAGGGAACTCTTGGCAAGACATGCACGCAGGTTCCCTCACTTTTTATGATGCAATAAACTGTATTGGTCAAAAGAAACACAATTCCCAGACATGAAAGAAACTCTGACACTTTATATCTCTAATCTGTCTTTGGTACATGAAAATCTAAAAAAAAGGGTGATTTCTTCTGCACAGATCCTACTGTCCCTTACTTTCCAGTAAGGGTGGCATGTCCAAGTTTGGATACAGAGTGAAAATAACATTATGATGTGATGTTACAACTGTACATCTACGGTCACACTCAGAGGCGTTTGGTGGTCTTGCAATAATTTCCATTCTACAAAGAACTTGTCAAACTCCTCTGTAAGAAATGAAATGATAACACAGAACAACTATAACATGACCTCAAAAAGCTTTTGCTAGATTCATGAACTTGGCACTGTTTTCCAGAGGTATCAACCCAGGTCCAAATTTGATTTTGAACTGGTCTGAAATCCAGAGTCCACTGCTACTGGGTCAGGAGGTGCCACAGAGCAGATGGTAGCAAAATAGTCGTAAAAAGTTATGTTCAGTGGGAGGCTGGGCATTTCCCTTTGGAATAAGAGTCCTTGTTAGTTTGCTTCTCTTCAGTCTTAATGTGGGAGAGAGTTATGGGAACATAATAAAATCATTGTGTTCAATCAGGCTGGATGCAGTTATTGCCCCAAAAGTAAGCACTTAATTTCCTTCCTACAATTTCCAAGCAATGACCAAGACACATCGCTAGCAAGACCCAACACATACTTATGTGTTCAGACAAAATTCTTTCAATATAAATAGAAGAAAAGCATTGGGAAGTGGGGAGCATGAGGAGAGGGTCAAACATACTCACTTCAACCCCAGGTCCTCAGCATCATATCCACTCTCAACCCTGACTGCTCACTGCCTCTTACCGGCAAGAGGCCCCCACTCTCCCCGAGGCTGAAGGAGAGGCAGGTTCCTGGATAGACCCCATATGGATCCACACTATCCCAATATAAGATCATGACAAAGACCCAGGTTTAAATATCAGTGTCCTCTAGTTTCAGTTGAAGGCCATATCCCATGAACACACCAGATAGATGGTTCTTCCATACATACAGAACACACACTTCACACAACACAAAATAATTCCAGTATGGGACTGTGTTCGGGTTTGGAGTGAGTGACGCTGTGTGGGTGTGTGTGTGCGCCCATGTGCACCAAAGTTAGGAGACACATCCCTGGACTGCTTCCCCAGAACTCTGTCCCTTCTTGCTCGTCCTCTTGGTAGGTCTGGCTCTCCCTGGCACACGCGGGACTTTGGCCACGTCCCCGGCCACCTGAGGTGGGAGCATCCCAGCTGCAGTGGTGAGCAGGTCGACGGTCTGTTGAGGATGATTCTTCGGCATCTCAGGTCTGTATTTGGAGTGGTGAAGGATGACTGCGTTCGCAGGAAGAGCAATTTCTCTTCCCTTGTCATTGAGTTCAGGCTTAGGGCGGTTGCATTCTTGGAGGCATCTCCACTGGTCTAATGTCATTTGTTGTCTGGAGGTCTCTTCCCCACGCTCCTCCAACTCAGGATGGTTCACGGAGGGATCGGTTGCCGGCTCTCCTGAGGCCTCACCCACCACCGTGGGGTCTGCCTCGGGAGATGCGAGTCCTCCCTCCTCGACTGACTCCCTCCCAAGGTCTCTCTCCAGATCAGTCTTCTGCATATAAAAGAGGACATAGGCAGGTTGGCGCAGCGCGCAAGTCACATCACAGGCACTGACCTTAGCATCATCCATTTTATACCACTGGCCATTTCCTGCCTTTACAAAACAGAAGTAATGTCCGCTGTGGCAACTCCTCCCAGCGTGCACCAGCACGGCATAGAGCACATAAACCAAGGGTCCTGCCCTCTGCTCAGACAGGTAGTGTTGCATGTCAAGGCGCTCAGGATATTGCACCTCTTTAGTCATTTTGTTGCCTGTCAAGTCTGAGAATCGTCTCAAGACCAGGATGAGGACCTTCGGGGAAGTGTGCAAAGTCAACACCTTGGACGCAGGCACCTTCTCCAGACACTTACTACAATGGTAGGCATTTTCACCTTCCAGCAGTTCGGGCTTCATCAACTGCTCCAAAGCTTGGCTGATGCTGTGAGCAGCCGCGATGTCCAGGCTGATGTCCAGGTAAGGTTCCAGAGTGCTCGAAATGCCTTGGCAGTGGAGACACTGGATTTGAGACCTCCAGTACCCCCCAAAGAGTTGCTGGATGAGGGTGCTGTCCTGAGGACACTCAGGGTCTGAGAGCTTGTCCTCAGGCAAGCATGCTTGCTGCATTGCATCCAGAATGAACATGAGATACTCATGGGCATCTTCCTGCTTGTGTCTGTGGAAGGCGGCGAGCAGGAGTGGCAGGGGCCGGAGCACACGTCCAGGATGGCAGAGAACCCGCGTCAGGTGAGCCTGCAGGGTACACAGCATGCAGGATGTCTGCCTCCTACAGGTGGTCCCGTGCTGCTGGGACAGCATGTAGCTGGCGAGGGGCTCTGTGTAGGTCAGACACTGTAGGGTCGCATTCACATAGCAAGTGTTGCCCATGTTCTGAAGCCCGGCTCCCACCTGGGAAAGGCTCTTCCAACTCAGAGGTGTCTTGGTGGGAGGCAGCCCTGCTGATGCGGGAGCCAACGGGTCAGTTGGGGAGGAGAGTGTCTTTGATGCAGGGGATGTCGTCTCAGGCACAGAGGGTCCTCCGTGGACTTCAGCCCCGGCTCTCCTTGACCAGCATGACTGGGGTTTGGGAGAGGCGCTGAACTGAGGCTCCTCTGAGGGGTGGAGGTGGGCAGCCTCCATGTCTGCAGAAACAGTGTCCACAAGATACATTCAACCAGGAGCTTCGGGTCTCAAAGTGATGCTCCTCTCACTGTGCCAGTTTCCAAATGGCAGATAATGACCCTCAACTCCACCTTTTATGGCTTTTGGGCCCTGGGATAAGGCACAAAGTCCTCTAATCCACTCTAATTGCTAGATTGGATTATGGGATTTGGGTGTGGTCCCTCTCTGAGGGAGACCATTCAGGTCAGCCCAGCTCCTATTCTTGCCTCCCACAACAGGCAACTTTCAGATTATTCTCAACCTCCTTAACTGTCCCTGCACCTTTCTCAACAGAATTTGTTCAGAGTTTCTATGTTCAGAGGAAACCTTTTTGAATGTCCTTTCCTTTGAGTAACCCCAAGCAAGCCAAGGAGTGTTAGACGTTAGTGCTCTAGGACAGGGAAGATCACTTTCCCAAAGGAGCTCAGGTATCACATAGCAACTCGTTCTCCTCACCAGCAGAATGTTTGTAGCTGAAACCAATTATTTGGGAATATGGCATCCATTGCTTGGCTTCTACACTTCCATCTCTCTGGACTATGATCCCAATCTACAAAGATTGTGAATGTTTTGATGAATACCAGTTTCTGCCTAGGTGTGGCCCGGGTCCACCACAACAGGAATTCTCTCACTGGTTTAATGATTTTGGGAACCATTCCTTTGAAACTCCCTTTCCTACAAGAGTCAATATCCTAAATCCAATGTCTCATTTTACCTGTACAAGACCGCGGGACCTTGAACACAAGGCACCAAGCACCAGATGCCCCGTAACACACTGGGGCGCAACCCTCCTTCCCCCTGCCTTGGGCTCCAGGAGGCTGAAGGAGAATGTGGAACCAGGGAGTCAGCAGGGCCAGCGGCAACAGGCTGTGCTGTTGAACCAGGCTGTGAGGGAGAAGGCAGGGAGACGAAGGTGAGGAATGGGTTCGGTGACCCGAACGCCAAGGCTGATATGACAGACACCGAGTCCGTGTGCTTGCACAGTGTGCAGGGCGGCTGCGGGCAGAGCCAGGCTGGGCGAGGCAGGCAGAGGAGCTCCCAGGCTAACAGGGTCCACATTTGGGTGATGGAGCTGTCCCTGCTGATTTGGTGTGGGGTTTGTGGCTGGACACGTGTCCCTGCACCAGTGAATGTATGGAGCTTGGCACATGCCAAGGCAGACCCTTTCTGACTCTGCATGTAAGAAACTGCCTGGATGACCTGTTCAGCTCCCTGTAGTTAGGACGAGGGGCAGAGGTGGGCGTAGAGTGGCTGAGGCGGGAAAGGACCAGGTTGACCCAAACCCCGAGCAGGTGTCCGGCTGGAAGCCAGGGAAGGGAGTTCCTTCTCCTTTCCCTGCTTTGATTTCTGGTGCAGGCAAGAAGCTGAGCAGAGGAAGGCCCTGCTCCACAGGTTCCCCAGGAGACCCCGGGAGTGGCAGAAGCGCACCTGGAAGGAAGACATGGAATCTTGTGACTATGTGAGGGTGAGTGTGCGCTGCTTCCCAGGCTGTGCCCTTGGGGACTCGCTGGGCTCCATGGGCCTCCTGGGGGAAGCGGGGCTCCACTTCCTCTCTGACCAGTGGCAGTTGAGCAGGGTGGACTTTGCACCCATTTTTTCCTTGGTGCCTAAGATGCTTTGTATGGTGTGAACAGTGGCTGGTTGACATGTGAAGGTCATTGGCGGGCACTTCTGGAGCACATACCATCCTCAGAGAAGAACAGGCCTCAGTCCTTCATGACAGATTACCCCCAACCCATCCCCACTCAGGAGCTCCCACTATGACTCTGCAGCAGCAGGACTCCCATCGCCTCCAGAGCAGAGTGGATGGAAGAGCTGGTCCAATGGAGCAAGGATGGATGTGTCGCCGGACCTTCTGAAGTCAAAAGTGCATCAACATCCTGTCATGCATTTGTTCTGGAACCACCCTGGAGCCGGATTCCCCACTCCTAGGTGAAAAGTTGCCATTTCTGTCTTTCCCTGGTCTGGGGAGGTTGCAGAGTTCTTGGGAATTTGTTGGTCTCTTTCTTGCACAAATGTTCATTTTGCTTTGGTGCCGAGGCCAAACTCATGGTGTCCTGTGTGTTTTCTTTTCACACAGCATCCACACATGCCGATGCCCGTCTACACCACCAGGAGGCCTTCTATCCCAGAGCCTGCCCTGCTGATGGAACCACGTGAAGACAACCTAGTCGTGAGTGTCCAGTCCCATTCCACATCTCGTCTCAGAAGCCCTAAAGTTAGCCTCAGCCCACCTGGTGGACCTCCTGTGCCCAGGAAGTGCCGATCGCTGACACCCCTCAGCCAGCTCGCCAACCCTGTGTCAGGGCTGATAGCCTGGTTGTGCAGCAGAGAGCCAAGAGGCCCTGCAGAGTATCCTTCGAGGGTCACCAGGCTGGCTCCCAGGGCCATGGGCTGGGACACACCCAGGCACCACCCAAGTATTCCTGAGGAGAACACCCGTCCCACTGTCAGCAACACATTGGCAGACAATTCCCAAATGCCCCTCCAGACTCCAGGCAAGAAATGTGCCCAGATGCCCCTAGACAGGTCCCAGGACCCCCGAAAGAAAGTGCAATGGAGCCCCAGCCAGCACACCCGCAGGAGCATCCAGGGAGCCCCTGTGGGGATTTCAGGGAGTCTTTGCCCTCCAGGAAGCAGACGTGCCCGTGGATGCACAGCCGGGCCCCCACAGACCAGGAAGACACCCGCCCTCCGGCCAAGCAAGGGCCCCCAGCCCACACCTGCCACACTTCACCTGGGAACACTGCAGCCGTGCACCGAGCCCCCACGGCCGCCCTCTGCGCAGGCCCCCACTCAGCCCCCAAGAATGGTTTTCACCAGATTGGACAGAAGCTGCTGGAGCTCCCTGTTCCTCGCAGCTCCCTCATTCCTTCCTCCCGAGAAGCCAGGCCCTGCTCAGGGCCCTCCTGCCCCCCACATGTCGGATGGAGCCTGTGTCTGTGGCCCCTGGAGTGTCTTCCACAGTGACCTACAGGTGTCCTCATCCTCAGAAGACACTGAGAGCGAATGAGCCAGCTCCTGGCCTCGGACATTGTCCTCCACCCCACTGCACCCTCACGGGGTGACTGCGGACCTCAGGACGTAGCCCCTCCTGGACTCATGTGGGGAATCAGCACTTGCTCAGCTGCTTTGCATGGGAATTCCCGGGTCCACAGCCTGCTGCCTCTCATGCTGCTGGGGCCGTGCACAGACACTGAACCCCAAAGACACACCTTGCAGTTATCTTAAGGAAATCCGTGTGCTGTGGCAAAGGCTACTCTTCCCTCTGGAATGTCTATTTTCTCTTCAGCAAATAGATTCTCCTAGAAATGGAGGGAATTTCGAATGAGAACTTGTCACTCCAATGGAAATAGAAACTCAGACTTTAAGCTCTCATTGGCGTACACATGTCTGCATTTGGGTTTTCAGCTTCGAACAGCCCCTGTGGGCCCTGCAAATGGACATTGTGTTTTCTCCTGAGATGAGTTTTTCTTCTGTCAATGGTAGTAGCTTAGTGGGAACTGTGATTGTCGACATTTAACCCTTGCAGTTCGTTTATTCTTTAGTGTTAATTTAGAATTGTGTGTAGAGTTTTATTTCCCTTAATAAAATATTAGCACTGATGAATAGCGTGCAAGGCTCTCTTTTGATCTTGTTTTGTGGGGTTTTTATTGCTCAGCATTTCTGAACCTCTCCATAGTTATATTAATTCCTGCAGCCATAATTACTTGAGAGGAGAGAGCAGCTTGATAGGTTCAGGGGATACGTAGACATTGAGGGTCTCCTGCACACCCAGTGTTCTGCGTGAAGTACTACCCAGGCAACATCGATCCCTGAGCATCCAGCGTGGGTTCCATGTGCCCCACAAGGGGCCGCGGTCGCACATGGTCTGCAATGGGATGAGTTGACGGTTGCCCTCTATACATATCCCGAACTCACTTCAATGCTGGATCATGATACGTCTTTTCTGAGGCCTGGGCATGGAGATTTTTCACCCTCCAGATGATTTCCCAAGGAGGCAGTGTTTGACAAGTGGGCACGTAGTGGTCCAATAGCTCGAGACCTTGGACCGGTTGCTTCCCTCTGACTCTCTCTTTCTCTGTCCCTCATACTCAGGCAAATCTCTGATGTGGGCTCATGGAAATAAAACCATACAACAGCATGTGAAACCAAACCAAATGAAACCAAATCAAATGACCCCAAACCAAACCAAACCAAAGCACATCCATAGTCGTGATAAGAGAATTTCTTTTTTTAGGGGAAACAACTGACTGCTCTTTCCTCACTCCAGGGTACCTGTTTAAGGGTGTTCCCTCTCTCTGTGCAGATGCCTGTAGGTGGAGGGTAGAGGAGCTCCTCCATGAGCACACTGGGCTTTTAAAAGTCAGAGGGCAGTACAGAAGTCATGATGTGGGATCCTTCTCCCATACCCAATACCTAAGGAACTCCCACTCAGGCAATCATTATGTGACCCGGATCACAGTCTGGTTCCTTGAGCCACAGACCCTGGCCTCATCCCATGAATACTGCCCTATTGCTATCTCATGGCCTCTGAGGAAAATACAGCTTCCTGGGCTCTCATGGGATGTGTGCAGTAATAGAAATGTTCCCTACTTCTTGGAAGCCTATGAAGATCCCAGAGGTCCAAGGGTGGGAAGGCCTATCCTCACAGGGCATGTATCCTGGATGACCTTCTCCCACCTGTGCTACCCACACTTGAGCAAGTCCACCCACCTGTTTCCGTTCCATACGGGAGGTCACAGGAAGGAGCCTTGCATCATGAGCTGAGGCCAGTAGAGGACTACGCTGGGCAGCCCAAGTTGTTCCTAGGCTTCCAGGAGGACCCCACTTTGTGCAGTTGCTCAGGCTGGCAGGTGTGCATTTGCTAGAGCTGCAGAGGCACGATGAATATTGACAGAAGGTCTGGGGACGTGTATTCCCACCTTGCAACTCTAATGTTGCCACAGCTGGACACTGCCTGCTGAGGAAAGGTGAAAAATCCTTCCTGTGCTGTGCTTCCAATGCTCTGCAGTCCTGCTCATCCCCTGTGCAGCCCCTGCACCTGGGGAAACCATGGCTTTCATTGGAAGCCTGGAGGCCCTACTGGGAGGTAAATATTGGTTTGGAAAAGAGTAGATCAGGTTGTGACCCTCTAAGTGCCAGTAAGTTTCTGATAATATTGCCCTGAGAGTAATGGGTCCTCCTGCTACACCCCTGGCCAGGACCTTCCAAGCAGGGAAGGAGGGCTGAGGAATAGCTCTCACGAGCAATGTTACTCCCTATCTATTTCTCCATCGACTGTGTGTCCATCTATCGCTGAAGAGCCTCCCTGTCATCCAGCTCTCCTGCATAATCTCTCCATCATACACCTAGAAATTTCTCATTCCTCACAATGAACATATTCACTTTCACATAATAGGAGATGAGATGACTTTCCTGCCACTGTGCACCGGATTTCACAGAAACTACTAAGGCAGGACTGTCTTGGCCCAGTACATGGTAGTTTTTAAACGTAACTGTCTTGTGTTTTCAAATGACTTAGCCTGTGAATAAATCCATTGAAAATGACATTGGCACAGGCATGTTGACTCCTCTCTCTCCTAGAAAGTCCTGCCTGCAAGGCTGCTGCTTCCTGGTGAATAGCTCCATGTCCAAGAGAAGAGAAAAAGCGAATACAGGAGCCCCCGTTTGGACAAACACGACAATGTCCTCCAGTAACCTGGTCATGAACATGTCTGCACGTGGCCTGGCCCAGAGCCTGATCCTTTGTCCTCCTGAGCGCTTGCCCCATGGCCCATAGCCTTCCCCATCGCTGTGACAGTCAGCACACACTTGCTGCACTGGAGCTTCAGTTCTGTGAAAGCAAGCGTTCCAGAAGACATAGGACAACCACCCCCTTCTGGACTCATCTAAATAGCACATGAGATAGTTAACATGCGTGTCAACATAGATATCATTAAATTTGGAATACTTTGTGTGGAGTCAGTCTTCTTGGATGTGTAACTCATGAATCGAAGGGTGAGGAAAAGAATGGTTTTCTGAAATAGCTGCAGTTTTGAACACCTGACCCAGGGTCACAGGGCACAGAGGGTCACATTCGGGAGCAAATCCACAACCCCAGACTCAGAATCACAACAGGAGTCCAGACGTAGACCTTCTGCCTCCGACCTTCTTCCATGCAGACCTTCCTCCCTGGGAAACACTCACAGTCAAACACACACACACACACACACACACACACACACACACAAACACACACACACAAATAAAATAATATTGTTGAATTGGAAAGACAAATAGTTTTCCAGACGTTTTCTTACCCCATCACTTTTTGCTACAATGTTGTTCCACATTATGGAGCAAACAACTCATATCTAACACATATTACAGAAGAGGACAAGTGGTTAGTTACTTGGATGTGTCTGTGGATTACTCTGGAAAGAGAAATGATGCAACATGTTAATACATCTTTTTTTTTTTGAGGAGCATAATTAACACTCATCTGATAACGCATAATTTTCTCTTGACAAATTTCAGCAAGAACAGCATTCTATTTTAACATTAATCCTTTCAAACATGACTCCATGTGTTTGATGGAAACCGGAAGGACAAGGAGATACTTGCCTTCCCTAAATGCATCTTTTCTACTCATGATATTAAATGAGATATTAAATTGTCTGACCATAGTCACATCAATGCTCTTATAAAAAGAAGTGTTATTTCTGTGAGTGAATATTTCCTTTAGAAATGTGGGTGTTTAGGATGACTGCAAAGGGCAAGACCAAATTCACTGACTTGGCATCAGTAATTGCTCAAATATTGGTCCATGTGAGGGCACCTTCTGGTGTGCCCACAACCAGTGTCACCCTGCCAGTGATTGTGTTGTTATTATCCAAAGCCTTGACTGAGCTGCATATACATGTGGGAAGAAAATTTCCTGGAAAACCTCGAGATTGTAATACCATTGCCTGAGCTACCTCCAAATCTTTCACCTGAGCTCAGAGCCCAGGGTCCAGCAGTTTTCAAAGTGGCGTCCCCGCGGGGAATTCGAAGTCCCCAGATATTCTGTAATTACCCACTGTCCCCTTAGGGCCCTAGGAAATGCTCACACTGCAGCTCAAGCCATGGAGGTGCAGACCTCCCTCCTATGGCACCTGAACAGTGTCAAAGCCTCCTGGAAGCTTAGGAAATGAGTCTGGTTGCCAACGTCGCCCTGCTGCTCCAAGGGTTCCTTGCACGATGCCCCGTGGTGATGTCCCTGGACAGCATGAAGCCAAGAGGGTGGACTTCCTGAGGTGTGGGTGGAGCGCACTGCAGAAACTCCCGTGGGAGCTGCGAGCAGCAATCATGCAGGGAGCTGCGAGGATGCTAATGAATGTCCTCATGAGACCACTTCAGTCACTATGAGCGTGGGCATGTGTGTGTGTCTCTGTGACCAGAGATAGGGAAATAGCAATTGGCTTCTCCTCAGAATTGAAAGAGGTCAGGTGACTGTGCACACACCTTGCAGCAGCTGAAGGAAGACAACCATAACACTGCCACAGACCCAAATTCCATCTGCAGGAAAGATACCTTTAAAAAGGGAAGATAGAATAAACATATATTCAGGGCAAAGATAATTGAAAGTATTTTTCTCTAGGAGAGATTCCCTACAGTAACTATAAAAGGAAATTCTTCAGGCTGAAGGGAAATACCAGAAGGAAATGTGGTTTTCAAGGAAAATGCAAAACATCAGAAAAGATAAATATCAGTGTAAGTACTTAAAAAAATACATTGTCTTTTAATTTATTTGAAATTTATGTGACTTCTTAAAGCAAAATCTGTAACATTGCCTTGTGGGGTTATACTGTATGTGGATGTGATACATACAAAAAATATAGCAGAAAGACTATGAGAATAGGAAGAAATAGGTCTACCTATATGATTACAAGCCTTCCAAATTTTAAGGAGAATGGATTAACATCAACCCTAAGTTGGATGTGTATTGATAATACCAGTGAAGCCATTAATTATAATACATATATTATAATGCAAATTTTGACAAAAATATCCCAGTAATCGGAAGAAGATAAGAGAGAGAGAACAGAGGGACAAAATCAAGGAGAACAAAGACGTCAAAAATACTCAATTGATAGACCAACATCCTACTAATCTATCATTAATTACATAAAAAGGTTAAGGGACTGAATATTCTCCTTAAACAACAGAGGTAATCCTATGGATTAAATAGGAAAACAAAACTACATGTTATCCATAAAGGAATTTTCTCTCCAAACATTTTTTTCCTTTGAGATAATTATAGACTCACAATAAGTTCCAAAAATGGTACAGAGAGGTCTTAGGCACCCATCACCCAGCCTACTGCAATGGGGACATTGTCCATAATTGTGAATTGTCAAAACTAGGAAATAAAGTGGCAGAGTAACCTCAGATCACAAATTATAAGGAAAGCATTAAATATAAAAAGACAAAGAAAGCCTGAAAACACATGAATGGAAAAACATAAACTAAGAAAATATCTAGAGTAAGGAGGCTGGAGTGCCAATATTCATTTCAGATAAAAAAGAAGGTTATCAAATGGAGAGTGGGATGCTGCATAACACTTTTACACAATAACTGGATGGATTAAAATGGGGAAACACAGTTCTACAATGAGAGCAGAAGATTCTGATGTCAATCTTTCCAGCAAAGGGTAGAACGAAAATTAACAAACACGGGTTTGATGTAAACAACACTACCACCACGTTGAGTGAATTGGTATTTATGGAATACAACCCAAAATGACTGCAAAACACACATACACACCTTTTTCAAGTACCTATGACACATTCATCAACACAGATCACATGCTGGGCTATAAGACACATATACTTTTGTTGAACTACTGATTTCTCTCTTCAGTGTGTCAGTTCCCACTTCATGTATTTCGTGGCTCTTGTTAGGTTTGTACACGCTAATAATGGTCATGTGTTCTTAAGCGGTTGACTTGTCTATCACTATACAGCATTCTCTTGTCTCTGGCTCCATCATATTTTTCCATCCTTCTACTTTTGACCTCTTCATTTCATTGAATCCAGCGTGTCCCTTTCACACAGGCACACAGCATATAGTTGGATCTTTAAAAAAAAATTTAAAAACCATTCTCTTAGACTCTAACTGGAATATTTAATTCATTTGCATTTAATACCATAATTGATGAGGTAGGATTTACATCCGCCATTTGCTATTATAGTTTTCTTTTTTATTATTATGCTTTTATTTATCTATGGGAGGGTGGGAGAGAGAGAGAGAGAGCTAAAGTGGAGGGTGGGGAGGGACAGTGGGAGAGAGAGAATTCCAATAAGGCTCTGTGTTGGGCTCAGATTCACAATCCTGAGATCATGCCCTGAGCCAAAATCAAGAGTCAGAAGCTTAACCAGCTAAGCCACCAGGTGCCCCTGCTATTTATTTCCTAAATTTCTCCTCCTCCCCCCTTTCCTGCATTACTGACTTCTTTTGTGTTAAACAGATATTTCCTGAGGTACCATTTGAATTTCCTTGTCAAATATCAGTGACTCTTGATCCTGTCATATTTTTTATACTCTCACATCTATTCAGTGAATCTTTTTCAGGTATTTTAACTTTCAATATCAATATTTCTTTCTATTTTCTGTTCTCTACTGATAATTCCCTTGTTTAATTATGGCACTATGTATGTTTATGTTGTAAATGAATTTGCAATTAATTTTAAACAACTAGATTCCAATGGTGAGCAAAGCATTATTCTGTATAGCTTGGTTTTCTCCTCTTTCTTTTCTGCTGTTAGACAGAAGTAGGAGTTTTGAAGTACAAGAGACACTCTGGGTGGCCCTGAAGGAGAAATCTGCCATTTTATGCAAAGAGCCACAGGTCAGGGAATGCCAGGCAACTTCTGTGTGCTCAGCATAATACCTGGCCGACATCCTGCAAGAAGACAGCAACCCACTGCAGCCCAACAACCACAGGTGACACAATTTTTCCCAACAGCCCCAGGGGGATGCAAGGGGATCTCTTGCCTCAGATTAGATCAAAGTCCCAGCTGACCCCATGCTGTCAGTCTCCTGAAACACTGAGCACGGGGTCCAGATACACCATGCCTGGACTTTGGACCCACAGAACTGCGAGAGAGGGTGTGCTGCTTTAAGCAGCTAACTTTTGTGGTACTTTGTGACACACTGAAATAAATGAGTCCAGCAGTCTTCCAAAGTAGATCTTTTTGGGGGAGCACATTTATGTGTTCTTGCAAGGTTTCTGTTGGTTCGTGGCATTGCACAGTTTCATGAATGGTTGATGTTCTTTCTAGTTGATCTTATGAATTTCCCTCCACCCAAGCAATGTATCCAAAAATGACTTACTACTGAGTCCCTTTGATTGAGCAGGTCACATTATTTGGGAATACTCCCTTTAGGATGGTTTCAGCTCAGTGATCTTTTTTTTTTTAATTTTTATTTATTCAATCATGAGAGACAGAGAGAGAGAGAGGCAGAGAAACAGGCAGAGGGAGAAGTAGGCTCCATCCAGGGAGCCACAGTGAGGTCCCAATCCCAGCTCACTAACACATTTTCCAAGGAAATTTGTCCTCTGCCTTCTCTAGCTTTCTTTTATACTCTCAAGGCATAGACACAAGGTTAAGTGTCTCAGAGCACATTTTGTGGTCAACTTCTTTGCTTTTCTTATCCCTGGGGTTCAGTACTTCAATTGGGAATATGAAAGAAGATGATTCTTAACGTTTTGTCCTCTGCCATTTGGGAATTCAGCACAAACTGATCAATCTTGTTCTACAGACACTGTCATTCCCTTTCCGTTATTGTGAGGGGGTTTTGAAATGGACCCCGCATCAAGAAGGGACAATACAGAGGAGGGGCAAGATGACGGGAGAGGAGGGTCTCCAAATCACCTGTCTCCACCAAATTACCTAGAAAACCTTCAAATTATCCTGAAAATCTATGAATTCGGCCTGAGAATTAAAAAGAGAACACCTGGAATGCTACAGTGAGAAGAGTTTGCGCTTCTATCAAGGTAGGAAGACGGGGAAAAAGAAATAAAGAAACAAAGGCCTCCAAGGGAGAGGGGCCCCGCGAGGAGCCGGGCTGAGGCCGGGGCGAGTGTCCCCAGGACAGGAGAGCCCCGTCCCGGAGGAGCAGGAGCTGCACCGACCTTCCTGGGCGGAAAGGGGCTCGCAGGGAGGTGGGGCAGGACCCAGGAGGGCGGGGATGCCCTCGGGCTCCCGGGGACACTAACAGACACCTGCACCACGGGAGAGTGCGCCGAGCTCCCTAAGGGCTGCAGCGCGCACGGGGGGACCCGGAGCAGCTCGGGGGGGCTCGGGGGCGGCTCCGCAGAGGGAGCTTCGCGGCCCCGGGAGCGTGAATCCAACAGCGCAGGCTCCGGAGCACAGGGCGCCGGGACACAGCCCAGGATCCGGCCTCCCCCCGGGACAGGCAGAGGCCGGGAGGGCCCAGGACAGCGAGGACGCTCCTGCCCCGAGCTGAGCAGATCAGTGGCCCTGCCCGGAGCCTCCAGGCCCTGCAGACGGAGAGCTCCGGAGTTCCTGCGGGGGCTGAATCCAGGTTTCCAGAGCTGACCCCGCCACTGGGGTTGTTGTTCCTGGGACCTCACGGGGTAAACAACCCCCACTGAGCCCTGCACCAGGCAGGGGCACAGCAGCTCCCCCAACTGCTAACACCTGAAAATCAGCACAGCAGGCCCCTCCCCCAGAAGACCAGCTAGACTGACTGACAACTTCCAGGGGAAGCCAAGGGACTTAAAGTACACAGAATCAGAAGATACTCCCCCGTGGTTCTTTTTTTTGTTTTGTTTTGCTTTTTGATTTGTTTCCTTCCCCCACCCCCCTTTTTTCTCCTTTCTTTCTTTTTCTTTCTCTTTTTCTTCTTTTTTTTTTTTCGTTTTTTTTCTTCCTTTTTTTTCTCTTTCTCTTTTCTTTCCTTCTTTCTCTCCTCTCTTTTTCTCCTTTTCCCAATACAACTTGCTTTTGGCCACTCTGCACTGAGCAAAATGACTAGAAGGAAAACCTCACCTCAAAAGAAAGAATCAGAAACAGTCTTCTCTCCCACAGAGTTACAAAATCTGGATTACAATTCAATGTCAGAAAGCCAATTCAGAAGCACTATTATACAGCTACTGGTGGCTCTAGAAAAAAGCATAAAGGACTCAAGAGACTTCATGACTGCAGAATTTAGAGCCAATCAGGCAGAAATTAAAAATCAATTGAATGAGATGCAATCCAAACTAGAAGTCCTAACGACGAGGGTTAACGAGGTGGAAGAATGAGTGAGTGACATAGAAGACAAGTTGATAGCAAAGAGGGAAACTGAGGAAAAAAGACACAAACAATTAAAAGACCATGAAGATAGATTAAGGGAAATAAACGACAGCCTGAGGAAGAAAAACCTACGTTTAATTGGTTTTCCCAAGGGTGCCGAAAGGGCCAGAGGGCCAGAATATGTATTTGAACAAATTCTAGCTGAAAACTTTCCTAATCTGGGAAGGGAAGCAGGCATTCAGATCCAGGAAATAGAGAGATCCACCCTAAAATCAATAAAAACCGTTCAACACCTCGACATTTAATAGTGAAGCTTGCAAATTCCAAAGATAAAGAGAAGATCCTTAAAGCAGCAAGAGACAAGAAATCCCTGACTTTTATGGGGAGGAGTATTAGGGTAACAGCAGACCTCTCCACAGAGACCTGGCAGGCCAGAAAGGGCTGGCAGGATATATTCAGGGTCCTAAATGAGAAGAACATGCAAACAAGAATCCTTTATCCAGCAAGGCTCTCATTCAAAATGGAAGGAGACATAAAGAGCTTCCAAGACAGGCAGCAACTAAAAGAATATGTGACCTCCAAACCAGCTCTGCAAGAAATTTTAAGGGGGACTCTTAAAATTCCCCTTTAAGAAGAAGTTCAGTGGAACAATCCACAAAAACAAGGACTGAATAGTTATCATGATGACACTAAATTCATATCTCTCAATAGTAACTCTGAATGTGAACGGGCTTAATGACCCCATCAAAAGGCACAGGGTTTCAGACTGGATAAAAAAGCAGGACCCATCTATTTGCTGTCTACAAGAGACTCATTTTAGACAGAAGGACACCTACAGCCTGAAAATAAAAGGTTGGAGAACCATTTACCATTCGAATGGTCCTCAAAAGAAAGCAGGGGTAGCCATCCTTATATCAGATAAACTAAAATTTACCCCAAAGACTGTAGTGAGAGATGAAGAGGGACACTATATCATACTTAAAGGATCTATCCAACAAGAGGACTTAACAATCCTCAATATATATGCCCCGAATGTGGGAGCTGCCAAATATATAAATCAATTATTAACCAAAGTGAAGAAATACTTAGATAAAAATACACTTATACTTGGTGACTTCAATCTAGCTCTTTCTATACTCGATAGGTCTTCTAAGCACATCTCCAAAGAAACGAGAGCTTTAAATGATACACTGGACCAGATGGATTTCACAGATATCTACAGAACTTTACATCCAAACTCAACTGAATACACATTCTTCTCAAGCGCACATGGAACTTTCTCCAGAATAGACCACATATTGGGTCACAAATCGGGTCTGAACCGATACCAAAAGATTGGGATTGTCCCCTGCATATTCTCAGACCATAATGCCTTGAAATTAGAACTAAATCACAACAAGAAGTTTGGAAGGACCTCAAACACGTGGAGGTTAAGGACCATCCTGCTCAAAGATGAAAGGTCAACCAGGAAATTAAGGAAGAATTAAAAAGATTCATGGAAACTAATGAGAATGACGATACAACCATCCAAAATCTTTGGGATGCAGCTAAAGCAGTCCTAAGGGGGAAATACATCACAATACAAGCATCTGTTCAAAAACTGGAAAGAACTCAAATACAAAAGCTAACCTTACACATAAAGGAGCTAGAGAAAAAACAGCAAATAGATCCTACACCCAAGAGAAGAAGGGAATTAATAAAGATTCGAACAGAACTCAACGAAATCGAGACCAGAAGAACTGTGGAACAGATCAACAGAACCAAGAGTTTGTTCTTTGAAAGAATTAATAAGATAGATAAACCATTAGCCAGTCTTATTAAAAAGAAGAGAGAGAAGACTCAAATTAATAAAATCATGAATGAGAAAGGAGAGATCAGCACCAACACCAAGGAAATACAAACGATTTTAAAAACATATTATGGGCAGCTATACGCCAATAAATTAGGCAATCTAGGAGAAATGGACGCATTCCTGGAAAGCCACAAACTACCAAAACTGGAACAGGAAGAAATAGAAAACCTTAACAGGACAATAACCAGGGAGGAAATTGAAGCAGTCATCAAAAACCTCCCAAGACACAAGAGTCCAGGGCCAGATGGCTTCCCAGGGGAATTCTATCAAACGTTTAAAGAAGAAACCATACCTATTCTCCTAAAGCTGTTTGGAACGATAGAAAGAAATGGAGTACTTCCAAATTCGTTCTATGAGGCCAGCATCACCTTAATTCCAAAACCAGACAAAGACCCCACCAAAAAGGAGAATTACAGACCAATATCCCTAATGAACATGGATGCAAAAATTCTCAACAAGATACTGGCCAATAGGATCCAACAGTACATTAAGAAAATTATTCACCATGACCAAGTAGGATTTATCCCTGGGACACAAGGCTGGTTCAACACCCATAAAACAATCAATGTGATTCATCATATCAGCAAGAGAAAAACCAAGAACCATATGATCCTGTCATTAGATGCAAAGAAAGCATTTGACAAAATACAGCATCCATTTCTGATTAAAACTCTTCAGAGTGTAGGGATAGAGGGAACATTCCTCGACATCTTAAAAGCCATCTATGAAAAGCCCACAGCAAATATCATTCTCAATGGGGAAGCACTGGGAGCCTTTCCCCTAAGATCAGGAACAAGACAGGGATGTCCACTCTCACCAGTGCTATTCAACATAGTACTGGAAGTCCTAGCCTCAGCAATCAGACAACAAAAAGACATTAAAGGCATTCAAATTGGCAAAGAAGAAGTCAAACTCTCCCTCTTCGCCGATGACATGATACTCTACATAGAAAACCCAAAAGTCTCCACCCCAAGATTGCTAGAACTCATACAGCAATTCGGTAGCGTGGCAGGATACAAAATCAATGCCCAGAAATCAGTGGCATTTCTATACACTAACAATGAGACTGAAGAAAGAGAAATTAAGGAGTCAATCCCATTTACAATTGCACCCAAAAGCATAAAATACCTAGAAATAAACCTAACCAAAGATGTAAAGGATCTATACCCTCAAAACCATAGAACACTTCTGAAAGAAATTGAGGAAGACACAAAGAGATGGAAAAATATTCCATGCTCATGGAGTGGCAGAATTAATATTGTGAAAATGTCAATGTTACCCAGGGCAATATACATGTTTAATGCAATCCCTATCAAAATACCATGGCCTTTCTTCAGAGTTAGAACAAATTATTTTAAGATTTGTGTGGAAGCAGAAAAGACACCGAATAGCCAGGGGAATTTTAAAAAAGAAAACCATATCTGGGGGCATCACAATGCCAGATTTTTTGGTTGTACTACAACGCTGTGGTCATCAAGACGGTGTGGTACTGGCACAAAAACAGACACATAGATCAGTGGAACAAAATAGAGAATCCAGAAGTGGACCCAGAACTTTATGGTCAACTAATATTCGATAAAGGAGGAAAGACTATCCATTGGAAGAAAGACAGTCTCTTCAATAAATGGTGCTGGGAAAACTGGACATCCACATGCAGAAGAATGAAACTAGACCACTCCCTTTCACCATACACAAAGATAAATTCAAAATGGATGAAAGATCTAAATGTGAGACAAGATTCCATCAAAATCCTAGAGAAGAACACAGGCAACACCCTTTTTGAACTCGGCCATAGTAACTTCTTGCAAGATACATCCACGAAGGCAAAAGAAACAAAAGCAAAAATGAACTATTGGGACTTCATCAAGATAAGAAGCTTTTGCACAGCAAAGGATACAGTCAACAAAACTAAAAGACAACCTACAGAATGGGAGAAGATATTTGCAAATGACATATCAGATAAAGGGCTAGTTTCCAAGATCTCTAAAGAACTTATTAAACTCAACACCAAAGAAACAAACAATGCAATCATGAAATGGGCAAAAGTCATGAAGAGAAATCTCACAGAGGAAGACATAGACATGGCCAACATGCATATGAGAAAATGCTCTGCATCACTTGCCATCAGGGAAATACAAATCAAAACCACAATGAGATACCACCTCACACCAGTGAGAATGGGGCAAATTAACAAGGCAGGAAACAACAAATGTTGGAGAGGATGCAGAGAAAAGGGAACCCTCTTACACTGTTGGTGGGAATGTGAACTGGTGCAGCCACTCTGGAAAACTGTGTGGAGGTTCCTCAAACAGTTAAAAATAGACCTGCCCTACGACCCAGCAATTGCACTGTTGGGGATTTACCCCAAAGATATAAATGCAATGAAACGCCGGGACACCTGCACCCCGATGTTTATAGCAGCAATGGCCACGATAGCCAAACTGTGGAAGGAGCCTCGGTGTCCAACGAATGATGAATGGATAAAGAAGATGTGGTTTATGTATACAATGGAATATTACTCAGCTATTAGAAATGACAAATACCCACCATTTGCTTCAACGTGGATGGAACTGGAGGGTATTATGCTGAGTGAAGTAAGTCAATCGGAGAAGGACAAACATTATATGTTCTCATTCATTTGGGGAATATAAATAATAGTGAAAGGGAATATAAGGGAAGGGAGAAGAAATGTGTGGGAAATATCAGAAAGGGAGACAGAACGTAAAGACTGCTAACTCTGGGAAACGAACTAGGGGTGGTAGAAGGTGAGGAGGGTGGGGGGTGGGAGTGAATGGGTGACGGCATTGGGGGTTATTCTGTATGTTAGTAAATTGAACACCAATAAAAAATAAATTAAAAAAAAAGAAAAAGCACATGTCACGTGAGCAGCTGTATGGGAGCTCAGATTCCCTGCACAACTTACACAGTGTCCCTACTGGGTATTCAATTCCTTCTGCCATAGTCATTTCTAGGATATCTAGAAGCAGAGTATGTCTTCCTGGGATGGAGGCAGTCTACTTTCTAATTTCAATAACATTCCTTCCCAATGTGTGATTGTTTTCATGTCTCCAAATTAATAGTTTCAGATATATAACAAAAGGTAAAGATGGTGCTGTTTATACTGTAGGCAGGTCAACGATAGGCCACATGCAACGATAGACCACAGCCATGTGGCTGTGGAGTTTCAAGATTTTAGGTGCAAAGATAAAAGAAACCTGAGGCTGATCCATTCTGTAAGAAATATCAATGAATAATGGGTTTAATTCTGGAATTCAGGGTGATGTGGACAACGAGTTTTTCTTTAGAACAAAGATTAAGCTGAAGAGAGTAAAGGTATTTTGAGATAAATGATTGAAAAAAGTTTTTGGTGACAGATGTTCTCAAGAGAAATAATACAAAGAACTGGCAGTCACTCCCAAAGGGAACTTGTTCTTGGAAAATACAGCTTTGAGGAGGAGAAAGAACACATATTGCTGTCGTATACCTGAGATAATGCCATGCTGAAGAAACACTGAACCTGTTCTACCCCAGTTAGGACTCAGACCAACAGAAAGGAATTGCACAGCCTTAGATTTCTGCTCAAAGTAAGAGGAAATTTTTAATAGAGTCCAAAGTTGAACTGGGGATATTGTAACAGACTACTGAAGTTCATCAGGCATCTAGCCAATCAACTGACATGGAATACTCATAAGGTGTTTAAATACTTAATTGAGGCAGATAATAAGAATGAGAATGATGATTAAAAAAACAATGATAAGCAGACAATAATAATATTGTACTTTCTCAGGCACAGAGGATGTGCCTGGCTTTGTTTAAGCAGATTATAGAAAGAGAGGGATTGTTAAACCTTCCCAAACAGTTATTTCTCATGTCAAACAATGAGTAATGGGATCTCTGGACAACACGAGGAGACTCAGCAAAAGACATCATTCCTAGGCCCCATGTCTCTGTATGGTTGCTCAATTTAGAGCTAATGGCAATAAAAATGGGGTCATAGTTTGACGATATTCATGATGTAATATTCATTTTGTCAATTAAAACTTTCAGTTAAACACGGAGATATCATAAAGAGCATCCTACACAAAAATTTTTTTAGACTCCATGGTTTCAGAATAAATATCCTAAAACATGGTGGCATAAGAGATGACACTTTTATTCTCTCAGTGTCCAGGGACGACAAGTGAACATCAAGTATTCAGCAGGGCCCCAGGGCTTGTGCAGCCCAGTCACTGACCAAGGCCTTGCAAAATTTCTCTTGGCCTCTGTTTAGTAAAGAAGACAAATGGACTTAGGTTTTCACCTTTCCTAAGGCTTATTCAAATTCATAAACTGGAAATGGTCATGGTCACAGTAGGAATTAATTGTCTTGTCGAATCAAAAATCTTTCAGCAGAGACTACCAATTCTGTAAACAGAATAAGCCATAATGACACTTCCAAACCACGAGCTAACCCCGTGCCTACCTCCCTGCATCTACAACTGCCAAAACCATAATGTGTAAAAAAGGTGCAAGCCTACGACATACTCCAATTAAGTCAAAAGTATATAAAGAATATTGGTGTAGAATTACCTGAGGAAAAATTAAAATTAGGCATAATAACACTGGATTTAAGATATAGACCTGTCAGAAAGGAGCTTTAAAGGAATGTTTCCCAAAAGCATAAAACCATCCAGAGGATTTCACTTGTTGTAGACCCGAGACACACCTAGACAGACAATGATATTCATTAAGACCTTCATCATCTTTGTATATTGGATTCATAGTAGACAGAGATGAAGGTGTAGAAGCAAAGCATGGACACCATATTCCCAAATAATTGGTTACAGCTACAAACATTCTGGCTGGTGAGGATAAGGTGTTCCTATGTGATACCTGAGCTCTTTTGGGAGAATGATCTTCCCTGTCTTAGAGCACTAATGTCTAACTCTCCTTGGCTCCCTTGAGGTTACTCAAAAAGAAAAAGGACACTCATTAAGATTTCCACTGAACATAGAAACACTGAAGAAAGTCTGTTAGACATAGGTAGGGGCAGTTAGGGAGGTTGAGAAAGATCTGAAGGTGCTGTCTGTTGTGGGAGGCAAGATTAGGAGCTGGGCTGACCTGAATGGTCTCTGTCAGGGAGGGACCACACCCAAATCCCGTAATCCAATCAAGCAATTAGAGTGGATTAGAGGACTTTGTGCCTTATCCCAGGGCCCAAAAGCCATGAAAGGTGGAGGTGAGGGTCACTATCTGACATTTGGAAACTGGCACAGTGAGAGGAGCATCCCTTTGCAACCCAAAGCTCCTGGTTGAATGTATCTCGTGGACACTGTTTCTGCAGACATGGAGGCTGCCCACCTCCACCCCTCAGAGGAGCCTCAGTTCAGCGCCCCTCCCAAACCCCAGTTATGCTGGTCAAGGAGGGGCGGTGCTGAAGTCCTCGGAAGACCCTCTGTGCCCGAGAGGGCATCCCCTGCATCAAAGACGCTCTCCTCCCTGACTAACCCGTTGGCTCCCGCATCAGCAGGGCTGCCTCCCACTAAGACGCCTCTGAGTTGGAAGAGCCTTTCCCAGGTGGGAGCCGGGCTTCAGAACATGGGCAACACTTGCTATGTGAATGCGACCCTACAGTGTCTGACCTACACAGAGCCCCTCGCCAGCTACATGCTGTCCCAGCAGCACGGGACCACCTGTAGGAAGCAGACATCCTGCATGCTGTGTACTCTGCAGGCTCACCTGACGCGGGTTCTCTGCCATCCTGGACGTGTGCTCCGGCCCCTGCCACTCCTGCTCGCCGCCTTCCACAGACACAAGCAGGAAGATGCCCATGAGTATCTCATGTTCATTCTGGATGCAATGCAGCAAGCATGCTTGCCTGAGGACAAGCTCTCAGACCCTGAGTGTCCTCAGGACAGCACCCTCATCCAGCAACTCTTTGGAGGGTACTGGAGGTCTCAAATCCAGTGTCTCCACTGCCAAGGCATTTCGAGCACTCTGGAACCTTACCTGGACATCAGCCTGGACATCGCGGCTGCTCACAGCGTCAGCCAAACTTTGGAGCAGTTGATGAAGCCCGAACTGCTGGAAGGTGAAAATGCCTACCATGTAGTAAGTGTCTGGAGAAGGTGCCTGCGTCCAAGGTGTAGACTTTGCACACTTCCCCGAAGGTCCTCATCCTGGTCTTGAGACGATTCTCAGACTTGACAGGCAACAAAATGACTAAGGAGGTGCAATATCCTGAGCGCCTTGACATGCAACACTACCTGTCTGAGCAGAGGGCAGGACCCTTGGTTTATGTGCTCTATGCCGTGCTGGTGCACGCTGGGAGGAGTTGCCACAGCGGACATTACTTCTGTTTTGTAAAGGCAGGAAATGGCCAGTGGTATAAAATGGATGATGCTAAGGTCAGCGCCTGTGATGTGATTTGTGCGCTGCGCCAACCTGCCTATGTCCTCTTTTATATGCAGAAGACTGATCTGGAGAGAGACCTTGGGAGGGAGTCAGTCGAGGAGGGAGGACTCGCATCTCCCGAGGCAGACCCCACGGTGGTGGGTGAGGCCTCAGGAGAGCCGGCAACGGATCCCTCCGTGAACCATCCTGAGTTGGAGGAGCGTGGGGAAGAGACCTCCAGACAACAAATGACATTAGACCAGTGGAGATGCCTCCAAGAATGCAACCGCCCTAAGCCTGAACTCAATGTCAGGAGAAGAGAAATTGCTCTTCCTGCGAACGCAGTCATCCTTCACCACTCCAAATACAGACCTGAGATGCCGAAGAATCATCCTCAGCAGACTATCGACCTGTTCACCACTGCAGCTGGGATGCTCCCACCTCAGGTGGCCGGGGACGTGGCCAAAGTCCCGCGTGTGCCAGGGAGAGCCAGACCTACCAAGAGGATGAGCAAGAAGGGACAGAGTTCTGGGGAAGCAGTCCAGGGATGTGTCTCCTAACTTTGGTGCACATGGGCGCACACACCCACACACACAGCGTCACTCACTCACTCCAAACCCGAACACAGTCCCTACTGGAAATATTTTGTGTTGTGTGAAGTGTGTGTTCTGTATGTATGGAAGAACCATCTATCTGGTGTGTTCATGGGATAAGGCCTTCAACTGAAACTTGAGGACACTGATATTTAAACCTGGTTCATTGTCATGATCTTTTATTGGGATAGTGTGGATTTCATATGGGGTCTATCCAGGAACATGCCGGTCCTTCAGCCTTGGGGAGAGTGGGGGCCACTTGCAGTTGAGAGGCAGTGAGCAGTCAGGGTTGACAGTGGATATGATGCAGAGGACCTGGGGTTGAAGTCAGTATGTTTGACCCTCTCGTCATGCTCCCCACTTCCGAATTCTTTTCTTCTATTTATATTGAAAGAATATTTCTCTGAACATAAGAATGTATTGGGTCTTGCTAGCGATGTGTCTTGGTCATTGCTTGGAAATTGTGAGATGGAAATTAAGTGCTTATTTTCCGGCGATAACTGCATCCAGACCTGATTGAACCACAGTGATTTTATTATGTTCCCTTCACTCTCTCCCACATTAAGACTGAAGAGAAGCAAACTAACAAGGACTCTTATTCCAAAGGGAAATGCCCAGCCTCCCACTGAACATAACTTTTTATGACTATTTTGCTACCGTCTGCTCTTGGCATCTCTTGACCCAGAAGAAGTGGACTCTGGATTTCAGACCAGTTCAAATTCAAATTTGGACCTGGGTTGATACCTTGGAAAACAGTGCCAAGTTCATGAATCTAGCAAAAGCGTTTTGAGGTCAGGTTATATGTGTTCTGTGTTATCATTGCATTTCTTACAGAGGAGTTTGACAAGTTCATTGTAGAATGGAAATTATTGCATGACCAGCAAACGCCTCTGAGTGTGACCGTAGATGTGCAGTTGTAACATCACATCATAATGTTATTTTCACTCTGTATTCAAACTTGGACATGCCACCCTTACTGGAGAGTAAGGGACAATAGGATCTGTGCAGAAGAAATCAGGTTTTTTTGGAGATTTTCATGTACCTAAGACAGATTAGAGATCTAAGGTGTCAGGGTTTCTTTCATGTCTGGGAATTGTGTTTCTTTTGACCAATACAGTTTATTGTGTCGTAACGAGTGAGGGAACCTGTGTGCATGTCTTGCCAAGAGTTCCGTAAGAGGACCTGCAGGTATCCCCGTCCTCTGAAGACTGTCATAGGGAATGAGACAGCTCATGGACTTGGGGACTTGTCCTCCACAGCAGAGGAACCTGAGGAGGTGTCTGTGGGAATGAGGATATGTCCCCACCTGGACTGATGTGGTGAACCAGCAATTCCTCCACTGAACTGCATGGAAACGGTCAAGTCACAACGTGCTGGGTGTCCTGCTTTTGTGCCCCTACCCATACACTTCCACCACTACACAGATGCTGCAGTTTTTCTTTAGGTAAATCTATAGGAATGTGAAAGCGTGCTTCCCAATCGGAATGTCAAGTTTGTCTTAGTGAAATCTATTTTCTAACAAATGTAGGGAAATCATCCTGGCAATTGTAAATTGGTTGTAAACAGAAATTAACAAGTTAATCTGAAATTGTTTTATAAATGTCTGAATTTCTGATTTAGAAAAAGATCCCATCCAGAGTTCTGCAAATTACACCATGTTTTCTCCTAGAAGACATTTTCTGTACTTGTTGATATTATTTCTCTGAAATTGTTATGCAGAATATTGCATCTGCTTTATTTGTTTTTGTTCTAAAATGTTATTACGAAGTGGTGTGGTTTTTTATTCTTAATAAAAAATTCCCACATATGATTTGGTGTGCAGGCTTTTGCTCCCCAGTAGTTCAGAACCTTGAAACAGTTGTTTTATTTCCAGGCTGGCTCCTCACAGAGGCTTCTTTGCCTGTTTCCCCTGAGTGGAATTCCACAGCCACCTCTAGGTCACCTGCAGCTCAAATTTATATCCTCCCCCATGGGAATTTCTCACTCCTACTCACTGGCTCAATATAGGGGAAGCGACAGCAGCCATTTAAGAGGAAATGCAATGGGACATAGGGACATTATTCTTCAGGGTCTCTTCAATTATGAGAGCTCTGACCAGGAAGATGCTTGTATGAGAAATTAAGGGGGAGGGAGTAGATTGAACCAGAAGTACACCATCTCTGTCCAAGGCTAGCAGAGACCCCTAGGAGGGATGACGGGAGATGTTTGGATAGCACACTGTGGGGACGGTGGAGGCTGGGCAGTCAGCAGATGGATTCTCTGGTTAGGTGTCTGGACGTCAATGCTCATCCTGTCCAGGTATCCATTAGTAACTAGAGGGGTGTCTCTCTATATGAAGATCTATTAGTCATGAGGACAGTCCAAAGAATCTGCAGAGCCTCCCACAGACCAGATTCACGAGTTCTTTTTCTTTTAAAGATCGATTTATTCATTTATTTATGTATGATAGACAGAGAGAGAGAGAGGGGCAGAGACACGGGAGGAGGAAGAAGCAGGCTCCATGCCCAGAGCCTGACGTGGGACTCGATCCTGGGTTTCCAGGATCACGCCCTGGGCCAAAGGCAGGTGCCAAACCGCTGAGCCACCCAGGGATCCGCAGATGTGTGAGTTATTTCCTGGAAAAATGGAATTGCCAATCCTGGATGGAGTTCTAGGTGGACCTCATACCTGTTTCCAGGCTACAATGTGTTGAGTCCTGGCTCCATCAACCTGTGGCAAAATGTCAGGCTGGAATGTTTTCACAATAGAAATCTGGGCTGAAATTGGGTTTTGGGGACAGCCCCAAGGCTAGATTCCATGACAGGATATGGAGGTTTAATCTGGGAGGCCACATCCAATCAATGATCTATGAGCTTGACAAGGATGGTAGGTTCCTGGCTATGGTGGGTTAATGTAAGGAGAAGGATTTACCTGACTCCCCTTCATGAGCTTTTGTGTTGTCCAGCAGGAGAAAACAAAGTCAGGACTTTTCACAGGAGATATCTTAGGGCATGTGTCTCGTGGCAGGTTTGAGCTCAGGCCGGAGACAGGAAACAGCTTCTAGGGAGATTGCCTCCTCCCGTGAGGTGTGCATCATCCCATTACCAGCTGGTCCAACAGAAGACACCACAGATGAACCACATCTTAGCTCTGCCTCTCCACTTCATAGAAATCAAGCACAGTAAAGGCATGGAGATGAGAACAATCCATTCCATGGTGATATTATTAAAAGTGCTCATTTTAATGGGAAAAGAACCCCACCCCTGTGGTGATAAGGGGACATAAAATACATTAGCCTCCTGTTACCAGAGGGTGAGATGAGAAGGTTTCCAAACAGTGTTTTAGTTTCTTTAGAAGAAGCCATTGCATTCACTCTTCTGGCAGTGGACCGAGCTAATCCTGTCTTCAGAGTGTAGGATAGAGGGGCCATTCCTCAGCATCTTAAAAGCCATTTACAGAAACCCCACAGCAAACATCATTCTCAATGGGGAAACACTGGGAGCCTTTCCCCTAAGATCAGGAACAAGGCAGGGATGGCCACTCTTACCCCTGCTATTCAACATAAGATACCTAGGAATCAACCTACCCAAAGAGGTAAAGGATCTATACCCTAAAAACTGTAGAACACTTTTAAGGAAATGGAGGGAGACACAAAGAGATGGAAAAATATTCCAAGCTCAAGGATTAGAAGAAGTAATATTATGAAAATGTCAAGGGTACCCAGGGCGATTCACACATTTAATGCAGTCCCTATCAAAACACTGAGGACTTTCTTTAGTGATTTGGAACAAATCATCTTAAGATTTGTGTGGAAATAGAAAAGACCCTGAATAGCCAAGGGAATATTAAAAAGAAAACCATAGCTGTCTTTAAAATTTTTAGTGATACTCTGTGTGATACACGATTTGGAATATATGTGGAATCAATACATTTTGTTGCATTAGGGATTTTTCCATTTGGAGACATCTCAGTAAATCAGTTCCACATGGTGGCTCTAGCATGTTGGGGCTCACATGCCAGCGATCACACAGAAGCAAAGAATTGAAGGACACATGGAACCTGAAGACTCCATAAGCAAGGAAGGGACCTCGGGGAGAGAATGGAATTTTAAGAAATCCCTCACGGAAGAAGAGCATGGAGTGAAAACACTCTGGGTGCAGAGACGGGAGACGGTGGTGGATAAGGAAGAGCCCCGCCGTCAGGAGGGAATCCGATGCTGCCAATTCCTTCCAATGTGGCTGCTTTTGCCCTTGGAGTGTTCTAGATAATGTCTGCTTGAGGGCAACCTCCCAACTCAGTGACATTTTCAAAACTTTTCCAACAATGTGGTTTGGTTTTGTGGTTTTCTGTGCACAGTCTGGATCCCTGGTCAGTGAGAGGCTCCATCTCACTCTCCAACTGGCACAGATCTATCCCCTTACTCTCTACTCAATCTGTCTGATGAATAAATAAAATTTAAAGAAACCCTGATATTTTATCCACAAAATTCAAACTGTCTTATTATTTTCTAATAACTGTGATTCATGAATGTTATAATTCATTCTGAAAGGAAATAATGGAAACATTAAATGTATGTATATGTGACCAAAGTTTGAAAGAACACGAGAACGCTGCCCAAATCATAAGAATCAGCATAATCACACATTAATTACCTTTCAACAATGTATTAGTCAATCTTGCCCCTAAGAAATATAATTGTTACATAGCACCCATTAGTTAACCTCAAAACCCACATTCATTCAGTGGAGAATGTCTTTCTGAGGTGTCACCCAAGGACCAAAATTGGAGTGGAAGTGATCTGAAATCCTGTGCCCACCTCTTCTTTGTCAGGAGATTCTCACACAGACGGATGACAGTAAAGTGTCTGGACAGGTTAGAGTTGCTGGGATATGGAGCAATTCCCTGTGGGAGATGGGTCCTTGCCAGGCACCTGCTCTTCAGTCAAAGGTGGGGGTGGATTGTGAAGGGGCTGTGATTCAATCAACATGTTCTAAGCAGGCAGGATGCATTTAACTCCTGAAATATAAGCATTTCATTGCCTCTTTGCATTTCCAAATATTATCAAGCACCGGGTTTATGGGTTGACTTCTCAATATATATTTTGTGCCCATAATTTCCTGAAAAGAAGTCTGTCGCCATACAAGGCTGTAGGTCATCGACTTACACGGTAGTTTGTCATTTAGTGTGTAGGTGCCTGGGTTTTCAAATCGGTGCTGGTTGTATATGACCAAACACATTGCTGCCAACACTCCACCCACCCTGGTTTGGACAAATGGTCTTTCAATATAAAGAGAAGATAAGCAATGGGATGAGGGATGCATGAGGACACGGTCAGACATGCTCACACTGACCCCAGGTCCTCAGCATCATTTCCACACTCAAAGCTGGCTGCTCACTGCTTCTAATCCTTTCACCTTCAAGTGGCCTCATTTTTCCCCAAGGCTGAAGGAAGGGAGGATTCACCCAATGTGCATCCAACTGTGCTAACTCCATCTATTACTAATATCCATAACCTATACCTGTTTGTTCAGATAACTCTGTCGTCTTCCATATCTGGATGAGAGTGGATTTTCCTTTGGGAAGATAGGTTTGCGTTTGGTTTGGTTGGGTTTGGTTGTTTTAGGTTTGGTTTGGTTTGGTTTTTTGATGGCAGGGAAGTAAAAGACAAGTGAGGTGACTATAGGGGGAGAACAGCCCTGCTCAGGACTTCCACTAGCCTTTCTCCCTGGTCTCCCTGTGCACATGGATGGAATCCCCTCCACAGCGCATGAAGTCCTAATTGTGCTGGAGAGCCCAGCATTAAGGCCCTTTGCTCAAGCCTGCCTGCCTCCTCACCCCTCTACCCTATATTCCTGCAAGTCCAAGAATCCTTAGACTACTTTCTGGTTCCAATCCCAACATGCCCCTGTGAGGATAGACCTTCCTACCTTTGAACCTCTGGGATTTTCATAGGCTTCCAGAAAGTAGGGAATATTTCTATTCATGTATGCATCTCTTGATGGCCCAGGAAGCTGCATTTTCCTCAGAAGCCATGAGATAGCAATAGGGCGGCATTCATGGGATGAGACAGGGGCCTGAGGCTCAAGGGGCCAGACTCTGATCCGGGTCACATAATGATTGCATGAATGGGAGTTACTTAGGACCTGGGGGTGGGAGAAGGATCCCACACTGTGGCTCTGTGGCTTTTCTACTGCCTTTTGACATTTTAAACCCTAGTGTGCTCATAAAGGAGCTCTTCTACCCTCCACCTACAGGCATCTGCACAGAGAAAGGGAACACCCTTAAGCAGATGCTCTGGAGTGAGAAAAGAGCAGTCAGTTGTCTTTCTAAAAAAAAAAAAAAGAAAAAGAAATTCTCTGAATACAAATATGGAAGTGCTTGGTTTGGTTTGTTCTCATTTGGCATGGTGTTGTATTGTTTTGTTTCCATGGGCCCATATCAGAGATATCCCTGAGAAAGAGAGACTGAGAGGGAACGAGAGAGAGAGAGAGAGAGAGAGAGAGAGACACCGTGGCCTTGGTCTTGTGGTATTTAGACGACTTGTCAACCATTGCCTCCTTAGGAAATCATCAGGAGGGTAAAAAATCTCCTTGCCCAGGTCTCAGAAAGGAGGCATCATGATCCAACATTAAAGTTGGATCCAGAATATGTATAGAGGGAAACCACCCACTTATCCCATTACAGACCAATGTGCGACCCAGGGCCCATACAGTACACAGGGCTCCCTCACAGGGTGCACACGGTCAATGTTCCCTATGCAGTACTTCACGAAGGAGACTGGGTGTGCAGGAGACCCTCAAAGTCTACAGATCCCCCAAAACTATCAAGCTGTTGTCCCGTCTCAGTTAATTAAGTCTGGAGGAATTAAATTAATTATAGAGAGTTTCAGAATTGCTGAGATTTAAAAAAAAAAAGAACACAAAATCAAAAGAAACACATGGACGCATTTCATTGGTGCTAACATTTTATTAAGGGAAATAAAACACTACACACAAATCTAAATTAACGCTGAGAATAACTGAAATGCACAGATGAAATATTGCCCACCACAATTCCCACAAAGCTACCACCACAGTCTAGAAAAACTAATCTCAGGAGAAAACAATATGTCCATTTGCAGGGCCCACAGTGGGTTCTCGATGCCGAAACCCCAAAGGCACACATGTGTACACCACAGACACATTAACATCTTAGATTCTATTTCCAATGGAGTAACAAGTGCTGATTCAAATTTCCCTCCATTTATTGGAAAACCTATTTGCAGAAGAGAAAATTGACATTCCAGAGGGAAGACTACCCTTTGTCACAGCACACAGATTCCCTAAAGAAAAGTGCAAGGTGTGTTTTGGGGGTTTGGGTGTCTGTGCATAGCCCCAGGGGCATGAGGGGCAGCATGCTGTGGACCCAGGAATTTCCATGCAAAGCAGCTGAGCAAGTGCTGATTCCCCACATGAGTCCAGGAGTGGCCACGTCCTGAGGTCCGCAGTCTCCCCGTGAGGGTGCAGTGGGGTGGAGGACAGTGTCCGAGGCCAGGAGCTGGCTCATTCGCTCTCAGTGTCTTCTGAGGATGAGGACACCTGTAGGTCACCATGGAGGACACTCCAGGGGCCACAGACACAGGCTCTGTCTGACAGGTGGGGGGCAGGAGGGCCCTGAGCAGGGCCTGGCTTCTCGGGAGGAAGGAATGAGGGAGCTGCGAGGAACCGGGAGCTCCAGCAGCTTCTGTCCAATCTGGTGAAGACCATTCTCAGGGGCTGAGTGGGGGCCCGCGCAGAGTGCGGCCGTGGGGGCTCGGTGCACGGCTGCAGCATCTCCAGGTGAGGTGTGGCAGGTGTGGGCTGGGGGCCCTTGCTTGGCCCTTGCTTGGCAGGTGTCTTCCTGGGCTGCGGGCCTGGCTGTGCATCCACGGGCACGTCTGCTTCCTGGAGGACACAGACTCCCTGAATTCCCCACAGGGCCTCCCTGGATGCTCCTGCTGGTGTGCTGGCTGGGGCTCCACCACGCTTTCTTTCGGGGTTCAGGGTCCTGTCTAGGGGCATCTGGGCACATTTCTTGCCTGGAGTCTGGAGGGGCATTTGGGAATTGTCTGCAATGCTTTGCTGACTGCGGGACGGGTGTTCTTCTCAGGATATTTGGGTGGTACCTGGGTGTGTCCCAACCCATGGCCCTTGGAGCCATCCTGGGGACCCTTGAGGGAGACATTGCAGGGCCTCTTGGCTCTCTGCTGCACAACCAGGCTGTCAGCCCTGACACAGGGTTGGCGAGCCGGCTGAGGGGTGTCAGCGATCGGCACTTCCTGGGCACCAGGAGGTCCACCAAGTGGGCTGAGGCTAACTTAAAGGCTTCTGAGACGAGATGTGGAATGGGACTGGACACTCACGACTGGGTTGTCTTCACGTGGTTCCATCAGCAGGGCATGCTCAGCGATAGAAGTCCTCCTGGTGGTGTAGACGTGCATCGGCATGTGTGGATGCTGTGGGAAAAGAGAACACACGGGACTCCATGAGTTTGGCCCTGGCACCAAGGCAAAATGAACACTCAGGAAAGAAAGAAACAAACCGACAAATGGCCAAGACCTTAGTAACCACCCCCTCCCCCGGAACAGGGAAAGAAAAAGATGGGATCTGTTGACCTAGGAGTAGGGAATCTGGCTGCAGGGCTGTTCCGGAACAAAGGCCTGACAGGATGCTGTTGATGCCCTTGAGACATGGGGGGGACACACAAAGTCCTGCCTCACAGCGATGCTTCCTCCATTGGACCAGCGCTTCCATCCTCTCTGCTCATGAGCAGGTAGGAGTCCTGCTGCTGGAGAGTCATGGTGGGAGCTCCTGAGAGGGGATGGGCAAGGGGTAACGTGTCATGAAAGACAGAGGCCTGATCTCTGAGGATGGTATGTGCTCCAGCAGTGCCCGCCAATGACCTTCACATGCCAACGAGCCACGGTTCGCACAAATACAAGGCATAAGGCAACAAAATGGGCACCAAGGAAAAAATGGGTGCTAAGACCATGCTACTCAACTGCCACAGGTCAGCGAGGAAGTGGAGCCCTGCCTCCCCCAGGAAGCCCATGGAGCCCAGGGAGTCCCCAGGGGCACAGCCCGGGAAGCAGCACACACTCACCCTCACATAGTCACAAGATTCCGTGTCTTCCTTCCAGGTGCGCTTCTGCCCCTCCCGGGGTCGCCTGGGGAACCTGTGGAGCAGGGCCTTCCTCTGCTCAGCTTCTTGCCTGCATGAGAAATCAAAGCATGGACAGGAGAAGGAACTCCTTTCCCTGGCTTCCAGCCGGACACCTGCTCTGGGCTTGGGCCAACCTGGTCCTTTCCCTCCTCAGCCACTCTCCGCCCACCTCTGCCCCACCCTGACTACAGTGACCCACCAGGTCATCCAGGCAGTTTCTTGCATGCAGAGCCTATGAGAGAGTCTGCCTTGGCATGTGCCAAGCTCCATATATTCACTGGTGCAGGGACACTGCTCCAGCCACAAACCCCACACCAAAGCAGCAGGGACAGCTCCATCACCCAAATGTGGACCCTGTTAGCCTGGGAGCTCCTCTGCCTGCCTTGCCCAGCCTGGCTCTGCCGGCAGCCGCCCTGCACACTGTGCATGCACACGGACTCGGGGTCTGTCGTGTCAGCCCTGGCATTCGGGTCACAAGCCCCATTCCTCACTTTCATCTCTCTGCCTTCTCCCTCTCAGCCTGGTCCAATAGCCCAGCCTGGTGCCGCTGGTCCCACGGACTCCCCGGCTCCACATTCTCCTTCAGTCTCCTGGAGCCCAAGGCCACGGGAACGAGGGTCATGTCCCAGTGTTTTATGGGGCATCTGGTGCTTGATGCCTTGTGTCCAAAGGCCTCACAGTCCCTGCACTTTACCGGGGGGAGGAAGAGGCAGGGGTCAGTGCATCCACTCAAATGCCAGTGAACCTGCCAGGCACACGAATGGGAGGCCATCCTCATGGAGTGGCACATTGGATGAGGACAGGGGACATCCTATCTGGCTAGTGAGGTGTCAGTATAGTGAAGACCTCTGTATGCTTACTCCCCATCCCGTGGAAGGGAGGAAAGGGGAAGAGGGATTGGAGGTGTCAGTTTGAGGACAGGTGGAAACATCATTAAGACTGGGGACAAACACAAGGCTCGATCTGATCTTATGGTGCCCTGGGGCTGATGCTCAGAGCATCTGAGTGTCCCAGTGTGTAGCCTGGGGGGGTTTCCTGCCCATGTAATGATGGACAACTGAGTTCGGGCCACGATCTTCCGGGAGCCTAGACTGTCTCAAGACTCCTGGCAGAGCTCCTGCTTCAAAACCCATGCCAGCCTCCCCACTCACCCTGGGATCCTCCTCCTCTAGTCTGGGAACTCTAAAGGCCAGTCCTGCTGTCTGTGGCCTCTTGCCTTTCTGGGGTCTCAAGGGACTGTCAGGCCCAAGCTGGGCATGACTGGCTGCCATCAGTCCCACGTCCTGGAGGGACAAGTCAGTCTGCTTAAGGGATGGGTTTCGGGTAGCCTGAGGGAAAAGAAACAAGAGAGTCCTATTCACCTGACCTAGGCGTCCTCCCTGTTCCGTCTTCCCAAGGAGGCCTTAGCGAGCTTCAGGACAGTTCTGCCAGAGAAACACACATTTCCCCCCGTCACTTCTCTTTCCTCCTTCCTGCCTAAGCTCTCCTGGCCTAACCACATCCCCGCTCTGAGGAAGGCCGCCCTTAAGGAAGGACTCTTGTTGACACTATCATTAAGTCTCTCCAAATCCCCTGTGGGAACAAAACCAGGGACGGGACCTCTCCTGATTGAGGTCCAGTGGGATGCACCATGGAGCATGCAAAGGGCAAAAGCGTCAGGAAAGTGGGCTTCCCTCTCTCATATCTGAATGCCCCTTGTGACAGCAGAGGAAGCCATAGTTAAGTCCAAATTCATTGGGAAAACACATTCTCCTCTACTCGATGGGAAGCTGCCCATCTGAACACTTCCATTCCATGTGTTCATGGCAGTGCCCCCAATTAACTGCCATCGAAGGTTTAGGAGGTGAATTTCTTTTCACCTTGGGAACCAGGTGATTCTTCTATTGAAAAAAAGGCCAATTATTTACGGGAGAGAGAGAGTGTGAGTGTGTATGAGGGAGAGTTATCACCTGAGCTGTAGGAAGGACAGAGGGAGATGGAGACATTCAGTTATCAGAAACCCAGTGAGGGCCTGGATCCATCTCCAGAGCCTGAGATCACGACCCGACCCAAGTCAGTCCCTGAAACAATGGAGCTACCCAGGTGCCCTGATCCTGTGTCTTCTCTAGGCCTGCAGGGCCCACTGAGACATTTAGGGGCCTTCTGTCCCTGCTCGTCCACCCCCCCACACCAATGTGACACCTGAGGCCCCATTCCACTGGCATTGGAACCTCTGGGTGTCCAGGGCATTCATAGCCATGCCTTGGCTCAGTCTATGTTCTCAGAACATGTTAGACCAGAAACTGTCCTTAACCCGTGGAGGAAGGGCCAATCCCTCCATCATTTCCTCACTGTCCCATTGCTCGGACAGTGAAGGTCAGACCAGTGGCCCGAAAACTCACCTGAAGTGCAGTTGTGGTACTCATGCCCATCAGGAGAGGCTGAGAAAGGTGCTGGACAGACTCCACTGCAGGAGACTCTGTGTCCCATGGGAGAGAGGGATGGTCAGGAATGGCCACTTCCGTTGCTCCCGGACTTTTATACTGCCCCAAAGTCACATCACGTTTCATCCACTTGAAAGACATCCACCTAATCCTCTTAGGTGCTGCAGGGATTGAGCCACTCAGCAGCTTCAACAGGCTAATGATGCCCTCATGAGAGCGATTTCTATGACTCCGTGTGTGTGCCTGTGTGTGTGTGTCTCTGTGAATGGAGGTGTGAGTCCATGTGGATTTGGTGGAGATTGGAATTTCTGCAAGTGAAATTATATTGGTACATTTTAGCGTGGGAATTAACGTCAGACTCATGTTTCCTGAACTATTGATATTTTACCAACACTTCTGCTGAATTTAGACCTAATGGTAATAAAAATGGGGTCAAAGTTTGAGGATAATCATGATGTAATATTCATTTTATCAATTAAAACTTTCAGTTAAAACCGGAGATATCATATAGAGCATCCTAAACATGTTTTTTAATTGAACTCCATGGGTACAGAATAAACACCCGAAAACATGGTGGCTTCAGCGATGACACTTTTATTTTCTAAGTGTCCAGGGACGACAAGTGAACATCAAGAATTCAGCAGGGCCCCAGGGCTTGTGAAGCCCAGTCACTGACCAAGGCTTGGCAAAATGTTCCTGTTTCTCTTGGCCTCTGGTTAGTAAAGAAGACACATAGACTTAGGTTTCCACCTTTCCTAAGACTTATACGATTTCCTAAACTTCATTATTCTTCACTATTCTAACCTGCACAAAGATGCCTCCTTTTCCAATGCACAGGATCATGGTCACAAGTAGGAATGAATTGTCGTGTCGACTCAAAAATGTTTCAGCAGACACTAACAATTCTGTAGGCGGAAGAAGCCATAACGACACTTTCAAACCACAGGATAACCCAGTGCCCTCCTACCTGCATCTACACCTGCCAAGCCCACAATGTGGAAAAAGGCATAAGCCTACAACATATTCCAACTGAATCAAGAGAATATAAAGGATATTGGGATGGAATTCCCTGAGGAACAGTTAAAATGAGGCAGATAAACACTGGATTGAGGATAGAGACTCTTGTAGGAAAGGGAGTTTCAAAGGAATGTTTCCCAAAATCATTAAACCAGCCAGAGAATTTCTCTTGTGGTGGACCCGGGCCACACCTAGGCAGAAACTGGTATTCATCAAAACCTTCACAATCTTTGTAGATTGGGATCATAGTCCAGAGAGATAGAAGTGTAGAAGCCAAGCAATGGATGCCATATTCCCAAATGATTGGTTACAGCTACAAACATTCTGGCTGGTGAGGAGAACGAGTTCCTATGTGATACCTGCGCTCCTTTGGGAGAGTGATCTTCCCTGTCCTAGAGCACTGACGTCTAACACTCCTTGGCTCGCTTGAGGTTACTGAGGAAGAAAAAGGACATTCATAGAGATATCCATTCAACATAGAAACTGATCAAATTCTGTTCAGAAAGGAGCAGGGGCAGTTAGGGAGGTTGAGAAAGACCTGAAGGTGTTGTCTGATGAGAGAGTCAGGATTAGGACCTGGACTGGCCTGAATGGTCCCTATGAGAAAGAGACCATACCCAAATCCCTTAATCCAATCAAGCGATTATAGCCGATTGGAAGATCTTGCTCTTTATGATATTTCAGTTTTTAACTGAAAGTTAGTTGAGAAAATGGATATAACATCTTGAATAACCTCAACCCTGACCCCATTTTTAATACCATTAGGTATTAACTCCCATTCATGCAATCATTATGTGACCCAGGTCAGAGTATGGCCCCTTGAACCTCAAGCCCCTGTCTCATCCCATGAATGCCGCCCTATTGCTATCTCATGGCTTCTGAGGAAAATGCAGCTTCTTGGGCACTCATGGGATGTGTGCAGTAATAGAAATGTTCCCTACTTTCTGGAAGCCTATGAAGATCCCAGAGGTCCAAGAGTGGGAAGGCCTATCATCACGGGGAATGTTGGGATTGGAACTAGCAAAGTAGTCTAAGTATTCTTGGACTTGCAGGAATATAGGGCACAAGGGTGTGGAGGCAGGCAGGCTTGAGCAAAGGGCCTTAATGCTGGGCTCTCTAGCAGAATTGGGACTTCATGTGCAATTGACTGGATTCTGTCCATGTGCACAGAGAGACCAGGGAGAAAGGCTAGCGGAAGAAGGTCTGAGCAGACCTGTGCTCTCCCCTCTAGTCACCTGACATGTCTTTTGCTTCCCTGCCATCCAAAAACCAAACAAAACCAAAGCAAACCCAACCAAACAGGGCCAAACCTATCTTCCCAAAGCAAAATCCACTCTCATCCAGATATGGAAGACGTCAGATTTATCTGAACAAACTGGTATAGGTTATGGATATTAGTAATAGATGTATTTAGCACAGTTGGATGCACACTGGGTGAATCAGCCCCTCCTTCAGCCTTGGGGAAAAATGGGGCCACTTGAAGGTGAAAGGATTAGAAGCAGTGAGAGGCAGCTTTGAAGCTTTGAGTGTGGAAACGATGCTGGGGTCCTGGGGTCAGTGTGAGCATGTCTGACCGTGTCCTCATGCATCCCTCATCCCATTGCTTATCTTCTCTTTATATTGAAAGACCATTTGTCCAAACCAGGGTGGGTGGAGTGTTGGCAGCAATGTGTTTGGTCATATACAACCAGCACCGATTTGAAAACCCAGGGCACCTACACAAAGAAATGACAAACTACCGTGTAAGTCGATGACCTGCAGCCTTGTATGGCGACAGACTTCTTTTCAGGAAACTATGGACACAAAATATATATTGAGAAGTCAACCCATAAACCCGGCGTTTGATAATATTTGGAAATGCAAAGAGGCAATGAAATGCTTATATTTCAGGAGTTAAATGCATCCTACCTGATTATATCATGCTGGTTGAATCACAGCCCCTTCACAATCTACCCCCACCTTTGACTGAAGAGCAGGTGCCTGGCAAGGACCCATCTCCCACAGGGAATTACTCCATATCCCAGCAACTCTAACCTGTCCAGACACTTTACTGTCATCCATCTGTGTGACAATCTCCTGACAAGGAAGAGGTGGGCACAGGATTTCAGATCACTTCCACTCCAATATTGGTCCTTGGGTGACACCTCAGAAAGACATTCTCCACTGAATGAATGTGGGTTTTGAGGTTAACTAATGGGTGCTATGTAACAATTATATTTCTTTGGGGCAAGATTGACTAATGCATTGTTGAAAGGTAATTAATGTGTGATTATGCTGATTCCTATGATTTGGGCGGCCGTTCTCAGGTTGTTTTAAACTTTGGTCACATATACATGCATTTAATGTTTCCATTATTTCCTTTCAGAATGAATTATAACATTCACGAATCAGAGTTATTAGAAAAATAATGTAATAGTTTGAATTTAGTAGAGAAAATATCAGGGTTTTTAAAATCTTTATTGATTCATCAGACAGATTGAGATAGAGAGCTAAGCGGATAGATCTGTGCCAGTTGGAGAGTGAGACGGAGCCTCACACTGAGCAGGGATCCAGACTGTGCACGGCAGACCCCAAAACCAAACCACATTGTTGGAAAAATCTTGAAAATGTCTATGAGTTGGGAGGTGGATCGGACACGAGAGAGGAGGTCAGTGTAGCAAAGTGCAAAGGACTCAGTGCTTCCCACACCCTGAAATACTGAGAAACACCGGGGTCCCTGGATCTAATCGACTTGGATGTGGGGACATAGATGCCAAGACATGAACACGTTTCATTGTTTGTTTCTGTTTAAGATTTATTTGTTTATTTGTTTGAGACAGGGAGAGACCAGAGAGAGACCACAGAGTAGCGGGAGAGAGGGGGGCCGACAAAGAGAGGGAGAGAGATTCTCAGGGAGACTCCCCAGTGGCCGTGCTGCTGGATTCGGGGCTCCCTCCCACATTCCTGAGACCCACATGTCTGGCGTTATTTTTCATTTCCGGGTAAGAAGCATGAGACAGCAAGGCCCTCAAGCAGACATTATCTAGGACACTCCAAGGGCAAAAGCAGCCACATTGGAAGGAATTGGCAGCATCGGATTCCCTCCTGACGGCGGGGCTCTTCCTTATCCACCACCGTCTCCCGTCTCTGCACCCAGAGTGTCTTCACTCCATGCTCTTCTTCCGTGAGGGATTTCTTAAAATTCCATTCTCTCCCCGAGGTCCCTTCCTTGCTTATGGAGTCTTCAGGTTCCATGTGTCCTTCAATTCTTTGCTTCTGTGTGATCGCTGGCATGTGAGCCCCAACATGCTAGAGCCACCACGTGGAACTGATTTACTGAGATGTCTCCAAATGGAAAAATCCCTAATGCAACAAAATGTATTGATTCCATATATATTCCAAATCGTGTATCACACACAGTATCACTAAAAATTTTAAAGACAGCTATGGTTTTCTTTTTAATATTCTCCTGGCTATTCAGGGTCTTTTCTATTTCCACACAAATCTTAAGATGATTTGTTCCAAATCTCTAAAGAAAGTCCTCAGTGTTTTGATAGGGATTGCATTAAATGTGTGAATCGCCCTGGGTACCCTTGACATTTTCATAATATTACTTCTTCCAATCCTTGAGCTTGGAATATTTTTCCATCTCTTTGTGTCTCCCTCCATTTCCTTAAAAGTGTTCTGTAGTTTTTAGGGTTAGGATCCTTTACCTCTTTGGGCAGGTTGATTCCTAGGTATCTTATGTTGAATAGCAGGGGTGAGAGTGGCCATCCCTGCCTTGTTCCTGATCTTAGGGGAAAGGCTCCCACTGGTTCCCCATTGAGAATGATGTTTGCTGAGGGGTTTCCCTAGATGGCTTTTAAGATGCTGAGGAATGTTCCTCTATCCCTACACTCTGAAGACAGGATTAGCTCGGTCCACTGCCAGAAGAGTGAATGCAATGGCTTCTTCTAAAGAAACTAAAACACTGTATTGAAACCTTCTCATCTCGCCCTCTGGTAACAGGAGGCTAATGTATTTTATGTCCCCTTATCACCACAGGGGTGGGGTTCTTTTCCCATTAAAATGAGCACTTTTAATAATATCACTGTGGAATGGATTGTTCTCATCTCCATGCCTTTACTGTGCTTGATTTCTATGAAGTGGAGAGGCAGAGCTAAGATGTGGTCCATCTGTGGTGTCTTCTATTGGAGCAGCTGGTAATGGGATGATGCACACCTCACAGGAGGAGACAATCTCCCTAGAAGCTGTTTCCTGTCTCCTGCCTGCGCTCAAACCTGCCACGAGACACATGCCCTAGGATATCTCCTGTGAAAAGTCCTGACTTTGTTTTCTCCTCCAGGACAACACAAAAGCTCAGGATGGGAAGTCAGGTAATCCTTATGCTTACATTCACCCACCATGGCCAGGAACCTACCCTCCTTGTCAAGCTCACAGATCATTGATTGGATGTGGCCTCCCAGATTAAACCTCCATATCCTGCCATGGAATCTAGCCTTGGGGCTGTCCCCAAAACCTAGTTTCAGCCCAGATTTCTATTGTGAACACAATTCCAGCCTGACATTTTGCCACAGGTTGATGGAGCCAGGACTCAACACATTGTTTCCTGGAAACAGGTATGAGGTCCACCTAGAACTCCATCCAGGATTGGCAATTCTGGTGTCCCAGGAAATAACTCATGAATCTGGGGATCCCTGGGTGGCTCAGCGGTTTGGCGCCTGCCTTTGGCCAAGGGCATGATCCTGGAATCCCGGGATCGAGTCCCACGTCAGGCTCCGGGCATGGAGCCTGCTTCTCCCTCCTCCAGTGTCTCTGCCCCCCTCTCTGTCTATCATAAATGAATGAATGAATTAATTAATTAATAAATAAATAAATCTTTTAAAAAAAAGAACTCGTGAATCTGTTCTGTGGGAGGCTCTGCAGATTCTTTGGTCTGTCCTCATGACTAATAGATCTTGATATAGAGAGACACCCCTTGAGTGACTAATGGATACCTGGACAGGATGAGCATTGAAGTCCAGACACCTAACCAGAGAATCCATATGCTGACTGTCCAGCCTCCACCGTCCCCACAGTGTGCTATCCAACCATCTCCCATCATCCCTCCTCGGGGTCTCTGCTAGCCTTGGACAGAGATGGTGTGCTTCTGGTTCAATCTACTCCCTCCCCCTTAATTTCTCATACAAGCATCTTCCTGGTCAGAGCTCTCATAATTGAAGAGACCCTGAAGAATAATGTCCCTATGTCCCATTGCATTTCCTCTTAAATGGCTGCTGGCGCTTCCCCTATATTGAGCCAGTGAGTAGGAGTGAGAAATTCCCATGGGGGGAGGATATGAATTTGAGCTGCAGGTGACCTAAAGGTGGCTGTGGAATTCCACTCAGGGGAAGCAGGCAAAGAAGCCTCTGTGAGGAGCCAGCCTGGAAATAAAACAACTGTTTCAAGGTTCTGAAATACTGGGGAGAAAAAGCCTGCACACCAAATCATATGTGGGAATTTTTTATTAAGAATAAAAAACCACACCACTTCCTAATAACATTTTAGAGCAAAAACAAACAAAGCAGATGCAATATTCTGCATAACAATTTCAGAGAAATAATATCAACAAGTACAGAAAATGTCTTCTAGGAGAAAACATGGTGTAATTTGCAGAACTCTGAATGGGATCTTTTTCTAAATCAGAAATTCAGACATTTATAAAACAATTTCAGATTAACTTGTTAATTTCTGTTACAACCAAGTTACAAATTGCCAGGATGATTTCCCTACATTTGTTAGAAAATGGATTTCACTAAGACAAACTTGACATTCCGGATTGGATGCACGCTTTGACAGTCCTATAGATTTACCTAAAGAAAAACTGCAGCATCTGTGTAGTGGGGGGAGTGTATGTGTAGGCGCACAAAAGCGGGACACCCAGCACGTTGTGGACTTGACCGTTTCCATCCAGTTCAGCAGAGGAATTGCTGGTTCACCACAACAGTCCAGGTGGAGACATATCCTCATTCCAACAGACACCTCCTCAGGGTCCTCTGCTGTGGAGGACAAGTCCCCGAGTCCATGAGCTCTCTCATTCCCTATGACAGTCTTCAGAGGACGGGGATACCTGCAGGTCCTCTTACGGAACTCTTGGCAAGACATGCACACAGGTTTCCTCACTCTTTACGACACAATAAACTGTATTGGTCAAAAGAAACACAATTCCCAGACATGAAAGAAACCCTGACACTTTATATCTCTAATCTGTCTTTGTTACATGAAAATCTACAAAAAAGCTTGATTTCTTCTGCACAGATCCTATCGTCCCTTACTCTCCAGTAAGGGTGGTATTTCCAAGTTTGAATACAGAGTGAAAATAACATTATGATGTGATGTTACAACTGCACATCTACGGTCACACTCAGAGGCGTTTGCTGGTCATGTAATAATTTCCATTCTACAATGAACTTGTCAAACTCTTCTGTAAGAAATGCAATGATAACACAGAACACCTATAACCTGACCTCAAAACGCTTTTGCTAGACTCATGAACTTGGCACTGTTTTCCAAGGTATCAAACCAGGTCCAAATTTGAATTTGAACTGGTCTGAAATCCAGAGTCCACTGCTTCTGGGTCAGGAGGTGCCACAGAGCAGATGGTAGCAAGAGTTGTAAAAAGTTATATTCAGTGGGAGGCTGGGCATTTCCTTTTGGAATAAGAGCCCTTGTTAGTTTGCTTCTCTTCAGTCTTAATGTGGGAGAGAGTGAAGGGAACATAATATAATCACTATGGTTATATCAGGCTGGATGCAGTTATTGTCCCAAAATTAAGCACTTAATTTCCTTCTTACAATTTCCAAGCATTGACCAAGACACATCGCTAGCAAGACCCAATACATACTCATGTGTTCAGACAAATATTCTTTCAATATAAATAGAAGAAAAGCATTGGGAAGTGGGGACCATGACGAGAGGGTCAAACATACTTCAACCCCAGGTCCTCAGCATCATATCGACTCTCAACCCTGACTGCTCACTGCCTCTCACCTGCAAGTGGCCCCCACTCTCCCCAAGGCTGAAGGAGAGGCAGGTTCCTCGATACACCCCATATGAAATCCACACTATCCCAATATAAGATCATGACAAAGACCCAGGTTTAAATATCAGTGTCCTCTAGGTTCAGTTGAAGGCCATATCCCATGAACACACCAGATAGATGGTTCTTCCATACATACAGAACACACACTTCTCACAACACAAAGTATTTCCAGTATGGGTCTGTGTTCGGGTTTGGAGTGAGTGATGCTGTGTGTGTGGGTGTGTGCGCCCATGTGCACCAAAGTTAGGAGACACATCCCTGGACTGCTTCCCCAGACCTCTGTCCCTTCTTGCTCATCCTCTTGGTAGGTCGGGCTCTCCCTGGCACACGTGGGACCTTGGCCACGTCCCCGGCCACCTGAGGTGGGAGCATCCCAGCTGCAGTGGTGAGCACGTCGACGGTCTGCTGAGGATGATTCTTCGGCATCTCAGGTCTGTATTTGGAGTGGTGAAGGATGACTGCGTTTGCAGGAAGAGCAATTTCTCTTCTCCTGACATTGAGTTCAAGCTTAGGTCGATTGCGTTCCTGGAGGCATCTCCACTGGTCTAATGTCATTTGTTGCCTTGAGGTCTCTTCCCCACACTCCTCCAACTCAGGAAGGTTCATGGAGGGATCCGTTGCCGGCTCTCCTGAGGCCTCACCCATCACCGTGGGGTCTGCCTCGGGAGATGCGAGTCCTCCCTCCTCGACTGACTCCCTCCCAAGGTCTCTCTCCAGATCAGTCTTCTGCATATAAAAGAGGACATAGGCAGGTTGGCGCAGCGCGCAAGTCACATCACAGGCGCTGACCTTAGCATCATCCATTTTATACCACTGGCCATTTCCTGCCTTTACGAAACAGAAGTAATGTCCGCTGTGGCAACTCCTCCCAGCGTGCACCAGCACGGCATAGAGCACATAAACCAAGGGTCCTGCCCTCTGCTCAGACAGGCAGTGTTGCATGTCAAGGCGCTCAGGATATTGCACCTCCTTAGTCATTTTGTTGCCTGTCAAGTCTGAGAATCGTCTCAAGACCAGGATGAGGACCTTCGGGGAAGTGTGCAAAGTCAACACCTTGGACGCAGGCACCTTCTCCAGACACTTACTACAATGGTAGGCATTTTCACCTTCCAGCAGTTCGGGCTTCATCAACTGCTCCAAAGCTTGGCTGATGCTGTGAGCAGCCCCGATGTCCAGGCAGATGTCCAGGTAAGGTTCCAGAGTGCTCGAAGTGCCTTGGTAGTGGAGACACTGGATTTGAGACCTCCAGTACCCCCCAAAGAGTTGCTGGATGAGGGTGCTGTCCTGAGGACACTCAGGGTCTGAGAGCTTGTCCTCAGGCAAGCATGCTTGCTGCATTGCATCCAGAATGAACATGAGATACTCATGGGCATCTTCCTGCTTGTGTCTGTGGAAGGCGGCGAGCAGGAGTGGCAGGGGCCGGAGCACACGTCCAGGATGGCAGAGAACCCGCGTCAGGTGAGCCTGCAGGGTACACAGCATGCAGGATGTCTGCCTCCTACAGGTGGTCCCGTGCTGCTGGGACAGCATGTAGCTGGCGAGGGGCTCTGTGTAGGTCAGACACTGTAGGGTCGCATTCACATAGCAAGTGTTGCCCATGTTCTGAAGCCCGGCTCCCACCTGGGAAAGGCTCTTCCAACTCAGAGGCGTCTTGGTGGGAGGCAGCCCTGCTGATGCGGGAGCCAACGGGTCAGTCAGGGAGGAGAGCATCTTTGATGCAGGGGATGTCGTCTCGGGCACAGAGGGTCCTCCGTGGACTTCAGCCCCGGCTCTCCTTGACCAGCATGACTGGGGTTTGGGAGAGGCGCTGAACTGAGGCTCCTCTGAGGGGTGGAGGTGGGCAGCCTCCATGTCTGCAGAAACAGTGTCCACAAGATACATTCAACCAGGAGCTTCGGGTCGCAAAGGGATGCTCCTCTCACTGTGCCAGTTTCCAAATGTCAGATAGTGAACCTCACCTCCACCTTTTATGGCTTTTGGTCCCTGGGATAAGGCACAAAGTCCTCTCATCCACTCTAATTGCTAGATTGGATTACAGGATTTGGGTGTGGTCCCTCCCTGACGGAGACCATTCAGGTCAGCCAAGCTCCCATTCTTGCCTCCCACAACAGGCAACTTTCAGATTATTCTCAACCTCCTTAACTGTCCCTGCACCTTTCTCAACAGAATTTGTTCAGAGTTTCTATTTTCAGAGGAAACCTTTTTCAATGTCCTTTCCTTTGAGTAACCCCAAGCGAGCCAAGGAGTGTTAGACGTTAGTGCTCTAGGACAGGGAAGATCACTTTCCCAAAGGAGCTCAGGTATCACATAGCAACTCGTTCTCCTCACCAGCAGAATGTTTGTAGCTGAAACCAATTATTTGGGAATATGGCATCCATTGCTTGGCTTCTACACTTCCATCTCTCTGGACTATATTCCAGTCTACAAAGATTGTGAATGTTTTGATGAATACCAGTTTCTGCCTTGGTGTGACCCAGGTCCACCACAACAGGAATTCTCTCACTGGGAAACATTCTTTTGGGAAACATTCCTTTGAAACTCCCTTTCCTACAAGAGTGTATATCTTAAATCCAGTGTTTATATGCCTCATTTTACCTGTCCAAGACCGCGGGACCTTGGACACAAGGCATCAAGCACCAGATGCCCCGTAACACACTGGGACGCAACCCTCCTTCCCCTGGACTTGGGCTCCAGGAGGCTGAAGGAGAATGTGGAGCCGGGGAGTCAGCAGGACCAGCGGCACCAGGCTGGGCTGTTGAACCAGGCTGAAAGGGAGAAGGCAGGGAGATGAAGGTGAGGAATGGGGCTGGTGACCCGAACACCAAGGCTATATGACAGACCCCGAGTACGTGTGCATGCACAGTGTGCAGGGCGGCTGCGGGTAGAGCCAGGCTGGGCGAGGCAGGCAGAGGAGCTCCCAGACTAACAGGGTCCACATTTGGGTGATGGAGCTGTCCCTGCTGATTTGGTGTGGGGTTTGTGGCTGGACAAGTGTCCCTGCACCAGTGAATGTATGGAGCTTGGCACATGCCAAGGCAGACCCTTTCAGATTCTGAATGTAAGAAACTGCCTGGACGACCTGTTCAGCTCCCGATAGTTAGGGTGAGGGGCAGAGGTGGGCGTAGAGTTGCTGCAGAGGGAAAGGACCAGGTTGGCCCAAGCCCCGAGCAGGTGTCCGGCTGGAAGCCAGGGAAGGGAGTTCCTTCTCCTTTCCATGCCTTGATTTCTGGTGCAGGCAAGAAGCCGAGCAGAGGAAAGGCCTGCTCCACAGGTTCCCCAGGTGACCCCAGGAGGGGCAGAAGCGCACCTGGAAGGAAGACACGGAATCTTGTGACTATGTGAGGGTGAGTGTGCGCTGCGTCCCGGGCTGTGCCCTTCTGGACTCGCTGGGCTCCATGGGCCTCCTGGGGGAGGCGGGGCTCCACTTCCTCTCTGACCAGTGGCAGTTGAGCAGCATGGATTTGCACACTTTTTTCCCTTGGTGCCCATGATGTTGCCTTATGCCTGGTATTTGTGCGAACACTGGCTGTTTGACGTGTGAAGGTCATTGGCGGGCACTCCTGGAGCACATACCAACCTCAGAGAAGAACAGGCCGCTGTCCTTTGTGACACATCATCCCACACTGCCCATCCCCACTCAGGAGCTCCCACCATGACTCTCCAGCTGCAGGACTCCTATCGCCTCATGAGCAGAGAGGATGGAAGCGCTGGTCCAATGGAGGAAGCATCGCTGTGAGGCAGGACTTTGCGTGTCCCCCCCATGTCTCAAGGGCATCAACAGCATCCTGTCAGGCCTTGTTTGGACGAGTCCTGGAGCCAGATTCCCTACTCCTAGGTCAACAGATCCCAACTCTTTCTTTCCCTGTTCCGGGGGAGGGGGTGGTTACTAAGGTCGTGGGCATTTGTTGGTTTCTTTCTTTCTTTCCTGAGTGTTCATTTTGCCTTGGTGCCGGGGCCAAACTCATGGAGTCCCGTGTGTTCTCTTTTCCCACAGCGTCCACACATGCCGATGCTCGTCTACACCACCAGGAGGCCTTCTATCCCTGACCCTGCCCTGCCGATGGAACCACATACTCAGCCTCCTGACATAAGACTCCGGTCCCATTCCACCTCTCGTCTTAGAAGCCCTCAAGTTAGCCACAGCCCACTTGGTGGACCTCCTGGTGCCCAGGATGTGCCGATGGCTGACACCCCTCAGCCGGGTCGCCAACCCTTTGTCAGGGCTGATAGCTTGGTTGTGCAGCAGAGAGCCAAGAGGCCCTGCAGAGTCTCCCTCGAGGGTCCCCAGGCTGGCTCCCAGGACCATGGGCTGGGACACACCCAGGCACCACCCAAGTATCATGAGGAGAACACCCGTCCCACTGTCAGCAACGCATTGGCAAATAATTCCCAAATGCCCCTCCAGACTCCAGGCAAGAAATGTGTCCAGATGCCCCTAGAGAGGTCCCAGAACTCCTGAAAGAAACCGTGATGGAGCCCCAGCCAGCACACCTCCGGGATCATTGTGGAAGCCCCTGTGGGGATTTCGGGGAGTCTGTGTCCTCCAGGAAGTAGACGTGCCTGTGGATGCACATCCAGGCCCCTGCAGCCCAGGAAGACACCTGCCTTCCGGCCAAGAAAGGGCCCCCAGCCCACACCTGCCACACCTCACCTGGAGATGCTGCAGCCGTGTACTGAGCCCCCACGGCCGCCCTCTGCGCGGGCCCCCACTCAGCCCCTAAGAATGGTCTTCACCAGATTGAACAGAAGGTGCTGGAGCTCCCAGTTCCTCGCAGCTCCCTCATCCTTCTTCCCGAGAAGCCAGGCCCTGCTCAGGGCCCTCCTGCCCCCCACATGTCGGTTGGAGCCTGTGTCTGTGGCCCCTGGAGTGTCCTCCATGGTGACCTACAGGTGTCCTCATCCTCAGAAGACACTGAGAGCGAATGAGCCAGCTCCTGGCCTCGGACATTGTCTCCACCCCACTGCACCCTAAGTGGTGACTGCGGACCTGAGGACGTGGCCCCTCCTGGACTGATATGGGGAATCAGCACTTGCTCAGCTCCTTTGCATGGGAATTCTCGGGTCCACAGCATGCTGCCTCTCATGCTCCTGGAGCCGTGCACAGACACTGAACCCCAAAGGCACACAATGCACTTTTCTTTAGGGAAATCCGTGTGCTGTGGAGAAGGCTACTCTTCCCTCTGGAATGTCAATTTTCTCTTCAGCAAATAGATTCTCCTAGAAATGGAGGGAATTTCGAATGAGCACTTGTCACTCCAATGGAAATAGAAACTCAGACTTTAAGCTCTCATTGGCGTACACATGTCTGCATTTGGGTTTTCAGCTTTGAACAGCCGCTGTGGGCCCTGCAAATGGACACTGTGTTTTCTCCTGAGATGAGCTTTTCTTGACTCAGTGGTGGTAGCTTTGCCGAAACTGTGATTGTCGATATTTAACCCAGGCAGTACGTTTATTCTTTAGTGTTAATTTAGAATTGTGTGTAGTGTTTTTCTGTTAATAAAATATTAGCACAAATGAATAGTGTGCATGTCATTCTTTTGATCTTGTTTTGTGGGGTTTTTATTGCTCAGCATTTCTGAACCTCTCCATAGTTATATTAATTCCTCCAGCCATAATTACTTGAGAGGAAACAGCAGCTTGATAGGTTCAGGGGATACGTAGACATTGAGGGTCTCATGCACACCCAGTGTTCTGCATGAAGTACTACCCAGGCAACGTGGATCCCTGAGCATCCAGTGTGGGTGCCATGTGCTCCGCATGGGGCCTCGGTCACACGTGCTCTGTAATGGGATGAGTTGACGGTTTCATTCTTTATATATCCTGAAACCCACTTCAATGTTGGATCATGATGCCTCCTTTCAGAGGCCTGAGCATGGAGATTTATCTCCCTCCAGATGATTTCCTAACAAGGCAATGTTTGACTAGTGGGCATGTAATGGTCCAAATAGCACGAGACCCAGGACTGGGTACTTCCCTCTGACTGTCTCTCTTTCTCTCTCTGTCCCTCGTTCTCAGGCATATCTCTGAAGTGGGCCAATGGAAACAATACAACACCATGTGATACCAAACCAAATGAAACTCAGCAAAACCAAACCAACCCAAACGAAACCAAACCAAAGCACATCCATGGTTGTGTCATGAGGATTTCTTTTTTAGGAAAAACAACTGACTGCTCTTTCCTCACTCCAGAGCTCCTGTTCAAGGGTTTTCCCTCTCTCTGTGCATATGGAGGGTAGAGGAGCTCCTCGATGTGCACACTAGGTTTTTAAATTCAGAGGGCAGTAGAGAAGCCATGGTGTGGGATCCTTCTCCCACCCTCAAGCCCTAAGTAACTCCCATTCATGCAATCATTATGTGACCCGGGTCAGAGTCTGATCCCTGGAGCCTCAGTCCCCTGTCTCATTCCATGAAAGCTGCCCTATTGCTACCTCATGGCTTCTGAGGAAAATGCAGCTTCCTGGGCACTCAAGGGATGCATGCCACAACAGAAATATGAGGATCCCAGAGGTCCAAGGGTAGGAAGGCCGATCCTCACAGGGAATGTCGGGATTGGAGATAGTGAAGTAGCCTAAGGATTCTTGGACCTGCAGGTATATAGGGCACAGGGGTGAGGAGGCAGGCAGGCTTGAGCAAAGGGCCTTCAGGCTGGGCTCTCCAGCAGAACTGGTACTTCATGTGCTTGGAGGGAATTTGGTCCATGTGCCCAGGGACACCAGGGAGAAAGACTAGCAGAAGAAGTCCAGGGCAGGCCTGTGCTCTCCCCTCTAGTCACCTCACGTGTCTTTTGCTTCCCTGCCATCAAAACACCAAACCAAAGCAAAGCAGACCAAATCTATCTTCCCAATGGAAAATCCAGTCTCATCCAGATATGGAGGAAGACAGAGTTATCTGCACAAGCTGGCATAGGTTATGGATATACCATGAGCCTGAGACACTAAATCTCAAATTGTCAAGAAGCAAAACTTGTATATGGAGAACAATAAAATTCATTCCAGTGACAAGAAGCCAAACATAAAGAATGTATCTATAAAATATGAGTGTAAAAAATTGAAGTTACCAAATGTCTTAAAATCGAAGAGTTGAGAAAACACGAAACCAGTGGAAAAGGGGAAAAAGTCAAAAAAGCATCATAGAAGTTTAAACTGCAGATATAGGAATCATTAGATGAACAGTCACATTCTCTATACTGTGTTGTCCCACACCTGGAATACGCAGCCCTTTGATGTCCATACACATGGTGTTCATGGCATCTTGGGAGCTGATCTCCCGGGGGAGGGGCCTGCTGCACTGATGCTCAGGGTCTGTTCCTGGTCCGGCTTACATGTCCCCTTGCCTCGGTGCTGGGCTCACTGTGAGCTCTTTCTGGTTTTCCTGTGTGGCTTTGTTCCTTGAAAGCCCTCTGTGCCTCTTTAGGAGACCAACACGAAATGGCTGGAATCTGATCTCCAGCCTCAGAGAAGAAAGATCAGGGTCCCGCTCTTCAGTAAGCACTCAGGGCCAAGCAGGAGTCACTGGGGTGTGCCAGATGCTGCAGACGCCTGTGGTGGGCGCCCAGACCAGTCTGCCAGGAGAAGAGAGAGGGTTGCCCTGTTACTGTTCCTTCCAGGGTCTCTGCACTGAGAGCTGTCCCCCGGGGGTGCACCTACACTCTCTGCCTCTCCCAGGGGAAGGGGCAGGGTCCCCACTTCCCTGTCCTTTGCAGGATTCCCATGTGGAGAGTGGTCAGCCGATTAGGCAAAGTGGTTCCAGTTTTAGGGCCAACTGAGCTGAGATTCCCCTCGCACTCTTGTTGGCCATGACCAGTGTCCACACCCCAAGTCTTGGGAACTCCACCCCCGTGGGCACCCCCATTCTTTTTGGGACTCTGAGAATTCTGAGACACTGTGTCCAAAGTAGTGTCTGCCCATTTCACCACCTGAGCTCATTTCAGGCAAGGTTGTGTCTCACCGGATCAGATTGCCAAGGCAGGTTGCAATGTGGGCTCTGTGGCCCTTCCCTTTCCCGATTCTGGGGTGTGTAAACTGCCCGCCCTGCCATTCACCTTCTGATATATCACTTTGGATTCACGTCTCGCATCTCCCACCTTGCAGAGGGTGGTCGCTTTTCTACTGAATTGCTCCAGCAATTCTTTTATTAAACGTCAGGTGGGATTCCTAGCTCTTCACAATGATCGGATAGCATCTACCTACCATCAAGGATCCAGCTGAGCGGAGGTCCCCAGTTTTCGACAATCTTGCCCCTTCACTATCTTATTTCATTGCAATTGTAATTTGCCAGTGTTTTACACAGTTGACCTCACTGAATTTTTAAATATATTTATTCTTGCGATAAGAATAATCAATTATCTCAGGTTCCTCGGGGAGTTGGTACATACACAATGCCTAATATATTCAGTAAGTAATTATGAAAATACAAGTATTGTGATGAATCAATTTTGAGTTTATGATGTGCATAGGAACAGGGTTAGAGGATGACAATACCTTAGTTCAAATCCAACAGTAGATACAGACGCATTTATGGGAAGCTGGAATGCCCACTGTCCTCCTAATTTCTGTCAAATGCACCGAATCCTATTTGGGAATTTTCAAATTGGATGTAGAATACGCTTCTTGCTCAAATGTTGTTTGATGTAGCAGGATCTGATGACTCTACCTTTGCTTATTTAATAGAGGATGCTCAGGCATAGCTGGTGGTTTGCCTATCCTGAGGAATCCACACACATGTAGAGAAAGTATCCTCTTCTCTTTTACAACGTAAAATAAATATGTGTCATTTGCCTCAAAAAGTTAAAATACATTGGAACGAGATCTAATGAGGTATGAAAACAGGTGGAATACCATTTGACTTTCTAAGACAGCATTTATAATCATTCCTTTATGTATGGATGTGTGTATTCTTTGAGTATCTGCGTGTGTTGGGGGTTTGTTTCAGGAAAGAGGGTCTACCTGGATGAAGAGCAGACCTTGCCCATCCCACACCCCTGTCCTCCAAAGCCCCAACTGCCCTGAAAATTCTAGTGATGAGTGACCTGTCACTCTTCCTGAAATTTTCTCTCTCCGACAACAATCATGTCTAAGTCGAGTTTGACTCAGCCCGGGCTGTGGATCTCCTCCTAAATAGTTCCCTCTGTGCCCTGAAATCCTGTCAGTCATTATGGCTGGAGCTGCTTTGGAAAACCAACCATCCTCTACAGCCCTGGATCCAGGAATTCTAGATGAATGAAGACTGACAAGTATTTTTGGAATTAAAGGGTTTAAATTCACAAAGTGGAGTTAGATTTTGAATGACTACATCCAATGAAGTGTCTTTTATTTGATTTGTTCTGAACTGACAGGAATCTTAAGTGAAATGGCAATAGGGCAGGACACATGAATGATGAAGGAAAAAGCCACAGAAAAATCCACATATGCAAGTCAATCTGTGCAAATTTCGGTATCCAAACCTCTGCTGGATTAACATCTGCATTCAGACACGCACACACACACACACACACACACACACGCTCACATTATGAAATCCCCCATAATCATCCATTCAGCTCCCTGTACGCTGTGGCCAGCACCTCCTAGATGACCTTCTCCCACCTGTGCTACCCACACCTGAGCAAGTCCACCCACCTGTTCCCATTCCATAGGGGAGGTCACAACAGGAGCCTTGCACCGTGAGCTCAGACCAGCAGAGGGCGACGCTGGCCAGCCCAAGTTGTTCCTAGGCTTCCAAAGGACCCCACTTTGTGCAGCTGCTCAGGCTGGCAGGTGTGCAGCTCCACACTTTGGGCTGCAGCGTGTGCATTTGCTAGAGCTGCAGAGGCATGATGAGTATTGACAGAAGGTCTGGGGACGTGGTTCCCACCTTGCAACTCTAATGTTGCCACAGCTGGACACTGCCTGCTGAGGAAAGTTGAAAAATCCTTCCTGTGCTGTGCTTCCAACGCTCCGCAGTCCTTGCTCATCCCCTGTGCAGCCTCTGCACCTGGGGAAACCATGGCTTTCATTGGAAGCCTGGGGGCCCTACTGGGAGGTCAATATTGGTTTGGAAAAGAGTAGATCAGGTTGTGACCCTGTAAGTGCCAGGAAGTTTCTGATAATATTGCCCTGCGAGTAATGGGTCCTCCTGCTTCACCCCTGGCCAGGACCTTCCAAGCAGGGAAGGAGGGCTGAGGTGTAGCTCTCAAGAGCAATGTTACTCCCTATCTATTTCTCCATCGAGGGTGTGTCCATCTATCGCTGAAGAGCCTCCCTGTCATCCATCTCTCCTCCATCATCTCTCCATCCTACACCTAGAAATTTCTCATTCCTCACAATGCACATATTGACTTTCACATAATAGGAGATGAGATGACTTTCCTGCCGCTCTGCACCTGATTTCACAGAAACTACTAAGGCAGGACTGTCTTGGCCCAGTACATGGTAGTTTTTAAACATAACTGTCTTGTGTTTTCAAATGACTTAGCCTGTGAATAAATCCAGCAAAAATGACATTGGCACAGGAATGTTGACTCCTCTCTCTCCTAGAAAGTCCTGCCTGCAAGGCTGCTGCTTCCTGGTGAATAGCTCCATGTCCAAGAGAAGAGAAAAAGGAAACAAAGGAGCCCCCGTTTGGACAAACACCACAATGTCCTCCATTAACCTGGTCATGAACATGTCTGAATGTGGCCTGGCCCAGAGCCTGATCCTTTGTCCTCCTGAGCGCTTGCCCCATGGCCCATAGCCTTCCCCATCGCTGTGACACAGTCAGCACACACGAGCTGCACTGGAGCTTCAGTTCTGTGAAAGCAAGCATTCCAGAAGACATAGGACAACCACCCCCTTCTGGACTCTTCTAAATAGCACATGAGATAGTGAACATGCGTGTCAACATAGATATCATTTAATTTGGAAAAATGTGTGTGGAGTCAGTCTTCTTGGATGTGTAACTCATGAATTGAAGGGTGAGGAAAAGATCGGTTTTCTGAAATAGCTGCAGTTTTGAACACCTGACCCAGGGTCACAGAGCACAGAGGGTCCCATTCGGGAGCAAATCCATAACCCCAGACTCAGAATCACAACAGGAGTCCAGACGAAACCTTCTGCAGGGTTTACCTTGGATTCAGGAGCCTAGGATCCTGGGAAGCTGTTGCCCATCCCTGCCCGGGGGGGACTGTCATCTTCTGGACCTCCAGAATGAGGGTACCAGTGCCCACATGTGTGCACACAGGACCTCTTGGACCTGGACGCATGTACACATGAAGGAAGAATGTGTGGGTGGAGGTATGTCCTGCAGGTGACACCCGCCTCCAAGGTCATAGATATGAGGCCACAGTGGCCTGGGGACGTCTGGGGGAAGCACCCGCTAGGATACTCCCTGTCCCACAGGCCAGACGCTGACCATCCCCGACGGGTACAACGGCTTCTCTGGGGTCAAAGTGGGGAAGACTGGACAGTCGTGTCTGAACCCAGGCGTGTGTCCAGGCTGGGGTCCTGGTTGCACACAGTCCTTCCCTGGGGCCTGTGGACAGGGCTGCGGTCGTGTCCCTGTGTGCACAGGCCATTGCCTGCAGGGAGGGGGGAAGCGTTGGCAGCACGAGCACTGCCCCTGCAGCTTCCTCCAGGAGTGGGTCAGGGCGGGGGTCCCAGGAAGTGAGTTCACTTCCGTGTCACAGAGCCCAACAGAACTTGGAACCCCCCAAACCAGGCACCTGCATCCAGTGCAGCCCCAGCTCATGCTCACTTGGCTGGAGACATCTGCTACTGGAGGATGCTCTCTTGCTGCCGGCCCACCTCTGGGGGCTCTGGCTCCCAGGAACCCCAGGGGTGCGGCTTGTTCCAATGCTGTAGGCATTGGCTCCAGCATAGATACCAAGGCGTCAGGGCGATGATCAGGAGGCGCCGTCAGGTAACACAGCGCAGGCCAGGCCAGGCCCCCGGTGCCACCATCCTGGGAGCCTCATCCCCTCCTCCTCAGTTTCAGGGAACCAGGGATGTGTGGGCAGGTCCCATGCAGGCTGGGGGACACTGCAGGGCGGCACATTCCCCGGGGATCCCTTCAGGGTCACCCTGATGTCAAGGTGGGCAGGGGGGAAACAGGGTTCCTGAGGTCCTCTACCTGCCCCGGAATCACCCCAAGGCCCTGCATCCGCATCCCTTTGCTGTCCCCGGGGGTGGTGGGTGCCGCCTGCACTGTGGGGTGTCTGGGTGGAGGCAGCTGGGGGTGCGGCCCAGCCGAGGGGGCCAGACCAGGCGCTGAGGCCTCCTGCCTGGCTGCCGGGCACTGTCTCCACAGAGCTCTACCCGGGATGTGGGGCGCGAGCGGGAGGAAGGGGTCCTCTGCCCCAACGCCTCCAGGAGCAGGGAGGTGCCCTGCGCAGCTACCAGAGGCCAGCGCGGGCTCAGGGTGAGTGCAGGGGCTGGGCCCCCCGACACCCGGGCCCCGATGTGGCAGGAAGGACCCCGGGTCCCAGAAGCCAGCTTGCTACCCCCTGGGCCCCCCGACACTCCTGCTCCCACATGAGTCTGGATCCCCCCCTCCCCACACCTGCCCCCATGGCCCTGCCCCTGCCTGGGCCAGATGCAGAGTCCCTGCACATAGATGTGTGGGAACATCAGAACAGAGCCCTCAGGGGAGGCCTGGTCGCTCAGGGGTTAGCGCCTGCCTTCCCCCAGGCCTGATCTCCGAGGCCCGGGATCGAGCCCCGCCTGGGCTCCCTGCACGGGCTGCTTCTCCCTCTGTCTGTGTGGCTGCCTCTCTCGGTCTCTCTGTCTGTGTCTCTTGAGGTCCTTGTACTGATCCAAATATTTTGAACATTTATCCTCTGAGATTGTTTCTTTATTGCATAGTTGGTCCTGTTTGTGTAAGAGACAGGCAGGGAGCTTGAGAGGGAGAGGGAGCCCCAGCTCCTCAAGCCCACGGGGCCCCAGCGCAGGGCCTGCCGGGGCGGGATCCCAGGCCTCCTGGCGGCTCCCTGCAGGCTGCACGTCCCCTCTGTCCCACCTCAGGGTACAGGGGCCTTGGCCAGGAAGGGGCATCGGATCGCCCCGAAGAAGCTCAGCCGGACGGAGCTGCTGGAGCACAAAGTCCGACAACTGCTGCTCGCCTTGCAGCACAGGGACGTCATCTAAGTCTTTAGCTTTTTGGAGGATTATCGTACATTCGCCACCACGCACGAGGTGCTGGACCTGCTGTTCACCGAGTGAGCACCTGCCCCTCCGCAGCCCAAGGCTGGGCCACCTGCTGCTGGGGAGGCTGGGGATGGTGTGAGCTTCCCGGCCTCGGGCTGCTCCCCCGCCTGGAGCAGGGTCCCCCAGGGCCTAGCGGGGTCCTGGAGGGCAGCCCCGGGGCTTGGCCTGTGGCGGGTCGGCCAGAGGGGCTGTGCCTGTGCTCAGCAGCCGTCCTCCTCCCCCGACCAGGCCTGTGCCTCCTCCTCCCCACCCCCCCCCCAACACCAGGGTCCTGAGCGGCCTGTTTCCCCATTGAAAGGGAGGTTTGAGAGTCCATTGGGGGTCTGTGTCCTGGGGCAGCCAGACTGGGGGACCCCGGGACCCCCCAAGCCCACTAGGATATGGGCCAAGTGCCTGGCCAGAGCCCTTTCATGCTCAAGCCTTCAGGAGGCCCCAGCAGGTGCGGGCACTTCTCTGGGAGCTGCGCGTGGCCCCACGCACAGAGCTGACGGCCCCCGGGGCTCTGGCCTAGTCGGGGTCAGAGGGTGACAGCCCCCATGATGAGAGGTCGTGTCCACAGGACAATTCATGGGATGCCCCCGCTCTCCTCTAGGAATGGGTGCATCGTAGATGCATGGGGTAATAATGACGTGGTCCTGCAGCGCTGGAAACTGTGAGTGACTCCGGCTCCTGCAGGAGGGCCTTCCCTCTCCAGGAGGGCAGCGAGGGGGCTGTGGGGCGGGGTGGGCTGCACCCTCACCCCACACATCGGCAATTCCCGTGACAGGGTAAAGGTCTAAGGCCCCTTCGGGAAAAGAGCGAAGGAGAGCGGTGGATGGGGTGCGGGCTTGGTGGGAGGCACTGGGACCCCTTAGGGAGACCTTCTCCATCCCCCCCAACCCTCTCTCTGCCCCACACCTGGGACCCAGAGCAGAGGGGGTGGGGAGCATCGCACTCCCCAATCTGGTGGCACCTGCACCCGGGGGCACAGCAGGTGCTCAGGACGGCCGGTGAGGGCTCCCGGACCAGGTGGCCCTCGCCCTGTGGGAGATGGGATATTAGAGTCAGTGGAAGGACACCCCCAGGGGCCCCTCTGGAGGGAGGCAGCTCAGAGCCACAGGAGGGAAGGTGGTGGTCCTGGGCGGCTCCTGGCAAGGCCTGGCAGGACACAGACCCCGAGCCCTCCTGCCTTGGAGCTTCCCAGAGCGACAGTGTGTGCAGTGAGGGCAATGACAGGCCAGACGCCCCGCCCCCCCCAGTCCCCGGACACCTGCCAGTGGACTCAAGGGGCAGGTGGACAGGGACCAGGCTGAGGAGGGAGCCCTGCTTCCCCAGGAGAGACGCTGATGGTCACCCCGCTGGGCCTGGGCTCCCCACACAGAGGCTGTGTGCCAGCCCCTCCTCGGGGAGCAGGCCTGTGGCAGGCAGGACCGCCAGGTGGCAGGGGCACGAGGAGCAGGACTGGCCTTTGACACCTCGCGCGGGAGGCCGGGGCCCCGTGTCCTGCAGGGCTTCCCCGGGACACCTGCATGTGACAGAGCCCTGTCTTCTGACGCCTGTGCCCGCCTGTCCCTCCCCAGGGCCATCTCCTGCATGCTGGAAATATGGCTGGATTATTATGGGGAAGACTTTTGTCAGTTCCCAGAATTTCCATCCCTTATGAAACTTCTGCAATTGCTAAGACAGCACATGCCAGGCACAGATGTGCATCTCCGGGCCCTGCGTTACCTGAGGCAATTCAGACACCTCCAGGCCCATCCTTCTCTGTTGGTAACCAATGTATGTCCTTCTGGTCAACCTCTGCATGCCGAGGTGAAGAGACCCTCTTTGTGTGCTTCCTTTAAGTATAATGAGTTCTTCTGAAGAATGTGATGAGTTGAAATTGTATTTTCAAATCATGAAGCCAGAGCCTGTGCCAGACCTTCTACTACCTCTCATAGATTTGCTCTAATTCTAAATGTAAAATTAGGAGAAGTGGAAAAGGATAAGATAAGCCATTGCCTTTTTACCTCTGAGAATTGGATGCCATTTCTATGTAATTTTCTTCTGAGACAGCCATTGAGTTGGTTAGAAAAAGGCTTTTACTGATGAGATATTGTTAAGCATTCTTGTATCAATATTCTCAATTTAGCAACCAGAAAATTTTTCCTCAGGAAAGGAGTACTATGTGATGAAAACCCAGTATTCAGCATATTTTCCCCCATTTTTTGGAAGTGACATTTCACACACAGGTGCCAAAAGTGAATTGGGGTGGGGAGAGTGAGAAACTTTCAAATTTATAATTATTACAGAAATCGTGGAAATTATGATATGACTGGAAAGCAATCTTGTATCACCTCCCAAAGAATCATGGTCTTTTTTTCAATAAAAAGCAGACAAAAAATTGTTGTTTCCTGCCTTGTTAATGTTCTCCATTCTCACTGGTGTGAGGTGGGATCTCATGGTGGTTTTGATTTGTATTTCCCTGATGGCCAGTGATGTGGAGCATTTTCTCATGTGCTTGGTGGGCAGGTCTATGTCTTCCTCTGTGAGATTTCTGTTCATGTCTTTTGCTCATTTCTTGATGGGATGTGTTGTTTCTTTTCTTTTGAGTTTAATAAGTTCTTTATAGATCTTGGATACTAGCCCTTTATCTGGTGTATCATTTGCAAATATCTTCTCCCGTTCTGCAGGTTGTCTTTCAGTTTTGCTGTGCAGAAGCTTCTTATCTTGATGAAGTCCCAACAGTTCATTTTTGCTTTTGTTTCCCTTGCCTTCATGGATGTATCTTGCAAGAAGTTACTGTGGCCAAGTTCAAAAAGGGTGTTGCCTGTGTTCTCCTCTAGGATTTTGATGGAATCTTGTCTCTCATTTAGATCTTTCATCCATTTTGAGTTTATCTTTGTGTATGATGTAAGAGAATGATCCAGTTTCATTCTTCTGCCTATGGAAGTCCAGTGTTCCCAGCACCATTTATTGAAGAGACTGTCTTTTTTCCAGTGGGTAGTCTTTCCTGCTTTGTTGAATGTTAGTTGACCATAAAGTTGAGGGTCCACTTCTGGATTTTCTCTTTTGTTCCATTGATCTATGTGTCTGTTTTTGTGCCAGGACCACAGTGTCTTGATGACCACAGCTTTGTAGTACAACCTGAAATCTGGCATTGTGATGCCCCCAGCTATGGTTTTCTTTTTCAATAAATCCCTGGGTATTCGAAGTCTTTTCTGATTCCACACAAATCTTAAGATGATTTGTAGCAACTCTCTGAAGAAAGTCCATGGTATTTTGATAGGGATTGCATTGAACGTGTAAATTGCCCTGGGTAGCATTGGCATTTTCACAATATTAATTCTTCCAATCCATGAGCATGGAATATTTTTCCATCTCTTTGTATCTTCCTCCATTTCTTTCAGAAGCGTTCTGTAGTTTTTAGGGTATAGATCCTTTACCTCTTTGGTTAGGTTGATTCCTAGGTATCTTATGCTTTTGGGTGCAATTGTAAATGGGATTGACTCCTCAATTTCTCTTTCTTCAGTCTCGTTGTTAGTGTACAGAAATGCCACTGACTTCTGGGCATTGATTTTGTATCCTGCCACACTGCCAAATTGCTGTATGAGTTCTAGCAATCTTGGGGTGGACTCTTTTGGGTTTTCTATGTAAAGTATCATGTCATCTGCGAAGAGGGAGAGTTTGAATTTTTCTTTGCCAATTGGAACGCCTTTTATTCCTTTTTGTTGCCTGATGGCTGAGGCTAGGACTTCTAGTGCTATGTTGAATAGCAGTGGTGAGAGTGGACATCCCTGTCCTCTTCCTGATCTTAGGGGAAAGGCTCCCAGTGCTTCCCCATTGGGAAAGCTGCTGTGGGCTTCTCGTAGATGGCTTTTAAGATGCTGAAGAATATTCCCTCTCTCCCTACACTCTGAAGAGTTTTGATCAGGAACGGATGCTCTATTTTGTCAAATGCTTTCTCTGCCTCTATTGAGAGGGTCAGATGGTTCTTCTTTTTTTCTCTTGCTGATATGGTTAGTCACATTGATTGTTTACGTGTGTTGAACCAGCATTGCATCCCGGGTATAAATCCCACTTGGTCATTTTGAATCATCTTCTTAATATATTGTTGGCTTCTATTGGCTAGTATCCTGTTGAGAATTTTTGCATCCATGTTCATTAGGGATATTGGTCTCTAATTCTCCTTCTGGGTGGGGTCTTTGTTGGGTTTTGGAATTAAGGTGATGCTGGCCTCATAGAAGAAGTTTGGAAGTACTCCATCTCTTTCCATCTTTTAAACAGCTGTAGTAGAATAGGTACGGTTTCTTCATTAAGCGTTTCATAGAATTCTCCAGGGAAGCCATCTGGCCCTGGACTTTTGTGTCTTTGGAGGGTTTTGATGACTGCTTCAATTTCCTCCCTGGTTATCGGCCTGTTCAGGTTTTCTATTTCTTCCTGTTCCAGTTTTGGTAGTTCGTGGTTTTCCAGAAATCTGTCCATTTCTTCTAGATTGCCTAATTTAATGGCGTATGGCTGCCCATAATAAGTTTTTAAAATCGTTTGTATTTCCTTGGTGTTGGTAGTGATCTCCCTTTTGTCATTCATGATTTTATTAATTTGAGTCTTTTCTCTCTTCTTTTTAATAAGGCTGGCTAATGTTTCATCTTATTAATTCTTTCAAAGAACCAACTCCCGGTTTTGTTGATCAGTCGCATAGTTCTGGTCTCTATTTCATTGAGTTCTGCTCACATCGTTTTTAACCCTCTTCTTCTGCTGGGTGTAGGATCTATTTGCTGTCTTTTCTCCAGCTCTCTGACAATTGGCTTTCTGACATTGAATTGTAATCCAGATTTTGTAACTCTGTGGGAGAGAGGACTGTTTCTGATTCTTTCTTTTGAGGTGAGGTTTTACTTGTAGTCATTTTGCTCAGTGCAGAGTGGCCAAAAACAAGTTGTATTGGGAAAAGGAGAAAAAGAGAGGAGAGAAAGAAGGAAAGAAAAGAGGAAAAGAAAAGAGAAAAAAGGAAGAAAAAAGAAAAAAAGAGAAAGAAAAAGGAATAAAGGGAAAAAAAGGTGGGGGAAGCAAACAGAAATCAAAAAGCAAAACAAAACAAAACAAAGAAAAGCAAAAAAAAAAAACAAACAAAAAAAACAAATAAACAAAACAAAACCACGGGGGAGTATCTTCTGATTCTGTGTACTTTAAGTCCCTTGACTTTCCCTGGAACTTGTCTGTCTAGCTGGTGTTCTGGGGAGGGGACTGTTGTGCTGATTCTCAGGTGTTAGCACTTGGGGGAGCTGCTCTGCCCCTGCCTGGTGCTCAGTGGGGGTTGTTTACCCCGTGAGGCTCCAGGAGCAACAGCCCCAGTGGCAGCGGCAGGTCTGGAGCCCTGGAGTCAGCTCCTGCAATAACTACAAAGCTCTCGGTCTGCAGGGCCTGGACGCTCCGGGGCGGGACAGGCTCGGGGCAGGAGCGTCCTCGCTGTCCTGGGCCTTCCCGGCCTCTGCCTGTCCCGGGGGGAGGCCGGATCCTGGGGTGTGTCCCGGCACCCTGTGCTGCGGGGCCTGCAGTGTTGGATTCGGGCTCCCACCTCGCAGCCCCCTCCGGGGAGCCTCTTCCTCCGCCCGAGCCGCCCCAAGCTGCTCCCGCCCCACAGCCCCCTCCACGGAGCCCCGCCCGAGCCGCCCCCCCAAGCTGCTCCGGCCCTGCAGCCCGCTCCGCCGAGCCTCCTCCTTGCCCGAGCCCCTCCGAGCTGCTTTGGGCCCTGCCGTGCGCGCTGCAGCCCTTAGGGAGCTCGGCGCACTCTCCCGGGCGCAGGTGTCTGTTACTGTCCCAGGGAACCCGAGGGCATCCCCGCCCTCCCGGGTCCTGCTCCACCTCCCTGCGAGCCCCTTTCCGCCCGGGAAGGTTGGTGCAGCTCCTGCTCCTCCGGGACGGGGCTCTCCTGCCCCGGGGACACTCGCCCCGGCCTCAGCCTGGCTCCACGCGGGCCCCTCCCTGTTGGAGGCCTTTGTTTCTTATTTCTTTTTCCCCGTCTTCCTACCTTGATAGAAGCACGAACTCTTCTCACTGTATCATTCCAGCTGGTCTCTCTTTAAATCTCAGGCCGAATTTGTAGATTTTCAGGATGATTTGAAGGTTATCTAGGTAATTTGGTGGGGACAGGTGATTTGGGGATCCTACTCTTCCGACATCTTGCCCCTCTTCTCGCACTTAACAATTTTAAAAATATACTTAGATTCTTGACTGTAGAAAATCATAATACTGATTAATATATGAGAGCCCACTCTCTAAATATGTCTCAATTACATGCTGATGAACATTTACTTATTTCCTGGTTATCACAATTACAATGTTCATACACACTTCTACAGGTTAAATACCAAGAAATATAATCTATGAGCCATACGTCATATGTATATTCACTTTATTGAAAATTTATATTTTTGTTATTCAAATTTATATTTTATAAATGCTTTTGAAACACATTGCCACCAGCAGGATATTAGAGTTCTCTTTTCTTGGTATTCTCACCATCATTGATAGTACCTGACATACTAGTTTTTGTCTATTTTTTTGTCAAAACAGTTTGCCTATTTTGGGGATATGTAGTCTTCACAGCTTCTTGCATTCCCATGATTAGTAAGGTGAGAACTAATATTTACATATTTTTTACCACTTTGATTCCTTCTGTTTAAATTATTTTTTAAATTTTATTGACATGATGGAGAGTTTTGTTTTCTAGATACATACAAGGCATTTTCCTCTCTTTAATAATATTTTTTTTAACAATTGGAAAACCAGAATTTTCAAGACAGGTATACTGTAAAAGGAAAGTGATAACCTCAAGCTAATATATTCAAGGCATATTATAATGGACATGGCACCAGGACCTATGAATTTCTGATCTGAATGTCAAAGTAGGCAATATCATCTGGTGACATGGGCTTGAAATCTGGGGGTTTTAGTTGGAGAGAGAGACTATGGTACATAAGTTGTAATGAAGAGTAAAGAATACACCTATTCATCACCATTGCCAGTGATTTGCAGAGAATTTTAAAGGAAGCGTCACAGCCTAACAGTCATAGAAAAGATTCAGGTTTCATGTGGGAAGAGATTTGGAAGGAGTCATCATAATAAATTGATGAGATGTGGGTTCCAGAAAGTGTAGAGAAAAATTTTCCATATTTGGAGAGAGAGAGAATATAGGTTTGTGCTAGTGCTATGTCAGGATGGCATCCGTAAGAGCATGAGAAGCTGTGATTTTAAAGAAAGCCTAGGATTTGGGGATTTTTTGTTGTTGTTGTTATTGATACAAATAGGCAAAAAAGGCATGGGAAGATGAGTTCTGGTCTCTTGAGATAATTTTTCTGAAAGTTTGAGTAGTGGGATAATTTGATACTGATGTAGGAAGGAGTTAGGGGCAGACAGGACTAGGCAGGGAAAGATAAGAAAGGTCCCAGAGTTAGACTCCTACCCATCCCAAGGAAACAGAGATAAGACAGTAAAAACAGAAAAAATAAACCTGGCTCCCTAGCTCCAAAATGTGAGGGAGTACCTCCCTTGAGTGGCTATTAAGTAATAACAGAAACCAGGCCACGAAGAAATATGTCATTAAGGGGTTATCAATAGTCCCTGCTCAAACCAAGATGCACAAGAATCTCAAGGCCATGGGCTACCTGACTAGGCTCACAGAAATCCCTGGTGTAGAGGAATATTATGTAGGAGATAGTCATGAGAAAGCAGAGAACACCTTGTTTGGGCTCATGATATTTATAAGAACATCTTGTCAGTTATTATGATGGTTACCAGTCGAGGATGTTTGTTCTAAATATCCACCTTGATATTGACAAGAAATTCACCAAGTTCCCTGATCAGTTTCCTATAAAAGACAGACCCTAAAAGCCCTCAGGGGCAACCCTGTCAGGACCCCTCTCACTCCTGAGAGCTCTCTGTTCTCTGCTTAATAAACTACCGCTTTGCCCACTCTCTGTCATCTCTGAGATTCATTCTTCGATTCCATGAGACAAGAACCAGGCTCTCTCATATCAATAGGGAGGAGGAAAATTTTCAGGAGTAAGGAGAATGCTGTGAATCCCTCCTTTCTAGATAATAGCAATACAAGACCCAATGGACGGTTTTGTGAAGACAACACAAGAGCTTAGCCCCCCTTCTTCATTCCTATTGTGAAAAAGGAAGCTACGAAACTAGATCCTAAGTGGAACACATTTATATACAAGAATTGTTGATAAAAAAGTATTACAAAGAGATTTTCTATAAATGATTACAGTGGAGAAGATATTGAGAACACCCTAGATATAATTTTGTTTACTAGATAGTTATGATCTGGGAACCAACCCAGGGTATAGCATCTCAGGTTTGGTTCATTTTGGAGGTGCAACCAGTCCAAATATCTTTCAACCAATCACCCCACATCATTGTAAATCAAGCCAGTCTGGAGGATTGTTCTCTTCTGTTGACTTTTTGCCAAATGAAATAATGCACTGCAGGAATGAATCAGGTAATGAATATTTTCTCAGGGTTAATAAAGCATGTAGTAGTATGTCCTGCTTTGTGTCACTGTTTATTTGGGGTGCAATATGAGGAAAAAATCTTACAAATACTATCAGTAATCAATTTTAAAGGTTTTCTTGTATCTAAAAAGAAAACTGATGGAGATCTTTCAACCAGCATACACACACGCACACAAACTGTAATAGACTAACAACATGATTTGGGTGGAATCTTACAAATCTGATGAAGACACCACCAGGGATATCTTTTCAGCCCTTCTTGACTTTCAGGTAAGAAATAAAATTCCACTATTATATGGATCTTCCATGTCATTAAAGCAAAGGCAAAAAGGCGGTGAATCAGGTGATTCTCTACCCAGTTAGAAAATGCAGGCAGCAGAAGCACAGTGGTTTGTGGTCTCGAAGAACAAGATGGAGCAAATATAAATCCCAGACTTCAGCTGCTTCAGTTAATTTAGAATTGCACTTTTCTGATGTTTTCTTTCTTCCTTCTCTCTTTTCTGTTTGTCTCATCTCCCTGTCTTAATCTCGTTCACAATTTACACACACACAAAGACGTATAAAGACACATGGAACTCATCACAGTTTTTGTTACCGTTCACAACACAGATGCTTTATAGATTTGGGTGCTAAACTAGGTAAAGTCACAGAAATCTATATATTCTATCTATATCTGATAGAATAGATATCTATTCATATCATAGATAGATATGAATCTATCTATTCATTAAGGATACTTAATGAATTAAGCCTGGAAAGATAACAACACAAGTATTTGGGTTTTCCAAAACATCCCAGAAAGAAATTTATTTTATTTCTCCTCTTTTTAAAATCTGTATAAAATCCATCAGTTTTCTTTTAAGTGGCACTCTGTCAGTGAGTTATGAATGCTTTATTAGAGTCCATTTTATGTCGAACCAATGGTAAATGTGGAAGATTGCTAATAGAGAAAAATTGATCAAAATATCTGAAGTCTTAGGATCTAATTTGGTTAATATTTTTAATCAAATGGGGGTATTAACTATAAGCCTTTTTGAACATAAAATTAAGACCATAAAACCAGTCTCTTATAATCTAGATTATGATAAAGTGTAAATGTGAGGGGTGTTAAATTTTACCTTTCATATAAAAATATACGAATGTCATATATTTTATGTGGTTTAAAAACCCAGAAGGAACAGCATTACCTAGAAGCTACCAAAACGTATTTCGGGGATCCCTGGGTGGCGCAGCGGTTTGGCCCCTGCCTTTGGCCCAGGGCGCAATCCTGGAGACCCGGGATCGAATCCCATATCGGGCTCCCGGTGCATGGAGCCTGCTTCTCCCTCTGCCTGCTTCTCCCTCTGCCTGTGTCTCTGCCTCTCTCTCTCTCTGTGTGTGTTTGTGTGTGACTGTCATAAAAAAAAACGTATTTCGAGGAAACAACAGAATTAATATTACCTCAGAATTTGCTAGACATCCAGCCTTGGGATCTAACCCAGCTGTACTGAATAAGATCTGCATTTTAATAAGATACCCAGGTGATTTGTTTTCACATTACCGTTTGAGAAGCACTGTCCTAGAACATGCAGAAGAACACCTGAATTGCATTAGAGAGAAATAAATGGAGTATTTCAATGATGCTTTCTAAGTATATCCTTACTTTTTTGTGTTTTTAATGAAACTGAACAGTTGCTTTTTTTCTGTCAAGATCATATCCCTGAGAAACTATGATACTACTGACCTCATAGTACAAAATAACGTACAAAAGTGTCTAAGGAAAATGTGACTCAATTTGTTCTTATAACCATTCAGCCATATGCATGTTAACCAAACTGCCTCCCCCCTTATGAATAGAAAATGACAATCAAGATAAATTGTCACTTCCTCAGAATGAACACTAATAAAAGTTTCTTAAAAGTCTGACTTGGAAGAAGACTATACTTTCTAGGTCCTCAAAGTCTTTCTTGTAGTAATAACTCACCACACTGTCTTCATTTTTTTTTCTTTAAGCACACTATATTTAAATGGCTAGAAAGATTTAATTTAATCCTTAAAAACTTCGTGTACAAATTTTTAGAGAGAAATCAAGGTCCAGATAAAATGAGTAGAGTTGCTATATATTTGAAGGCTTGAAAATATTGATTGTTACAGTCAAATGTAGAGTGTATACACACACACACTTTAAGAGTAATATTCATTTCACTTATTTATTTCATTTATATTATGACCTATTAGGTAAGAGTACTGAAATCCAGTGATTTGAGGAATGTAGTTTCAATATTTCATTACCAATTATGTTAAAAAGATAATGGATATGGAGTATAAATATAAATATAGCTGTAACAGGCTCTTTTTACAATTTTAATGGTCCTTATCTAATTAACCATTTGCATTATATTTTCCTTATCTATATCACAACTCTGTAATTTATGAGAGTTTCTGTTATGCCAATAGAACAACTACCTAACAACTTTATCATGCCTCCCTAAACATGTTATGATGCCTTAATTCAATATCCCTGCTGTACCCAGTCGTTGTCAAAGATGACATGCTACTTTATACCTTTGATGAAATTTCAGACTAACAGAGCTTTGCCACAGAGAGAAAAATAAAAGATGTCATTTCTAAATTTAGGTGGCAGTATAAACCTTGGTTGAGGTTGGCAAGATCATGGCAAAGAAGGCTATTTGTCACAATAATCAGTAAAGTTAGGAGAAAAAGTTGTCTGTGCTATTAAAAACAAAAATAAAAACAAAGAAAAATATCTGGCAGTATTTGTAATGAATTTATTGATATATTTATCTGGGATCTCTCTGAAAGCTTTGCTTCACATTCCCTAAAGTGCATAGATTATCAGTTACTCTAGTGTTCTTAATTTTATACTCTCAGAAAAAATAATACTCTCAGGCTTATATCTGATAATCAGTAAGATTTCAAAAAATTTTTTTAATTTTTATTTATTTATGATAGTCACAGAGAGAGAGAGAAAGAGAGAGAGAGAGAAAGAGAGGCAGAGACATAGGCAGAGAGAGAAGCAGGCTCCATGCACCGGGAGCCCGACGTGGGATTCGATCCCGGGTCTCCAGGATCGTGCCCTGGGCCAAAGGCAGGTGCCAAACTGCTGCGCCACCCAGGGATCCCAGATTTCAAAATTTTTGTTCAAAATTTTAAACCATGATTATTTGAAGATATTTTTCATATAAGGGAAAAATTATAGCTGGAGTTTTAAAAATATATCTTTGATGATGTACCCTAAAATTCAGTTAGAATTATTGCAATGACTTAAAAGCAAAGAAATGTTGATTTACAGTTATGCAATAGACATACCTCTTTTCTAAAATTTAAGTTATATAAGTTTATTATAAGCATTTACTTATTCACATTCAAGCTTATATTCTTATAAAATGGAAAATGTAGATTTAAAAAATAATCAAACAGAATTTTGAGTGATAAACTAAGCTCCAGTTTTCAAACTAAGATCTTAATTTAAATAAGCTGGTTTAGTAAGGTAAAATAGTGTTAAAAATTATTCTAAAAATGTTGTTAGATGGCAGGTGTTAAAAATCACTTATTCTCTCAGTAGGAATTTTTTTAAAAGGTTGTATTTCAGAATAAATAGTCATTACTAAATATGTATTTATATGTTGGAAAGGAAAAACTTACACATAGAAGACAGTTATTATGGGTTACATAGTATTCTTATAAACTTAGATGAACTAATTTATCTATAAGGGGTTTTTGGTTTATTTATTTTTATAATGTAAGTGAACACTAGATTATTTGCCTTCTGAAACTTGTCTAAATAAGCAACAATCACAGACACCTATATAGCAGTGTGATTTTACTTCACATCCAGCATGTTCCTACATCGCCTGGAAGCAAGGGTTTTGACAGAGTAAATGGAGTAGTAACTTTCTGAGAAAGAGAAAAATCGATGAATCTGTATTCAGCAGGAGCACCCTGCTGGTCTCAGCTGTCCAATGCTGAGCTATAAGTTTCCTTATTGATACACAGGGGCGACTCCATTTACTTTTTAAAAAAGTGCTCCCTCTAGATAACAATAAAAGAAAGATAATAAGTATCGATATTGTAGGAAGTTCCCTGTACAAGCTCTCTGGTAAACAGAAAAAAAATAGGTCAAGTTCTTCTGGAGTTCAGTGTTTGTACAGAATGAGTTCAGGATGATACACTCAGTGCCGTAACTCTATTAGCCATATCTATGAAATTTTCCTGAGTGCCACTTTAAGTATATTGTGTTCTTTATTTCTGGCACTTACGGTTAACATAAAATCTGAATGTAGCCTTCCACAGTTTCATCTTACATTTTTTTTTTCCTACACAGATAGGTTAATACGTGATATAACCAAGGCTGTATGAGATTAAAATAATTTCTACTTCAGCTTTAATAGAGGAAACAACATCATGTAGAAAATCTTTGGGGATATTTCTAGAGGGAAATAAGAACGTGCATATCAATTTTGATCCAGGTTTGCCACAATATCCCTACTCACAGAATAAATATTTATATAGTCACTATTAGAAGATAACACATAAAGAAGGTATCTCTAACTACTCCTATATCTCCACTTGCAGTCTTGGGCCATTCTATCTTCTGATTATTCTGTTGGGACTATGCATGTTATACTTGCTCATCCCAGCTTTATTTGCAATGCCTCTTATCTCTTGCCAAGCATAGCTCTGATTTCTGCGCACCTTCCTATTTGGGCAAGACATTAAAGGTTCTTATCATTTCCATTTCAAAGTGATCTTAGGGAAGTAGAAGAACTCAGAGTTCAGCTCTTAACAGGATGATACCCTTTGAAATAACCATTCCAATATTGTCCTTGAAATAACATCTGTAGCTTGCCATCAATGTTTTCTTTTCCCAATTCTGCTGTGGCTTTTACTCCTGCTAAATCATATAAAAAATAACTAACAGTTTTTTGTTTCCTCTAGAATATGTCCGTTAAGCTAATTGAAGAATTGTCTTAATGTTGCCTGCAGGCATTCATAAATGTTATATAAAATGTACCATCATCATTTGCTAAATGACTGAGAGTACACAGGATTGGCAAAATAGCTTTGCAGTCACACATTGGCTTCATTTGATGTTTTCTAATCACACATTTTTTTTTTAACATTCTGCATTACTTTAATCTTTAATACCAAATCTACAAATGTGAATTCATGGAGACCCTCCACTATACTATGTTTTGGCAAATAATTATTGTTTTCAATGCCTAATAGCATTATGGGCTAAAAGATCACTATATTTTACCTGTTAGAAATTACAGTTTAATAGACAATGTGCATGAAAAGCAGCATTAATTTTTAGCAATTCTATTATTGTTCGATTAAACACTAAAACTTAAATTTTCAAATAAACACTTAGCTCTAGATTCTTCCTTCAATATAGCAAAAAATTAATAATATTGCAGGGACTTTTGGAACCAACTCTTTATTCAAGATATAAATCTCTCAAAAAGAATTTATTAAGAAATGTCTTTGCTAGGTGATTAAAAAGTAAATTAGAAAAATAAAAAAGCAAAATTATTTCAAGTGGACAATACCAATATTCTTGTCATCAAATGCCTATTCTCCTTTTCTTACTTAGAGATACAATTCCTGATATCTAGCATGACACCTAGCCACTTGTGCAATAGAGGTAAGTGGATTTGAAGGGAGGGATTATTGTCATTATCCCAAAATGAAAGCATCGATAGTTAAAGGACATTGTCCTTAGCCTGGAGTTTGGGGGATGGACGGGTGGGAGACAACAGAAACAATAAGCCAAAACAATAGCTATAAGAAAAATTCCCAATATTGTAAATAAAACGATCAACCTATAAAAGCATTTTTTTCTAATGGTCAACTAGTAAAAGGAACAAGAGCTAAGATATTATTAATGATTAACAGCAAACCAAAAGAGGAACTAAATAGCTGGGAAGTCTGGAGAAAGTGGCTGCAGCAAAGATGTTTGTCATTTATGCTTCGTGGCATTCAGATAATATTATACAAGGTCAAGATTCCAAGCTACAAAACAAATTCAATATTAATAAAAATCCAGAAACCTTCTTAGGCAAATTGCTGAACCTTATAATATTTATGTATTTATAAATTTATGTATTTATAACATTTATAAACATGTGTATGTTATAGGATATCTTATACTAAAGATCTTGAAGGTGAATCAGGCTGTAAAAACAAAGAATGGGGGAAAGTCTTTCCCTGGGTGTTATGAAGACATTATTATAGTCATAGTAATAAAAATAGTGTGGAATTTTCACAAGAACAATCTGACCCATCTGCAAAATGGGAAAATTCAGAGATAGAATCAACTATGGAATTAGGTACCATAAAGAAAGAGAGAAAAGATAGTCTAGTAAAAGAGGGAAAAACTGTCAAACCATTTGAAAAAAAATAATAATACTGCTTCCCTACCTAAAATGATATAATTTACAGAGAAAAAAAATTAAATGTAATAAATGTGTGATGAGATACTCAACATCATTGGTCATCAGGAACATTAACAATAAAACAATAATTAAGTATTATTCTCCTCCTGTTAGTTTGGGACAAATTGGGAAGCTCGTTGGTGTCAAGTGTTGGCCCTGCTCTAGTGAAATGGAAACCTTCTGCACTACTGTTTAGTTCTGTAGACTGATTATTCTCGAAAGCAATCTCTCTTATCTCATAGTTATGGAAATTCATAATTCATTTCATCATCATAATTTTCTACTAAGTTTTGCTATGGTCATGAACTGCCTTTGAATTTCAGTGGCTCACAGTAACAGACCTATCCTTTTAGGCTTCCTTCCTTTCTTGGATATGTACTACATACCTATATAAATTAATTATAAATTTTAAAGGAATTATTTATTTATGGGGCACCAGGGTAGCTCAGTTAAGTGTCTGCCTTCAGCTCAGGTCATGATCCCAGGGTCCTGGGATCCAGCCCATGCCAGGCTCCTTGCTCAGTACAGAGTCTGCTTCTTCTTCTGCCCCTCCTCCTACTCATGCTCTCTCTCTCTCTTTCTAAAATAAATCTATTTATTTATTTGAGAGAGAGAGCACAAGCAAGAAGTCCAGAGGAAGAGAGAGAGAGAATCTCACACCTCACTCAGTGTACAGCCCAACGTGAGGCCTAATCTCATGACTCTAATATCATAACCTGAGCTGAAACCAAGAGTCAGATGCCTGACTGAGCCATCCGTGTGCCTCAAATTCTCACTTCTTAATTAGGGTTGTAAAATTACTACAATTTCCACTCTGATCTGTGTTTGATACATGCTTTATTTCATTTATTTTCTTCTAATTAGCAGTATCTTCTCCCCCACAAGTCATTTTTGAGTCTGTTTCACAAAATCATGTTTTTCACTTCATTAGCACTTTCCTAAATCACACCAACAAAAATTCAGGCCCAGAAGCTGTTACTAACCATTTTGTTTTTTCCTATTTCAATGTACCTTATAGGCTGCTCTTAATTTTGTTCTAATAGAAAGCAGATCTCACCATCTGACTCAAATACAGACCAACATGTGCTCAATGAAGTTAAAAGTATCTTGCCCAATAATCAAAGCACTTTATCCAATACTAAATTCACTTTTACATTTTTTTTGACTCACCAGCCAGATCTGGCTTTGAATTTCAGGTCTATAACTCACTAGATGTATACACTTATAAAGTTACTTAATCTCACTTGTCCTCTGAAAATGAGAATAATAATATAACCTACTTTACACAATTGTATAAGAATTAATATATGTAAAGTGTTAATCGTATCTATCACAAAGCAAGTATTAAATGGATTATCTACCACTAATAATACATATTGCTAATATTATTATTCTATCCTATTATGTGCTGCAGCCAAATAAAGCATTTCTTCCCCCAGAACATCTCCTGAAAAGTCGTTTTCTTGTGTATTTGTCCATGGATATTCTTACAGATAATATCTTCATGTCCTTGTTTGCTTAACCATGATCTGACCTTTACTCAATGAGAACCTCTTCCCAGGAAAATTCTCAACACCTTGGGTCAGAAATAATCTCTACCTCCAAATTTCCCATTGAAAGCCACACATTTAATAGGACAATCATTTATCTGCTTTTTTTTTTTTTTTTTTTTTTTTTGTAGAGACCATATTTATTTGTGTCCCTCAGTAGAATGTAAATTTCTGTATTTGGAGAATATGTCATCAGTTTGATATTTTTAATTCCCAGTGTTTAGTACAGTGCTTTGAACAACATAAATGCTCAAAAAATACTTACTGATTTAAATTTCAATTATACAAATAAGATGTAGCAATTATCAATCTCAAATTAGTTTCAAACTTTCTTTATATCTTATTATAAAGATGAAATGCTCCTATGTGTGTGTATTTGCAACCTTACCAATATTCTAAGAAATGTGATTTTTCCTATTATTAGTCATAATTTCAATATGCCACATTTTCCATTTTTACATGTCAGGTAGGTGACAGTTTCCTTCACTCATGACTCTTCCTTTACAATTCCTTTATCTCATATAGTGAATTATTCATAAATATGAAAATCTGATCAATAAAATTTAGTGCTAAAGTATGGTAAGAGGCAGTATTTTTCAATGTTCAAACTAGTAATAAAATGATTATTTCATAACCACCTAAAATGTAACCAAAAGTAGATTTCTTTCCCCAAACTTATAGGAAAAAAAATACATTGGCAGAAGAGTGTTAGTCTTACCAAAAAAACCTGTTTACATTTCCTTGTTCCTGTGTTTAAATGAGGTCCCTTAATTACTCTTGACAGTGGACATTTAGCCAACCTATTTGCTACTTTTGAGCAAGGCAACTATATGAGTTAAGGACAAATGGGGCTAGGCAGGGCTAGGTAGGGGGCCATGGAAGTAGGCTCACAAAAATCCCCAAAATGCTGAGGTATAAGGAAACCAGAGATAAAGGAACAAGCCAGACCACCCTGCCCTAGATGTGGGTGAGGAAGGTATCTTTTTATGACAGTCATCTGTGACCAACAAAGAATAACCAGACCCCAAAGAAGAAGTAAGGCATCAAAGACGTTATCACTAGTCCTTACTCAGTGGTGATATCAGTAGACAATGTTAAAAGATTTAAGTTCCCTGGTTGGCTTCCAGTAAAAGACCAACCCTACAAGCCCGCAGTGGCAACCCAGTAGGGACATCTCTCACTTCTGAGAACTTTCTCTGTGTTTACTAAACTTTTATTCCTTTACTCACTCTCCTTTGTCTGCAAGATTCATTCTTTGACTCTGTGAGATAAGAGCCAAACTCTCCCATCATAGATAGTTTTATTGTTTATAAATATTTTTTCCAAATTCTCTCATCTGAGTAGTTAATAGATGATAGAATTAGAACATCCAAACAGCCGAAATTTTAAAGAGTATCATGCTATAAAGGAGAGTCACTCAACTCTCATCTATCTCCCTACTTATCTATAACATTACATATTTTTTCTCAAATCATCAAGGTATGAAATACATACACACAAAGTTGTTCTTGGCTTAAGCACTAAGGTCTTCAGGGTTTATTTATTATTGCATTAACCCAGCCTATTCTGACTAATAATACTGACTTAAAAAAGGAAAGGACAAAAAGCCATTCACGGGCCCTTATTTTAAGGAATGAAAACACTGTAAATAAAATCTTTCCTTTTGTTCTAGCTATTTCTACTTGGTTGGTTAATAGAAAATATTTTCCATAAATAGTTACAGATTTCATTTGTATTCAGATATTTTTCTTTTTGTTGACGTTCATTTTTGGTAGTGAAGCCATCTTTTCCCAAAGCAGGTTCCACAAAGCATTAGGTCTATAGTATATGAAAAAAGAAATTTATAAGGCGAGAAATATACTACAGAATTAGCTAATTTAATTTATAAGGCATCTGTTAAGTTACAATTTTTATTTTCATAAATTAAGCTCAATTTTTTTAAAAAAGAGTAATTTCTAAAATGACAGATCTCAATTAACCCTGATACCAACTGAAATATATTTCCTCCAGCTTTTCACCTGACATGCCATGCATTCGCAAAGATGTGAATATAAGCTCTTCCCCTCTCTGAGTTCAATCCATCTTAAAATTTTCCTACAATAAGAAGCACTGGTAAGCAATATGTACTTTACTAAAATTTGATAAAGTTGAAGAAGAGTGTATGTATCTCAGGCATCACATAGCAAAAATATTCTTTCCTCAAGAAACTTTTTCATCCATGATGCTATTGGTTTTCTATCTTTTCTTTTCTTGCATTTTTTGGATCTCCTCTGCCCTCCTTCAAACAGTCCTCAGCTTTTCATCCTTTCTTACTCAATGGATCAAATTTATCCTTTTTGTTGTACAGAGAATTTCAACAAATTTCTCTAAAGTCTGGGTTCCAGCAGTATATACTGAGTGTAGGCCAAGTACTGAACAAATTGCTGCTTCTTTTTAAATGAGTGGCTCCCCACTCTAAAGAATGCTGAGAAATATAATATCCTCAACCTTGTTATTCTTAGATGGCCTGAACTCACCAACCAGTTTATTGGATTCTTTCACAACCTTAAATGTCAGTCTAAATGTTGCTTCTTTTTAAAATACACCTCTGAACCTTTACACCTTTCTCTGTCCATAAGGTTTCACTGTGCATCTCTCTAAATAGCAATTATTCTGCAGAGTGGCAAATATTTTTCTACTCCATTGGAAACTGAAAAGCCATCAAGTCAGTTAAGGGAATTTTCATCCTGTGAGATAATAAGAGAGGAAGGGAAAAAAGTGGCTGCATTCAAAATTAAAGGAGGATCAAGCATATATCTATCTCTCTCTATATACACATTTGTTTCTGTTATTGTTTTTTAGTGTTACTATTTTTGCCCTGTTCTTATTTTTGTCTTCTACTCTTTTTCTGTGTTTTGTGGTTTTAACTGGACAGTTACAGTTACATTTTTCTCCTTTTTTTATAGCATATCAATACTTGATTTGTTTTTAACATTTTTTCTCCTAGTTGCCCTGCAGTTTGCAATATACATTTACAACTAATCCATGACCACTTTCAAACAACGGTATGTCATTTAACAGATACTGTGAGTACTTTATAATAACACCACAATCCTAGTCCCCTCCTGTTTTCTCTTGTCTTGTGTCTTTCAATTTACTTGTATATGGGCATCCACAAGCATGTATGTATGTATAATCAAATTCATTGTTGGTATCATTTTGAACAAATTGTTCTCGGTTAGATCAATTAACAATAGGAACAGTTTAAATTTTGCCTTCCCTTACTTCGTTAATGCTCTCTCTTTATGTGGAAATTAGTTTCCAATCTGTATCATTTCTATTCACTCTAAAGAAACTCTCAAAATTTTGTGCACATCTACTGGCAACTAATTCCCTCAATTTTATTTGTCTAAAATAGCCTTTATTTCTCCTTCACTTTTGAAGCATAATTTTGTAGGGTAAAAAATTCTATGTTGATGTTATTTTTCTCTCAATGTTTTAAATATGTAGTTCACTTTTTTCTTGCTTGCATAGTTTCTTAGAAGTAGGATGCAATTCTAAGTGTTGTTTTTCTATCGGTAAAGTGTTTTTCCTCAAATTCTGGTTTCTTTCAGGAGTTTATCTTTTGCTTTATTTTCCGGGTAGTTTGAAAATTATGTGCTTGGTGTCATTTTTAGCGTTTATCCTACTAGTGTTCTCTGATTCAGAAAAGAAACAAACAACAATGAGCCACCACTTGAGTGAACTTCAAGGAAAACACTAACTTTAGGGGAAGGCCAAATTCACAACAGAGCAAAATGTTGAGAAGAATGTTCAAAGAAGACATTGAGGATCTGGGCAACTTCCAATTATAAGGGAACACTGAAGAGTCTTCAAGAGTGTGGGGGAGTAATAGGGAAGAGAAACTGATAGAAACCCGAAAAACTTATAAAACTTAGAGTCTTGGAGTTAAGATTGACCTGTGATTCCTATTGTCACTGATATGGAAGAAATTTAATTCCCAATCATCCTGGTGGGCTTGTTGCATAGAATTATGGAGAAACAGGGTGAAAGGATGGAGAGAAGAATGGGTATCTAAGATTTCTCTTAATCTCTGTTTAAAGAAACATGTGGGCTGGGGAAGGTAGGTTCTTATTTCAATCACATTGTTGCTTTTTTGATCTGTGATGCTGATGCTCAATGTCCTAGTTGGGATATATATATCTAGCAAGGATGAAGGGGGTTATTCTACTCTGTTAGGAAGGGGCAAGTTGCACATAGGTCATAATTCCTATTGATGGAATTGAGCACCTTCAGGAAATAGGATGTTTTTCTGATGTTGAAACTTTTTATCCCCTAATAAAAGGAAAAGAAACCATAAGAAAATTTGGCTTCAGTCGTTTGTGTGAATGTCTTTCTTATACTCTTGTAAGTAGGTAGACATCCTGGAAACTATGATCTTACTCTAAGAATGTTGGCTCTGTTTGGGAACATCAAAAATGAATTGTGAATGTGTTGACTTTTTTTATTGCATGAATAGAGGGAAAAGTTAATTGGGTAATGGAAAAAATTATAGTTTTACTAAAATAACCAATTAATTTTTTAGAATTGAAATAAATGGAAAGAAAAAAACTACTTTTTCTATTCAACATTCTCATTCATAGGACAAGCAAGATTTTTTTTAAGGCTTGAAATTCAATGTGAGTATAAGAAAAATTTATGCTTTATGCATATCTTTCCAAAAACTGACATTAAAATAAGCTCTACACCTACTGTTATTACAATAGGGCAGAAATGAAGTTTATCAGAAGTATTAGTGCCAAGGCTAGGCAAAGGAATATTAAAGAGTTGCAGAGATATTTGTAAAAGGTATATTGAAGCAGTGCTGGTGAAGAATTTTACTGTTGGCTGAGATGAGCAAAGAATAATGTATAAGGTGACACTAATTCACTGTATTATATTCAGAAGGTGAATGATGTGGTTTAAAGAATTTTATCTCAGTTTAATTCAATAGTTCAGAATCACTCAGCATTAAATTCAGACTCCTGTTAAGACTATATATCAGGGTCTAAGTATTACAATTTTAACTTTGTTTTGATCTTCTCCAAACTTTCTCTCTTACTTCCTATGCTTTCTTGTTTTATCATTCCTGACATTAGTCTTCACATATATGTTTCGTTTTATCTGTATCTTACACTTCCACAATGTAGGGCTTCTAAAATACCTCACTATCATTCTTATCAATTAAATTTCTAACTTAAATTTACAAAAAAAAAATTAGTCGTCTAAATTTAACTTACAACTACTCTTCTCATTTTCAGCTTGTCTGCGAACTATGATAGATTAAATTATAGAAGAGTATGACTTTCACACCTGTGAACTTTCATAAAACTTGATAAAAATCAAGACAGTAATCCTGCCTGATGATACGGAATTAAAGAAAAAAATATTTCTTTTTTCATTATGAAATATGAAAAGTACTACCGACTCTTTCTCATGTGTTTCTCAAATATTTTTCTGGTCATATTTTTCATACATTAAAAGAAGCAGCAATAGTACCATCTCCCTGACACATGAGATATAATTAAAATGCAATAAATACAAACAAAGCTAAAAGAGTTATATTTTAATTTTCTTTTTTTAATACTTTATTTTTTTAATTTTTATTTATTTATGATAGTCACAGAGAGAGAGAGAGAGAGAGAGGCAGAGACACAGGCAGAGGGAGAAGCAGGCTCCATGCACCGGGAGCTCGATGTGGGATTTGATCCCGGGTCTCCAGGATCGCACCCTGGGCCAAAGACAGGCGCTAAACCGCTGCGCCACCCAGGGATCCGTATTTTAATTTTCATTTTAAGTTTAACACATTTAGTAATAAAAACAATGACAGAAAAATATATGCACATAGAGATATAGTTATATATGTGTACATAGAGCTATAATATGCATACCAGATATTATAACATGAAAAATACTTTCATGAAATATTACAATGGCCAGACAAAAAGAACTTCAGTCATTCCCTTTTTATGAAGTCACTAAACACAATAATTATCTAAGATATTCAAAATTTGAGGTAATTCTAATATTAATAAAACTTCATTGCAGTTTTGAATAAAGTTTTTGTTAAAATAAGCCAACAAAAATATTTTAAAGAGTTCCAAAATTACAGACTTGGAAACAGAATCAGGCTAGGTACCTGACATCCAGTGATAAAATAAAAATTAAGTGTTACCCTCCTAAGTATAATAAAGTGATGTGTTTCAATTGCTCTCATGTGAATTCCCTACTGTCATGTAAAATTCCACCTCAGCATAGTTATTCAAATTGTAATGTTTACTGGATACAAAGATTATGTGCCTTCTATCAATGTCTTTAAAAATGAATAAAGAAAGAAAGAAAGATTAACAGGAACACAGAATGAAAACCATGCCATGTAAAGACTACTGTTGTTGTGGTAACAGAAACAGACACTGTATTGCTTAGCCTTGTTGTCAGTATAATCCATTCCAATGTGATGTGTGAAAGAGTCTCATAAAGGAGGAGAATGCACAGATTATATTGTGGTATCTTTACTAAGCAGTTTTTCAAAGAATAAACCCTTCATATGCATAACAATCTTTATCTGCTCTTGCAGGTTTGTAGTTTTTTGTATTTATCAATAGGTTTTCAAAAATACATGCACATTTATTGTTGACATTATACTATTTTATTCTTTCTAATACATATCACAGTAATTACGTGACACAGGGAAGCACAACAACATTTTATCTAGCTATTTTATCTAATTGTTATATCATCCATAATTGATTTTGTATTACATCTTGATATAGCAATCATTGATTTGAAATTTAGGAAGTATTATGAAATCTATTACTATCAAGAGAGTACAAGTAGTAGAAAACAACTTAATTAACAAAAATAAATTCATTTTTAGAGTGATACCAAAAGCAAAGACAACAAAACCAAAAATAAACAAGTGGAACTACACCAAACTAAAAATCCGCACAGCAAAAGAAACCATCAAAAACAAGAAATAGTAACCTATGGAGTCGAAGAAAATATTTACTAATGACGTATGTGATATGTGGTTACTATCTTAAGGAGAGAAAGAGCTCATATAACTCAAAGACAACAACAACAACAATGATTCAAAAATGGTCAGAGGAATTGAATAAACATTTTTTCCAAAGAAGGGTCATAGACAATTAAGAAGTACAGGAAAAGTGCTCAATACCACTTAATTATCAGAGAGCTGCAAAACAAAACCACAATGAGATGTTATCTCATACTATTAGAATGACCTACATCAAAAATATAAGACATAATGTATTGACAAGGATAAATGAAATGGAACCCTTATGCACTGTTGGTGGGAATGTGAACTGGTGCAGCCACTATGGAAAACAGTATGGAGGTTCCTCAAAAAGTTAAAAATAGGACTACCATATGACACAGCAATTCCATTTCTTGGTATATATCCAAAGGACACAAAGTCACTATGTCAAGGAGATATCTACAGCACTATGGATCCTGTAGCATTATTTAAATAACCAAGACATGGAAACAATCTAAGTGCCCATCAGTGAATAAATGGATAAAGAAAATGTAATATATCATGATAACATGGATGAACTTGAGAGCCATTATAATACATGAAATAAGTCAGGTTGTTGAGAAAGGACACTTATATGTTATCTAACTTATATGTGGAATCTCAAAAAAAAATCTTTCATAGAAATGTAAAGCAAATTGTTGGTTCCCAAAGTCAAGGGCGCTTGGAGGGAATGGGTAAAGGCGATCAGAAGATATAAACTGCTACTAATAAGATAAATGAATTCTGGTGATATAATGTACAACATCGTGACTAGGTTACTAATACTGTAATGCATATCGGAAAGTTGCTAAGAGAGTAGATCTTAAAAGTTTTTAGCTTCATTTGTATTGAAACTCTACTGTTTGGTATGTACACATCTCAATCATTATATCTTCCTGATTGGTCCTTTTTTTTTAATTTATTTTTTATTGGTGTTCAATTTACTAACATACAGAATAACCCCCAGTGCCCGTCACCCATTCACTCCCACCCCCCGCCCTCCTCCCCTTCCTGATTGGTCCTTTTATCCTCACTTTGTCTCTAGTAATTTTCTTTACTATCATCTGTATGTTTTCCTTTTGTTTTGTTTTTATTTATTTTCTTAACTTATCTCCCACCCCCACCTCCCTTCTGATAACATCAGTTTGCTTTCTATAGCCTGTTTCTTGGTTTGCCTATTTTTTTGTTTGTTTTTTACTTTCCATGTACCCATGTCATTTAATTTGACTTTGATATGAATTTCTTATAAAGAGCACAGAGTTGGGGGGCACCTGGATGGCTCAGTCAGTTGTGCACCTGACCCTTGTGTTTGGCTCAGGTCATGATCTCAGAGTCCTGCAATAGAGTCCAGCTTCACTCCATGTTCAGCAGGGAGTCTGCTTGAGATTCTCTTTCTCTGCCCCTCTTACGCTCAAATAAATCTTTGAAGAGGACAAAGTTGGGTCTTATTTTTTAATCCACTCTATCAGTCTTTCTTTTTTGGGGGAGGTATATTAGTATCACTTATATTTAATATAACTTCTGAGATGGTAAAGCTCTATCATTTTTTATTTTTTTTATTTTATTTTTTTTAAGATGTTATTTATTCATTCATGAGAGACAGAGAGAGAGAGGCAGAGACACAGGCAGAGGGAGCCCGATGTGGGACTCGATCCTGGGTCTCCAGGATCAGGCCCTGGGCTGAAGGCGGCGCTAAACTGCTGAGCCACCTGGGCTTCCCCTCTATCATTTTTTTAAAATGTTTCCTCTGTTTGTTGTCCCTTTGTTTTTTATCTTGCCTTCCTGTGGGTCATTTGAACATATTTTTTTTCTTCTCTCTATATTTAATTATAGTGTTTATGAATGTATCTCTTACAGTTTTTAAAATCTTTTTTTAAACTCTTAATAAGGGCAGCCCAGGTGGCTCAGTGGCTTAGCACTGCCTTTAGCCCAGGGGGTGATCCTAGAGAACCTGGATGGAGTCCAACATCAGGCTCCCTGCATGGAGCCTGCTTCTCCATCTGCCTGTGTCTCTGCCTCTCTCTCTCTCTGTGTCTCTATGAATAAATAAATAAAATATTTAAAAAAACTCTCAATAAATAATTCAAGAGTTGTAAACCACATTTCTAAGTCATGCTTGCTAATATGGAGAAATAGTTCAATAACCTCAAGAAATTGAGAATCTAGTTCATAAAGGTTAGCTCATTCTTTTTTAAACCAATGGATTATTATTAAGCACATCCCTCATTTTTCAAATGAAATCTTACAGAAATGATGGTAGATACTTATAGTTACCCAGGACTCCTGCAGACCTCTGACTAAATGAAGAATAAGACATGACCCTTTCAGATATGTAAAGATAGCATCCATTTTCCTCTTTTATATGTAAAATTAAAAAAGCAATATGATGCAACTCTTTTCTTTAGTGGTATATAATAACTTTCTTTCCCATTCCTTTTCAGTTGCCTAATATTATCATCATACTGTAGATATTGATACCACTAAAATGTCAGCCACTAAATATTTTCTGAATAAAGACTCCTATTCATCCTTCTTCAATTGTTTCTACTGTCCTATAATTAATGGCAATGCTACTTCCAATCTGCTGTTTTGAATCACCACTGCTTTGCAGTTATACTACAAAGAATTTATAAGATACTTTAGAACATACAGGAAGAAAAAAATGCATTCTTAGGTAAATCCAAAAGTTGACATTTTCTGTAACTGCTGCTAAAACTATGGATAGCATCACACTTCAAAAGGGGCTTTGGATTGTCCAGACATCTAACATCCTTAAGGAATTTATCCTCTATCTAAAAAATGATTAACCCACCAAGTCCAGCCATATGATTTAGAATGCTTACTACTGAATTACCAGAATTCTGCGTGAGTTATATACTGATAAAGCACATAGGAACATTTTAGGATTTGCTGATTCAATTACTCAGCAATCTCATAAAGGAATTAAGTTATTTCTATTGTGATATGTTGTATCTTTTTTCCTAAAAATTTTATTTATTTAATTATTTATTTAATTAATTATTTATTTACTTATTTATGAGAGACAGAGAGAGAAAGTAATAGAGATGGAGAGTACAAGTGGGAGAGGGACAAGTAGACTCAACACTGAGCACAGAACTGGATGTGAGTTCATCCCATGACCTTGAAGTCATTACCTGAGTTCAAATCAAGAGTCAGATGCTTAACCAACAGAGCCACTTAGGCACCCCAGTATGTCATACTGATACTACCTTCCTTCACTATCATGAGATGGCCTCAGCAATTCCAAGTGCTGCATGAATACAGGATGATATCCACCCAATAAAAGGGGTGTTTCCCTCTATGCAAGGACTTGCTTTGGCATAGAAAACCTTTCCCAGAAGCCAACAAGCACACCCCTTAAATTCCAGAGGGTATATTGACAAATGTGTATATCTGCACACTAAACATTAGCAAGTAGAATAAGATCACCGATATCTTTTAGATGATTCAAGATTATTTGTATTGACATAGGGGGGCAAATACTTTCCCTAAGTAAATATAATGGTGATTGTCTCCATAACACTGAAGACTAATTAGCAAAATAATGAAAGATATGACTTTTGCTAGGCAACCAACAACAGGAAAATGTTGTCACATAACTTAAGGAAGCAACAGTTTGAAGAGGGAAATCGGATAACCAAATACAATGGTTCTGATATAAAGTGAGATTGAGAAATAAAAAGAAAATTGCGTTATCAACAGTAAGGTCATTCATGACCTTTGTAAAATACTTTTGGTGAAGTAGTGAGATCATGCAGACTTGGAAAGAATGGTTAGAATGTCTCAAAAACAACTCTCCTTTATTTTTTTATTTTATTTTTTTTACAACTCTCCTTTAAAATAAGATTATCCAAGGCTGAATATGCTTGACTATAACATCATATGTTTTAAGTCTGCAAAGAGGATGAAAAGATAAAGGAAATAGAGCTTAGTGATTTTAAATGATAATATTCATGTCTTGACCTTAAATAGAAAGACTTAGTGTGGGCTTCTCATGAGCTACTCTAGTGGAGTTCAGGAAAATAACATAAAAATAATTCACTGAAGAGAAACCTGAGAAATAATGGTTGTTTTTGCTTTGGATGGAAATGCAATTTATATGGCATCCTGTGGAATTTGCTAATGTTTCACATTTATCCTAAAAGACAGATCCTTCTTCTACAAGACAACAGATGAATTCCCTTGAGGTTATTCAGCACTTTCTGTGTAGTGATACACAGAGAATACTTTAAGAACTGATGTGAGGGAGGGAGTTAGTTCTAGGGAAGGTCTAGTGTTGAATGGCATCTTAGATAAAAAGAAAGTAATTTAAGAAATGTTGTGAATATTCATAATATCCCATTAACACATATAATAATTTTCAGCTCTATAGCTAAGCATGCTGTTATCTCTCTTTTTAGCACAGTTAATATTTCATAAAATGTTCTGATACACTGCAGGGTTACCAACACTGTCTTTAATGTGACATTTTTCTTTGAAGGACTGAAACCAAGTGGTCTCTCCAGGGCATCATAAATCTTAGTTTTCATTTAGAATATAGAAACCATAAAGAATATAAAACAATATTTAAGCCTCAGAGAAGACCAATTTCCAATACAAAATGGGATTGTTATGACAGTAAAGGAATGAGCAGATGAGAATAGGAACACTCCAATTTACACAAGGCTGCCAGAAACAAAATAAAGGAGGCATAGGAGCCCCAGGGATGGTACATGATAAAGCAGTGACCAGAAAACTGAAATGGTCCACGTGGACTATTCCATTTTTCAGCCATCTGTAACAAAAGACTATAGAATATCAAGATTTAAATGATATTGCTAAAGACAGATGCTCAAATGATTTAAACATATATATTTTACATTTACATATATTCATTTATAGTATACGAATAAAGTTAAGAATACCTTTTTTTAAGTAAATTTATAAAGAAACATGATCTGAGAAACTTTTAAGGTAAAATAATTGCATGGAATTAAGCCATAATACATTATAATTCCCTAATTACATACACCATCTTTAAACTTTTGAAGCCATTAAAGCATAGCAGGAATTTAATGGGATATCTAATTTTGTCTACATCTATTGCATGATTCATTTCTTAGAAGTTTTTGTGAGTCTACGTGTGGGTAGGAAACTTTCAGATTGTTTATATCCCAACAGTATATTATTGTTCTATTTCTAAATATACCCTGGGGTTTGCAAAAATAATATAAATAGAGTTTCTACAAACATCAACGACTTCCATTAAAATGTTTAAAAAGAAGGTTTATTGTAAACTATTTAACTTAAAATTAACTATTTTAAGTTACTTAAACTATTAACTTAAAATAAAAAATGTTAATGATTGACAAAATAATAGGTAGTCTATCATATAATAAGCATTTATTATTTTTTTAATAAGCACTTATGATACATTCTTCTGAATGTTTTAAATGCTTAACCCATGTCATTTTCACATTAAATTTATCAAATACAATTTTTAAACTAATTTTATAGACTTGTTAACCAGATTTCTGACAGCTTACATCACTGAGTCCATTGAGTTGCTAAGACTTGACCCTAGGTATTCTGGCTACAAAACCTGTACCTATAATGAATATGTTATTTGGCAAACTTTCTTATGAATTGTTTTATTATATATACCAGTAAGTCAAGTTACTATCTTTATCTAAAATTAGTTTGTAGACTGTACTGGCATAGTATGCAGAAAATGATATGAAAGTATTAATAAGATACAATTTAGAGCTTTCCCACAAAAAAACTCTTGCTTCCTCTCATTATTTTTATTCTCAATACATTTTTTTTTAATTTTTTTAATTTTTATTTATTTATGATAGTCACAGAGAGAGAGAGAGGCAGAGACACAGGCAGAGGGAGAAGCAGGCTCCATGCACCGGGAGCCCGACGTGGGATTCGATCCCGGGTCTCCAGGATCGCGCCCTGGGCCAAAGGCAGGCGCTAAACCGCTGCGCCACCCAGGGATCCCTCTCAATACATTTTAAATGACTATTTCCCATTGCTTAAAATACTACAGTAAAAAATAAAAAAAAAAGATTTTATTTATTCATATGAGACCCAGAGAGAGGCAGAGACACAGGCAGCGGGAGAAGCAGGCTCCATCCAGGGAGCCTGATGTGGGACTCGATCCCAGGACCCCAGGATCATGACCTGAGCCAAAGGCATATGCTCAACCACTGAACCACCCTGGTGCCCAGTAAAATAAAAATTCTTATGGGTGGTAAATAGTTCATGCTGTAATTAATCACCTAATATTTTGTATGACGTTCCTAAAACATGATCTGAGGACACCTGGAATCAGAATTACTATGTTTGACAATTATTTAAATACTTCTAGACATATATTGTATTTCTGCTAGTGAAGACTGAAATTAGTTATTAAACAAGCTTTCAAGTAATATATATGTAGAGTAAAATTTCAAAGTTGGACTAAATATGAATGAATTATACATTTTTTTTTTGTTTTTTAATCCTAAAAGTAAGACTTGGGGTGAACATGAAAATATTGGATCTTGTATATTGTTGAGCTACAATGCTACTAAAAATGGGAAACCATATATATAGAAGATATGGTAAATGGTAATAAATTCTTGCATACTTTAAAATACCACTGAGTGATGTCAGTGACTGACTGTGGTTGATTTCAAATCATTAAATTTTTATATTTTTTTAAGATTTTATTTTTTAAATTTTTATTTATTTATGATAGTCACACACACACAGAGAGAGAGAGAGGCAGAGACACAGGCTGAGGGAGAACCAGGCTCCATGCACCGGGAGCCCGATGTGGGATTCGATCCCAGGTCTCCAAGATCACGCCCTGGGCCAAAGGCGGGCGCCAAACCGCTTCGCCACCCAGGGATCCTGAATCATTACATTTTTGTTAGAATTAGATGTTCATAAAATATTGCAAAAGATCATCAATCATTTAAAGTATTCTAAAGTGTTGAGAATTTTTTTAGATTTCCTTTTACCAAAGACAGTTTATCTTAAACTACTTGAAAATAATCGAAAATCATGCTATTAAAGTTCATTTTAATAAAAGTATTTTTTTTGTTTTTATAGAACTATTGTGTCCATTACTTTAAATGTCTACATGATTGATTGGAATTTTAAAATCTTTGACATATACAGTTTCTTATTTTAAATTATTGTTGGAAAGACAATTGCTTGTATTTTGAGAATTTTCAAAAGCCAAACCAAGGCTCACACATTTGAGTTGCTTAACATTACACACTGAAATAAGAAATTTCTATTTACAATAGTATAAAGTTGTATGGGAAGGAGGTAAAAGAAGTTAAAGAAAGAAGCAACAGATTTTAAAATTCCTTTTTTACTCAAATGATCCAATTTGAGCTGGAATACAACTCAAGCAATCTGTAGGGTGTCAGTAAGAAACAGAGCAGCAGATGAGTAGGAACTGACATTTGTGGCTTGGGAAAAAATTTGGCAAGGAGAGCAAAAAACAAGTAGTTACAGTGCTCTAAATGGCCATAAAAGTATAGTCTTCTGAAAAACATAGGGCAGTTTAAATTCGTATTTTTATTTTCTTCCTCTATTAAGTGATACATATTTGGCAGTAGGGCTATAAGTGAGAAGTCAAAATATTCTTCCTAAAAACAATACAAGCAAGCATTTTATGAAGAATAGGAATGCAGAAAAGCATATTTTTATATTTGGTAGATATTTAAAATATTTAATGTAAATCTGCAATACTTGGAAAATACATCTCAGGTTCCATCCATAACAATCTTGCAAAAATCATAGGATTTTATTGTTCAAAACCTCCTGAGGTTTGCATAATTATCCCCTCAAAAGACAAAACCTATGAGAACAGTTGAATGTGTTGCCTTTATGCTGATCTCTATGAGTTACAATACCTAATAAATTATCAAGATGAACTAGGGATCAGAGATATTAAGTCTACACAGGGTCTATGGCCATTGATATAATTTCAGATCTTCAATTAAAATAAAATTGACAATGCACAGATTCATTGCCAAAAACCAAGAGTCATATTGTCAGGTCAAAATCAAATGCTAGAGAATATATGCATTTATGGTAAAGAAATAAACAAAAAAAATGCTAATGCAAAATCCTTTTCTTCTGTGATATTAAGTCAGTCTTCTCTTTATGACTTTTAGAAATATCTTAAATGCAGTAAGCCCCATGATAATAATACCCCTTACCATAATAACCGATATTTGAATATAATGTGAATTTTTAATTGACTCATAGTGTCCAATAAAGTTCACATTTACATGTTTTTTAAAAATTAATAAAGTAGCAGGGGAAGTGCCATGTAGAGCAATAGCTGGTCCTCAACAAATACTTGTTAATTGACAGGCTGAATGAATGAATAGACTGGCCTTCCTCATTTATTGGTAATTATTGCTACAGATTCCCATATTATTAGAAGGGCATGTATTGGTTCCGGTTTTAATTTGCATATATATATATATTTTTAATTAAGTATAGTTTGCATCAGAGCATAGTTTTCATCCTACTGGGCCTTATGGTTTCTGTTTGGTAGGACTCTACACTGCTACAGGCATTTAAAAAATATTACCTAGGGCACTTGGGTGGCTCAGTCAGTTAAGCGTCTCCCTTTGGTTCAGGTCTCCGGTCCTGGGATTGAGTCTCACATTGGGCTCCCATGGAGTTTGCCTCTCCTTCTGTCCTTCTTCCTGGCTCATTCTCTCTCTCTCTCTCTCTCTCTCTCTCTCTCTCAAAAATTAATAAAATCTTAAAAAAGTTTTGACTGAATCCCTACTATGCATAAAGTAGAATTATTTATTGCTAGTTTGGAAAAAAAATCTCCATACTTAGCTCCAGGGATGACTGGAGATTCTGGTGTCAATTCTTGACAAGATAAGGAGGAATGAGTCAAATAATGATTTTTGAAACATTCTTTAGTTTGACCCCTCCTTGGGTAGGGCCGACTTGTTTACTGGTGGCTTTTACCTGGTATAATCTGAGAGGCAGCTTGACTTGGCTACATAACCTGAGGAAAAAGGCCCCATGGAAAACTTCCGTGGAAGTTCTCCTAAAATGAAGATTTCTTGCACGTATCTTGGTGGTTCATACTCCAAAGACCAAGTACATTCTATATAATTGAGAAAAATCCCAGGTATATATATATATATATATGTTCACTGCTTGGTTGGGTCTTCAGAAGCCTTTAAAAGTCTTACATGAAAATGTTCTGTGGCATTTTGAGAGTACTTTCAATTGCTGAAAATGTATAAACTTTGCAGTCAATTATAAAATGAATTGATGGAAATTCCATATTGTACAGGTAGGTATTACACTGTCATGGCGTGCACAGTACCCTCTTTATAGCTCATTCTTTTTTCTTTACAGATAATCTCAATCTTCTCTCATACTTCCAGGTACCATACATTAGCCTTTTTCAAAAGCAAGCTAATAAAATAGTACTTTAAGCTGTTCTATATTTTGTTTCAAGTGTTTAATTCTTTCATAATTTGTGGTGTGACAAAAATGTTCAGGAAACTAAATATTTTGTGCAGAATAGCAAGATAACATGAAAAATATCTCAGAAAAGACTATTAAACATGGCTCACACCTTACTTAAAACATACTATAAGCATCTTTTGCCTCTAAAAATGATTTAGGTTCAGTGATTTCTTTAATGGAGACTCAGATTTGATCATGATTATTGGAAATAAATTTAGAACTAGGATATAGGTATTTATAGTTGTATTTTGTGATTATAGCTGAGATCTCAGTTAATGCCTGGGAAATTCATATTTATTTACAGAAAGGGACACAGGACTTTGAGGACATTCTATTTTCTTTATTTCAATTAATATTGACTCTAATACACTAATAAACTGTTAAACACCATGGTCCATACTTTTTCAAATATTATGTTAATTTTTATTAGAGTAATAGAAGTGTATCTTATAAAAAACTAGTGCTGAAGTTTAAAATGTTGGCAATCCTATTGATATCTACAGTTATCATTCTATATAAAAATGTTTATATCATTTTTCATTGATCAATTTTTATGACTAAATAAATCCTTTAATAGAAAAACATGGTTTTAAAAAATCCACTGCTATCTTTCTACCAGTAAATATGATTCTTTAAAGTTAAATCCTCAGTTAATAATATTATCATTATAATAATGCTTAATGATGAGTCAAAAATACCATCATGATTCCTTTTTTGAAAACATTTGTATTATCTGAACTTAATAACTGAATTTTATTTTACATTTTCATAAATTTCTACAAGCTTATTATAAATTTCTATTCTCAAAATTTTATACAGATCTTTAAAATGCTAAACAAAATATTTCTTTCCAAATACTCCAACTCAGCCTACACTTTCATATTTTTCTTGTAGAAATATCTTCCAAATGGGATGCCTGGGTGGCTCAGCAGTTCAGCATCTGCCTTTGACTCAGAGCGTGATCCCAAAGTCCCGGGATCGGGATCAAGTCTCGCATCAAGCTCCCTGCAGGGAGCCTGCTTCTCCCTCTGCCTGTGTGTCTGCCTTTCTCTCTGTGTGTTTCTCATGAATAAATAAATAAAATCTTAAAAAAAGGAAATATCTTCCAAAGCATCCAAATTTCTGTTAAAATGGTCAAATTGATCTTTAAGCCTACTGCATATGTATTATAATGTTCCCAATGTCTGTTGATGTATATGACCTACTCTAGGCTTAATAACCATCAGTAGATACTTCGATAGTGAAACTGTAATTTCAGTAGCAATTGGCAAGCATAACTTGTTTTTGCTACACATGTTGTCAGCTGAGGTGATTGGCATGCTGAGGATGATTAGACAGGCGGATGCTGGCATACATGAAGATTTGCTCCTTCATATGTGTGTTGATTGATTCAGGCTACAGGCTAGATCTTGGTCTGTAGACTAGAGCAGCTCTAAGGGGCTACTATATGGCTTCCTCACAGCATGATGTCTGTGTTTCAAGAGCAAGATTCTTAAAAGAACAAGGCAGGATTTCATGATTTTTTTTATGCCTGCCTTTGGAAAACACATAGCTTTACTTACGCCATCTTCTTTGGGGATACAGAAACAATCATTCAACAAAGTGGAGAGGAATGGAACCCTTCAGCCAATGGTAAGACTATCTGTCATATTGTAACGGCATGTGGGGTGGGATATGTCATAGTGGCCCTATTTGGAAAGTGTAAGTAGTCATGCACCACATGACTCTTCTCTGTTAAATTCTCAACTCCACGTTCCTCTTAGATAAGTGAAGTACAGCTCTCAACCTCTGTGAAACGGTTTATGGATAATAATGCACGTTCAAATAGATAGATGATGATGATGAAGATAGGTAGACAGATAAATAGATAGATGATAAAATAAACATTGGAAAGAAAACATTTAACTAGTGGTTTAAAAAAGAAAAAAATGTAATAAAAGTAAGGAAGGAATTACCATATATAAAAATAAAATTATATGAAGTTATATGGCTAATTGCACTATACACTGTGACTAATTGCAACTATATATAATTATATATTTTTTTTACTTTATTGTACTTAACTATTTTTATCTTTTAAAATATTTTTAAAATTTTATATTTTAGGGTAATTTTAGGTTCAGAGCCAAATTGAAAAGTTATGGCAAAATCTCTATAACTTTTTCTCACTTTGCTGTGAAACTAAAATTGTGACAGAAGTACAGAGAATTCCTATATACTCCCTGCACTCAGCTCCACATGCATAGCTATCTACAGTATCAACATCCCCCGCTGGTGTGGTATATTTATTACAATCGGTGAACCTATGCTGACACATCATAACCACTCCAAAATCCACAGTTTCCATTAGGATTCAATCTCGGTATTATTTTACATTCTATGGGTGTGGATAAATATATGATGACATGTATCTGTCATTATGATATTGTGCACATCATTTTAAAATAATCCTTAAAAATCCCCTCTGCTCTGCCAATTATCCCTTCTTCTCTCAACCCCTGGCAACTGCTTGTTATTTTTATCATCTACATAGTTTTGTCTTTTCCAGAAAGTCATATGTTTGGAAACATAGGGTACATAGCTTTTTCAGATTCCTTGATGTCTTCACATGGCTTGGTAGCTCATTTCTTTTTAGCACTAAATAATATTCCATTGTCTGAATGTACCACATTTTATATTTATCCATTTACCTACAGAAGGACATCTTGGTTGCTTCCAAGTTTTGGTAGTTATGATAAAGCTGCAAAAAACATTCATGTGCCAGTTTTGTGTTATAGAAGTTTTCTATTACTTTGGGTAAATACTAATAAATATGGATCATATGGTAAAAGTATGCTGATTTTGTTTTTTTGTGTGTGTTTTTTTAAATTTTTTTTATTTATTTATGATAGTCATACAGAGAGAGAGAGAGAGAGGCAGAGACAGAGGCAGAGGGAGAAGCAGGCTCCATGCACAGGGAGCCCGACGTGGGACTCGATCCCGGGTCTCCAGGATCGCGCCCTGGGCCAAAGGCAGGCGCCAAACTGCTGCGCCACCCAGGGATCCCGAGATTCTTAATTTCTAAGACCAGCCCAGAGCCCAACAAAGGGCTCAGTCTCACAACCTGGAGACAACTAAGTGATAGCCTGTGACAGATCCTGAGCAAGAGGCCTCTTGTCAAGGTTCACCCAGATTTTCAATCCACAGAAACTATGAGTTGATAATTGTTTTTTTAAGCCACTAAGGTGTTGATAACTGGTTATACAGCAAGGAATAAGTACACATGTTGAAAACAGCTGCAATGGAGAAGAGCGGAATAATAGAACTGATCGGCTAAAAATTCTATGAGGTAGGAATTTTTAAAAGGTTATCATCATGAGTCATGATGATACTAAGATAAGTGGCCATAATATACCGTAAGAAAAAATATTCCTATCAACCTCATAACAATTGTGAGGACTATTTTAGATATTGCATTGAGGTCTTAGCAAATTAACACATCAATCAAGAAATATTAATGACTGTCATAATGCTGCTGCTTATTATTTGAAGGGACTTGAAAGTAATATCTTTTTCTATCTATCTTTATTAGAACTCTACTTGAGATAGGCAAAGACTAATAAGGCATACAGCATATAAAATAGAATCTTTATTATTGTTAATATCATTGCTTTATTTTATCAATGAAGGTGATATAGTTGAAAGGCAGTGACAGATTCTAATGCCGAATCCCATAGAAAACTTACTTACCCAACGATAGGTAGCTTTGGAATTATTTCAGATATTACCATGTATAGTCAGCTTGAAAAAAAAATCTGTCCTGAAGAACAAAATGTGGGCTCCCAGTAATCTGACTTGTAAAATTAGAGAAAAATAGTGGACTGAGCTATACACTCCCAGGGTTATTCTCAAAGTCACTGACAAAATACCACTCATCTTCCCATAAATAAAGGAGGAAGGAAGGGATATCAAAGATATTCTAATGGTATGTCCTCCATGTGAAAAAAAAAAACATTAAGAGTGAGGAATAGTTTCCCATTATCCCAACAATGATTATATTTATTTTTGTATGCTGTCTAAAACTAGCAGAGACTTTATAAAATTATCTGTTCAATAAATATTTTGAGGAAAATATGAATAAGCAACCCAAACATTGTAAATTAAAATGATTCATAATAATAAATTAAAATAGCAGGTAAATTCTGGGTTCGCCATAGATGGAAACAAAACAAAACTAGAAAGTATGCTAATCCCACCATTCAACAAAAAATACGAGATAACTTTTAAAAAAGCAAAACTCTTCTTGAACTTCTCAGAAAAAAAAATAAGGACAAGGCAAAATCTGAAATCTAAGGGAAGACAGTCAACTCCAAGGAGTTACCAATCACAAGCATTTGCATACATCCAGAAGATGCCATGTGATATACAAACTGCTACAAATAATGCAGGTTATATTTTCAAAAAATTATTAAAGACAAATGTGGGCCATTATGAGGATACATAAAACCCTGGGAACCTCAGATCCAAGATCCACATTCACTCCCAAGCTATTGTCCATGAACCTAATTGGGTAGTTATGGACTGCATGTTTATGTCACCCCTAGACTTATATGGTGAAGTTCTAACCCTAATGTGATACTGTTAGGGGGCAGGGCCTTTGGGGGTACATTAGGTTCGAAGAGTAGAGCCTTCATGAGTGAGATTAGTGCCCTTAAAAGCAGAGACATGAGAGAGCTCTCTCACTCATTTTCTCACTCTCTTTCACACACTCTCTCTCATTCTCTCTCTTTGCAAAGGTACAAAGAGAAGAAGACCAGATGCAAATCAGGAAGTAGGCCATTATAGGACACAAGATATGCCAGCATCCTGATCTTGGACTTTTCTACCTCTCCAACTATGAAAAATGTTTGTTATTTAAGCCCCCAGGCTATGATGATTAATTATAGCGGCGTGGAATGACTAAGACAGCTATGCACGAGGAAGATGGAATCAGGATGAAGGGCCAGAACAAGAATCTCTTGTTGTATAAACCTAGAGGAAGGGAGCAGCACATGCTGTGGGAAAGACACACCTCAGAAGGATCCTCTTTACTTTCTTCCCATGAGGCAAAGCCTCAAGATACTGGGAGAAGAATCGCAAACACTGTTGCCTTTGGAACTCAGGCTAAGGTTCACTGTAGCCGAGAGAAGGGATCAGAAACATACTCCCGCTACTCCTAGGACGTGAATGAGGAAATCTAGCTTCAGTCCATTCAAGTCACCCTACAAGTGGAGCACAGAGAGGACCATTGAGAAAACCTCACCTTCATGACTCAGGGATACAAGGTCTGCCTGAGTCTGAGGCTAAATCGAGACAATAGGAAATTTACTGTAGGCCCGTCTCCACCCCAAACCTTAGGCTAGCAAGTACTAAATGACAACACAATTTACCACTGAGGAAATTTAGAAGCATGAGTAATAATCTTCTCGAGGAGTAGTCACAAAGGGAAGACCTAAAACTGAGGGTAGAGCAACATCCCTGAAATTCTTAAGCAATCCAACTCCCACACTAAAAACAAGGTAACATTAGAGGAATTTGAAGCCTGTGGTAAGGTGCAAATAACCATAGCAACAACAGGACCAAACCCAGATCAATTCTGAAATAGACTGACTCAACAACCCACAGTAAAAACCTGGCAGAAAAAAGAAATGTGTCTGCATGCATTGATACGATTTTCCTAAGTGTTTTAAGCTTACAGAAAATATCCAACTTCAACCAAAACTTACAAAATGCACAAAGAAACAAGAAATGGATGTACCATCAGTAGAGAAAGTAATAAACAAAACTAGTCTTAGATAGGTCCCAGTTGTTGGAATTATCAAAGACAAAAACTTTAAAAATAAACACTCCAGTGAAAAAGGTGAACATGTATATAAAGAGATGGGCATTTCAGTACAGAATGGAAACGATAAGAAATAAATGAGATAGTGGGAGGAAAATGTGATTTTTCAGTCATAGAACACTACATGCTAACTGATGCACTCTTTCCGGTAGAACCACTCGAAACACTTAAGGATCTCATCTGAAAATATCTTGATATAATTTGTTTGTATTTGATCGGGGGTCTTTATTCCTTTATATGATGAAACAATAGTATGAATTTCAGGGTTAGTCAAACAAAATGTCAGCTCTCAGAAACATTTCTAAGTATGTGCATATTCTGTGCCCATCTCTCTCTCTCTCAGTGCATATGGTCCACCTGGGACTGCCTATCAGATTTCCCACACCCACTACTTGCCTCAGAGTGATGATTTTCTAGGGTGACTGAGAGGTCCTCTCTTCCTTTTGTGAACCAAATCAAGCAAATTAGGGTTTTTACTGAGATTTGATACATATTTTGTGGGAAAGAGAGGGTCTTTATTCCTCTAGGATCACTAGTTAGAAGAGTTATGCAATCTTGGATCTTCCAAACTTTCTTTGCCCACATGTGGAATGTAATTGAAAAAGAAATAGCCATAGGAAAGTAACGCCAAATAGAAGGAGAAAATGAAAAAGGTAATTTTACAAAATTTTTTCTGGGGTCTTTATTTCTTGGCTTGCCAGAAAAAGCCTTCATTTGAATACAGACTTGGAATAAGCTTGATAGTTCAAATAAAATTACAAAAACTGTGGAAATTATTTTTTAATGTTGGAAAATTTTTAGCAAAACAGAAAACATACAAAAATAGAAGATAAGTACCTTTTACTAAATAAAAATGTACAGATTTTAAAACATACCAGAAAACAAGAAGTTGTATAATGAATATAAACATTTGCTACAATTATGAAAACGATTTCATTTCCACAACAAATAATATTCCTGATATCAACAATAATGATAAATGTTAACTACACTGGAATTTAAAATGGAACATGCAAATGTACAAGAAGTTATAACACATAGCAGGTAGCTAGCTACTCAAGATGTAGGGAGATTTGATAGGATAGATGACTTAGAAGCTTTTTCTATTTGCAAAACCAAGTATGCTTATTAAGAGAGACAAGTCAAATAGTTTAGCATATCATCCATTATTAACCTGGTAGTACATGGTATAATTTATTTCCCATAAAGCTAACTATAATAGTCCCTTATATAAGCCAGCCTCAATGATTGCTATTAAATTAGTGTCACCAACTAGTAGATTACACAGTTTGAAACACTTCTGCTGATTGTTCCATGGAATTACTGTTTATATGAAACCTCAATATCTGCTAAACATAAAAGTAAAGCTAAAATGAGATTATATAATTAAGAAATTCATCCTAAAGATTTCCATTTAAAGACAAATAATTGTATGCATTATTTCATGATGTCTAGTAAATATGTCACTTTCATAGAAAATTGCCTAATAGTTTTTAAATTTAAATGGAAAGATAGGGATCCCTGGGTGGCTCGGCGGTTTAGTGCCTGCCTTCGGCCCAGGGCGCCATCCTGGAGTCCAGGATCGAGTCCAGCATCAGACTCCCTGCGTGGAACCTGCTTCTCCCTCTGCCTGTGTCTCTGCTCTCCTCTCTCTCTCTCTGTCTCTCTCTGTCTCACATGAATAAATAAAATCTTTTTAAAAAATTTTAAAAAATAAATGGAAAGATAAAGTATAAAGTCAAAAATACCAAAGATTACTTTGTTTAGATCAGAACATACACACTAGCTATTACAGAATATAAATCTGAACATGCTGAGTTGTGTGTGTATTATTAGTGTGTCAGGACACTCTAGAAAAAAAGTACAAAAAAAGAAAGAAAACCTCAGTGGTGACATAATACGTATTGGTGTAGAATAGTGTGTTTAGAGAAATAAAAGAAAGGCCTTATGATAGAAGTAAATGAAAAAGAGCTACTTTTGCATAAAAAAATGGGATTATCAACAATACTTCAAAAAAGTGTGGCAGTTATGTTTTACGTCACAATTTTGCTTAGTATCATGCTTAGAAATATGCACTCTCCTATTAGTGCAGCCACTCATTGAAATGATAACTTGGAAAGTCACTGTTTAGAGCATTAAAATGTTAGGTCTAGTTCATTGCAAAGGATTTCTTCAGCTTTAAGAGAAACAACATTTTCCATAACACTAACTGCATCTTATTAGATTTGAGCTTTATAAACAAATTCCAAAATTATTTGAGTGTATTTTCTATATATGCTATGGCCAAGTATTTTAAAAATTTATTTTAATCAAATATTAAATTCTAACATGTGAAAGATATCCCACTGATAATTTTAAAATACTGCCTCATCTGAGTACAGTAAATCATCCTTATTTTATGATACATATTTATATAAAACATGTTTAAAGAAATGCATTTATTGTAATCAGTTGTTGAAACAGAATATAAATATTATTTCCATTCAAAATTCATGATAATTCTATCAGAGCTAAGTTTAAACGTACCTTTAAATGTACTGACTCTAATGAATAAACTTTGCCAAAAGTACTATGATTATCATGGAACCATGATTCACATTTTTAAGAAAAATTAAATTCCCTTTAATAAACCTATCATGGAAAAGGAAATATAGATATCAATTAGCGCAACTGATAACATCACAAAAGGAGACAGTCATACACCATCTAGTATCTGAGGAAAGAACATAATACTGCTTAAATGCTACTTATAATACTACTTAAATAGTCCTGCCCAAATGTTAGACCTGATTCTGTTGAAACCTATAGATCTAGCTACTCATTTTAAAAACACAGAAACACAGATGTCAGAGAAATGTCCCAAAAATAGTATGAAGGTGTAATCAATAACGTACAGACTGCATATGATCCTATGGGAAAAAGATTTTGTCAACAAATAAATTACAAAACAAAAACAGAGACAAAACTTGAAGATAAATGAGTTTAGTGTGAACATGTGCATGTATATATAAATTACAATAATTTTGGTTCAAACAAAATAAAAGTAATGGAATCTTTAAGACAATGGGAACATAAGAACAATGATTTTTAAAGGATACGGTTTTAAAATTTGCATATGATTATGACATTATGGTTTTTTAAAGAAATACTTTTTTAAAGATACATATTTAAGCTTTTACATACGTAAAAGTATGGTTTATAAGCAGTTAAGATATAAATAATATAATGTTAGACTTCAGTTGATAATCATTGAAACTATGTGATGCTTACATGAGGAATCATATTAGTCTTCTTTCATCTAAGTTTTTTCATAATAAAATTTAGGGGCACCTGAGTGGCTCAGTGGGTTAAACATCTGCCTTCAGCTCAGGTCATGATCCAGGAGTCCTGAGATCAAGCCCCATATTGGGCTCCCTGCTCAACGGGAAGCCTGCTTCTCCCTCTCTCTCTGCCTCTGTCTGCCACTTCTCCTGATTATGTGTGCTCTGTCAAATAAATAATTAAAATCTTTAAAAAAATTAAAAATTATTTTATAGTGCCTATTTATTTTTTTATTTTTAAAAAAATTTTTATTTATTTATGATAGTCACACAGAGAGAGAGAAAGAGACAGAGACATAGGCAGAGGGAGAAGCAGGCTCCATGCACCGGGAGCCTGACGTGGGATTTGATCCGCGGTCTCGAGGATCGCACCCTGGGCCAAAGGCAGGCGCTAAACCGCTGCGCCACCCAGGGATCCAGATAGTGCCTATTTAAAAGACAAAGTATTATAGAGAAGCCATAATAGAGAAATTTATTAATGATTTTTATCTTCTTATTAAGCAGTTTGATTGACTTTTATTATTCAAAATAGATTAACTTATTTTTTTTATTTTTTTCAAAATAGATTAATTTATGCTGTTACTTTTCACGGTTGTAAAACCCAAAAACTTTTTATTCTCTTTCAAATGTATAATTAAGGATTTCACTCATTATATTTAGTGAAATTGCTTCCAATGATTGCATTTTATTATAATTACTTTTACTAGTAGAGTAATTTTTCTGATTAAAGCATTTGTAGATGTTACTATGATGAAGACAGAAGATAAATGGATATCCAAGAATAATTTATATCTTTGGCCTTCTTATCTCAAATAACTATTTCCAAAATTATGCTCTTTCTCTTCCCACAAAAATGGAATGTTATATAATCAAAGTGAGATCAGTATGAATTCACCAGTTCTGATGATGTTAATAATGAGAAGATAATACCTAAATTAAATATCTGTATGAGATTTAAGGAAAGGGAGTTCCAGGCAGATGAAAGAAAAAGAAAGAAAAGAGAAAGAAAGAAAGAAAAAGAAAGAAAGAAAGAAAGAAAGAAAAGAAAAGAAAAGAAAAGAAAAAAAGAAAAAGAAAGAAAAGAAAAGAAAAGAAAAAAAAGCTCTGAGTTCAGAAAAGGATTAAACTGAAGAAATCAACAAATTCAGTTGTCCAGAAATGAGATAAATGGAAGGAAGAATGGATTCAAGTAAGTTTTGTTAGCAAAAGTCATATTATGATTCATGGTTAGGAATAAGCAAATGTGAGGAAGATTGATGAGAAATGGGGAGGCATGTTCTGGTTGTTGGTGAGGAATTTAAGTTCAGAAAGTAAAGTTTAGGGAGTGTTCAGGAGAGAAAATGCAAGTTTCAAAAAGTAAAGAAGTAGGCAAACTGAAGTAACCAATGTCAAAATCCTTGAAATAGTCTAGGAAAAGACCCTACTGAGATAGGAAATAAAAACTGGTCAAATACATGATATATTAGGAATTAGAGTAGATATGGTTTGAGGTTGGAGGAAAGAGAAGAAAGAACTGTAAGATTTTCCCACACCTCCTCCCACCCAAGCAGCTGCATATACAGTTTCGGGATTTACCAAGACAGAAAAGCTAATAGGAGAGCAGATAAGCAGAGACAGAGTATGTAATCTACAATTGTGTTCTTTTCTTTCCTTCCTTCCTTCATTCCTTCCTTCCTCTCTTCCTTCCTTCTTGCCTTCCTTCCTCTCTCTTTCTTTCCTCCTCCCCTCCCTTAAATTCTTTCCTTAGCTTTCCTTTTCTTCCCTTTCTTTTTAATGAAATTTAAAATCTGTATTTTGTACCCAACCCAAAATGTTAAGAAGACAGTTGCATATATAAATCTGAAAAGTTCAGGGGCTCCTAGGTGGCTCAGATGGTTAAGTGTGTCTGCCTTCAGCTTGGGGTCATGATCTCTGGATCCTGGCATGAAGCCCCACCTCGGGCTCCCAGCTCATTGGGGAGCCTGCTTCTCCCTCTGCCTGTCCCTCTGCCTCTCCCCTTGCTCATGGTCTCTCTCTCTCTCTCTATCTATCTCTCTGCCTCAATTGAATAAATAAAATATTTAGTAAATAAAATAAAATAAAATAAAAAATAAAATAAATCTGAAAAGTTCATGAGAGGAAATGTTCAGGAGTTATACATTTCATATCATTACATATCTGACTTTTTAAATCTGTAAAATGAAATGAGATTCCCTGCACAAAAACGGATTCTTGGAATGTTTTGCAATTTGTAAGTTTGGAAGACAAAACAAAAGCTTTTTAAAGTGAGTGTGTATTTTCATGTCAGGACTTTAAGTATCAGAGGTTATTTTTGTACTTCAAATTCATCTAATAATGCATCATGCTTCACAAGAATGAGTGAATCAATAAACAAGTAAGATGGAAATCCTGAGGAGAACCATTCAGAATAAAGTATTTTTTTTAAAGATTCTCTTTATTTACTCATGAGAGACAGAAAGAGAGAGAGGCAGAGATACGGGCAGAGGGAGAAGCAGGCTCCATTCAGGAAGCCCAATGTGGGGACTTGATCCTGGAATTCCAGTATCACACCCTGAGCTGAAGGCAGACGCTCAACCACGGTGACACCCAGGCATTCCTAGAATAAATCATTTTAAAAAGATGAGAGAACCTTCTGGCCACAGTATCTTAGCCATCCTCCTAAAATGCCTCAAAAACTGAACACAATATATAAGTTAATGGCTTTCAAAAAAGTAGATAATTTCTGTCAGTGTAGGACAGTGATTTCTGAGAGATAGAAATAAGACCTCTATCAACATCTCAGCTGACTGCCTGGAGACAGTGCCCAGGGCACATCCAAAGGGAGTTGCCAGATTGAAGGTAGAAGAATAGGAAAAATAGGAGCAAAAATTTCCCCAGGTTTTATGAAAATCATTTACCCACAGATCCAAGAAGCTCAACAAACTCCAAAAAGAAGAAATACAAAGAAAGTTACACGAAGGCACGTGATCATGAAGTTTTTCAAAGCTAGAGACACAGAGAAGAACTTAAAAGTAATCAGAGAAAGAGGACACATTATGGATAGAAGAACAATTACAGGATTAAAACAAGGTAATACAAAATATAATAGAACAACAATTGAATGGACTGAAGAAGAAAATTGTCAACCTAGATTTCATATCCAGTAAAAAAGGCAAAACAGAGGCAAAACAAAGGCAAAGACTCAAATATACAGAAACTATAAGGATTCATTACCCACAGATCTGCCCTGAAATATGTTAATAGAAGTTATTAGAATAAAATATTAACACATAACAACCTAGTATGAAGAATACTAAAAATCTGTGAATAAATATAATTTCCTATTTAAATTCCCTTCAAGAATAATTGTTTATAAGCAAATAATAAGAATGTTTTATGGCACTTATGACATATGTAGAAAGAAATGTTTAAATATTACATGTAACATGGGAAAGTATATATGGAAATATTCATTTTATAGTTTACATAAGTTTTAAGTGATACAATATTATTTGAAAGCATAATATGACAAGTAGAAATGTATACTAGGAAATTTAAAGTAATCTATCTCACGCACAAAGAATTACAGTTAATAAATGGACAAAGCAAATAACAGGCAGTCATGAAAAACTCAGTTAATTCAAAAGAAATTTAAAAAAGAAAGACTAAGACAAAGGTACAAAGAAACCACATACACACATACACAGCCCAAAATGATAGATACAAATCTTACCATATCGTAGCCAAATCAAACTCAAATAGGTTAATCATCCCGTTTAAAAAGTAGAGATTGTCAGTGATGCAGCTATTGAAAATAAAATGTTATAAATTTAAGAGAAAAAATATTATTAGGGATAAAATGATCACTATTTATTGATATCAGCAATTCACCAGAAATAAGCAATCCTAAATGTTTATGAACTTAATAACAAAACTTCAGAATACATAAAAAAGAACTGAAAAGAGAACAAGGCAAATCATAGTAAGTTTTTTTTTTTTTTTACAAATAACTCACATAAAAAGTAGACAGAAAATCAGTAAGGAATAAGAAAGCTTGAACATTATACTTAGTGGTTAAACACTCAGGACTTTCCTTTAAACAAGACAGGAATGTCTGCTCTCAGCATCCTATTGAGTATAGTACAGAAAATCCTAGACAGAGCAATAAGGCAAGAAAATGAAATAAAAAGATCTACAGTTTGGGAAAATAAAAAAAAAATTAACATGGTGATATAATTGTCTACTCAAAAAACTTCCAAGGACTAGAAGTTGTATATTTTGAACCATCCTGTCATCCCAAAGAGAAAACACACTTGGTCACAGTGTTTGATACTTCTAATGCACTGTTGAATCCAATTTGCTAGCATTTTGTTGACTATTCTGTACCCATGTCCATCAGGCATATTAGCCTATAGGTTTCTTTTCCTGCAGTGTTCTCGTCTTGTTTGGGTATCAGGGTAATGCCAACATCATAAAATGAGTTTGCATGTGGGTGTTCAATTTTCCCAACTCCATTTGTTGAAGAGACTGTCTTTTTCCTTTGGATATTCATTCCTGCTTTGTCAAAGATTAGTTGACCACAAAGTTGAGGGTCCATTTCTGGGCGCCCTATCCTGTTCCATTGATCTGTGTCTGTTTTTGTGCCAGTACCATACTGTCTTGGTGATTATAGCTTTGTAATAGAACTTGAAGTGAAACATTGTGATGCCACAAGCTTTGGTTTTCTTTTTCAATATTCATTTGGCTATTCAGAGTCTTCTCTGGTTCTATACAAATTTTAGGATTATTGATGGTATTTTGATAGGGACTGCATTGAATGTATAGATTGCTCTGGGGAGCATAAACATTTAACAATATTTGTTCTTCCAATCCATGAGCATGGAATGTCTTTCCGTTTCTTTTTGTGTTCAATTTCTTTCATGGGTGTTCTATAGTTTTCCAAGTACAGATCCTTTGTTGTGCCTTTATTTTTTAAAATAAGTTTTCCGTCCTTTTTTTTCTGTCTTCTCTCCTTCTGGGACTCCTACCATGTATATATTGATTTGTTTGATGGTTTCTCATAAGTCCTTTAGACTCTCTTCACTCTTTCATTCTTTTTTTGCATTTGCTTCTCTAATTTGATCATTTTAAATGATCTTTCTTCAACTTTGCTGATTTTTTTTTTCCTTCTAAGATTGATCGAGTCTGCTGTTGAAGCTGTTTATTAAATTTGTCAGTTCAGTATTCTTTAGGTACAGAATTTTTGTTTGGCTCTTTTTTCCCCCTTTTTTATATTTCTATTTTGTTCATGCATCATTTTCTGGATTTCATTTACTGTTGCTATGTTTCCTTTTAATGCACTAGGCTCATTTATAGTGATTTGTTTTGTTTTGTTTTTCGGTCAGGCAATTTATAGATCTCAATTTTTTTTTTTAGTGTTTTTAATTTATTTTTTATTGGTGTTCAATTTACTAACATACAGAATAACCCCCAGTGCCCGTCACCCATTCACTCCCACCCCCCGCCCTCCTCCCCTTCTACCACCCCTAGTTCGTTTCCCAGAGTTAGCAGTCTTTACGTTCTGCCTCCCTTTCTGATATTTCCCACACATTTCTTCTCCCTTCCCTTATATTCCCTTTCATTATTATTTATATTCCCCAAATGAATGAGAACATATAATGTTTGTCCTTCTCTGACTGACTTACTTCACTCAGCATAATACCCTCCAGTTCCATCCACGTTGAAGCAAATGGTGGGTATTTGTCATTTCTAGTAGCTGAGTAATATTCCATTGTATACATAAACTACATCTTCTTTATCCATTCATCTTTCGTTGGACACCGAGGGTCCTTCCACAGTTTGGCTATCGTGGCCATTGCTGCTATAAACATCGGGGTGCAGGTGTCCCGGCATTTCACTGCATCTGTATCTTTGGGGTAAATCCCCAACAGTGCAATTGCTGGGTCGTAGGGCAGGTCTATTTTTAACTGTTTGAGGAACCTCCACACAGTTTTCCAGAGTGGCTGCACCAGTTCACATTCCCACCAACAGTGTAAGAGGGTTCCCTTTTCTCCGCATCCCCTCCAACATTTGTTGTTTCCTGCCTTGTTAATTTGCCCCATTCTCACCGGTGTGAGGTGGTATCTCATTGTGGTTTTGATTTGTATTTCCCTGATGGCAAGTGATGCAGAGCATTTTCTCATATGCATGTTGGCCATGTCTATGTCTTCCTCTGTGAGATTTCTGTTCATGTCTTTTGCCCATTTCATGATTGGATTGTTTGTTTCTTTGGTGTTGAGTTTAATAAGTTCTTTAGAGATCTTGGAAACTAGCCCTTTATCTGATATGTCATTTGCAAATATCTTCTCCCATTCTGTAGGTTGTCTTTTAGTTTTGTTGACTGTATCCTTTACTGTGCAAAAGCTTCTTATCTTGATGAAGTCCCGTCCCCGAGACACAGGAGCTGCACCAACCTTCCCGGGCGGAAAGATCTCAATTTTTAAGGTTTCTTGTTGGAGATTTTTATTTTTTTTCTTTGCTGTGTCATGGCTTCCTGATCCTTTGTGTTCCTTACATCTTTGTGTTGTTGTCTGTGCATATGAAAAAATAGCCACCTCTCCAAGTCCTTATCTACCATCTTTGACAAGGAAAATCTTCACCTGTCAATCCAGGGAGAGATTTTAGGAGTCTCTCAAGCCTTTTCTGTATATATGTGTCTTCTCTGGACTTCTCTATATAAATTACTGAACAAAGGATTGACTGGTTTCTTTTCCTTTTAGGAGCCCATAATCTCTTGTTCCATCTGGTGTCTGACTGCTGTACAATAGGCCAGTATGTTGGATGCATGCTTTATTTCTATCCCTCCTTCCTTGTCCAGGTGTCTAACTCTGTACCTTCTCTCTCTGTTGCTGAGCCAGTCTGGGTACAGTAAGCCACCTGCGCCTTTTCTTTGTTCTGATTTGCTCTCATTAAACTATGCCAGTTCCTTCAGCATTCCACGTAAAAAGAAACAAACTACTTCCTCCAACAGCTCATTGATAGATCAGGGCCATAGCAGGCATACTCAACACTTTATCTCTTTCTTGGGGGAGAAGCCTCAGATTCTGTTTTCTCTCAATCTCACAGAGCCATCTCACCTTCCGCAAGCAAGCAGCTTACCATGTTATTTTTTTCTCACCTACCTCTAGGTATCTTATTTTTGGCTATTCCATCAACACTCCATGTGAGGCAAGACAGAAACTGGCCCCTCAGGTAGCACAACTAAAAGGCCAGTGTCTTCTATGTTTCACTCTTCTTTTATTCAGGGAGAAGTTTCAAGTTAAAGCCAGCCCCCTTTAATCCCTAAAGCCTCAACTCTTTGACCACATGGTCTTTCTGTCTTGACCAAACCCCATCTTGAGCCATTTCCTTAGCATTGGCTACCTAGGGTCCCACCATAAGTCACCTTCCTAGCATACATTATCTGGTGCAATCTGATTGGCTCATGATGAATAATAGACACTCCTATCACTTAGCAAATTCCAAGAGCTTAAAGGTTATGTCCCAAGAACTGAGGATAAAATCCAGCCACATATTTTATTTTATAGATCTTCTACTCAGGGTATGAAAAGGTTGAAATTAAGGTGTTCCCTAAATGTGGACCCTGAATCAAGGAATGAAGCACTTTCAATCTCCTTAGGTTGTTTGAGAAATTCATTCATATGTAGTTTTGTGACTGATATCCTCTTTTTTTTGTTGTTGTTGTTGTTAGCTCTTGGCTGGAGAGCATTCTCAATGTCTAGTGGCCACTTCTGGGTCTTTGTGACATGGCCCACTCAGCAATATGCCCATTTGCTCCTCAGGCCAAGAGATCAGTCTCTGCTTTGAGTATCTTTTAACATGGGCTCATTTAATTATGTCTGATCCACGTAGGGATAACCTCTCTACTGATTATATTAAAGTCAACTGATTAGGGACTTTAATTAGGTCTTCAAAATTCCTTTGACCATATCACAGGAATATTTCTCATCATATTCACAGCTGTTACTGGTACTCAAGTGGAAGAGTTTATAGGGTGGGAATTTGGGGTCTCAATTTTTGCTTGCCACATCTCTGGGAAACAATTTGTCAGTTTCTCATAAAATTAAAACAGAGCAATTGCACTACTGGGCTTTTATCCTAGAGAAATTAAAACTCATATTCACACAGAAACCTTCACATGAATATATGTATCATCTTTGTTCATAATAACTCGATACAAAAATGCAAAACTCAAATGTTAATTTTTAATTAACTTACCAAAGAGGAATCATATTTAGAGAAGAGATCTAGCAAAGGAATGAGGATTTCTAAAGGAATAAACTTCATGGGAAAGGACTCATACATGCAACAGGAAAACAGAGCAGTGCCATGGTGATTAACAGGAATTTAAAAAGACTAGTGTGGTTTAACCTCATAAAACAGTGGAAAAATGATGAAAGATTCCTTTCAATACTATAAAACCCATAATTGGCATATAATCAAATAAATTACCTAGGGAAATTTTACTAATTAAAATATAAACACTTTTAATACATCATTTTACTTGTTTAATATAATTGTCTATATATAGTATCCTTGTGAAATATCAATTTACTGTACAATAAAATGTAGCTGGATAAGCTATAGGTTTCATTTTCAACACCTATTGATGACGAGAACCTTGGCATTTTCAACAATATCTCCAAGTACCTAACAGTAATGAATCAGGTGTATGAAAGTATCATGCATGATAATAAAATAAATGTCCCTAATGACCTTTATAATATGTGAAGAAAATAAGGAAGGAGAAGGAGGCAGAAGAAAAGTAAAGGTAAAGGAGAAAAAATATTAAAACTCAAAGTTGAGATAATAGAGATTGGCTAAAGGAAAGCATTTGTTGGGGTTTTTTGGGTTCAATGTTGTTAAGAACATTATAAATGAATGAACTTTTTTCATCACTTATGTGTGCACGTATGCATATACACATACTTGTGTTTTAATATTTCCTAAATTAGAACATGTTCTGTAATCATAGTTGGTTAAAGGAATTTTATAATGAAAATTCTATTTCCTTTACATATGCTAGCTTGGACTGCAATTCTTTTGTTGACAATAATACAAAGAATATGGCAATATCAAATGTTATAAAAGAGATGTCAGTAGCCTAAAAGAACTTTTAAAGAAAATAAAAAGTACATTTTCAGAAATCCTACATTACTGAAGCTCTTCAAATCACAGAGGAAAATACTGTACAGAAAAACACAGATGTGGATACACCAATTAATCAATAACTAGATTTAAAATTCCAGAATATGAATAAAGAAATGATTTAGGCATATCTTAATGAATTCTTTTCACTTGTTTTTTTAAATTGAGCATGAGGGATATATGATTAAAAGATATATTTAATTAAATTTAAAAAGCTCTTTCAAAAATATAAAATATACGTTGTGGAAATTTTGTATAATAATTTACTTAGCAATGTTTCTGAATTATTTTTTGTAGCAAGTAAAATAGAAGTGCAATTATACTCTATGGCATTTCTGGTTGTATGAAAATTGTATTGGGTAAGTTCTTAACATTTGCAATCCCAGGAAAGGAACAAAATAATCACATACCGTATGTCCAGATATTTGTTATTTACCAAACTATTAAGCAAAACATCTACTATCCTCCCATTTTGATAAATACCTCTTTATTGTTATCAAGAAGGCTCACAGTCCATCCCTTTTCTCTTTCCACCCTCTAGGTCCTTCTTTCATCAGGATGAGCCTCCCATTCACATATGCATATACTCTCTAGGCTGTTCATCCAAGTTCAGTCTATATTGTAGTCTCTACAATCAACAATTCCCTTTCAACAACCCTCTGAGATTAGAGGTAGATCTAAATGGGTGGTCTGAGCTATAGAAGACTGATTGGCTGTTGAGGATTTAACTAAACTATTCTATTGCTGCCTCAGCATCTAGTCTGTAAACTAAGTGGCTCGCAGGCCCCTTGAACTGACACCAGCCTCTTTCTCAAGTGCATGCCACTGATGACAGCCTACATAGTAACAAGGGTAAGTCTCTGTTAGGACTTTCCCTATGCTGCTGCTGAGGGACAGTCTCTTCAGCCTCTCAACTCCTTCATTTATGCACCCTCGAGATAAGACCATCCTAGAGCTTACCAAAATGTCTCATGGTTAGTTTAAATTGACCAATCCAGCCTTAGCCTGGGAACTCCAAAAGCATTCTACCCACAAATCCTAACAAAGACATGTACCTCAAGTCTGCTGCTTGCTTTCTGCCCACACCCTGCCCTGACCTCCCCATGTGGTCACTTAAGGCATGCTGTGTTCTTCCTCCAGTACTGTGAGTAATAAACTTCTCTATTTCACTTTCCCTTGTGGTCTTTGTTAAACTGTGGCTCAGTATTCACCCAAGGGCCTCATTTAACAAATGTTAATTTAAAAAAATATCTCAACACTAGCAAGGAAGCTAGCATAGGCCATGGAACCAAACTGAGGCTCATTTCGGGTAGAAGAGAATCTCTAAGGCAGCTATAATGTAGATAGGTGTTCATTAGGTTCAGCACCCTCCCCAGGGGCCTGAAGAAAAGGCTATAGCCAGAGAAGAGCCAGAATGAGTCCCTCATAGAAATCAGGCCCATATCAGAAGCTCTAAGCTCTTCTTGGCCAGGTATAAGGCTGGCACGGTAAGGCAAAATGCTTGAAAATCAAACTGACTTATAAGAAATGTACTTCAAGGCTAACAGGTTGTTGATAAAATGCTGGCATGTTGGTCAAATGATTTTTTAAAACTCCTGATATGAAATAGTGAGTCACGTTTTCACATTTTTTCCTTCCCTCCTTTTATTGTGTCAATAATTCCTTCATCTTGCCATCACATATTTGCTATCGCACCTCACAAGTTCCACTGCACTATTTATTGAGAAGAACTCTTCTGAGTTCTTCACTATTCCCATAAAAACACCTTTGCCAGAGAATCTGCAGTAATTCTCCAATTACCTAAGTTATCTAGAGAGTCCAACAAAACTACACGAAATAGTACCATGACTGATTGGCTGAATTTAAATTATGGAAATACTTTCATAACTACTAGATTCATCTATCTGAATATGGAAAGGATTTTTTTAAAGATTTATTTATTTATTCATGAGAGACAGACCGAGAGAGAGAGGTTGAGACACAGGCAGAGGAGATGCAGGCTCCTCACAGGGAGCCCAATGCGGGACTCGATCCCAGAACCTAGGATCACGCCCTGAGCCACAGACAGGCACCCAACCACTGAGCCACCCAGGCATTCCAGGATTTTTTTTTAACAAATCAGATTTAGTACATGCTTTTTAGTGAATGAAATTCCTTAGTGAATATAACTGAAGCGAAGGTTTTGTGTCATTAGAATGAATTATTAAAAAACATAAATTAAAAAGCAATCCCAATGTTAAAGTAAAAATTTTGTTGAACATAAAATATTTCTTAATACAATGGTAAATTAAATATCTTTCGTTTTCTTTATTGTAAGTGTGCTGAGTGAAGATAGTATGTAACTACATCTAGATGGCTTTTCCAGTTTATCAAGCTTTGAGATTACCATACTCTAAAATGCTTCCCAAGTGCCATTATTTTAACTAAAATTATTTGATATGTACCTGTACCTTGGACAGTACGCTTTATATCAGTTAAATCTTTACATTAATACCTTTGTATTTTCCTTAATGAGTCCCTTTCAATGTTGAAGAAAAGTGATAAAGGAAAATAAAATGAATTGGAGATAAAAGAAAATGCTTGAGAATGCATGTTCACTCATCAGATTTTATCATTAGCATTACTTTCATTGAATTAAAGGAAAACTAATTTAGTACTGAAATACGCAAATAGCTTGTTTGTGATGTTATAGTTCTACGTCTTACAGTGCTAATTGGCTGCCTGTTGAGCCAAAGAAATCACTGCAGGAAGATCTAATATGTCTGTTACTATTCAACTAACAGTGCTAAAAAAGCTAGCATATATTTATATACCCTTACTGCTTCGCACTAAATGTAGTATATAATAGGTACATAATAAAGATTAATGAGAAAAAAAATAGTGAAATGGAGGTCAATATAATAGTCCAATTTTCACAGGGTCTTGGTTACTCTCTGGTCACCAACCTGGCACCTTCAGAAAGTATTGCTTTTAAACCCTTAGAGTACACCTAAGGCACTTAAGTTGCCTTTAGTACACCTAAAAGCAACTTAATTATAACAGTGAGTACCCCCAGATAAATCTAATGAGTGAATGAAAATGCAATTAATATTGATGAGCTACTAGAAATACACACTATTACCAAGTCTTTAATTCTCGTACATTAAAGCACAAACTATAATGGAATCCCAGTGAGCTGAAAGAGTTAATAAAGCTTCATACTACCCTGAAAATCTCCACAAATACAAAGAATTGAGTTTGAGATTGAATCACCTATTGTAGGAGTGATAAACAGAGGAATAGATCAAATGACTGTTACAGTGTAACCATGAATTTTCTATCCTGTCTTATTTCACAGAAGGTGGGTTATATATCTGGCTGATAGATTCTAGGTTTTTCAAGAAGACACGGGAGATGTTAAAACAAATACTAGAAAAAAGTATGTGAAATAGATTCTGTAATTAATATATCTACAAACAAATGGCTGAGCAACAAGCAAGAAACTCTCAAAGTTAATGATGGAGAAATCAGTCAATAATTATTTCTAGTTTGACTCCATGCCAAGAAACAGAAATCGTTTTAATGAAAAATGTAATAGGAGAAAAAGGAACACTTGAGCAAGCTACATGAAAACAAAAACGTCAGTGCTAGATGTGAAATTATTGATGCAGATAAAGAGAAACTCTTTAGATTTACTCTTTTCTTTGGGTGATAGCTCACAATGCAGGCAGAGTATCTGCAGAATAATGGAAAGAAGAATTTTCTTGTATGCTTGATAGAAACTCAGGAAACTATGTGAGATTGATATAATGAGACAATCTACAATGCCTAGAGAAGAGGTATTGAGCAACGTCAAACCATTAAACAAATCACAGTGGGCTGGATACCCAGAGACCAAAAAACAGCTTTCAGAAAGTCTGATAGAAAAAATAAATAAATAAATAATAATAAAAAAAAAGAAAGTCTGATAGACTTTATGACTTGGCTAGTGGCCAAGGCACTGCACATGAAAGATGACTGAGATAGGTTTCATACTGAATTGCATTTGTGAAAGGATAGACAAAACTAATTCAGGAAGACATACAGAAATCCACGAGGAAGTAGATTATAGACAGAGACAATATTTCATTTGAAAAACACAAATCTGACAAATGAAACTAAAGGGATCACTAATCATACCATCCCTTTAAGAAGAAAGAGGAAAAAAATTAACGAATGAATTTTAAAAATTCACCCATAGATGGAATATATAACACTGTGCCCGGTGCAATATCAATCACTTGCTATTACTTAATTTTAGCAATACTTCAATAAGCCACTTTATCTTTTTTTTGTCATCTAAAGAAACTGAGGTCTATAGACTTCATCTCCATGAGAAATATATTTTAAAGTAAACTCAAGTAGCCTTCATCTCTACTTACTACTAGAGCTGTACCTAAAATTGTCCTTGACTATTCAATGTCATAGTCCTCTTCTCTACTTTTTATCACACTATTTCACTCAAACCCTTCCTTTCACCACTTGTGTTTATCAGTTCTATTGTTATACGCAAGTCTTTGAAATAACAATTTTTCTAATTTAACAACCCGTTTATTGTTTGACTTTTTTTTTTCTTGGCCAATGCAGACAATACAGTTCACCATTCCCATCACTTTCTTGATGATTTAAAAAATTCTCTTTCCCCTGAGATAAATCATCCCTCATCTTCCAATTCTGAATTAATCCTACCATAATCATTCCCATTTCTTTTACCCAGGATTCTAACCCCTATCTTGGCAAATCATCTAACTCTACCAATGGACATCAATGAAGATTCAAGGACTCCAATATCGATAATCTTTCTACATTCTTCCAGTTTCCTAGACAGCTTTGTAAAATGTTTATTGACAGCAGTTTTTCTGAGACTCTCACACTTCCCCAGTCACCAGGGGTACTTAACTACCTACAACCTTAACAGCATCTGAAATAACTTTTCTTATTTCTCTGCTGCCTCAGAAAAAGATGTAGTTTTTCTGTTTCTTGTTTTTGTTTTGCTTTGTTTTTTTTCTCCTTAAATCAAAAGCTAATCCTATTTTGTTTTTCTGGCTTGGGTTACTAAAGTCTGTTTCATTTTAAAGATGAGATGCATTTAGCAACCCAAATCTCAATTATATGGTATATATAATATTTGTAATTCTGTAAGAAGAGAGGCATGATGTTGCATAATAAATCTCCATGAAAATGTGTAATATGTGTCTAGACATAATAAAATATTGTGTAGGTTTATTTAATGAATGCATAAATAGAAAAGGTAATTTAAAAGAAGTATTTCACAAAGATAAAAAGGAAAAAGTCACACTCTAAATTCATGTACTCATGCTCCTTGGTATAGGTATAAATTTATTTGTATAGACTGCATTAAATAATACCAATTACAACTATCCTTTATTAAAAACATCAAACATTCACATATTCCTCTTTCTAAATTACAGAACCACAGTTCATGGTCCCTTTCTTTTTATTTCTTTATTTTATTTTTTACTTTCTGTGACAAAACAATATTATTGTATGCTGCACTGAATTTTTTATATAAATCAGTAAATCATTAGAGTTAGCTGAGATATTTTAAATATTGTATTTAAAAGGAGGACAAGTCTTATCATTACCAAATTAAATCAGCTTTTCCTGGTCTCCAGTGATATCAAGACAAATTAAATTGTGTTATTCACAACTTTCTAAGAAACAGATTTTTAAAAGTTCTGCTTTACTCGTCCATAAAATCAATTATAATTACTTCTTGGATTTGCATTTGATTTAAAGTTGAGTAAAGCTTCAACAATTTTCCATGAAGTGATTTGACATAATATTAAATGCTTTTCCACTGTGTACAATTATATTTTCCTTAATAAGACCTAATAGTAATATGTTCAATATGTACCTCATTATGATTCTGAAATCCTATACTTTTTAAGGGCAGAATATAGCTATTAACTTGATAAAGACTTTAAAAGAAAATAATTTACTGAATAAATATAGATTTCACACTTCCCCTATTTCAGTAATATTTTATTATCAAATATTAAATATGAATTCCTGAGTTAGGATGTGCATTCTAATTTAAAGGTAAAAAAGACGTTGCAAAATTTCTAGTCAACTTTTCAGGAAATGATTAGAAAATAATACGTTAAAAGGGAAAGAAATAATATGAAAACCCTGAAGGTGAGGAGAATTTAGCATTTGATCTTATGGTATTAATAAAGCTATATATATAATAAGGCCGGTCTTTTTTTTAAATAAAGATTTTGTATACAGAAGTTAGATGAGGACAATATAGCAAGAACAATTCATCTTAATGTTTTTAAACGGACCCAGACCTATAGGCCTCCTATATTTTCAAAGTTTGATATATATTTAATTTTAATATTAAACTATTGGTTTATTGATCTCTTGGAAAATTGCATCCTCTAGCACCACTGCTACTTTAAATAGATTTGAAATATATTTCTAATCAATTTCATTCAGGTAACCTTTAATAGTTTAAACAGGTTAATTTTTAATGTCATTTATATTTGAAAGGAGCTCAAAATATTCGACTGTTAAATATTTAATAATATCATTACAAAACATTTAAGTAATTCAAGGCAAGACCCTAGAGGCATAGGGATCACTATTTCTGGCTCTTGAAACACCAAACAAGTCCATTGAGATTTATGCATTTTTTTTCATGATTTAATAATGTGGTTTAAGTTGTTGCTAGCTTTGCAAAAATATAGTGTAATAGCACAGATGTGACTGTTAATTAAAAAGTCTCTTGTCAGAGCAAATGGGTTTCTGGGTGATGTTTTAAGCAAGATTATGTCATTTAGAAAACAATTCTGGAAAAAAAAAAAAGAAAACAATTCTGAGTACACAAAATCCTGAACTTATAAACATTATGTGCCTAAGAGACCACTACTCTTTTCTGTCCCTAACCACCATGCTGAGTGAAGAAAAGTAATTTACACAAAGTATTTTTACATATTTTGGTAATCTCATACTATTTTAATTCAACGATGTTACTTTTTTAAAGATTTATTTATGTGAGAAAGAAATGGGGGAGGGGCAGAGGCAGAGGGATAGAGAGACTTAAGCAGACTCCTTACAAAGTGCAGAGCCCAACACTGGCTGGGTCTCAGGATCCTGAAATCATGACCTGAGCCAAAAGCAAAAGTTAGTTGCTTTAACAACAGCGCTACCCAGGCACCCCAAGACAACCATATTTCTGCCAATGCCAAGATTTATCTTTAGTTTTTCACATTGTAGCTTTGTAATCTTAAAAAACAAAAAAAAGCCAACAACGTAGGTGACAAGCACCTTTGCATCTTTATATCAATTTTATTGTCAGTGCAAATGGAAATGGCTAAAATTTGCCAAAATAAGATTTCATAAATAATTGATGGCATTTTACATAACTTAAAATGTAGGAAGAAATTAACATGCCCTTCTAAATAATCAGAAAAATACTTAGATTTAAATAAAACCAATTCAAACATTGATTGAAGATATTTTGTGCATGAGGTATCATAAATTATTTTTCCAAAACCATCAAATTTCACCATTTTTTCTAAATCATGATGAAAAGTATTTAAATCACATACATTGGAAAAAATTTATCAATATATATTCACAAGAGAATGAATGATCATTAATATTAAATGTAGGTAATTTTATATAACCTCCTGACATATCATAGATTTTGTAATTTACCAGTTAAGACACTTTGTTTTCCAGCTTATGAAAGTTCCCATGGAATAAACCAAGGAATTTCTCAAACTGTTTGACACATAAAGGAGTATGCTAATAGTGACATTATTCTCTTAGACATATACAAACACATTCACATATACTGACACATGCACACATGTACACATTCACTCACAGAGACATGTGAGTGTACATTTGAGTTTTGTACATGTAGAAAACTCAAATGTATGGAATATATATGCATGTATGGGTGGCTGTGTATAGTTAAAAGTATACCCTTGTGAAAATACATTAGAAATCTGGGAGCTGTTTACAAGGCTTCAAATCTATCACTTCACTAATAAGATTTTTATTCTCTTTCCTGGAAATTCTTTCCAATTTTTTTAAAGATTGTATTCATTTGTTCATGAGAGACACAGAAAGAGAGGCAGAGACACAGGCAGAGGGAGGAGCAGACTCCATGCAGGGAGCCCGATGCAGGACTTGATCCCGGGACTCCAGGATCAGGTCCTGGGCTGAAGGCAGAAGCTCAACCGCTGAGCCACCCAGGGATCCCTCTTTCCAATTTTTTATCTAATTTTCATATAATTTCTTTGTTCTTTTATATAATTTTTTTCTCAAAGAACTTTTAAGTTTTTGTTTTAAATGTTCCACTGTGTCATTAGTAAGTATAATGCTTAGCTTAGGGTTTCATTAGAATGCTTGAATAAGGGATCCCTGGGTGGCGCAGTGGTTTGGCGCCTGCCTTTGGCCCAGGGCGCGATCCTGGAGACCCAGCATCGAATCCCACGTCGTGCTCCTGGTGCATGGAGCCTGCTTCTCCCTCTGCCTATGTCTCTGCCTCTCTCTCTCTCTCCCTCTGTGACTATCATAAGTAAATAAAAAAATTAAAAAAAAAAAGAATGCTTGAATAAGAATGTAAGTGACTTTATTAACTTTTTTGGAAAATACCAGCCATCATATGCTTAAATATTCTCTACTCCTAGTCTGTCATCTAATATATCTGCTCAGACATAAAAAGTCAAAAGGAAAGTCACCTAAGATGTGGGAAGTTGGGGCACCTGGGTGGCTTAGCAGTTGAGCATCTGCCTTCGGCTCAGGATCGAGTCCCACATTGGGCTCCCTGCATGGAGCCTGCTTCTCCCTCTGTCTGTGTCTCTGCCTCCCTCTTTGTCCCTCAGGAATTAAAAAAAAATGGAGGGGGAAGTTACGGGGTTCTACCTTCTTGAACTAAATTATTACTACAGAAATTTGGAATTCTTCTGCATCGGTTTGTCTCCTCTGTTGATTAATTCATCTGATAATTTATTTATATCAGCATACACTCACAAAAATTTAAAATCTGTGTGAAATTCAACACTACTTTATTTTCTTGCATTGTGTATACTGACTTTCTTCCAGAGCACAGTACAGGATGAGTAAGAAAGAGTAACTTTATAGTGGAGAAATCTGACAAAAATCATTTCTATTAGGTGATCAAGGTCAATATCAATAGTGACAAGTCATGTTGATAGTATGTACACTTGATATGACATGTTGGAAATGATGCTTTACCTCCATGATCTTCCTCCACAACACATAACCTCAGTCTACTCTCATAAAAACATTATACAAATCCCAACAGATAGACATTCTACAAAACACTTGTCCAGCAATTTAAAAAACTGATAAGGTCCTCAGAAACAAGGAATGTCTGAAGAACTGTTACCGTGGAGTCTGGAGAGACATGAAAATGGAAATGTAATATGGTATGAGATCCTGGAACAGAAAAACTCAAGTTATGTAAGTTGGTAATAATGCATCAGTACTGGTTCATTAGCTATAGCAATGTACCATGCTAGAATGTAAGATCTCACCATAGAGGGAACTGGATCTGAGGTATGTGGACACCGTACTATATACGTATTCCCCATATTTTTGTAATTCAAAAATGTCCTAACCAACGAAGTTTAGTTTTTCTGGAGTTTTGAGATAGAATTGACATATAACATTGCGTTAGTTTAAAGTACACAAATGGTGATTTGATACTTGTGTGTATCGTGAAATGATGACCACACTAAAGTTGGTTAAAACCTCCATTATCTCACATAATTACATGTGTGTGAGAGAGAATCTATTCTCTTAGTAACTTTGAGTAACTTTCAAGTTACTAAAACTTTCAAGTAACTTACTTAGTACTTGAAAGTACTAGAAAGTACTAGCTTTCAAGTAACTTAGTAACTCTTAGTAACTTTCAAGTATTTAATGTAGCAATGTTAACCATAGTCACCATATTGAACCGTTCACTCTCCAATAGTCATCTTCTAAATGGAAGTTTGTACCCTTTGACTGACATATCAACAGTTCCTCCACTATTTTCAGTAGTGGCTGTACCAATGTACAATCCCAACAATAGCACACAAATGGTCCCTTTACTCCACTTCTTTGCAACACTCATTATTTCTTCTCTAAAAGGCAACCATTTTAACAGATTTGAGGGGATATATCATTGTGGTTTCATTTGCATTTCCTTGATGTGTGATATTGAATATCTTTTAATATATTTTTTGGCCACTTGTATGCCCTCTTTGGAAAAGTGTATTCGCATCTGTCCATTTTACAAATCATAGTATTTGAGTTGCTTTGTTTCTGCTATTATATTTTGAACATATTTTACTATTTCAAATAGTAACCCCTTAACAGATAGTTTACAAATATTATATCCTTACAAAAAAAAAACTACATAGTTTTTTCCCCCATTGTATTGTTACTTTTTCTTTCGCTATGATAAAATTTCACATATTCCATTTATTTATTTTTGCTTTTCTTGCTTGTGTTTTGGGTGGCATATTCAAAAATCATTGTGAAACTGATAAAGCTTTTCCTTATTTTTTTTTTATTAAGAGTTTCATAGTCTTTAATCCATTTTGGGTAGTTTTTGTGAGTGGTGTAAGATAGGAGTCCAATTTAATTCTTCTCCTTATGATTATCCAGTTTTCCAAACACCATTGATTGAAGAAACTCTACTTTCTTCATTAAGTATCTTGGCTGCCTTGTCAAATATTAGTAAACTATATATCTGAGGGTTCATTTCTAGGATCCCAATTTTGTTCCATAGTCTACCGACCTATTTTTATGTCAGTAACATACTGTTTTGATTATGATAGCTTTATAATATAATTTCAGATCTGCAAGTGTGGTGCCCCTGGCTTTGCTCTTAATTCTTAGGATTACTTCGGCTATTCAAGGTCATCTGTGGTTCTGTATGAATTTTAGAATTCTCTTTTTATTTCCAGGAGAAAAATCCATTGGAATTTTGATTTGTCTGAGGTAATATGGTTATTTTAATATCAGTTCTTACAGTCCACAAACATGGGGTTGGATCTTTTTATTCATTTACAACTTCTTCATTTCTTTCATCCAAGTCTTCCAGTTTTCAGTATACAGGTTTTTATTGTTTTTGATGCTACTGTAAATGAGTTTCTTTTCTTTATTTCTTTTTTCAGATATCATGTTGTTAGTCTACGGTAACACAGCTAATTTTTTATGTTGATTTTGAATCCTGCAATTTTAATGAATTTGCTATAATAGCTTTTTTGTGGAATCCTTAGAATTTTCTGTATCTATAAGGTCATATAATCTTCAAACAGCAAATATTTCTTCTTTCTTTCTGACTTGGATATTTCTTTTTCTTATCTAATTGCTCTGGCTGGAATATCCAGAACTAGTTGAATAGGAGTGGTAAGAACAGATATCCTGTCTAACTACTGATCTTGTATAAAAACGCTTTCATTCCTTCTTCATTGAGTATGTTAGCTGTGCGCTTGTCATAAATGGCCTTAAATATATCACATAGAGTTGTGGTATGTTCCTTCCATATAATTTATTGAGAGTTTTTGTCATGAATGGATGTTTAATTCCATCAAATGTCTTTCTTTCTGCATCTATTGAAATGATCATTTTCAACTTTTATTCTATAAACGTGTATCACATTGATTGATTTATGTATGATGAATCATCCTTGTATTCCAGGGATAAATCTTACTTGATATGGTGTATGACTTTTAATATCCTGTTGAATCCAGATTCAAATTTCTATTTTCCTCAGAGATATGGTCTATAGTTTCTTATTTGGTGTCTCTATCTGACCTTGGCAGCAGAGTAATGCTAGCCTCATACAATGAGGCTAGAAGAGTTCCCTTCTCTAAGTTTTTGGAAGAGTTTGTGAAGATTCTTCTTTTATTGTTTGATAAAATTCACCAGTGAAACCATTTGGTCCTGGGGTTTTCTTTGGATATTTGTGATTACTGATTCAATCTCCTTACTAAATATTGGTCTTTTCAGATTTTCTATTTTTCCATGATTGAGTCTTGGTAGTTAGTATGTTTACAACCATGTGTCTCTTCTAGTTCCTCCAATTTATTGGCATATAATTAGTTGCATTGTGTCCTCTTTCATTTCTGATTTTATTCATTTGAATTTCTTTTTTCTTAATATAGCTTGTTTGTCAAATTTTGTAAAATGTTTTCAAACACCAGCTCTTAGTCTCATTGATTTTTTCAACTGCTTTTTAAAATTTTTATTGCATTTATTTCTGCTCTGATCGTTATTTCACTCCTTCTGTTAAACTTCTGAGTTTCTTCTTTCTAGTTCCTTGAAATGTAAGGTAAGTTCTTTAAGATCCTTCTTTTTTCTTAATTTAGGTGTTTATCACTACAAATTTCCCTCTTATGACTGTCTTTTCTCCATCCTGTGTATATGGAATATTATGTTTCACTTTTTATTTTTCTCAAGATATTTTTTATTCCTCTTTTGATTTTTTCTTTGACCCACTGGTTGTCCAGGAGCATATTGTTTAATTGACACATATTTGTGAATTTTCCTCCTTTCCTCCTGTTACTAATTACTCCTTACATATCACGATTGTCAAAAAAAAGATACTTGTTATTATTTCAATTTTAAATTTTCTAAGATTTGTTTTCTTACCTCATACACAGTCTATCCTGGAGAATGTGCTATATGTGTTTGAGAAAAATGTGTATCCTGCTATTGCATGAAATGTTCTGCATATACATGTTAGGTCCATTTAGTCTACAGTATAGTTCAAGTCAAATCTTTGATAAACCATAAACTCAGTATCTCAAACTTACATAATGTATAGCTCGGGATCTATGTTCTTTTTTCCCCATTCTCTCTCTCTCTCTCTCTCTTTCTCTCTCTCTTTCTCTCTGTCTTTTGACTTTAGCTCAATAAATTTAATAAAAATAAAAATGTAGGGAGAAATGTAGTTGATCACCTGTGATTTAGCTGTCTGTAAAACAATTTTAAAAAACTTTCAACACAACATACTCACCGAGTTTGTATATCTTTGAACTGTCCTGATTCTATTTTTTTAACAAAGTAATACAGATATTTCTTTTTGGCACTCTGAATGTGTGGCAAATGCCTCAATATACAAATATAAATTTTTGGATAGCAAATTCTTTTTTTGAAGATTTTATTTATTTATTTCTGAGAATACACTGAGAGGAGAGAGAGAAGCAGAGACACAGGCAGAGGAAGAAGCAGGCGCCATGCAAAAAGCCTGACGTGGGACTCGATCCCAGGTCTCCAGGATCAGGCCCTGGGCCAAAGGCAGTGCTAAACTGCTTGAGCCACCTGGGCTGCCCTGGATAGCAAATTCTTTATTGTGACTTCCATATTGATTTATTGCATTCTTCTTAAATTTTTATTTTCAGTTGTTATAGATTGGTATTGTGTTACAACAGAGAGATAGCAGTGAATTCAGATGAGAACTCTTAGGTATTTAGCATTTCTAATTCACATATTTTTTTTTAATTCAAAAAGAAAAAAAATAAAATACTTTTGGAAGTATTATTCTAGACTACTGAACTTAAATATTTTTAGTTTCTACAAGTATGTTGAAAATAATCCTCCAGAGATAGAAATCAACAAGTGTGAAAGGAAGGATAATTGGGTTATCTATGCAATTTTGTTTCAAAACGATGATGATTTCTAGACTAAAATGCATGAATAAAGTTCTGACTATTTCTAGGATGGTTGATAGCAAAATATTGTTTAAATATTTGGTCTGTGGAACTTGAACTTGGATTTTACACTGAATGCCTGTTATATGTCTATATTGACTAATGGAGTGATGATTTCTATTCAGTTGTTCTCAATCTGACTATATAAACTGATCGCCTTCAACAACTGGTTCCTCTTTATATTTATAAATATAAACATATATATATGTAGTGTTTATGAATATTCAAGTGGTTTTTAAACATCAAGACAGGATGGCATTTTCCTGTATACAAAAATATCAATAATAAAAGGAACATCTTAAAGAATATATATTAATTTTCTATGGTTGTGTAATAAATTACCATAAACCATTTAACTTAAAACAATCCCCATTTAATAACTCAAGTTTTTGTAAGTCAGAAGTGTAGCAGGGTTGGTTAGATTCTCTGTTCAGGTTGAAATCAAAATGTTGACCAGCTATTTTCTCATCCAGAATTAGGGCTCTCCCTTTCAAGCTCATTTGGATTCTCAAAAGAAAATTAGTTCCTTGAAGTTGTAAGACTGAAGTCCTCATTTCTTCAATGTCTGTTAAATGAGAGCTGCTCTCAGCTTCTAGAAGCCACCTACTTCCATGTCAGATAATCTCCTCTATCTTCAAGCCATCCACAGTGCATCACATCCTTCTGTTTCAAATGTTTCCATCTGCTAAGCCAGATAGAAACTGTTTTTGAAATGCTTCACAGGATTAGTTCATGTCCAATCAAATAAATTTCCTGTGCTATACAACATGATATGATCACAGAGGTGACATTACATCATATTTCACAGGTATAGGGTGGCACAGTTTTGGGCTGCCATTTTGGAATCCTGCATATCATGGGGTGGATCCTCAGATCTTCAGATTTAAAAGAAAAAGGAAATATGGAGGGGTACAGGAGAAAAAGAAAAAAGGAAGATGACACAGATACTTAAAACAATCGATGATTAAGACAGGCACTCAGAATTCCTATTTGTTTTGAATATAGAATTTATTTTAGAAAGAAGTTTCAGAGGAAAAATGGAGTTATAAATTTGAAGGCAGAGCACTGTAGTATGAATTGGGATTATACCGGCCTATTGTTCTTTCAAGAAACTTGGCAGAGATGAAAATGGTGCAGAAATTAAGAAAGTCAAGGATGAGAGAGATTTGGGTGTTTATGTTTTGAGGAGATCCAGGAGAGAGGAAAAGCTTAATGAAGGCCAGTAAAAAAGAATCAAATTAGTTAAGAATCCCATGTATAAAAGTTTTAAAAAATTAACAAAGCACATGAACTGAGGGTACACAAAAAGCCTATGTGGATTTTTTTTTCTTATACAAAGTAAGTCTTTGCTTGTTTAGTAATACAAAAGTAAGTGGCTCTGGCATTTTCTGAGTGTGCTAACGTTTCTCCTGGTGTGTGCCTTGCAGTCCCTCAAAGTATATCTTAATTGCATTCTGAGCATATTTTCCAAAACAAAATGGTCTGAAAAGAAGGTGACCAAATATTTGAAATGACAACACTCCAAGAATAGCTAGATACCTGGTTGGCATACTCAATTAACATGGAAATCTCACTGAGGTTAGGATTTAAACTGTTAGGCTTAGAATAACTAACAGGCACATGTTCAATATATTATAGTTTTTTTCTATGAGTTTAGCAACTAAATTGCATAAATATCTATTTTTCAATGGTTATTTTAACCAAATAACTACATGTTCCATTTATTTGTAACTGATTGGCAAAAGACTCAAAAAGAACTCAATAAACCCAAACATGCTTCTTAGTACAAAATACACAATTAACATTAGAATTGTCAACATACACAATTTTTTTAAGACTGAGTAACAACATAGCATGTTTACTATTGTATCAAAAAGGAAATACAAGATTTCCCCTATGTTTGTCATTTCTGTTAACACACACATCTTAAAACATCTTTGTAAATGACTATTTTATATAACAGAACTATGTTCATTATTTAAAAATGATAGCTATATATTTTGGGGATAAAATCCCTATGTTGGAAGAAAAATGTTTACCTAAGAGAAAGTTAAGATGGAGCACAGTCTTTGGAATATTGTGGTGTGTGTGTGTGTGTGTGTGTGTGTGTGTGTAAGTAACAACATACTAAGTATTGTAAGTAGATCTAATAATTAGAGATAATTTCATGATTCCAAAGCATGGTAGACCAAATAATTGTTCTTCAAAGATGTCTGTTTCCTAATATCCAGACCTGTAATTATGTTACCTTGCATGGCAAATGGACTACTGGTTATTACCTTAAGAATCCTGGAGGTGAGGGGCATCTGAGTAGCTCAGTTGGTTGAGCCTCTGCATTCAGCTCAGGTCATGATCCCTGGCTCCTGGGATTGAGACCCACTTGTATGGTATCCTCAGCAGGGAGTCTGCTTCTCCCTTTCCTCCCTACTTTAGGCTCTTCTATCTGTTTCTCTCTCTCTCTCTCTCTCTCTCTCAAATAAATAAATAAATAGTTTTATAAAAGGCATTAAAAAAAAAAGAATCCTGGAGATGAGACCATTATCCTGGATTACCTAGGTGGGCCCAACACAATCACAAAGGTTCTTATAAAATGGAGGCCAGAAGGTTAGAGTCAGAGAAGGAGATACAATAACAAGCAGAGGTTCAGACGATGTGATGATGGGATCATGAGAGAAGAATAAAGATGCTCTCTAGAAACTAGAAGAGGCAAAGGTACAGATTCCAGTTTTTGCCTTCTCCCTTTCCCACAAGGAGTTTGAACAGAAATGCAGCCTTTCTGACTCCTTTTAGACTTCTGATATCTAGAACTGTAGCATAATAAATTTCTGTGGTTCTTTTAAGCTACTAAGTTTGTGGCAACTTATTACAGAAGTAACAAAAAACTATTACACCAAGTGCAGTCTAATGTAACTAGCCACACTCCAGGTAGTATGTTTAATTCAATGCTTTTCTTTCCATAATTATGGCTATATCACACGTAAAAATAATTGTTTAGCTTATAAAGAATGGTAATTTTAAAAGTTGATTAAAGCATTTCAGAAAGGCTGAGCAAAATCTCAAGATTCCTGTCACACTTTTAACTACTCAGTGATTAGATTAATCCTGGTTCTAGTAAAGTTCCAGTAGGAGGAATTTAGTAACATGCACAAAAGAAGTGTTATGAGTCTTATGATGTAATAGGGATAAGACTTTTAGTGTGTTGACAAAAGACAGGACTTTATCAAAGATCTGTGTTTCTAGGTAGCATCTGGCTGAACAGTTCTAACAGAGGGATAGAACATGACTATGTCTCAGGAGGGTCCTCTTTCTGCCTGGGTAGCCTACAAATTGAAAAATGGCCTGTCCTCATTGCTGAAGTCTTTCTTGGCCTTCCTGCTTTGTGTCATGTCCTCTTGCTGAGGATGAGAGTTCAGAGACCTGAGATCTAGCTTCCAGGTATCTCATACAGATGCAATCTCAGCAGTTTGCCATTTGGGAGCAACACTTCTCTATTCCTTGCTCTTGTTTTTTACAAGATAAGATATTCCTTTGTTACCCTCAAAGCTACTCCATAAGTAAATTTAGGAAACTTCCACTTATGTACGAAGGATTGATCCAATGGTTTTCTCTCTGTTCCCTCCTTAAACCCCAGCAATACAAATAAAATATTCAAATTGTATTCCAATGCAAGTACAGATAAGAAATTTTGATGAATTTTGAGGGAAAGTAGATAAATAAGGACAACTGACTTAGCAGAGAAAGGAAGATAATCCTTACAGTCATGGAGCCAATTAATAGCAGCTAATTTATCCAACAGAAAACAGGGGTCTCAGAACTTTGGATGCAACAACTATCTCTGAAGGCTGGAATGTGAGAGTTAAGACTGCAAGTAGTATGACTGAGGCCCCTAGACTTTTTTCTGCAAGGCTTTGCTACCAAGAGAATGTAGATTTCCCACCACAGCATAATAGAGAAAGTAACCTCTCTGAGAAGGCTGGGTTAGTAAGGCTCTGGAATCAAATAACTAAACTCAGAGAAAGAATGAAATTAAGAATGAATGCAAGCCTGCAAAGTGCATGGTGACACCCCTCTGCTCTCTTTTTAACATACTTCCCAGGATTCTTTCTGAGCAGTGGAACAGACCAAACGTCAAAACATAATGACATTTCAGATTTGCCCAGTGGATTAACATACTCTTATTAACCACACTATGGTAAAATTCTTTACTCTGTTAATGAAACCCATCCAAAAAGTGTTTCCAATCGCCACCTTACTGCCCTATTTTTAATTATAGTTTTCCAGAGATTACCATGCATGTGTCCATACCAATAGCAAAAACAAAAAACCAACAAAACGAAACAGCTCAGAAGAAATAAGCAGCATTCTTAGTTTTTTTTTTTTTTTTAGGAGGCAGCGTTCTTAGTTTTAAAAAAATTCCAGTAAATGTATAAAGCCAGGCAACATAAATGAAATGCATTCTTTAAAAATATATCACAATGCTATGCAAATGGAGTGTTCAGAAAAGAAAATAATTATATTTTTTTGGCTTGCAAAGTATAAAGTTTTTAATATGTGTGACTTCTTGGCAATGCCATTAAAGGTAACGGGTGCCCTACTCTCCCTTCTCCTCTTCCTGCTAACTGACATGCATGCAAGTGGCTGGGCCAGCCATGGCAAATGATAAAATGGAAGCCATATGGTGGAACAGTAGAGATTTAAGAATCAATAAACTAGATTCCTAATATAGGGGAGCTATCATGTCAGCCTTCAACTGAGGATATTTAGACAGCTACCTGAAGAGAGAAATATTTGATTTAAGCCACTGTTATTCAGTCTCTACAGTAACCAAATCTAATTGATAATGGTAGATAGTTGATGTCTTTTTTTTAAGATTTTATTCATGAGAGAAACAGAGAGAGAGAGAGAGAGACAGAGACAGAGACACAGGCAGAGGGCTGTGTCTCCATGCAGGGAGCCTGATGTGGGACTCAATCCTGGGACCCAGAATCACGCCCTGGGCTAAAGGCAGGCACCAAACCACTGAGCCACCCAGGGATCCCCAGTTGATGTCTTTCTGATAAGCACACAGACACCACAAAGGAAATAAAGGGAAAACAATGCAAATAAATATTGGGAGCAAGTAGCTAGTGAGTGTCACAAAGTAATAGTAAAAAACCTGCAGTTTTGACCAAAATATCAATAAACTTTATATTTAAATCAAAAATGGATATCAATGTCAACCTAAATATCAAAGGATATAAAGAATATATCAAATGGTACAAAGACCATTTAAGAATAGCAAGCTTCAAAATATTTATCTTCATGTATTGTTTTTCAGAAAGCTACTAGAGTACATGTTTCATAAAAATGATAAAAGTGAATCATAAAAAATAAACAGTGTGGGAAACAAAAGATAAGTATTCAATACAGAAAAAAGGCACAAGACTTCCCAGGAACAAAATAAAATGTTCCTCTACAACAGCTCTTTGTCAGATCTAGAACACAACCAGTTCAGGAAGCAAGATGAACACCAAGTGTTTCAGGAAACATGAGTCCAAGAAAATAAAAGATGGAATGGATATCTTACCTGATAAAATATTTGAGCATGTTGAGATGAGTTCTACAGTTCTCTTGGAAAGCCTAGGTTAATCAATCAGTGATAGGAAGAAAGAAAATACACACATACACTCACATGAAATAATTACTAGCTCCAAGAAAAGCAAAATGCTGTCCCAAACAGGAAATGTAATAGGAACAATAAATGATGGGAGCCAGTTTACTTATTATTATAATAATAAAATTAAATAGTAGAACATTGAGCCAGGAACTGAGACATGAGTACTGGAAAGTATGTGGCGAGGAAGATGGGTAACAGGACTTTGAACAAGGTTACATCATCACAATCCACAGCAGGCAGACAACTATTCATAAACAGAAAAATCTAGAAATTGTGACATTAGCGATTCCAATGTTTAGAAATACAATGCAACATGCCAGAAGAAATAGATGAATGAGTCACATAGGTTTACCTTTGGGGAGTGGGAATCAGGAAAGAAGGATTAAGGTAGAAACTCCTATTCTTCCTTAGATAGCTTATAATGCTATTATTTTCCTAAATAAAACTTACACGTTTAAAAAAATTTTTAAAACTTATCTCCCTACAATTCATGCTTTCATTTTAGCCACATAAAAAATCCAGATATCTACCTGCTTGGAAATGAAAGAGGGTATCAGAAAACTTTCCTGTCATATCAGTTTTAATTTGCCCACAGTACTTCAGTTTGAATCCTAACATAAAGGAAATAAAGAAGCTTTGCTTTCTGTCTGGTGCCCTGAGCATTGGCTTCCTGCACACACCCATACTCAACCACCCATTATATTTCAATATTTCAGTAAGAGGAGGGTACTGAAATAACACAGGATCTTAGATTTATTAACCAAATACTGTCAGTAGACTTAGTGTATTGCTAATTTTTAACCGAAATTCAAATAAGAGATGCACATTCATATCAGTTTCCTTGAAGATACAAGACAGTCTCAGTAACAATGGCGAAGTATTTATAGTTGTCTGTCTTCAAATAATTTAATAGCATTGAGTCATAATCAGAACCTCTATGGGGTTGAGTAGCGCAGGTTAAAATGTTTCTATAACTTAATAAGTATTACCTTATTGTGTAGTGTGATTAAGAAATCATTTATACCTTTAATTTTTCAGTCTGTCTTTGCTTTCTTTCCCTCCTTCCTTTCCTTCCTCTTTCCTTCTCTTTATAAGCTTTTCTCTTAAAAACAGTGATTTTCTTTATTCCTTCCAGAAATACTAGATTATAGGCATATTACTCCCAAACAATAGCTAGAGCAAACCTCATCAATTTAAGAATGGGGAGTGCATCATGTAATGAGTTTATGCCTGTATCTCTGTTACCAAATGGATCTTAAGTGACATCTCAGGGCCTTGTTAATGAGATTGTTCTTATGTAAGGGAATCTGGTAATGGGATCATACCAAATCAGATTATTTAGAGATAATGTTAACACAAATTAAATTAATTAGTGTTCAATTTGTCCTTCACAAACAAAAAAATAAAATAAAACAGCTAACTAGTAATATAGAGTGATACTAGTGATGAAATAACATACTTTAGGATCTAAGCCTAGAATTTGCAAATTAGGAAGTTGATAGAACAAAAGTAGTTGTATATTTAAAAAAGTCATATGTAAGACAAATGCTTTCAAGCCCATCAACAACTGATTCTCCTGCTCATCCAAAGCTTTGTAGGTAGGTCATTCTTATTTCTGCAAATTACATGGTTATTCTATTTTCTAAAGTGTTATTCTATGTACAATTTGGTTTTCCTTCAAAACTACTAAAAAGTCACACCTAATATGTAGCATTATTAGCCTAAGTTTTAGATGCTCTTATAGAAGCCATCAATCCCTCTGTATAATTGCACTCTTAAAGATGTGATTCCACTTATTTATCACATTAGCTGTGCTACTGGTAATTAAAATGCATATCCCACAGAAATCATGTGACCTACTGGGAGAAATGTTTAAGTAGAAGCTCCTCAGGTAATTAATTACACTGTGTAGAAGTAAGTTGAGATATAACACTAAGAGAATATATTGCTATGAATCATAGTTCTTTATGAAACTAACTATGTCTCATATGGACATACTGAAAATGTTTAAAATACAGATTTAATTGCTTCTGATTCTACATGTTAATTTGGCTTTCTTTTTAAAAACACAAAACTTTGATTGTCTTAAATTGATTCTAATGAGTCAAACGCAAGCAGAAACACAGTAATAAAGCAACTTAAATCCAGTTGAGTGACTGACAAGGTTGGAAATCATTGGCAAGTCCAAAAAGCATTCAGTTATATATATATTCAACCTATGCCATTGCAAATAATCATATTCAAGTATTCATTCAGCATGTGATCAGTAAAGACCTCCTATGTATCATCAGCATGTTAAAAAATGGATGCATAATGAGGAATGAGACATGGTCCTTAACTTTATCAAAATCTGTAACACATGCCAGATACATAATATGAAATTGGATTAGGTTCTACAAGTATAGGATGCTTTGAGAGAATGAATAGAATTCACTTAACTCTGATTATGCCTCTCCGAGGTAACATTTACTCTAACATGTAAAATATAAGCGCTGATTACCCTAGCATGCCACCTAGCACGGTGGGGGGACTGTGGAGAATTTCAGGTATAGGCATGAGCAAGGAGTGTGATGTGAAGCTGTATTTGACAGAATCAATCACATGTAATGGAAAACATGTTTTTACTAGGGATAAACTGTAAGGACATAGTAATACAAAAAATGACAATAATATTTGCAATGTATATCCCATATCTGAACAATTTAGATTACTGCATTAAAGACTGCCTGCAGAATACATTTATGGGATATGCTTCTGGCTAGGACACTTCAGAAATCTTGAAGACAACATTTTGAATGGATCATAGCAACTTTATCTTTGCTTTTTCCTTACAGAAGGAGAATTAGAGCACAACTCAAGTCAATTATGATAGATTTACTCTGAAAAGTCTCTACTTTCTGATATATTTCTAAATTACATGGAAAAGTTTAATGTTATCCTGCTAATCATGTTTTTCAAGAAAAAAATATTTTTATCAGGTTAAAATTCATAACAAAACCTGGGGCACCTAGGTGGCTGTGTGGGTTAAGTGTCTGCCTGCCTTCCGCTTAGGCCACTATCCCAGAGTCCTGGGATGGAATCCCATATTAGGCTCCCTGATCAACACGGAGTCTGCTTCTCCATCTACCCCTCCCCACTGCTTGTGCTCCCTCTCCTCTCCTCTCTCTCTCTCTCTCACTCATACTGTCTCTCAAGTAAATAAAATCTTTTAAAAAATTAGCAAAGCCTATTTTAAAAATTTTATTATTAAGTATTAGACAAATTAGAAAATTAAATGTATATTTTGGGGTTTTTTTGTTTTTTTTAAAAATTATTTATTTATTTATTTATTTATGATAGTCACAGAGAGAGAGAGAGAGACAGAGACAGAGACACAGGCAGAGGGAGAAGCAGGCTCCATGCACCGATTGGGATTTGATCCCGGGTCTCCAGGATCGCATGCTGGGCCAAAGGTAGGCGCTAAACCGCTGCACCACCCAGGGATCCCTGAAATGTATATTTGAATTCCAATTCAAAGATGGTAAAACAAACTTCATTTGAATTTTTCCTGAAAAAAAAAACACATAACTTCTGAATGTGCAATATTACTAAACCAAATAATAATGTTGGAAAGGACTCTGAAATGTATAGATCCAAATGATCTGTTCCAGCTTCATTAAGTACTGAGTTCAGTTTTTGTATCCCAAACTATTGTTGAAGCATGAAGTTCACTATGTTATTTGCAGAGATTAACTGGCCATGAAATCATCAAAATTTAATCAGCATTTACATTCATAATATTAATAGGGATAAATTCAAAGCAAGTTACCTGAAAAACTACTGAACAAAAAAGCTGACAGAGGCAGATAGGTATTTTACATATAAACATTATTATTTTCCAGTTTTTCTTATAAAGTAGCACTATGATTTTGTAAGACCAACAAACTAATATCTAACACGTACATTTGCCATGACATGTGTGAAAGACAATACTGATTAGAAATGTTAGGTGAATCTGATGCAAGAAGGAAGCTCGTGGGATACTCTCCAAGGGCACTATACCTGGGAGTGGTCAGCAACTGACTAAAGATATCAAAGACCAATTATTGAGCAAATAAATCCAGAAAAGCCTTTTTCATTGTACTTGACAAATGCACAGAAATTGTTAATACAGAATACTTCCAATACAGGCATTTGTGTCCATTATCTTAATGGTGATACGAAGCAAGAATTGTGTTGTCTTTTTTTTTTTTCTGTTTTTTGGGGGGGGTTGGAGGATCTACTACCAACAAATACAGCTAGCTCTGTGTTTGTGTTATATCAACGAAGAGATGTGAAATGGACTTCACACTTCAGGTTTTGAGTAGAAATATGTTTTAAAGGCAGAAGCTTGCACTAAATTAATATTGGTGCATCAAAATATAAATCAAATACTAGTTTCCTTAGTAAGATTGACTTGGCCAAAAAAATCATTAAGTTGCACAAACTAAATATATTTGATCACATGTATTAAAATTGTGAATATATAAATCGATGTATTAAAATCAATATTTGCTCAATTAATAATATAAGAACTGACTGTAAACAAGTGTTAATTCATGCTGAAGTAAAATGTTTTTCAATGGCAAGAGTACAGTTGCAAATTTGGAACTGAAGAATCAACTCTCAATGTTCCTGTCAGATAAGAAACCAGTTTGGTTCCAACTCTTCAATGATGAGAATTGGATAGTCAATCTTCCTTTGGTATTTTTAATGATTTTAATCCTTTCACACAAGGAAGGAATGCAACATGGCAGATAAGATCCAAGGGCACAAAATAAAGTTGGAAGTTTGGAAGAAAAACATTTGTAGGGAATGTTATGACATGTTCCATAATTTAACAATTATGAGTAAAACAGGTCATGATGCTAATACGTACTTAGTTGAAAGTTATCAGCAATTGTCCCCCATGTCTGTTGATGATTGCAGCCCTTCTGAGAGCTGTGAGGTGGTATCTCATTGTAGTTTTGATTTGTATTTTCCTGATGGTACGTCTTTTCATATGTCAATGTCTTCGGCCCTTTTTTTAAAATGGATTGCTTTTGAGATGTTGAGTTTTAGAAGTTCTTTACATATTTTGGATACTAACTCTTTATCTGATATGTCATTTGCAAATATCTTTTCTCATTTGTAGGTTGCCTTTGAATTTTACTTGTTTCCATCACTGTTCAAAAGCTTTTTATTTTGATGTAGTCCCAATAGTTTTTGTGTTTGTTTGCCTTGTCTCAGGAGACATATCTAGAAAAAAGTTGCTATTATAGTCGATGTTAAATAAGTTACCCCTGGGTTATTTTCTAGGATTTGTATACTTTCAGGTCTCACATTTTGGTCTTTCATACATTTTGAATTTAAGTAGCAGCATTACTTACAATAGCCAAGATACAGAAGCAGTCTAAGGTGTCTATCAATTGATGAATGGATAAAGAAGATGTAGTGTATATGTATATACACAATGGAACATTATTCAGTCATAAGAGAATGAAATCTTGCCACTTGCAGCAATATGTATGGAGCCAAAGAATATAACACTAAGCAAAATAAGTTACAAAAAGACAACTACCATATGATTTCACTAATATGTGGAATTTAAGAAACAAAACACATGAGCAGATGGGAAAAGAGAGAGAGAGAGTGAGTGAGAGAGAGATACAAATCAAGAAACAGACTCTTAATCAAACAAATTAATTGGTGGTTACCAGAGGGGAGGAGGCTGGATGCTATGGATTAAATAGGTGATGGGGGTTAAGGAGTGTACTTGTCATGGTGAGCACAGGGTAATGAATGAAAGTATTGAATCACTGTAATGTATACCTTAAACTAATGTTAACTACGTATGTTAACAGGAATTAAAATAAAAACTTTTTAAATAGGAACTTATAAAAATATAAAAGAGGGAAGTTATCACCAATCCCTTATTATTTTAATACAATGCTTTGTATTTTTTTTTACATTTTTATTTATTTATGATAGTCACAGAGAGAGAGAGAGAGAGAGAGAGAGAGAGAGGCAGAGACACAGGCAGAGGGAGAAGCAGGCTCCATGTACCGGGAGCCTGATGTGGGATTCGATCCCGGATCTCCAGGATCGCGCCCTGGGCCAAAGGCAGGCGCCAAACTGCTGCGCCACCCAGGGATCCCTGCTTTGTATTTTTCATTAATTAGATCAATCAATGATAGATCCACGGATTTGAATCTATTTTTAAACATTTTTTCATCAAAAAACTTGCTTAAACTGAAAAGATTTATACTATAAATTTTTAGGGGAGTATACTTCAAAAACCAAGTATAACTCTACATTTGGATAAAAATTATAAATTAGTATGCTGAACTTGCTTTATAATCTCCTCTCCTACTTTTATCAACATGCACCTCTGTCTCGCTTCTTTGACATATATTTTTCAAACTATATAAGAGGTTAAATATGTATTACCTCCTGCAAGTAGTGAGGTTATAATCCACTCTAGATTTGGTAGTAAGTACATAACAAGCACTTTCACCACAATAAAAACTGTAAATATTGATAGACCTCTTTAAAGTGGACCTAAAAATATTCTATACAGGGAACTTCTATTTCATTCATAAATAACTGACTAGATGTGATGTGTAAGGACACAGTGTTATTAGAGCAAAACTGATTCTTCTAGCTCATCTCCAGTCTGTTCATTTTTAAGGATCAACAAGTATATGTTTTGTGAATATTTTCTTTTTTTAATGCTATGTTTATTTTGATCTATTGGATATACTTTTATCCTTACCAAACCTAATAATGAAAATTGATATGTTCCATGTTTTGTTTTCATTTTTCCGGAATTTCAGTTTCTTGTTGGATTCTTCAGAAGTATTAGTTTATGACAGATGAGAGGGTAATGATGCTTTAGACATGATTTTAGAAGCACTGATATAGTTCATATTCCTACACCGTGTTCTTCCTGTAGTCTATCACTTCGAGCACACTTTTAAGGTTCTCATTTGTACTTTCCTTTTTCAGACCTAAAGTTCTTCAATTGCAAGAAATTATCTACAGCTATTTCTGGATCATAATAGATGCCTCAAACACAGTATAAAATCAATGACTAAATAGTTACATAAATAATTATTACAAGTATAACTGTAACAACACACTCATTCATACAATATACACTCTTCAAGGCTACAATATCGCTAAATTTAAAGTAGGTAATTCTAAATGTATTTTGATATGTGACAGTATTAAACAGAATTGTCAGGGCAGTCTTGGAGTATAGTAATTTATATGCAAGTGCAAAATTATTCTCCAAAATACAAATGGTATTTATCTTGCTATCTTTTGGCTGCTGTGACTTTGGGTGACTATTATTTTCTTCTTCGAGCTCTGCTATATTTCTTATCATTCTATAATGTATAGCTGATATCATAGCAATAATGATACTGGGTTCAAATACAGCTTCAATGTAATATGACCACCATATCCACTTAAACATGACCTTTTGTTATGTTGCACATATTTTATGTAACACAATATTATTAGATATAGTAGGAAAATACAAATGTAGCTTCCTCAAGCATCATGTGCTAGTACCCAAGTTAAATAAAATACAGAACAATTATCATACTTTCTGATCCATTGCTTATCAAGAAATATTTACTTTTATATTACCTATTATTAGGAATTTACTGATTACCTATTATTAGGAATGTAATTACATGTAAAATATATGTAATATATGTGTGTATATATACATATGAGTGTGTGTGTGTGTGTATATATATATATATATGATTAGTAAAGCAGATGTAAATTCTTGCCCATGCAGGCCTTATATCCTAGGTTGAAAACTGAGACATGCACAATAACTTTTTCTAGAATGTTCGAAAAGGACATAGTGTCAGCAAGTTGACCTATAACACTTTTGGATGATCATTTTGTTGGATGAGTTCTTTTTACCATTTTGATTATTTTGGTCTCGTCTAAAACACAAGGATAGCACACTATCACTTGATATACAAAAATATGCTTGAAGTATATTTTTTTCTGCACAAATACAGTGTGGTTCCTCTACCTTGTAGTCAAAATTCTCCATAGAAGAGTTCTCAGAATAGAAAACATTGCATTGAGGTTACTTAGCATCTCATCTGTCATACTTACGTAGACTTAAAAGAGGGGAAAGAAATCATACACAATGTCCTCAGAAGACAGCAGTCCACCTTTCAGCTATTTGAGAAATAGAATTATTATAAACTTAATAAAGTATTCTGCAGTTATATATTCCAACTAGCTTAAATTATTCATTTCATATCCTAGTACTTCCCCCCACATATGCCACTTTATGGTTTTAAGCTAGTTGATTTATAAAAATGTCATCAACATAGTGCAAATTAATGATTCCAGCGATACACATTTGCGATACCTTTGGTATGTGACAGGCAATTAAAAAAAGTTGTATTGATTTGTCTAAAATGTTAAATGACATAATAGCCATACAGTAAAGTATTGAATAATTTAAGTAAATCAATGTTTTCTGAATTTTGTAGGAGTACAAACTGTCTTGGGTGCTAAAGTAAATCAATATAATAAAATAAATATGAAGCAGTTTATAATGACGAATGTATGGGTTGATAATAACCAGAGGTAGAATCTGATTTAGCCATTGTAACAAACAACTTCCAGGCATCTTTTGTGCACTATTCCCATCAGAAAACATGGTATTATATAGTCAATTGATTTTAGCACTTAAATAGCTTTTCATTTGCAAGACACCTAGCCTCAGTATAAGCTAAACCTTTCCCAGAGTGTCATTAGTTATGGCTTGATTTAGAATGATAATACATATTTACTACCATTACAGCGATTTTGCGTGTTTTATGTGGTCTGTAAATAATGTTACATTTTATGAGGAAATGAGAAATGTTCATTTGTTGTTCTCCTATATTTGCAAGATTTAGGATTTAGCATTTTTGTACTTTCACAGATCTCTTTTTACCCTCATTTCCAATGGTAAATCCAATGAAAAATATTTATTTTCATGTAGCTAGGTCTGTATGCATTTTTTAGTTTCCCATTTTATTTAGAAAATAGAAGCATAGTATTATATGCGTATGTAGGGACATGTTTCTCCTACATAGTGTGTCTTTGTGGTTTACTACAATTTGAAGACTAATGAAATCTTTGGACCCTTTCCATAGGAAAAAAAAAGAAAATATGAATGTAGACATAAACACAATGCTATATATAATTTAAGAGAATTCAGATTTATCCCGAATTCTTTTCACATTCATACACAAAGAGTAACAATTAAAACATGGAAAACAGCCATAATTGCAGTGCTGGAAACTTTAAATACTTCAAAATTGTAGCTAGACTTAAAATGATGAATATAGATAATTGCTATAAATACTTTGCCCGTAATTTGTATTATCCCTTCACTATTAATTCAGAAAAAAGAAAATTCCCCAGGAAAGGGCAACGATGTGAGAACATCACTGAGAAAAGATTGGTGGAACTAAAAGGAGTCATTCCTGAAATAGGAGATCCAGAGTGGACAAAGGACTAACACCCAAATTACAGAAAAGGAAATACACACACACATCTCATTGAGACCTGCTAGAAAATCATGGTGGATTAGGTATGGGCCATGTTGCCACACGGAAATTGGATGGATTATTTTATACTGACCTTGGTAAAATGATTTGGACTCTGATACAACCCTCTTCTGCAAACTGGGGATATTAATATGATTTATTTCGTGCATCTGATGGTTAATTCCATACAAAGTATTTAGTTAAATTCCTGGCATACATTTGGTAGGAAGATTGTGACTAAACTCAGAATGTGCTTTCATTTCTATACCAATTCTGTTTGTTATACGAGTTGTTCTGAACTCAAATGTGGGACATCTTGGAGATAGGGAAAAGCCTTAGAATGTTTGGAATGTTTGGAGGGACAACCAGGCTAATCAGATTTTTTATCCCTCACTTATCATACTAAACAGTAGGCAACAGAAACATCTACCCTAAGGGAAGGAGGGAATAATGAGGACCCTTTGGCCAGAAAGCAGAAAAGAACCCTGTGCAAGAGACACAGATTAATCAAAAGGTTCCATGCTCAAAGGTCCAGTCATAGATAGGCATACCATCTGGAAGTATATATCACCACACATGCAGCACCAGACCTGGAGGCAGGGTATAGTAAGCTATATGTAGTACTCTCAAAACAACCTAATGGGAATCTCAGATTCAAAAAAAATATTTATATTGGAATATAAAACCAAGAATCAGCAAAATGTTCAGAAAAGATAATCTCGTAAACCTAAGAGATCAAATTCAATAAACAGGTAATAATTTTTCTATAACGAAAGTTAATGTATAAAGCAGCAGATAAAAATATTAAAATAAATATATAAAAAAACAAGACTGATATGAGAAGGCCCTGCATCCATAAGGTAACATACTAGAGATTTTTCAAATGAAATATTTTATTTTAGGAAAAAGAAAAAAGAAAAGCTCAATATTGAACTGAATAGGAGAATGAGAGGAGAATGAAAAGAGACACTTAATGAGCAGGCAAATAAAATGGGACCATGTTCCCAGGGAAAGGGCAATGCAAAGGGAGATAAAATCATGAATGAAGAGTTAATAAGTATAGAAATCAAATTATAACTTCTCGAAGGAATGAGCAGAAGGCAGGGTAAGAAAGGTGAAAAGAGGAAAGTGTCACTCATTTTTAAAAACATACAGAGAAAAGTTAAAATGCTGACTAAAAAATACCAATAGTATAACTATGACATTTTTAAGGAAAAAATGTAAATAAAAGCATAAAATATTAGTGTAAATTAAATCCTCAACCCTATCCATGAACTCGAGACTCATAAAACCAGCTTCTCATTTAACAGCTCCATTTGCATGTCTGATAGATATCTCAAATACAGCTTGTTGAAAACAGAACTCCTGACTTTATCTCCATATAGACAAAATCTCTCCATCAGCCCTCTACATCTCAGTAAATGGAAACTCAATGGTCGGCGGCTAGAACAAGGATCTTAAATGATCTCTGACTCTTCTCTGTCCTTCAAGTGTATATCCATTCCAACAAAAAATCTAATTCGGACCTCATTCCAAAATATAGGCAATATCCTACCAATTCTCAACACCTCTATCACTTGTGCCTTTTTTCTAAGCTACCATTTTTGCTTACCTGGATATTTATTTTACACAAATCTCATATTAGCCATTCTAAATCTAAATCTGCCCAAAACCTTCTAAAGACTCATCATTTCACTCTAAATTAAACTCAAGTCTTTTAGAGCTTGCTGGTTTCTACATGGTTTGGCCTTTAGCCACATTTCTGACCTCATCTCAATTATCTTCATCCTACCTGGCCTTTTTGTTGGTTTTTGACCATGCCAAGTGCCATTTACTTTTTTCATAGATTCTGAATTTGGTTTTCGGTCTGCCCCAAATTTACTTTGCTCATCTCTTGGCTTCACTTGACAGGGATCATGAGTAAGTTCCAGACATCAATGGATGTCCTTCCCTTCTAAAATCCATAGCCTCGCCACTGTCATCTGTTTCAAATATGATGGAATTGATTTCATTATGCCCTCTCATCCTGTGCAAATAGGTAATCACAGGAAGCCTAAACCTTCATTTTACTAGGCATCTTATGCATTCCAATCTACAAATTGATTAAATCTTCCTTATTCTCATCACTTTAAAGCCTTCCCCAATTCCTGAACTCTTTCTATCATGCCTTTTGAAATGACCAATCATCTGCAAAATCCACTTTGTCTTCATATTTTCTCTGAACACTCCTTACTCCTTTTGTTCCAATAAACCTGCACTCTGCCTGAGAGGTCAGTCCTTTTACATAGTCTTTATACATAGAAACTGTTCTCTATGCCACTGAAAAGATGTTGAACCGTTGGGTCTGGATATAAAAAGGTGTGTTTCCTGTTCTTCATTCCATCCTTAAAACTATTATCTCCTGCATTTCCCTAAAACTATCTGCATTTAAAATTCTTGTTAGGGCAGCCCGGGTGGCCCAGTGGTACAGCGACTGCCTTCAGCCCAGGGCATGATCCGAGAGACCCAGGATCGAGTCCCACGTCAGGCTCCCTGCATGAAGCCTACTTCTCCTTCTGCCTGTGTCTCTGCCTCTCTCTCTCTCTCTCTGTGTGTGTGTCTCTCATGAATAAATAAATTTTTAAAAATCTTAAAAAATAAAATAAAATTCTTGTTATTACTTTATATTTCCAATTATGAAAATTATTGATGCAGTTTCCCAATACCTACATTATTAATCCTTATTTTTGGATGACTTCAGTTCCCAATTCACTGTCATCCTGTTTACTGGTTACCTGTCTTTTTGGGATTTCAGTATGTGTATAGATGATCCTTCCAACACCTTCACTTCTGACACCTTGAGTCCTCTCCCTTGATGTTCCTATTCTTCACCCTACAAAAGCAACTCACCACAATCTTGTCCTTACAGATTTCTGCATATCTTTCATCTCAATTTCAGGCATTTCCTTCTCTGATCCTTGCCAACTAGCATTTGAGGTCACTTCTTTCAAGATCTAGGCTCCAGGGACATCTGGGTGGCTCAGCAGTTGAGCATCTGCCTTTGGCTCAGGGCATGATCCCAGGGTCCGGGATCAAATCCCACATCCGGATGCCTGAAAGGAGTCCGCTTCTTCCTCTGCCTATGTCTCTGCCTTTCTCTGTGTGTATCTCACGAATAAATAAATAAAATCTTAAAAAAAAAAAAAAGGATCTAGGCTCCAAGAATCTCTCTACACCATAGGGGCTACAAATGTTACTGCATTTCCACTGCCTCTTACCTATTTGGTGTCCTCTTGTCTTTAGCCATCTTAAATACCATGGTCAATCAATATAATGTTTCTTTTACCAATTCCTTGTCTCTCCCCTCTTTTTTTTTTTTAATTTAAACTCACTTGGAAAAAGCACCACTTCTGAGTTAAACCCAATTGTCTACATTTATTTCTGCATTCTTGCAACTAATCAACTTTACTTATGTGATGGCACAAACCTTAGGAGCTTTTAGGCTGTCCAACAATCACACAACTCCAGGTCCTTCATCTTCCACTCTCCTAGATGGCTCCTTTACTGTCTTTGCTCTCCTCAAAAATTCTAGCTCTCCTTCCTCCCTTTTCCCTAATTTCAGGAGATGTCCTGATTTACCCTTTGCTGGTTTAATTTCAACATTAAAAAAATGTTCTACAGAATCCCACTACCACACATACCCACTCTCAGGATCTGCACCTTATGTACTCTCTTTCCAACTGTTACTTGAATCAATTGTCAAAGTACTATACCAACTGAATCTGTTTATTTTCTAGATAGAATCTCCTCTGTCCATTTAAGTTTTATGCTCTAGCAATTTTTTATTCTTCCTTCCTTACTCTATATTTTGTGCAATTTTATTCTCAGGAATATTACACACACACACACAGTTCCTTTCTACATACTAAGAAACAAAACAAAATGAAATGGATAATACAAACTAGCTTGATGCCATTTCTCTCAGGTCCCACACAAGTTATTTTCTCCCCTTTAAAAATATCATCTTTAAGTAGGCTCCACACTGGGAGTCAAACATAGGGCTTGAACTCACAACCCTGAGATCAAGACCTGAGCTGAAATCAAGAGTTGGATGCCTAACTGATTGAGCCACCCAAGTTCCCCGCAAAATATCTTATTTCTCTTAAATTCACTCAGATTTAGCTCTTCGAGTCACCAAAATATGGTTTCAAAGGCAGGGGGAGCCAATATTAGGGATATTTTTACAACATATCCTTCAAAAAATAATTTATGAACTGGAAAGGATACAAGTAGATTCAAAGTTTAAAGCAGTAATAGAGACAAGGAAGAAGTTTTAGCATTGGAATAATCTACCTCTCTCATCATACTTGTCCAGGCCTATTGTGAAGCACATTACTTGGCTTCTGTCAAACATCACAAAAACAGAATAGTATTTGAGTTTTTATACATTTATTTATTGTACATTGTTCTTTAGGGGCTTTGAAGAAAAAAATGTGGGTATATTATCAAAATCAGCTAAGAAGTCAGGTGAAATCCTCATTTAATTAAATCATGCCCAGGTAGACAGATTGATGAATATGTGTGAATTTATACAGAGATAAACAAAAAAATAGTTCTAAAGATTGATCAAAAAAGTTTCATATGAGGTCAAAAGATTAAAAATGTATGACAAATAGCATTTTAAGTATAAATATGTAACTTCATTCACAATGCACACAAATGCTCCTCTCCACTGCTCCACTGTTCAGTTGCTTTGTGTTTTCCAACAGCCCAAGCAGTCTCCCAAAGTCCAGCTATTTATTAACATAAAGCCATCAATCAGAAAGTTCTACTATCACTTGAGAATGAAAAACGTAGCTCCAAACCACATTTATTTACATATAAAATACATCTTGCTTTTCATGCTGTCACAGTCATGGGAGAGATTGTGATATATTTAGTCGATCGTTTTAACTTAGTTCTATTGTTCAAAATTCTCAGAATGTAACACTAACTTTGTAATATGCAGTATGGTGAATAGTATCATATTAAATACGTCAATGACAACAAAAAATTAAAAGTAAAAATAAATGAATTTATAACTTACACTTTTACTTATTATAGATAAAAAGAAAACTGTATTATTAAAATACTTTTGTCTTCCCAAATAGTTTGGGAGTTGGAAATAGTCCTGGTAAATATTCTCATTTGTAAAGCTCTAGTCTTTATTCACATCTCTGTATGTTTTTTGTTGTTTTAAATGGAAGTGGATTGGGAACACATTTTATTTTATTTATTTTATTTTTTTTATTTTTTATTTTTTTGGGAACACATTTTAAATTTAATTTTCCTCTTAAAATCACAGCAAAACTATAAATCCCAACAAAGTTAGAAAATATGTAAAAAAAAGTAACATTTTTACTAACATTGGTTATAGGATTATAGATACATTGACAAAGGCCAGGAAGACTGATGCAATTATCTATGGGAACTAATTAGACAACTGTCTGATAAATCTTTTAATTGAAAGGCACATTGAGTTCCCAGACATAAACACATAGACATGAGTTTTCAAAGTTTTTTTTTTTTGAGTTTTCAAAGTTCTGATGAAAAATGCATAATTCTAAAAGATCTACGTTTTGAAAAATACACAAAAAAATTGGACAACCATCAAACTTGTACTGACAATACAACTTGGTACAATAAGAACTCAGTGATAACTGTTAAATGTTAAACAACTGGCCAGGTTGCAGTTTCCTATCATCTGAGAGATCCTGAAGGACAAACCACAAACACCAATACACAGATGAGAGTGTTCAGGTTTAATCTCTATGTCCAGATAGGCTCTCCATCTGGGTTCATTTGCAGAGGAAATTGATGAAAAGTAAAAGCACTAGAAACCTCCTTTTTCTTCTTCTTTTTTTTTTTGGCTAAAAAATGTATTGCCAGGTTGTAAAAAGATTTTATTTATTTGAGATAGAGATTGAGAGAGAGAAAGAGCAAGAGCCAGGGAGCAGAGGGAGAGGGAGAAGCAGGCTCCCCACCGGGCAGGGAGCCTGACTCTCAGGGCTCCATCCCAGAACCAGGAGATCATGACCTCAGCCAAAGGCAGATGCTTTGGGCCACCCAGGTGCTCCTAAAAATGTTTTGTTGCAGAGACTACATGTCTGCAGAAGCCTGTGAGTGTTCTATCCCAAAACTGCATCAGGAAAACTTTAGCTGCAAATGCTCTGTAGATCTCATAAAGGGTACAGGAGACAACAGAAAAGGAAGGACCACTTAGCACAACAAATTTCAACTGTGAAGGACATAGGGATTTGTCCTAGAAAGCAGTACAGGGCTGATATATGGATTTACCAGGGGATTTACCTCTCTGCCTTTGCCTAAAGGCTTCATAATTCTGACCAAGCGAAATAGGATAATAGCTCTTGAGCAGTTGTTCAGTGTTTTATTTCTGTTTAACCTTTTTCAAATTGTATGTTGTATTGCGATTGCCTATGTTAACCAAACCACTGCATATTTGGCATGGGGAGGGGAGTGTGTACAGATAAGCTGCCTTTGTTTTTTTGTTTGTTTGTTTGTTTGTTTTTAAGTTCAGTTTATATATGGTCAGACCACTTGGTACTATAATTGACCCTGAAAGAGAAGACCACACATTAGCTAGAAATCCTGGGATGGGTGACAGAATGGAAAGAACTTTGTGACTTTTGTGTGTGAAAAGAAAGATATGCAAGTATTCTTATCTTTTCAAGAGCAAGAACTGTGGCAGAGACAGCGAGCTGCCCTCTAATAACCTCCTCTCGCAATGTAAGAGTATTTTGTTGAGCAATGGTCATCCAGCTAAAGCAAACTTTTCCAATCTCTCTTGCGGCTAAGTATGGCTCTATGCCTAAGTTCAGACCATTGCACTATAAACATAAGAGCTGTCAGGGTTCTTTCCCTAACAGAAAGAAATCCTCCCTCTACATCCCAGCCTTCCTCATCGCTTCATTCCTCATGCTTAAATCACAATATCATAGAGGAAACTGGAGTAGACGTATTGGACTATGAGAATGAAGCCATGTGTTGAGATAATGGAGCAATGAAACAGAAGACTGACAGTTATGGAGTTGCTTTACCTTATATTTATTGGAGAAACAAACTACCTTTTTTTTTTAAAGTAACAATTATTTGGAGTCATTTCTGACTCAGCCAACTCCAGTATCCAAACTAACCTAAGAAAGTATTCTAGGAAAATTAAAACAAGATTCAAATGAAAGGAAGACAAAGGAGGCCCCATGAAGACTGTCTTTTTAGCACAATTAATCTAATTACATGTATATACTTGAGAAGTAAGAAGATAAAGATGGCTCTTTGATCAAGATAATGTAGTTCCCAATCAAAAAATTAGGTTATAGAAATTGCAATATTTTCATATGACTTTTCTATATCCACAAGATATTAACTCCAAGAAAATCACAATACTGTACCAGTAGTTATGGTATGATTACAAAGCAATCTAACATATGATAATTGTTTTAAGCAGTTGATAAAGTGTAAGAAAGAGAATGAATTGAACCTGAGAGCTTGAACATGCTCCTTCACGTGGTTTAAAGAAAAAGATACATGTTTTCTTACTTGAGACCATCGCTAACCTTAATTATGTCGTTAATAATATGTACATAGCCATGATACTGACTTGTAAATCTCTCCAGTTTGAATGCTGAATGCATTTTAATGACCCTAACAACAGATTTTTAAGATATAAGTTAATATTATTCTGCTTAAAAATTAGAGACTGTAGGTACAGAGTGTTCAGGTATTTTTTTTCAAGACCTAACTGCCTCCAGAAGCTGGACCCCCACGTTTATTGCCTGTAAGAACGGACAACAGGATGTGTAAACTCAAATTGGTATATTATGTTTTAATTGCATTCTTTAGAACGATGGTACTAATAATCAAATCAAACAAAACCAGATATTTTAAGGTCTTTCTTTAAAAACCTTTTAAAACCTTAAAATATCTGGTGACTTCTAGAGAACAGGCTATCATTTGGGGATTATGGAGGGAGCCTGTTAGAGCCTATATACTTTATTTTTGCACAATTTAATTTTTCTCTTTTACTGTGTAAATATATTATCTCTATTGAAACAAAACAAGGGAGAAACTCTGTGAATACTTTTCCACATTGAAAGTTGTAAAAGTGTGTTGACACCATAATTTTTATTAGACCGTATTGTCAGTCATATTTATAATAACTCCTAAGCTTTCTGTTCTACCTTTCATATACAGGAAAAATACATAGATTAAATTATGATCTAATTTTATAATGATGCACGTTAAATGATAAGCAAATCATAATTTTAAAGGCATTACAAATTAAGAGGTGTAATATACTAAAACTACTGCTCACATATTAATGGAAAAAAATACTTTTTTAAACAGAGAAAGGAACAAATTAATCAAAGACTGATCCCTGCTGTAAGTTGGTCTCTCAAAATAAAAAAAGAAAAGAAAAGTCTTCCACTAAGCGCCCTGAAAAACGACTAAGGCCAAGGTTAATAACAATGGCCAAGCATTGGTCATGTCAGGCGGGAGGCCGTCCCCTCCTACTAGGGATGTGCACGGATGTAGCTGCTGGACTCGCCCCCCAGGCCTGGTCATGTCAGGCGGGGGTGGCCCTGCTGCAGCCACGGGCCCCGCCTCGGCAGGTGCTGGCAGGTGTCAGGGTGCCCCGGCCCCAACAGGGGGAGGCTGGCAGAGCCTCCGGGCTGCGGGCTCCAGGACAGAAGAGCGGCCCAGGCTCCCCCGGGTCCCTGCTCGGCTTCCTGGTGCTGCCCCGGGGGAGGCGGAGAAGCCCCCCCCGGCCCCCCCGCAGCCCGCCAGGCCCCGCCAGGCTCCTCCTGGGAGCACCCGCCGGCGCTCTCGGGCCTGCCCCGGGGCTGGCCTGTGGCTTCTCTGGGGACGCAGACCTCAGCGGGCCGCCCTGCGGGGGAGACCGGGGCGGCGGCCCGGGGCGCCGGGGGCCCGACAGCCCGCCCCGCCCCGCCCGGGACCAGCCCAACGACCCAACGGCCGGCGTCCTGCGGGCGCGAGGGGCCCCTGGAGCAGACGGGGGGCGGGGGGCGCGGAGCCTTACCTGCCGCGGGAGGGGATGCGCCGCGGGGAAGACCCTCGGGGAGCCCGGCAGGCAACCGCGGCCTCTCGGGGAGCCCCGCCCGCTGAGCCGGGCCCTCCTGGGGGGTGCAGGGCCCGCCTGGGGCCTGACCCGGCTGCGCTCCGGCACCTGCGGGTCGGCGGCGAGGGCGCTGCCTGGACCCCCCGCCCCCAGCCCGTGGACCTCCGCGGGCGCCTTCGCACCTGCGCACTGCGGCGGGGGGGGGGGTGCGCGGGGCCACAGGAAGCGGCCGAGCCCCGAGGTCCCTGCACCTGCACCTGCACCTGCACCTGCGCCGCCTCCGCGTCTGAACCCTGGTTGGCAGCTGCCCTCCGGCCCCCGTGCGCCCCCTCCCGGGTGCACCTGCTGCGGGGGATGGGGTAGGGGAGCGGGGCGGAGGACCTGGGCGCCCCCGCGCAGCCACACGCAGGGACAGTGACTGCGGAAGGGCAGGTGTGAGGAGCTGCAGGGGAGCACCTGCAGGGGACGAGGGTGCACGTGGCCGGAGGGCTCCCAGGAGCATCTGCGCCTTCCTCGGGCTCGCCCGGGCCCCCAGGACCAAACGGCTTCCATCACCCCCTTCTGTCCCTCGCAGGGCTTGAAGGGGTTGGAGAAAGATTTTTTTTCCCATGCTGTTTGTGTGCATAAAGTCCTTTTTCCCTTTTTTTTTTTTTTCTTCCAGAACCTTTCACAGTTCGGCTTTGGCGAGTTCCACACCCCACCCCAGCCCACCCGGTGTCCGAGCCCGCCCCGCCGCCCGCAGCCCCGGAGCCCTCCCGCCCCGTGCACCCTCCTCCCCTGCAGGTGCTCGGACACGGGGTCGGGGGACTCGCCAAAGCCGAACTCTGGAAGGTTCTGGAAGAGAAAAAAATAGGGCTTTATGAGACAAACAGCATGGGAAAAGATCTTTCTCCAACCCCTTCAAGCCCTGTGAGGGACGGAAGGGGGTGATGGAAGCCCTCAGGTCCTGGGGGGCCCAGGGCGCGGGGAAGCAGCAGATCTCACCCACTCTCCGGGGAAGACCGCTGAGCGGACCCAAGAAGACCACGAAGTGACCAGAGTCTGGGACGAGCTCGTTTCCAGGAGGTAGAAGACCTGCCGTGGAAGTCCCTGGCTGTCCCCGTCCTCCCTGCTGTCCCTTTATCGCGGCCACAACGGTTTATGTTCTTTGTTCTCATTTTATTTGTTTTTAAGAAGTTCTTCATTTATTCATGAGAGACACAGAGAGAGAGAGAAAGAGAGGCAGAGACACAGCAGAGGGAGAAGCAGGCTCCATGCAGGGAGCCCGACGTGGGATTCGATCCCAGGTCTCTGGGGTCAGGCCCAGGGTTGAAGGCAGGTGCTAAACCGCTGAGCCACCCGGGGATCCCCCTTTGTTGTCATTTTAAAAAGAAGTTTCCTCTAAGTTTAAGAAACAAAACAGAACACTGTGTGGCTTAAAACCCCACCGACAACTCTTTGGGGGGGGCCGAAAGAAGCAGGCACCTGGGCACCCATCACTCTTCTGTCCGTGAGATCCCCAGATACGGTCTACTCCAGTAGACCTGGTGTATCCAGTCGTTTACTCTGGAGTATGATGATATATTCACACACAGGAAAAAAAAATTCAAAGTAGGAAACATGATTTGTATACAAACATATTTGTGTACAAAAAGTGTACATCAGTCTATTTACAAAGCAGATTCCATCAAAGGGATAGATGGCTCAGCCCCCCCCCCCGTATAAAAGATATTAGCCCAAAGGACTACAGAACCCAGAATGTATCACTCTGAAACCAGAAAGGACCCAGACATTAAAAGAAACGGAAGCGAAAAATGATACAGTGATTCATGATTTGTAACCTAAATTAGTCACTGAGGTCAACACAATTTATAAACATTGCATACTGGTGATAAATATGGTAATGATATCAATGATGTATTAGATGGAATAATTGTTTGCTAAGGACATCTCAACTCGTAGACTTGTGGCCGCTTTAAACCTTCACATACTTTTCTGAGATTTGCCTTCCTATGTTTTGATTTGAATTTCATTCCTTTTGTTAGAAATAGAAGGGTAGCATCTGCTTAATTCATCTAAATACAGTTCAGATAGCACTGGCCATCAGTAACGTGAATTTTTAAGGCGAAATAATTTATCATTCTTCCGTTCACTTTGTTTTTGTTCTGTATATATGACAATATGTCGATCAATATCATTACCCTTTCATGGAAATTTTAATAAAGTTTAGACAAATGAGCAGCTTCAAAAACATTTTAATCCCCCATTTATTCCCTTTAAGGCTGTGTCTAATTTTGTAACTGCCACTTGACAAGGCAATGAGTCTTCCTTCCAGCCTGCTGTTAAAATATTACTTTTGCATGAAATTCCCATTGGAATGATATGCCAAGAAATATGTTTCTAAATTCTTTTTTCTGTGATGGAAAAATTACATAGTTTCAAAATATTTAGCTACTCGGAAGATGAGAAATTAATTTTTAAAGAATCCACATGATATCGAAAAACCAGAATACCATCAATGTCTTGGTGCAAGATGCTCACAGATTTTCGTATCATTGTGGTTTTGCAGACTTCCCATGCAAAATCAGATTATAAACTGTGAGGGGTGTGTGAGTGTTTTTTTTTTTTTTTTAATTTTCGCTTCTTAGACATGCTCTTGGGAAAACAGAAAATGTTCTAATACATGACTGATTGGCATAATCATACCTTGGACGCTTGTGGCAAAGGCACTGCTATGACAGGGAATGAAGCTATAGCCAGATGGAAATTTAAGGATCTCCAAATTATAACAGAAGTAATTTTAATAAGATGTATTTTAAATAACAAGAACTAGTTTGGGAGTAGAAAAGCGATAGTCAATTTTTTTCTAAGGGGGCGAAGTAACCAGCTTTCCTGGGAAAAAAAGGACATTTGTTTATCCATTCCACCCCTGTTTGTTCATGGGCAATTTATGTATGATCTGTAGATTTTAGAGATCCCATCACTCCTGTCTAATATAACTAGGAGGACTGCAGGTATAAAAGGATGAAAGTAGAACAATTAAAATAATGCTCTTCAGGCTACTCTCTGGATTACCTAAATCATTCATATCTGAGGCCCCTTATTACAAATGCAGAACCTTGGCCTGAACACAGATCTATAGAATGTGAATATTTCTAGGTTGGAATCCATAAAATATTCATTCTTTATGATTCTTGTGTATTATACCCGTGTACAGGGCTTGATGAAGAGTGTTGCCCCTCCCTATCTGAGGGGTACATTTTAGTTTCATACAATAGTTACTGAGCTAATGATTTTACATAATATAATATTAATGTAATCTCTCCAAGTGGCAGGAATGACTGCAAGATACAGTTCTATGTGAAGAAAAATAAATGTTGCTGGTCAAAGGAAGAGTTAGAGCATATCAGAGTTTATTTTGGTGCCAGCACTGCCCTTTTAACGTTACCTGTATTGACTAAACTCTCAAAACTACTAGAATAGACTCCTCGTTTTTCAGATGAGGAAACTGAGGCAGGGAGAGAATAAAAAAAAACTTGCTCACAGTCATAAAAAAGCAGGTGGCAGAGGCAGGCTTTAAACTGAGATGGTCTGTCTGCAGACTAATCCTGAGCACCGCACTATGTTATAAAAAAGTATGGCACTTACCTTAAGGGTCTCGGACTGTGGTTTATGAGCGTTTTGTGTCACAAAGCCCCTGAGACTCTAACACAGGCTTGGACACCCTCCCCAGAGAAGCGCGGAGACGCAAAGGTACGCACAATTTTGCCTGCAATTTTAAGTGGCTCAGACCCTTTAGAGCCCATCCAGAGATCAAGTTCATAGATCTCAGCTTAGAAATGTGTGCCCTTGGGAGCAAAGTACCTGTTTTGGTACCGGCCTTATAACACATACAATCTGTCTTATTTCTTCCTTTCTAAATTTCAGATTTGGGGCTATATTTACCAACCTTTCCAAACTGATACACCGACATATATCAGGGAAATTACAGATTTCCCAAAATATTCTCTCCACAGAGTGGAAGGAACCAATTTGAAGTAAACAGGAGACAAAGGGATTTGTTTTTTTTTCAAAGTCAGAAAACCACAGGTAGACCTATTCCTCCTCCTCACCTCTCTCTAAATTCTGTTGTTTCATTCTCTTCCATCTCCATCACTGTCTCAATTGCATTGCCCCTGTCTTCGCTCAGCTCTTCATTTTGTCCAGTCTGGAGACCTGCCCACTATCAGCTCTCTTTTTTGTTGGCAACAAACCCTCCCACTCATGTTCCACTCACTGGCTGCTGAGCTTTATAAATGATCAAAGCACATTCCCTGCTTGTTTTTGGAAAGTTCTCCTTGGCAGTGCAGGACAGTAGGCCCTGTGGTGGCCACCACAGCCAAGAGTGCCTGGGGCCAAATTCCAGGATTGCTGTTTTGTAACCGTGTGACCTTGGACAGTTCCCTAACTCTCTGGGCATTGGTCTCCTCAGCTTTAAAATGGGTATAATTACAATAATTTCCACTTACAGATGTTGAGAGGATTAAATAAATAATATTTTTAAGTACTTAAAATAGTTTCTAGTGCCTAGAAAGCATGGAATCATGGTAGCTTCTTTACAGAATATGTGCAGTCCTTAAATAAATGACCATACAGGACAAGAAACCGCAAATGGTCCTCTCCACACACGTAGGATGCTAAAGATTGGGGAATACAAAATTTATACTAATAATTTGAGGAAAACATGCCCATGTGTTATCCAGGTCTACATACAGGACTATATTTTAAAAACAGGGCTGTCCTGGTAGTTGAAGAGAATTTAGAATTGGAAAATCTTTTTAATCCTAGGGAGAAAGCAGAGTGACACCAATTTTATCTTGCGTGTATCTCAGGATATATAAATCAAAATACACATTTGTTAAAAACATCATGAAAATGGTGTACTGAATAACCAAACATGTATTTCAAATATGTATACTACAATTTCGTTTTCTAAGTATATAAGTGATATTTCAAACAAGAATAGGGAAAGCCCTAATAGTGATGGTAACTTTAAAATTTATGGAAAATATATGATGAAAGTAGGAAGATTCTAATATCATTACAAGTTGCAAAACAATCTTAATTTAGTAATTTGAATGGTAGTTACCAGTTAATAATTAAACTCCCAATATCCAACTTCCTTAAACATTACAATGACTTTTCTTCCCCTAATGGGGTCTACTGCAGGGGAGAACTTTGAGTAATGGAAGGCAGATGAGTCATTTCTACTGCATTCTTTCCTTCCTTCCTTCCTTCCTTCCTTCCTTCCTTCCTTCCTTCCTTCCTTCCTTCCTTTCTCCCTCCCTCCCTCCCTCCCCTCTCTCTTTCTTTCTCTCTTTCTTTCCTTTGTTATTTTTTCCTCCTCTCCTCTCCATTCTGTAAAGCACAGTGTCTAATCTCTTCAATCTTGAGTAGAGTGACAAGAGGCAAGTCAAATGGAAGAAGAAATACATTAGCTTTGTATTCTCTAGGCTGGGAACATCTGATTGCAGATACAATGAGGAGTGATTTTCTTATTCTCCATGCAAATGAAAGATTGTAAGGGTGATGAAATTGATTTTCAGAAATGTTGTTTGAAAATTTGCATCTTGGTCTATAAGAATGTCTTACCTATTATATCTTACGGCCTCAGTCAAGGTTTCCAAGTTAATATCTTATAATATCTGTACAGCTTATCTTTAAAATCTTAATAGAACTGTTCTCTCTCTTATCAATTTAAGGATGATCATATTTTGTTTTTTACCTGTGTCCTAAATTCCCTATATTTTATGTGGTCTTCTTTTTTAGGGAAAATCAAAACATAACTGGAATAGAAACTTTTCCTTATGTAGACTTATGGTGGTCTATAAATGACAAATTTCAAAAACATCTCTTTACCCATTGCTACTCCATGGAGATCAAAGATCTAGCCTTTCTTATCTTATTTTCAGGGGGAAATAATACTTGGTCTTAAACTGAGCTTGATCATTTAGGAGTAGAAGTGACAATCATGGTATCTTATGTTCCTCGTTCCAGTTAATGGCATTTCAATATCATGATATGTGCAAATATTTCCATGACATTTTAATATTTTTTCAGATTACCCAATATGTGTATTTTGATCTAATTCTAAGCATCATTTCAAAGTTTCTTTCCTGAGAATATTACTGATTTTTAAGGGAAGACCTAAATAAAATATACAATCTCTAATGGCGTCTGGGTGGCCCAGTTGGTTAATCATCCAACTCTTGATGTCTGCTCAGGTCATTATCTTGGGGCCATGAGATCAAGCCCTGCATCAACTCCATAAATGCTGGGCCTGGAGCCTGCATAAGATTCTCTCTCTGTCCCCCCACCACCTTGCATGCGGATGCTCTAACATGTTCCCTCTCTCTTTCTCTCTCTCTCAAAAAAAAAATGCACAATCTTTTTAAAGATAATAAAAATAGAATAGAACATCTCAAGTTATACTAACTATAATTTTTACTTGCTTTTATATTTTTCCTTTTACTCTGGAAAAATGAAAACAAAAATTAAAGCAAAGTCTAATAAGCAAAATGCTTCATTTCCTTAATTTTTTATATGTATCATTTTACATATACCACTGAGAAAGAAAAATCTTGCCAATTAGAGTATGACATGCCATCCATTATAAGACTCAACTTAATGTCACAGAGGTTAAAAATGTAAAAACATGTGCAGTTGATAAATTGATAGAATATTGCATTTTTAAACAATTATTAACTAATGACAGTTCCCAGATCATTTTCATGAGTTGTCTTAATGGAAATCTTGGCATTGCAAAAATACATTAAATATATTTTTAAATGTTGGAAAATAAACACATATCTATCCTATTAAATCTTATTGAATTACTTGATCTTTTTATAAATAATATACAAATAATATTGTTTAATGTCTTATAGTCACCCTCCAGTGTTATAGATAGTAATTTCACTGCCCCAAGAAAATATGCCATCCTTTGCTTATTCAATCTGTCCATCTTCCTGAACTGGGAACCACTGATTTATTTACCATAACTATAGTATTAACATTTGCAGAATGTCAGATTATTGGAATTATAGAGTTGCTTTTTTTTTTTTCCAGGCAGGATCCTTTCACTTGGCAGTAAGCATTTTTAATTTACCCATGTGTTTTTGTACCTTAAAGTTCTTTTTAAAATTTTTATCAAGTAATAGTCTGTTGTATAGGTATACCTCTGTTTATTCATCCATTCACCTTTGAAGGACATCTTAGTTTCTTCTAGTGTTTGGCCATTATGAATAAAGCTTCCATAAACGTTTGCAGTCAGGTTTATGTATGTGCAGAATTACTCAAGCAATTTCAAATTACTCAACCAATTTCCTAAGAGTAGTATTGCTGTATATATAGTGAGGCTATGCTTACTTAACTTTGTAAAGCTGCTAAACTGTCTTCCAAAGTGGCTGTTTCATTTTGCATTCCTACCAGCAGGAAATGAGAGTTTATGTTGCTCCACATCCTCATAAGCATTTGGTATTGTCTTTTTTTCCCTAATTTAGCCATTCAAATGTTTTAGCATATCAGTGAGGTTTTAATTTGTAATTTCCTAATTGAAAAAACTTTGAATATCTTTTCATATTACTGTTTTCCACTCATATATCTTCCTTAATGTATAATTTTAGAACATTTACTTTTTATTTATTTATTTATTTATTTATTTATTTATTTATTTATTTTATTAGTGTTCAATTTACTAACATACAGAATAACCCCCAGTGCCCTTCACGCATTCACTCCCACCTCCCGCCCTCCTCCCCTTCTACCACCCCTAGTTCGTTTCCCAGAGTTAGCAGTCTTTAAGTTCTGTCTCCCTTTTAAAAAAAAATGGCTCTTTATTTCCTTATTCCTGAGTTTGAGGAGTTCTCGATAAATTTTAGATAGAAATTTTTTTATTAGATGTGTCTTTTGCAAATCTTTTCTTCCAGCCTATGACTTACTATCTATCTCATACTTTTGCTAGTATCATTTGAAGATCCATATTTGCAGTTTTTTATTAATCCAGTGTTTAAAATTTTTGCTTATTAATTATGCTACTATTACATCAGAAAACTCACAAAGCCAAGGTTATGAAGACTTTCTTCATTAAGTTTCACATTTTCATCAGGAAATTTTATGCTTGTGTAGTTTTTGCTGCATTCAGAACTAGTTTTTGTGTAAGTTCAGTTTCTGTGTGCATTCTTTTCCATATGGACATCTAAGTATTTCAGCCATTAATGAAAAGCCTATCATTGCTTCATTGAATTACCCTTACTACTTTAGTTGGTATTTATTTAGTTGACTGATTTTATGTTTTATTTTGGTGCTTTCTAATCTGTTCAATTATTATTTTCTTTTCCAGTGTCAAACTATCTTAATAGCTGTAGCTTATAGTAATTCTTAAATATTACGAGCCTTTCAACTTTGTCCTTGTTCAGTATTGTGTTGGCTCTACTAGATCTGTTTGCATTGGGATTGAGTTGAATCTAAAGTCCAAGTTAAGAGAATTGACATCTTAATAATAACAAGTCTTCCAAAACAAAACTATGTAATAAATCTCCATTTATTTAAATCTTCTTTGTGTTTTTTCATCAATATTTTATAGTTTCCACATACAATTCCTATGTACATTTTGTTAAATTCATTATTGTTAAGGATTTCAGTGTTGGAATACTGTGGTAAATGGTATTTTTAGAATTTTTATTTATTTTAGGTATAGTTAATATATAGTGTTATAATATTAATTTCAGGTGTACAAGATAGTGCTTCAAAATTTTTATGTATTACTCAGTGCTCATCAAGATAAGTGTCTTTTAATCCCTTTCACCTATTTCACCCATCCTTCTGCTTATCTCCCCTCTGGTATCCATCAGTTTATTCCCTATAGCCAATGATCTGTTTTTTGGTTTGTATCCCTTTGTCTGGTCTTCATTCATCTGTTTTGTTTCTTAAATTTCATATATGAGTAAAATCATATGTATTTGTCTTTCTCTGACTACTTATTTCACTTAGCATTATACTCTCTAGCTCCGTCCATGTTGTTACAAATGGCTATTGTAGATAATGCTGTAATGAACATAGGGGTGCAGATATCTTTTTGATTTAGTGTCTTAGTACTTTTTAGGTAAATATTCAATGATGCCATTATTAGATCTGTATGGTAGTTCTATTTTAAATTTTTTGAGGAATCTCCATACTGTTTTCCAGAGTGAAAGTACTAGTTTCCATTCTCATCTACAGTTTCTCCACATCCTCACCAACACTTGTTTCTTGTGTTGTTGATTTTAACCATTCTAACAGGCATGAGGTGATATCTCACTGTAATTCGGATTTGCATTTCCCCCATGATGAGTGATATTCAGCATCTTTTCATGGGTCTGTTGTCTGTCTGTATGTCTTTGGTAAAATGTCAGTTCATGTCCTAAATATCAAATTCTAATTGCTTTTATTGGAAAGAAAATAGAATCACTCTTTGTATATTTATCCTTTATCCTTCTTCCTCTACTCACTTATGATTTTTATGAGTTCTTAATTCTTTGGGATTTAAAAAAAATCAATCAAATTATTTGTGACTAGAGATAGTTTATATCTTCCTTCTCAATCTGCAAATAATCAATTTCCGTTTGTTTGTTTATTTTCTTGCACTAACTAGGATTCTTTATATATCATTGAATGGGACTATAGAGAAAACATCCTCCCTTGTTCCCAGTCTTAGTTGGAAAGGGTCCAGTTTCTCACCATTAAACATGAAGTCAGTTTTGCTTCTGTAGATTTTTTTAAATAAAGTTGGAGATATCCTCCTTTATTCTTGCTTCGCTGAGAGGTTTACATAATTAAGATTTTTACACCTTGTGAAATGTTTTTTTCCTGCATGAATTGCTATGGTCATACTATTTTTTTCTTTAGTCTTTGATGGTTTAAAGATTACATTAATAGTGTAGTACATTGATGGATTTTCACATCTTGAACTGGCTCTGTGTATCTGGAATAAATCTCCCTTGGTCATGGTGTATAATTTTTTATACATTATTAGATCTGATATGTTAATATTTAATTGAACGAATTAATTCACTTTTCTTATATGTTCATGAGATATATTAATGTTCCTGAAAAGGTCTTAATCTATAGTTTTTATTCCTTATAGGTATTTATCTTGTTTTGTTGTTAGGATATCACTGGCCTTGTAGAATAAGTTAGGAAGTGCTTTTACTAATCCTATTGACTTAAGTGATTGTTGATAATTGCTTTCATTTTTTTCCTTAAATGGTTAGTTGAGTTGAACTGACTTTCTTAATAGATAAAACACTCTCAAGTTTATCTGTCTTTCTGAGACTTGTGGTAGTTTGTATGTTTCACAAAGTATTCCATTTACCTGAATTACCAGACTTATGGGCACAAAATTATTATTTAATGTATTCCTATGTTATTTATTTTATTTTATTTTATTTTATTATTTTATTTTATTTTATTATTTTATTTTATTATTTTATTTTATTTTATTATTTTATTTTATTATTTTATTTTATTATTTTATTTTATATTTGAGAGAGAGACAGAGTGAGAGCACATGAGAATAAGGGGGAGGCAGAAAAGAAGGAAAGAGAGAATCTTAAGCAGGCTCCACGTCCAGCATAGAGCCTGACTACAGGCTGGGTCTCACCACCTTGAGATCCTAAAATCAGAGTTGGCTCACCACCCTGCGCCAAAATCAATAGTTGGATGCTTAAGGGACTAAGTCACCCAAGTGCCGCCCTTTCTTATCTTTTTTAATCCCATGGTAGATGTAGTATTGGCTTTTATTTATGACATTTGTAATTTGCTTCTACCTACCTTCCTTCCTTCCTTCCTTCCTTCCTTCCTTCCTTCCTTCCTCCCTCCCTTCCTTCCTTCCTTCCATCTTTCCTCCCTCTCCCTCTCCTCCCTCTCCTCTTCCTCCTCCTTCTCCTTCTCCTCCTCCTTCTCCTCTTTCTTTTTCCTCTCCTCTTCTCTCTTCTCTTCTCTTCTCTTCTCTTCTCTTCTCTTCTCTTCTCTTCTCTTCTCTTCTCTTTCTCTTCTCTTCTTTCTCTTCTCTTCTCTTCTCTTCTCTTCTCTTCTCTTCTCTTCTCTTCTCTTCTCTTCTCCTCTCCTCTCCTCTCCTCTCCTCTCCTCTTCTCGTCTCTTTTTTTCTTTTTTAGCCTACCTAGAAGATTATCAATTTCATTGATCTTTTCAAAGAAGGAGGTGTTATTTTGGTTGATTTTTCCCTATTTTTTTCTTAATTTGAGTTTTATTTCTGTTCATTTCAAAATTATTGTTTCTTTTCTTCTGCTTGCTTACATTAGTCTTCTTTCTCTGGTTTCCCAAACTGACAGTTTTAGTTATTCCTGTATCTTAACATATGTGTTTTATGCTATAAATTTCTCTCTAAGCACTACTTTTTTCCTGCATTTGGCACATTTTTAATGAGTTCTATTTTCATTTAGTTAAGAATTTTTTGAAATTTTTTAACATTTCTGTGACCTGTGTACTGTTAAGAATTGTGTTTTTAGAAATATTTGAGGATTTTCCAGGTGGGCTTCTATTACTAATTTCTAGTTTGACTTCATTGTGATCTAAGATATTTATTGTTTGATTTATACATTTTAAGATGTGCTAAGGTGTGGTTTATGGCCCTATGTAATCTATTTTAGTGAATATTTCATGTAAGTTTGAGAAGAAATTATATTCTACTCCTTGTGGATGGAATATTTTTAGGATATTCAATTAGGTAGGTGGATTGATATATTGTTTAGGCCAATTATATCTCTTCTGATTTTCTGCATCTTTGATTTATGAATTATAATATATTATCACTGTTTGCCCCAGATATTTTGATGCTTTGTCCTTAGATGCATATATATTTAGGATTGTTAGTTCTTGGAGAATAAACTTCTTTACTATTTCATAGTACTTCTCTTTATCACTGATAACTGATAATTTTCCTTGTTCTGATGTCTGTTTTGTCTGAAATGCATATAACTAGTCTGACTTTGTTTTGATTAGTTCTACCATAAATATATCTTCATCCATCATTTTACGTCTTATCAACTTCTTTATATTTAGAGGATGTTTTCTAGGTAATATATAATTGTGTCTTTTTTATTATTTTGACTAGTTCTGTCTTTAACCACTGTATTTAGATCTTTCACATTTAAACTGATTATTAACATATTTTGATTGGTATCAACCATATTTGTATCTGTTTTCTATTCCTTCTTTTCACTTCTTTTACTGCCTTATCTTCTAGTTATTTTATTATTCCATTTATGTCCTTTGTTATTATTTCTATTTACTTCCTTTAAAAACTATGCATAGTTCCCTAGAGTTTAGCTAATCTGTGTTAACCTACTAATAATATTGCTCCACTTCATGTGCAGGTAACTTATGATGGATCATTTCCAATTCTTCCCTTTTGTCCTTTATAGATACGCTGTCATTCATTTCACTTATCCCTATACTATAATCACCCAATAATACTTTAAACAGTTATATTTTAGATTGATTAAAAATAAACAAATTTTATTTTACCTTAATATTTCTTCTTTGACATTCTTTCTTATTAATATAGATCCAGGCTACTGAACTAAATAATTTTCCTTCTATCAAAATTTAAAAATTAAAAAAAAAAGATCAGCTAGTGATGAGTTCTCTGTTTTTGTTTGTCTTAAAATACCTTATATTTCTTCTTCTCTTTGAAGGATAATTCCACTGGAAATAGAATTCTAGTTTTTTTAAAGCACTTTAAATATTTCACTTTTTATTGCTTATATGGTTTTGGATAATAGTCCATTGTGATTCTTACTCCTTTTCTCTGTAGGTGAGGTATTTATCTTCTATATCTTGCTTTGAGATTTTCTCTTTCATTTAGTTTTTTATAATTTGAATAATATATACCCAAGTATAGTGTATTTTTGTTTGTTTTAACTTGCTTGATGTTCTCTGAGCTTCTAGTGTCTGTGATTTGGCGTGTATTAGAGTATCCTCAGACATTACTCATTCAAATATTTCTTCTCCATTCTTTCTTTCTTATTCTTCTGGTCTCTTAATTAAGCATATGTTACATCTTTTAAAACCATCCTATGGTTCTTAGATGATCTTTTCTGTTTTTTGTTGTTTGTTTTCTTTTTTTTATTTAGTTAATATTTTCTTTGCACTTTAGTTTGATATGTTCTTTACCTATCTCAAACTCAGAAATTCTGTACTCAGCAGTGCATATCTACTTGTAAAATCATGAAAGTCATTTTTCATTTTTGTCTATGTGTTTTTAATTTCTGACTTTTTTACTCTTTTCATAGGGTTTTTATCCCTGTTTCTATTATTTTCTACTCTAAGAATTTTAAACATATTAATCCTAGTCACTTTAAATTTTCTACCATGTAATTCCAACATCGGTGTTTTATATGAATCTGATTCTAATACTTGCTTTGTATATTCACACTGTGTTTTTTCTTGTCTTTTTTGTATTCTTTGTAATTTTTTTTGTTGAAAGCTGAACATGTAGTTTTGGGTAATAGTAGGTGAGGTAAGTAGGACTCTCCTGTGAGGATTTTGTGTATATGATTAGGAGCCTGGCTTTGTTTGATGATTACTGTAGCTATAAATGCCAGAAACTTTGGGCTTTCCCATGTATTTTTTTCAGAGTCTCATGTCTTGCAAACTTTCACCTATAATCCACTATTATTTTATTGGGGTCTTGGAAGGGAAACCCTCTAAAATCTTATGACTAAATCTCATTTTGTGGACCTGTTTCTTTACCTTCTGAACTTCACATATGTTTCTTCTTATATGGTATTCTCTCCTTCTCCCTTTAGTAAGACAAGAAAACTATAGGAAACTGGAATTAGAGGGATACCTTTTACCCAGCTTGAATAATGCTCTGGTAAAGTCTTTTTCCTTGGATGGGAGGTCTTTGTTAATGGAGACAGCTCTGGTGATATTCACAAGGATTACTCTCCCCTTTCACTTGCCAAGGTCGTGAGAAGATCTTGCTCAAATCTTCGCTGTGGGGATCCCTGGGTGGCGCAGTGGTTTGGCGCCTGCCTTTGGTCCGGGGCGCGATCTTGGAGACCCGGGATCGAATCCCACATCGGGCTCCCGGTGCATGGAGCCTGCTTCTCCCTCTGCCTGTGTCTCTGCCTCTCTCTCTCTCTCTGTGTGTGTGTGTGACTATCATAAATAAATAAAAATTAAAAAAAATCATCGCTGTAATAAATAGGTGGGGATCCTGAAGATAAAACTCATGAAAGTTTGGGGGCCTTCAGGAGTATATTGCCCAGAGATTACTCCTGCTCACACAAGACCATGTTCAGCCTCCAGGAATTAAGCAAGTTACTGCATAAATGTTCTTACTAGACTGTGGGTCTGACAATTACTTCTCCAGGTAAACAGATCTTGGCTATAATTCTCTGAATTTTCTTCTCTATCTCTGGATTTAAGATTGTGCTTTTCCCTACAAGCCCAGTTTTCAGATAGGGCCAAGAGAAGTCAAGAGCTTTCAGTTTGTCCTGATTTTTCTTGTTGCAAAGACAGGAGTGACAATGTCTAAGCTCTTTACACATCAGAACTAAAACCAAAAGTTCTGAGCTTTGGGTTTTTAGTGCTAAAAAGAATAAAAAGGCATGAACATTTATCCTATATATACACAGCACATGCCAGAAGCTGGTTATATTTTGACCTTTAGTGTTTTTTCACATGCAAAAATAAAATATCTGCTTGTATGGCCAAGTAAAAATAGTGTCATTACGCATTAGTGTGATTTGATTGACAAAAACTGCCAGAAAACTGTTGCAATTTTTTAGCCATGTCTGTCAATAACTTTGAAGATATATATCAAGCGTCTTTTATTTTTAAGTGAGATCTATGATCCACATGCTCAAGGAGTTTCTTTTTTTTAATTTTTATTTATTTATGATAGTCACACAGAGAGAGAGAGAGAGGCAGAGACACAGGCAGAGGGAGAAGCAGGCTCCATGCACCGGGATCCCGATGTGGGATTCAATTCCGGGTCTCCAGGATCGCGCCCTGGGCCAAAGGCAGGCGCCAAACCGCTGTGCCACCCAGGGATCCCCTATATCAAACGTCTTTATAGTATTATGTATTCTGTTAGGACTAGGAATAATATATAACCAATGTAAAAACAAATCTCCCACTTTTATTTTATTTTTTTTAAGATTTTATTTATTTATTCATGAGAGACAGAGAGAGAGAGAGGCAGAGACACAGGCAGAGGGAGAAGCAGGCTCCATGCAGGGAGCCCGACGTGGGACTCGATCCCGGGTCTCCAGGATCACGCCCCAGGCTACAGGTGGTGCCAAACCGCTGTGCCCCTCGGGCTGCCCAAATCTCCCACTTTTAAAGGTGTTACTGACTCATTTGAATTTTTTCTTATGCGTAATTGTGTAAAACAAGTTTCACATATTCATTTGTTAGCAAATATAGATTCATCTACTCTTTGAATACTTATGTTCATTATGTGAATTTATGGCATTAATCTCAGTTGCATTTGTTACTATTTCTTGTACCATTTTCCAATTTGGTAAATTAAATTTTCAAACGATTGAAGCATTTATGTGTTTGAGACACAAAGTACAATGCAATAGTTACAAATGTAAGAAATGTAAATAATAGCATGACAAACATGGGAAAATGAAGTAGCAGTATTATTTGATTGTAAATATATATTTTCTGAGTGCTATTTTCGGAGTATTATGATTAACTTACCTCTTCAGATTAGTGGCATGAACACATTCTTCTATAGTATTAATTTTCCTTTGTAATGACAGCACACCTGAAGAAAACCTAATGGACAACTAAGAATAATCAGGAAAAAAAAGTGTACTTTATTTACTTTTATTGGAATTAAGCAATGTTTTCCTACAAGTTCATATAATTAAGAATAAAATTCCAAAAGGAATATTAAACAGATGTGTTGGAAATATTTGAACTTTTATTTCTAAGGCAGCATAGCACAATAATAAGTCATATATTTAGATAGATAGGTAATAGATGTACCTGCACTCTCATACACATACACACAGAACAAATACAAATTGGTGGGATCCCTGAGTGGCACAGCGGTTTGGCGCCTGCCTTTGGCCTAGGGCGCGATCCTGGAGACCCAGGATCAAATCCCACATCGGGCTCCCGGTGCATGGAGCCTGCTTCTCCCTCTGCCTGTGTCTCTGCCTCTCTCTCTCTCTCTCTCTCTCTCTCTCTGTGACTATCATAAATAAATAAAAATTAAAAAAAAACAAATACAAATTGGTCTACAAATTAAAACCTCTATTTACCACAGTTTAGAAGAATAATCGCACTAAAATTGTTTAATTCTTTACCCAGGGAATGATATTAAGTTGAAACACTAAGACATAACCACTTTTTTAGTAAGTAACTGCTTATTTAGTCATATATATTAATAAAAATTCATATTACCACACATTTTAGTGACAGACAACAATGTACAATTTGGTTCAATAACGATTTTGCAGGTAAATATGCAGACTTTTAAGCAGAAACTTGTTCTTAGCTAATTTTTAGTAATTTATTGGTTGGAAAATTTGATTTTCAAAAATCTTGACCTTGTTGGTAATAGATACTGAGAAGATTTGAGGTCATGTAGTTAGTTTTGAATGTATTACACACCCATCTGCTTCTCCATCTGGCAGCAGACACAGAAGTGTTATGTACATTCTTCTCACCAACACCCCAATTGTTAGCTTCCTGCTGATAGCCTTAGTGTAAGCCTCATTGGGTAATTATTTCAGGCAGAAAACAACCAACCCACATGTTCAAGAATAATCACTAGTTCAATTAACTAACCAGAAGCAGCTGATATTTTAGTGTCCACGAGTAGAAATGATTTCAATTTCAGCAGCACTTCAATGAAAATATTTAGATAGCAGATGTGCTATTTAGTACCTTCAGTATGTGGAAAATAAAAATAAACATGACATATATAACAAAATAAGTTGATAGTAGATGACTAGGTTTTTAAAAACTTATTATTTCTCTTTAGTACTTAATTTTAAAGTAATGTAAAAGCACAAAACATATGATGTGCTAATCAACAATGTTTTTAAAATCTGCATTAAAAAGTTTCTTTATCAAGTCACTAATCTGACTAGTATCAACATACATAACTTACTTTAAATATTGTCTGTAGTTTATTAAAAATCTAAAAACATCACACATATTTATATTAGTGGGTTTAAATATAGAATTATTTTTACAAACATGGTCTAATATACGTATTTGAGTATTTCACTCTTAAAGTATTTTATGAAATATGATTTTTTGAAAATCTGAATTGGTTTGCCATTGAAATATGCATTTCTAAATAGAAAATTAAGCTGTTAATGTTGCTGAGCTTTTTGTTTTAAAAAGAAGATGTTCTTTCCCCCTATATAATTTTCTCAGGAACTCAAATAGTAGACATCTGTTCTTTTTTTTTAAGTTTTTATTTAAACTCCAGTTAGTTAATATACAGTGTAATAGTAGCTTCAGTTTACAAGATAGGGATTCAACACTTCCATACAATACCTGGTGCTCATCACAAGGACACTCTTTAATTCCCATCATCTATTTAACCTGTCTGCCCATTTTTAACCATCAGTTTGTTCTCCATAGTTAAGAAGTCAGTTTCTTGGTTTGCCTCTCTCTTTTTTTTTTCTCTTTGCTCATTTCTTTTGTTTTTTAAATTCTACATATGAGTGAAATCATATAGTATTTGTCTTTCACTGACTGACATATTTTGCTTAACATAATACTCTAGCTCCATCCTCGTCCTTGCAGATGGCAAGATTTGGTTCTTTTTATATGGCTTTTTTAATGGCTGAGTAATATTCTAATACATATATATATATATATGTATGTATATACACACACACGCTCTATGTATCTATATCTATATATCTATATATACCATATCGTTTATTTAAGATTTTTGTTTATTTATTCATGAAAGACACAGAGAGAGAGCGAGAGGCAGAGACACAGGCAGAGGGAGAAGCAGGCTCCATGCAGGGAGCCTGACATGGGACTCCATCCCGGTACTCCAGGATCATGCCCTGGACCAAAGGCAGGCGCTAAACCACCAAGCCACCCAGGGATCCCCATATCTTTATTTTTAAACATTTTATGTATTTATTCATGAGAGACACAGAGAGACAGGCAGAGACATAGGCAGAGAGAGAAGCAGCTCCATGCAGGGAGCCGGATGTGGGACTTGATCCCAGGACTCCAGGACCATGCCCTGGGCCGAAGGCAGGCGCTAAACTGCTGAGCCATCCAGGGATCCCCCACATCTTCTTTTTCCCTTATCAGTTGATGGACACTTGGACTGCTTCCATAATTTGGCTGTTGTAGATAATGCTGCTATAAACATCAGGGTGCATGCGTATTTTGGAACTAGTATTTTTGTATTCTTTAATACCTAATAGTGCCATTGCTAGTTCATAGTCATTCTGTTTTTAAGTTTTTGAGGACACTTCCATAATATATCCATTTTTGAAGCTATTACAATTAATTAAAAATGTTTAAAAACCAATTTTGAAAAATAATTATACTGACTGGACAGTGTTATAGTAAAGTACTGAAAGTTGAGTCATCTTAATGCCTCAAAAATATTTATTTATAATTACATATATACAAAGACACATAATTGCAAATGCATCCTTTCTATCGCTCATTACATTCCCCACTGGTGACTACATAAAATATTTAATAATTAATATTTAATTAATTTCATTTAATTTACACAAACCATAATATACAAAAAAACTGGTAGTGGTGTTATATTATATAAGTTTGTATTGTTGTCTTCCATATAAGATGAGAGAACAAATAAAGTCTACAGTTAACAATGTACAATAGTACAGTGAACTTTGAGTGCTCATCAATCTGTATCCAGAATAAATTCAGAGAATGAAGAAAAATTAACCAATAAAATTAATTCCAAGTTATTGTTACAATAATTTAATTATAAGTTTTAGGTGATAGAAGTGATTTATACATATCATAAAAAACCTAGAAAATCTTGAAAAAATAAAGAGAATAGTAACAGTCACCTCAAAATGCTATCTTTCATCTCTCTGCAATATACATATTCTGTTTCAGTTTTTAACCCCTTATTTCATTTAACATTAACTTTGGAGTATTTTCATGTTAATGAATTTCACTAATAAAAGATTTTCGGGAACTCCTTATAATCTCTAACGGTGTTATTTTATCCTGTATTTTTATTTTTGTTCATTTAAGTTTTTATTTTAATTCTTGTTAGTTAAGGCATAGTGTAATGTTGTTTTCAAGGGTAGAATTTAATGCTTTATCACACATATAACACATAATTATTTTTAAATGCCTTTGTTTTAAATATGTAATTCCAGCTGTTATATTACTGATCTAAATAATACTAAATATACATTCTGAATATCTTTAATGGTTTCTTTAAGATAGATTTCTAAATGTAGTCACCGTTCAAATGGTTTCTCATTTTTCATTTAACTCTTGCTGCACTGTGCCAAGTATCTCTGAAGAAGCACTGTGACGACACCATCTCTAGCACTGTATCCAGGTGTCTTTTTCACAAAATATTCTGTGGAGTTCTTTTTTGGATTTATATGCCAATTTAAATATCTTTAAGTTTCTTAAAAAAATAGTGAGAAAGTAGAACTAATAAATGAATTGATTGAATAGTGTGGGATATGCAGTACAGTGCAGTGCAATCCTTTATGAAAGGAGACTGGTGATTTCTACTAGTATTCCATCCAAAGAGGGATAGTGTTGCATCCCCTGCACAGAGACAATATAGAATCTAGAATATGAAGTGAAAGATGCCACCCTTCCTGTAGAAGAAATATGATTGATACGAGCCTAATGGTAACTGGAGGTTGAAACAATTGTCTTGCCAGCCGCAGGTCTGCAAAGAGGATTCTACTACTGTGCAGTCAAACAAAGCGTATTACCAAGTATCATCATCAGCTATGGTTATTGACATCCATCAGATGGGAACTGACCTTGCCCTAAAAATGAAAAATAATGGCAAAAAAGAGAATAGTACACATTCATTCACTTAGAAAAATTTTGCTAAAGTTTTTTAAAATAGAGATAGTAGGGGCACCTGGATGGCTCAGTTAGTTAAGCGTTCTACTCTTGATTTGGCTCAAGTCATGATCTCAGGGTCATGAGATGGAGTCCCACATCACACTGGGTGTGGATCCTGCTTACAATTCTCTCTTTCTCTCTCCCTCTGCCTCTCCCTCTCAACTCCTGTGGTTGCTTTTTCTCTCTCTCTCTAAAACTAAATAAATAGAATAGAATAGAAATAATAAAAATAATGTAAACTTTTCCCAGAAATTCAGAAAAAATAATTATTTAAAACATCTTATAATAATAATAACTGAAATAAAATAATGGATAAAATTAAAAAGTAGAGTAAATGCATTGTTAAGTATATTTATTTAAAATGTTTCTAAATATAAAATATTAATAAAATAAAATTATTAATTTCTAAATGAAATCTTAATCCACCAAATCTCATCAATCTTAATCCACCAAAAAGGAAGGAGGACAGAAATTTGAATGAAGACTTATTATAATGAGAAAGGATGTAGATCTATAAACCTACATATGTAGGAGATTATGAAAATATAAGAGTAGAACTTTGTTAATTATTCTGATCATTTAGAAAAAGCAAATATTTCTAGAAAAATTACAATTTATAAATTCAGATTCCTTCTAGTTGAAAAACTCTGAATAGACCAAAACATTAATATAATACTTAGTTTACAGCTCTAAAAGTCATCTTTGGACTTGTGGACTTAATAACAGTTTGAGATGAAATCCTAGTTCTACGTCCTGCTCTTTGTAAAACTCTGATGAGGTACCTTTTCCTCAATTTCCTCATCTATAAAATGGGCACCATGATACCTATTTTATAGGATTGTCCTGAGGAACAACTGCATTGAGTATCTATGAAGCGGCACTGTTCTGTACGGTGTGGTACATATAGGAGTCTATTTCACGGTATGGTTAGATGCTTTGGTAATGGATACAATGAAAATTGAAAATGTGTCGGGTATCTTGTCAAGTAATTATCAGCAATTTCTGATCTTCCTTGGAGAAATGTCTATTTATATCCTTTGCCCATTTTTTTTAAAATTGAGCTTTTTGTACTTATATTATTGACTTATTAGTGTTTTTCATATATTCAGGAAATAAGATTCTCATTAGGTATATGATTTACAAACATTTTATCCCATTATATGGATTGCTTTTTTATTTTCATTATTATGTCCTTTGAAGAACAAGAGCATTTAACACTGAAGTCCAGTACTTTTTGTGCCATATTGAAGTATTCTATGCGAAAATCAAGGTCAAAAGATTATCTGCATGTTTTCTTCTAAGAGGTTTTAGTTTATTTCCTGCATTTAGATTTAATCCATTTTGAGTTAGTTTTTGTATTTGGTGTAAGGTGAAGATGCAACTTCATTCTTTTGCATGTGGCCATCCAGTGTTCCAAGACCATTTGTTGAAATGACTGTTTTTTACCCTATTGGATAGTCATGGCACGGATACTTAAATTCAGCTGATCATGGATGTATGGTGTACTTCTGGATCCTGAAACCTATTTCATTGATTAATATATCTATCCTTACGCCAGTACCACACTGTTCTCACACTGTCTTGTTTCCTATTCTTTTTCAGAAAGTTTCGAAATTGAGAATTCCATCTACTTTGTTCTTTTTCAGGATACTAGGCACCCATGCAATTCCATCTGAGTGTGAGAATGTTTATCTACTTATTGGAAGGTAATAGAATCTGGAGATAATTTGGACCAGGGGTGCTATGAAACAATGTTAAATTTTTCAGTGCATAAATATATGATTTTTTCCAAATATTTAGATCTTCAATTTCCTTAAATAGTGTTTGTAGTTTTCAGAAATTGGGTTATAAGCTTCTTTTGTAAAGTTTATTCCTAAGAATTTTATTTATATATTTTTGATGCTCTTGTAAATGGGTTTATTTTTTCAAATTTTATTTTTGGATTGTTCATTGAAAGTATGTAGATATACAGTTGATTTTTGGAGATTGATCTTTTATGTGCAATGCTTACTGAACTCTTCCACCATTTCTAATAGTTTTTAGTCAGTTATTTAAGATTTTTTTAGGAGGCGGGGCAAGATGGCGGAAGAGTAGGGTCCCCAGGTCACCTGTCCCACCCACTTACCTAGATAACTTTCAAATCATCCTGAAAACCTATGAATTCGGCCTGAGATTTAAAGAGAGAACAGCTGGAATACTACAGTGAGAAGTGTTCGCGCTTCTATTAAGGTAAGAAGATGGAAAAAAAAGAAAGAGAAATAAAGTCTCCGAGAGACCTCCATCTTCATAGAAGCATTCTTTATCATAGCCAAGGTGTGGGAGCAACTCAAATGGCCATCAAAGATAAATGGATAAAGAAAATATGGTATATACTGATTTTTATTTATTCATGAGAGACACAGAGAGAGAGAGGCAGAGACTCAGGCAGAGGGAGAAGCAGGCTCCATGCAGGGAGGCCGACGTGGGACTCGATCCCGGGACTCCAGGATCAGGCCCTGGGCCGAAGGCAGCACTAAACCGCTGAGCCACCCAGGCTGCCCTCTCTTTCTTAGTAAACAGAAATTTTACCACATTACAAACAGTATTCACAATCACTTGAACATTTTAAGTAGCTTAGTCTAGACCCCCCGAGTGACTCAGGGGTTGAGCATCCACCTTCGGATGGATAAAGAAATAAATAAATCCACCTTCTTGGATAAAGAAATAAAAATCTTTAACTAAAAACAAACAACGCAAAATAATCCACTTAGGCCTTTGCTGGAAGGTGCTGCTTGTTGCTCGACTTGTGTTCCGTGGAGTCCGTGAGGCACGATCATCCTCACATTCGAGGCTTGCCGCTTTGTGTCACCGATGTGCTCCTGCCTCTTTATCCCTCTTTCTGCTTTTTGGTTTGATGAATTATTTTTTCATGATTCTATTTTAATTGCTCCATTTTCTCCATTCGAGATTCAGCTTTCTTTCTTTTTTTATTTAATGATCTTCAATGATGTTGCTTCTCCTCTGCCAACTTCCTGGTTCTGCACATGTGTCTGCGTGTGTGTCCGTGACTCTGTTTCTCGGTCAGTGTGCGTGGACACACCACATGATTTCAGTTCAGTCGGGGTCAGGCTGGAGAGTCAGGGCCTCCTGTCTACGTTCAGTTCTGCGACTGACGGCAGGTTTCCTAGGGCCCAGGTCAGGGCGACCCACTGGGGGCACCGCCGTCCACAGCTCACCCAGGGGAAACGAGGGAAGGGCCCGGAACGCACGACAGGCAGGGGTTCAGGATGAGGACGGCCTCACCCCTTCTAGGCCAAGACCCCGACAACTTCTGTAGGGTTTGCCTTGGATTCAGGAGCCTAGGATCGTGGGGAGCTATTGCCCATCCCTGCCCCGGGGGGACTGTCATCTTCTGGGCCTCCAGAATGAGGGTACCGGTGCCCGTGTGTGTGTGTGTGTGTGTGTGTGTGTGTGTTAGGAAAATAATCCCTTTATTTAAAATACCAAAAATTCCAACAACTATAAGATACCACATGTAAAAAACAAGACATAGTCTTGAGATGTAAAGGACACTGTCCCTAGAAAGTGCCTCTCTTTTTCTATTATTCTTTTTTTTTAATTTGGCTAATGGTGTCTACTGACACATATTTGGAATGTAATCTATTTATCAGCCAGCTGTTCTGGCCCAATGTGGATTTAGGATTTTAAAACATGTGTGGCTTTAGAGCTGTATAATAAAGTATAATCTTAAAATAAAAGTATCTTTTTAAAAGACTCTTATCATCAACATCACTGGTGACAGCAATAAATAGCAGACATTGTAATAGGTAGTTTTTTGCAGTATTTTACAGGTAAACAGCCCTGCCATATAGGTAACACTAGTGTGTTAGTCCTGTGCACACAGGACCTCGTGGGCCTGGACGCATGTACACACCAAGGAAGAACGTGTGGGTGGAGGTATGTCCTGCAGGTGACACCCGCCTCCAAGGTCATAGATATGAGGCCTCAGTGGCCTGGGACGTCTGGGGGAAGCACCCGCTAGGATACTCCCTATCCCACAGGCAAGATGCAGACCATCCCCGACGGGCACAACGGCTTCTCCAGGGTCAAACCGGGGAAGACTGGACAGTCGTGTCTGAACCCAGGTGTGTGTCCAAGCTGGGGCCCTGGGTGCACACAGTCCTTCCCTGGGGCCTGTGGACAGGGGTGTGGTTGTGTCACTGTGTGCACAGGCCATTGCCTACAGGGAGGGGGGCATCGGCAGCACGAGCACTGCCCCTGCAGCTTCCTCCAGGAGTGGGTCAGGGAGGGGGTCCCAGGAAGTGAGGTCACTGCCGTGTCACAGAGCCCAACAGAACTCGGAACCCCGTAACCAGGCACCCGCATCCAGTGCAGCCCCAGCTCAGGCTCACTTGGCTGGAGACATCTGCTACTAGAAGATGTTCTCTTGCTGCCGGCCCACGTCTGGGGGCTCTGGCTCCCAGGAACCCCAGGGGTGCGGCTTGTTCCTATGCTGTAGGCAGTGGCTCCAGCATAGGTACCAAGGCGTCAGGGCGGTGATCAGGAGGCGCCGTCAGGTAACACAGCGCAGGCCAGGCCAGGCCCCCAGTGCCACCATCCTGCGAGCCCCATTCCTTCCTCCTCAGGTTCAGGGAACCAGGGATGTGTGGGCAGGTCACATGCAGGCTGGGGGACGCTGCAGGGCGGCAGGTTCCCCGGGGATCCCTTCAGGGTCACCCTGATGTCACGGTGGGCAGGGGGGAAACAGGGTTCCTGAGGTCCTCTACCCGCCCCAGAGTCACTGTGAGGCCCTGCAGCCGCATCCCTTTGCTGTCCCCGGGGGTGGTGGGTGCCGCCTGCACTGTGGGGTGTCTGGGTGGAGGCAGCTGGGGGTGCGGCCCAGGCGAGGGGGCCAGACCGGGTGCTGAGGCCTCCTGCCTGTCTGCCGGGCACTGTCTCCACAGAGCTCCACCCGGGACGTGGGGCGCGAGCGGGAGGAAGGGGTCATCTGCCCCACCGCCTCCAGGAGCAGGGAGGTGCCCTGCACAGCTAACAGAGGCCAGCGCGGGCTCAGGGTGAGTGCAGGGGCTGGGCCCCCCGACACCCGGGCCCCGATGCGGCAGGAAGGGCACCGGGTCCCAGAAGCCAGCCTGCTACCCCCTGGGCCCCCCGACACTCCTGCTCCCACATGAGTCTGGATCCCCTCCTCCCCACACCTGCCCCCATGGCCCTGCCCCTGCCTGGGCCAGATGCAGAGTCCCTGCGCACAGATGTGTGGGAACATCAGAATAGAGCCCTCAGGGGAGGCCTGGTCGCCCGGCGGTTAGCGCCTGCCTTCCCCCAGGCCTGATCTCCGAGGCCTGGGATCGAGCCCCGCCTGGGCTCCCTGCACGGGCTGCTTCTCCCTCCGTCTGTGTGGCTGCCTCTCTCGGTCTCTCTGTCTGTGTCTCTGGAGGTCCTTGTACTGATCCAAATATTTTGAACATTTATCCTCTGAGATTGTTTCTTTATTGCATAGTTGGTCCTGTTTGTGTAAGAGACAGGCAGGGAGCTTGAGTGGGAGAGGGAGCCCCAGCTCCTCAAGCCCACGGGGCCCCAGCGCAGGGCCTGCCGGGGCGGGATCCCAGGTCTCCGGGTGGCTCCCTGCAGGCTGCACGTCCCCTCTGTCCCACCTCAGGGTGCAGGGGCCGCGGCCGGGAAAGGGCATCAGATCATCCTGACCAAGCTCACCCGGACGGAGCTGCTGGAGCACAAAGTCCGACAACTGCTGCTCGCCTTGCAGCGCAGGGACGTCATCTACGTCCTCAGCTTCCTGGAAGATTACCATCAATTCGCCACCACGGACGAGGTGCTGGACCTGCTGTTCACCGAGTGAGCACCTGCCCCTCCGCAGCCCAGGGCTGGGCCACCTGCTGCTGGGGAGGCTGGGGATGGTGTGAGCTTCCCGGCCTCGGGCTGCGCCCCCGCCTGGAGCAGGGTCCCCCAGGGCATAGCGGGGTCCTGGAGGGCAGCCCCGGGGCCTGGCCTGTGGCGGGTCAGCTAGAGGGGCTGTGCCTGTGCTCAGCAGCCGTCCTCCTCCCCCGTGACCAGGCCTGTGCCTCCTCCCCTCCCTCCCATCACCAGGGTCCTGAGCGGCCTGTTTCCCCATTGAAAGGGAGGTTTGAGAGTCCATCGGGGGTCTGTGTCCTGGGGCAGCCAGACAGGGGAACCCCGGGACCCCCCAAGCCCACTAGGATATGGGCCATGGGCCTGGCCAGAGCCCTTTCATGCTCAAGCCTTCAGGAGGCCCCAGCAGGTGCGGGCACTTCTCCGGGAGCTGCCCGTGGCCCCACGCACAAAGCTGACGGCCCCCGGGGCTCCGGCCTAGTCGGGGTCAGAGGGTGAAGCCCCTATGATGAGAGGTCGCGTCCACAGGACGATTCATGGGATGTCCCTGTTTTCCTCTAGGTATGGGTGCATCGCAGATGCGTGGGGTAACAACGATGTGGTCCTGCAGTGCTGGAAACTGTGAGTGACTCCGTCTCCTGCAGGAGGGCCTTCCCTCTCCTGGAGGGCAGCGAAGGGGCTGTGGGGCCGTGGGGGGGCTGCCCCCTCACCCCACACATCTGCAATTCCCGTGACAGGGAAAAGGTCTAATGCCCCTTCTGGAAAAGAGCAAAGGAGAGCGGTGGATGGGGTGTGGGCTTGGTGGGAGGCACTGAGACCCCTCAGGGAGACCTTCTCCATGCCCCCCCAACCCTCTCTCTGCCCCACACCTGGAGCCCAGAGCAGAGGGGGTGGGGAGCATCGTACTCCCCAGTCTGGTGGCACCTGGACCCGGGGGAACAGCAGGTGCTCAGGAGGGCCGGTGAGGGCTCCTGGACCAGGCGGCCCCCGCCCCGTGGGAGAAGGGAGATTAGAGTCAGTGGAAGGACACCCCCGGGGGCCCTTCGGGAGGGAGGCAGCACAGAGACACAGGAATGAAGGTGGCGGTCCCGGGTGGCTCCTGGCAAGGCCTGGCAGGACACAGAGCCCGAGCCCTCCTGCCTTGGAGCTTCCCAGAGCAACAGTGTGTGCAGTGAGGGCAATGACAGGCCAGACGCCCCCCGTCCCCTGATGCCTGCCGGTGGACTTAAGGGGCAGGTGGGCAGGGACCAGGCTGAGGAGGGAGCCCTGCTTCCCCAGGAGAGATGCTGATGGTCACCCCGCTGGGCCTGGGCTCCCCACACAGAGGTTGCATCCCAGCCCCTCCTCGGGGAGCAGGCCTGTGGCAGGCAGGACCACCAGGTGGCAGGGGGACGAGGAGCAGGACTGGTCTCGGACACCCTGTGCGGAAGGCCGGGTCCTGCAGGGCTTCCCTGGGACACCTGCATGTGACAGAGCCCTGTCTTCTGATGCCTGTTCCCGCCTGTCCCTCCCCAGGGCCATGTCCTTCATGATGGAAATATGGTTGAATTATTATGGGGACGACTTTCATCAGTTCCCAGAATTTCCCTCCCTTATAAAACTCCTCCAAATACTAAGACAGCACATGCCAGGCACAGATGCGCATCTCCGGGCCCTGCGTCACCTGAGGCAATTCAGACGCCTCCATGCAGCAGAGCGAGAGGCTGGGGGTGAGGAGGACTGGGGGTGGCCAAGCTGGGGATGGGGGGGGCTGCAGATCCAGCCTCCTTGCTGCTGGACCAGGAGCAGGGGGTGGGCTCACACCCCACCCCATGGGCTGCAGCCTGGGGACACCTCTCAGGGCTCTTGCCCTCACACACGTCGAGTGGTGGGAAGAGTGGCCTTGATTTGGGAGGGACGTGGACAGTCTGTCCTGGTGGTGATACTTTGTCTTCTTGGATCTACAGCTTCGGCCCGAGGAAAACACCCTGAACCCACTCTGGAGCGCACCCCAGCTCCGACCGTGGGGCCTGCTGCCCCGTGGGGCCTGGCTGCTGGGGCTGAGGGCTTGGCCTGCGATGAGCCGCCTGCTGGGGAGGCAAAGCCCCTGCAGATAGTGGTCACTGCTGCCCTGCAGGAGCCCCCTGCACCCCTGGGAGCCCTGGAGGAGGAGCAGGCGCCACCCCCTGCTCTGGAGGTCGTGGATGTGCCCCAGCCACCTCCTAACTCGATGGAGCAACTGGCCTCGGGGATGGAGCAACCTGTTGAACCACCCGAGGAGCCCGCCCCAGCTCCAACTGTGGAGCCTGGGGAAGGTTCCGGGTCTGAAGGGATAGTGGCTGCTGGAGATGAGGACTTGGTCAAGGCAGAGATGCTGGATCCTGAGGTGAAGGTGGTGCACGTGCTGGTCGAACCTATGGTTCCCTGCCCCGATGAGGAGGAGCCACCTGCTTCCATGGCCACCCCGGAAGAGTAGGCCCTGGTGCCTGCAATCGGGGTCCCCAGAGGGCCAGACCTGCAACCTGCCTCCGGAACAACCTGCTTCGATCCGTTAGCAGCCCCCTGACCACCTCGGGGGCCCGCCCCAGCTCCCACCGCGGGGCTCGTGATGGCTGCAGCCCAACAGAGGCTTGCCCTCCCCTGTTATTTCACTGTTTCTATTTTTTGAGTTTTTCTTTAACCTGTATAATAGCTTATAGAGTTTTATTGCAATAAAGGATAAGTTAACTTCACACAAAATTGACTCATGCTTTTAAATTACACATCGTGGTACTTTAGGTCCATTCACAGTGTCAGAGGCCCCAGAGCCCAGGGCACTGGGAGACACAGCCGAGGATCTGGGGCTCCCCCAGCACAGGCAGAGGCCGGGAGGACAAAGGACAGCCAGGTCTCTCCTGCCACCGGGTGGCCCCGAGCTGTGCAGATCGTGCCCCTACCCCGGAGCACCCAGACCCCTGCACATTGGGAGCTGCAGTAGTTACTGTGGGAGCTGACTCCAGAGCTGGACAGCTGGCCACCGCTACTGTGGTTGTCCCTCCTGGTGTCACCCTGTACCTGGGCCTGAGCAGCGGCCTCACAGGATAAAGAATCCCACTGAATTGTAGACCTGGTAGAGGGCTGGGCAGCTCCCCCAGGTGCACACACCTGAGAATCAGCACAGCAGGCCCCTCCCCCAGAAGACCAGCTTTCCCTCGAAGGTCAGAGGAAAAACAAGTTATTGACCAAGCAGCCTGGAAAGTTCCAGGGGAAGTCAAGGGATTTACAGTATATGGAATCAGAGGATACTCCCCTTGTTTTTTCTTTTCTGTTTGTTTCTGTTGTTTCCCCACCCCCTTTTTTATTCTTTTTTATTTCTTCTTTTTTTTCCCCCTTTTTCTCCTTTTTCCAGTACAACATGTTGTTGGCCACTCTGCACTGAGCAAACTGACTAGAAGGAAAAACTCACCTCAATACTAAAAATCAGAAACAGTCCTCTCTCCCACAGAGTTACAAAATTTCGAATACAATTCAATGTCAGAAAGCCAATTCAGAAGCACTATTATACAACTACTGGTGGCTCTAGAAAAAAGCATAAAGGATTCAAGAGACTTCATGACTGCAGAATTTAGATCTAATCAGGCCAAAATTAAAAATCAATTAAATGAGATGCAATCTAAACTGGAGGTCCTAATGACAAGGGTTAACGAGGTAGAAGAACGAGTGAGTGACATAGAAGACAAGTTGATGGCAAGTATGGAAACTGAGAAAAAAATAGAAAGACAATTAAAAGACCATGAGGATAGGTTAAGGGAAATAAATCACAGCCTCAGAAGGAAAAATCTATGTTTAATTGGGGTTCCTGAGGACGCCGCAAGGGACAGAGGTCCAGATACTGTATTTGAACAAATCATAGCTGAGAACTTCCCTAACTGGGGGAGGGTAATAGGCATTCAGATCCAGGAGATAGAGAGATCCCCCCCCCAAAATCAATAAAAATCGTCAACACCTCGACATTTAATAGTGAAGCTTTGCAAATTCCAAACATAAAGAGAAGATCCTTAAAGCAGCAAGAGATAAGAAATCACTAACTTTTATGGGGAGAAGCATTAGGACAACAGCAGACCTCTCCACAGAGACCTGGCAGGTGAGAAAGCGTCAGCAGGATATAGTCAGGGTCCTAAATGAAAAGAACCTGCAGCCAAGAATACTTTATCCAGCAAGGCTCTCATTCAGAATAGCAGGAGAGATAAAGAGCTTCCAAGATAGGCAGAAACTGAAAGAATATGTGACCACCAAGCTGGCTCTGCCAGAAATATTAAGGGGGACCCTGTAAAAGAAAGAGGAAGTCCAAGGGAACAATCCACAAAAACAGGGACTGAATAGGTATCATGATGACACTAAATCCGTATCTTTCAATAGTAACTCTGAACGTGAATGGGCTTAATGACCCCATCAGAAGGTGCAGGGTTTCAGACTGGATAAAAAAGCAAGACCCATCTATTTGCTGTCTTCAAGAGACTCATTTTGGACAAAAGGACACCTACAGCCTGAAAATAAAAGGTTGGAGAACCATGGACCATTCAAATGGTCCTCAAAAGAAAGCAGGGGTAGCCATCCTTATATCAGAGAAATTAAAGTGTGTCCCAAAGACTGTAGTGAGAGACGAAGAGGGACACTATATCATACTAAACGGATCTATCCAACAAGAGGACCTAACAATCATGAATATTTATGCCCCGAATGTGGAAGCCGCCAAGTATATCAGTCAATTAATAACCAAAGTTAAGACATACTTAAATAATAAAACACTTATACTTGCTGACTGGAATATAGCACTTTCTACAATTGACAGGTCTTCTAAGCACAACATCTCCAAAGAAACAAGAGCTTTAAATGCTTCACTGGACCAGATGGATTTCACAGATAGTTACAGAACTTTACATCCAAATGCAGCTGAATACACGTTCTTCTCAAGTGCACATGGAGCTTTCTCCAGAATAGACCACATATTGGGTCACACATCAGGTCTTAACGGATACTAAAAGATTGGGATTGTCCCCTACATAGTTTCAGACCATAATGCTTTGAAACTAGAACTATATCACAAGAAGAAGTTTGGAAGAATTTCAAACGTGGAGGTTAAGGACCATCCTGCTAAAAGATGAAAGGGTCAACCAGGAAATCAGAGAAGAATTTAAAAGATTCATGGAAACTAATGAGAATCTTTGGGATGCAGCAAAAGCAGTCCTGAGGGGGAAATACATCGCAATACAAGCATCCATTGAAAAACTGGAGGGAACCCAAATACGAAAGCTAACCTTGCACTTAAAGGAGCTGGAGACAGAACAGCAAATAGATCCTACACCCCGCAGAAGAAGAGAGTTAATAAAGATTCGAGCAGAACTCAATGAAATGGAGACCAGAAGAACTGTGGAACAGATCAACAAAACCAGGAGATGGTTCTTTGAAAGAATTAATAAGATAGATAAACCATTAGCCAGCCTTATTAAAAAGAAGACAGAAAAGACTCAAATTAATAAAATCATGAATGAGAAAGGAGAGATCAGCACCAACACCAAGGAAATGCAAACAATTTTTAAAACTTATTATGAGCAGCTATACGCCAATAAATTAGGCAATCTAGAAGAAATGGACAGATTTCTGGAGAACCACAAACTACCAAAACTGGAACAGGAAGAAATAGAAAACCTGAACAGGCCGATAACCAGGGAGGAAATTGAAGCAGTCATCGTAAACCTCCCAAGACACAAAAAGTCCAGGTCCAGATGGCTTCCCTGGGGAATTCTATCAAACGCTTAAAGAAGAGACTGTACCTATTCTACTACAGCTGTTTAAAAGACAGAAAAAGATGGAGTACTTCCAAACTTCCTCTATGAGGCCAGCATCACCTTAATTCCAAAACCAGACCAAGACCCCACCAAAAAGGAGAATTAGAGACCAATATCCCTGAGGAACACAGATGCAAACATTCTCAACGAGATACCAGCCAATAGGATCCAAAAATACATTAAGAAGATTATTCACCATGACCAAGTGGGATTTATCCCCGGGATGCAAGGCTGGTTCAACACTCGTAAAGCAATCAGTGTGATTGATCAGATCATCAAGAGAAAAAACAAGAACCGTATGATCCTTTCAATAGATGCAGAGAAAGGATTTGACAAAATATAGCATCCATTCCCGATCAAAACTCTTCAGAGTGTAGGGATAGAGGGACCATTCCTCAGCATCTTAAAAGCCATCTACGAAAAACCCAAACAAATGTCATTCTCAATGGGGAAACACTGGGAGCCTTTCCCCTAAGATCAGGAATGAGACAGGGTTGTCCACTCTCACCACTGCTATTCAATATAGTACTAGAAGTCCTGGCTTCAGCAATCAGGCAACAAAAATAAATAAAAGGCATTCAAATTGGCAAAGAAGAAGTCAAACTCTCCCTCTTCCCAGATGACATGATACTGTACATAGAAAACCCAAAAGCCTCCACCCCAAGATTGCTAGAACTCGTACAGCAATTTGGCAGTGTGGCAGGATACAAAATCAATGCCCAAAGTCAGTGGCATTTGTATACACTAACAATAAGTCTGAAGAAAGAGAAATTAAGGAGTCAATCCCATTTACAATTGCACCCAAAAGCATAAGATATCTAGGAATCAACCTAACCAAAGGGGTAAAGGATCTATACCTGAAAAACCACAGAACACTTCTGAAAGAAATTGAGGAAGACACAAAGAGATGGAAATATACTCCATGCCCATGGATTGGAAGAATTAATATTGTGAAAATGTCAATGCTACCCAGGGCAATTTACACATTCAATGCAATCCTTATTAAAATACCATGGACTTTCTTCAGAGAGTTGGAACAAATTATCTTAAGATTAGTGTGGAATCAGAAAAGACTTCGAATACCCAGGGATTTATTGAAAAAGAAAACCATAGCTGGGGGCATCACAATGCCAGATTTCAGGTTGTACTACAAAGCTGTGGTCATCAAGACAGTGTGGTCCTGGCACAAAAAAAGACACATAGATCAATGGAACAGAATAGAGAATCCAGAAGTGGGCCCTCGACTTTAAGGTCAACTAATATTCGACAAAGGAGGGAAGACTATCCACTGGAAAAAAGACAGTCTCTTCAGTAAATGGTGCTGGGAAAATTGGACATCCACATGCAGAAGAAAGAAACTAGACCACTCTCTTCCACCAGACACAAAGATAAACTCAAAATGGATGAAAGATCTAAATGTGAGACAAGATTCCATCAAAATCCTAGAGGAGAACACAGCAACACCCTTTTTGAACTTGGCCATGGCAACTTCTTGCAAGATACATCCATGAAGGCAAGGGAAACAAAAGCAAAAATGAACTATTGGGACTTCATCAAGATAAGAAGCTTTTGCATAGCAAAGAAACAGTCAACAAAACTAAAAGACAACCTACAGAATGGGAGAAGATATTTGCAAAAGACGTATCAGATAAAGGGCTAGTTTCCAAGATCTATAAAGAACTTCTTAAACTCAACAGCAAAGAAACAAACAATCCAATCATGAAATGGGCAACAGACTTAAACAGAAATCTAACAGCGGAAGACATAGACATGGCCAACACGCACATGAGAAAATGCTCTGCATCACTTGCCATCAGGGAAATACAAATCAAAACCACCATGAGATACCACCTCACACCAGTGAGAATGGGGGAAATTAACAAGACAGGAAACCACAAATTTGGAGAGGATGTGGAGAAAGGGGAACCCTCCTGCACTGTTGGTGGGAACGTGACCTGGTGCAGCCACTCTGGAAAACTGTGGAGGTTCCTCAAATAGTTAAAAATAGAACTGCCCTAAGACCCAGCAATTGCACTGCTGGGGATTTACCCCAAAGATACAGATGCAGGGAAACGCCGGGACACCTGCACCCCAATGTTTCTAGCAGCAATGTCCACAATAGCCAAACTGTGGAAGGAGGCTCAGTGTCCATTGAAAGATGAGTGGATAAAGAAGCTGTGGTCTCTGTATACAATGGAATATTCCTCAGCCATTAGAAACGACAAATACCCACCATTTGCTTCAACGTGGATGGAACTGGAGGGTATTATGCTGAGTGAAGTAAGTCAATCAGAGAAGGACAAACAGTGTATGTTCTCATTCATTTGGGGAAAATAAATAATAGTGAAAGGGAATATAAGGGAAGGGAGAAGAAATGTGTGGGAAATATCAGAAAGGGAGACAGAACATAAAGACTCCTAACTCTGGGAAACGAACTGGGGGTGGTGGAAGGGGAGGAGGGCGGGGGGTGAGGGTGAGTGGGTGACGGGCACTGAGGGGGACACTTGACGGGATGAGCACTGGGTGTTATTCTGTATGTTGGTAAATTGAACTCCAATAAAAATTATTTTATTAAAAAAAGAAAGAAAGAAATTAAGGGCTAATAATAAAAAGAAAAAAAAAAAGAACAGGTAAAAGTGCATAAGTAAGCCTAAAGAAAGAAAGCTACTTATGATGACAGAGACAATAACTAAGTATATAGAAAGAAACATACAATAAGGAAATCTGCAAAGGAATAAATTATTCATTTAAAGGGTTAAATTGGAAACAAACAAAAATATCACACAATACCAGCAGAAACGCATATATTTTTCAGAGCACCATGATTTAGGAATGCCTTAGAATCTTAACCTCTTAGGCCAGACTTATTAGTATGGAGTATTTTCCAGGTATCATTGTTTTTAGGTTGAACTGAATAGATTCTTGTAAGTTTTTTGGCCCTCAATTTTTAAAACATAGTTACTTTGGACTAGGGGTACATTACAAAATAAATATTTTTAAAAATTGCTTAAACACACGCACACGCACACACACACACACAAAACATCAAAAACACAGCAGGATTAATTAAGAATAAATGAAAGGAAACATGCTAATATCAAGAATAAAAATTGGAAATTCACTTTAAGTTCTGTAGACATTTCAAAACAGAGTATTTTAGAGCAACTTTTATAATAATAAACTTATAATTAAATTATAGAAGTTGTTTGAAAACCAATCTTAAGTAAAAATAGTAAAAAAAATGAAAACTTTGCTGTATAGTTTTTAAAAATTGAATTTTAAACTAAAATTCTATTCACATATGGCTTGTCTTATTAATTATTCATATTTAAAGAGAATATTTCACCAATTGTATGTAAGCTTTCCTGGAGAAGAAAAAGACAAAAGAAAAAAAAAAGAGGCTCACTATATTGCTACAGTGAGCCAACATAATTTTAATATTAAAATCTGACAAAACATAATATGGACATAAAATTACAGACTAACGTATTTTATTAGCAAAGAGGGAAAAAATGTTAAAACATTAGCAAACTGAATCCAGCAATATATTTAAATAATGATATGACCACGGAATGAAAGGAACAAAGAATTACTATTATAAAATCAATGGATTTAATTTATTATACAAACAGAAAAAATAAAAAATATGAACATCCTAATAGATTCAGAAAAAGCAAATGATACAGTTGGGCTCCCACCTTAAAACTTTCCAAGCCAAATCGGGGCACCAGGGTGGCTCAGTCAGTTAAGCATCTGCCTTCAGCTCAGGTCATGATCTCAGGGTCATCCTGGGAGGGACCCCTGCATGGGGCACCCTGCTCAGTGAGGCGTCTGCTTCTCCCTCTCCTTCTGCCTTTCCCCCAGCTTGTGCTGGCTCTTGCTCACTCGCTCTCTCCCTCTCTAATACGTAAAATCTTTAAAAAAATCCCAAGCCAAAGGATAGAATGAAACCTTGAAAAATCTGATAAAAATTTTTTTGGCTGAGATACTCGCTAGTTATCAAATACCCATGTGCTCTTGCATATTCCCCATCTTCCAGTGTAGTTAAGTTGACTGAGCCACTTGTTGATACCCAGTCAAAAATCTGTGAGCAAAAGCATGGACTACCTGGAACATCAATCATCCTCCAGTTGTCTTTCTTTCAAAGAAGCAAACATTCCTTGTAAAATGAGAAAAATCACAGATGGAGAAGAACCTTTCAGAGCCATAGTCACAGAACACAAAATTCACTCTGCTTGATTTCTAGAAATGTTTATTGTAGGATACCATAGACTAGAATGAGTTGTATTTCCCACTCCCTCTGACTGTAATAAGGGTAACATTTTATAATGAAATAAAATAGCATTTCATTTTAAGAAATGGGTTAAGTCAGTTAAGTGTATGATTCCTGGTTTTGGCTCAGGTCATGATCTCATGGGTCTTGAGATGGAGCCTGGATTGAGCTCCCAGGTGAGCAGGGAATCTCCTTGAAGATTCTTTCCCTCTGTCCCACCCTCCTGACTCATACATGTATTCTCTCTCTCTCTCTCTCTCAAATAAATAAGTCTTTAAACAAATAAGTAAATTAAGATGTTATTTATTTCTACAAAATTCTAAGCATTACCTTTTTTTTAATTTATTTTTTATTGGTGTTCAATTTACTAACATACAGAATAACACCCAGTGCCCGTCACCCATTCACTCCCACCCCCCGCCCTCCTCCCCTTCTACCACCCCTAGTTCGTTTCCCAGAGTTCGCAGTCTTTACGTTCTGTCTCCCTTTCTGATATTTCCCACACATTTCTTCTCCCTTCCCTTATATTCCCTTTCACTATTATTTATATTCCCCAAATGAATGAGATCATATAATGTTTGTCCTTACCTTTTTAGTCAGCATAAATGAAGTTTAATGGCATAGGTAGTAAAAACAGATGCTTGGAAAAAATAGCACTAACCAGGTGTAGTCTTCAAAATGATATTCCTCTATACTAAGTATAAAATCATTTGCCATGAATGGATCTCTGTGGGTGCCTGGAGAGTCCTCTGAGTAGTCTATGTGGTCCTTACCCCTGCTATGTACAATTTAATTAAAACACTATTAGCATGATACAATTGTAATTTGCCCTCCAGTCATAATAAAGTAGTAGACTTTTTCCCTACATGTAGTAAAACCTCAAAACTAATAAAGATAATATTTGAGAAAAAATATAATGGAATTTATGTGGAATTATGTAAAAAGGTGAGGGAAAACAAAACCCTGATGCTAAATAAGAAAAGCCAAGATGATGAGGAATATCAGTCATTAACAGAGAGGTAAAGTGGATGATAAATAAAAGAAAACAACAGAGGATAAACTAAGAAATATCTAAAACAAACAAACCCCAAAACAAACAAACAAAAAAAATAGCAACTCCAAACAAGCTCTAATATATCGATGTTAAAAAGTAAACGAGGTGGGATCCCTGGGTGGCAGCGGTTTACCGCCTGCTTTGGCCTGGGGCGCGATCCTGGAGGCCTGGGATCGAATCCCACGTCGGGCTCCCGGTGCATGGAGCCTGCTTCTCCCTCTGCCTGTGTCTCTGCCTCCCTCTCTCTCTCTCTCTCTCTCTGTGTGTGACTATCATAAATAAATAAAAATTTAAAAAAAAGTAAACGAGGTTTCAAAATTCTGTATTGCTGTGAGATTTTTTAAAAATGCAGATTCCTGAACTGAAATAAAATGCAGAGGAAGAAATCATAGAATATGTATTTTTATTGTTTTATTTTTATTTTTTAAGATTTTATTTATTCATGAGAGACACAGAGAGAGAGAGGCAGAGACACAGGCAGAGGGACAAGCAGGCTCCCTGAGGGGAGCCCATGAGGGACTTGATCCCAGGACCCCAGGATCACAACCTGAATCAAAGGCAGATGTTCCACCACTGAGATACCCAGGTGCTCATAGCACATCTATTTTTAAAGATACTTTCATAACAATAATGATAAAGATTAATTAAATACTTGTGAAATGCCAGATATATAGTTAATTGTTCCAAATCATTATATTATAAAATTGTCCCAGCAACTCAATAAGATATATACTGCTGTTCCAATTTTATCAACAAGTGAAGTTATTGGGGCTAAAAGAATCACTAAGTTCACATACAATAAACAGAAGCTTCAGAATTCAATTTCTATTGAAATTGCATATTCCTGTCTGACCTGTCTGACTCCAATGCATTCGCTTTTAAATACCACATAAAATGCTTTCTGTTATAAGGCACTATGTTGATGAACATATTTTTTAGGAAAGGAGATTTCAGATTTTAGGAGACAGATACAGAGAAGCACAGATGTATTGTCTGAATATTTTACAATAATTAAGTCTTATGCTGTATTTATCAATGATCCTGATGATAAAATAAGTTATCAAAAAAGGGAGGAATTAGAACAGCGATCCCTGACCAACAGGGTTCTACAATGGGAAAATAATTAATACTTTATTATTACAATGTGTTAACCCTACCAGAAATTGTGATGTTAAAACTAAGTAAGGACATCAATTTAATACATAAGACATAAATGAGACGTCCTTCTTCCTCCAAATATACATGCTAGCATCTTATCACCTTCTGCTCTGTTCAGGAATCTGGTACAATAACCATTGTTTTCAAGCATGATTAAGAAGAGACAATGAGAGACACAGATTTGAGTATGTTCTAAGAATCACACACCAGGGGGCACTTGGGCGGCTCAGCTGATGAAGGGACTGCCTTTTGCTCAAGTCATGATCTGGGGTCTTGGGATGGAGCCCCATATGTGGCTCCCTGCTCAGCGGGGAGTCCGCTTCTTCCTCTCTCTCTGCCCCTTCTTCTGCTAGTGCTCTTCCTCTCTCTCTCTCTCTCAAATATATAAATTAATTAATTAATTAATCAATTGATTTAAAAAATGAAAAAAAAATCAGACAATTTACTTGAAAATGTAACCAAAGAGGAGAGAGAGAAACTACATCATGAGTTTCTGTCATATTTATTTATTTATGACCGACACACACACACACACACACACACACACACACAGAGAGAGAGAGAGAGAGGCAGAGACACAGGCAGAGGGAGAAGCAGGCTCCATGCACCGGGAGCCCGACCTGGGACTGGATCCCGGGTCCCCAGGATCGCACCCTGGGCCAAAGGCAGTGCCAAACAGCTGCTCCACCCAGGGATCCCGAGTTTCTGTCTTTTAACAATTATCCTTCCTGCCAGCAAAATCAAGATGTCTGATTATTTCAAATCCAGGTAGGTAGTTCTTTGTCTTGGGGACTGGGAGAGAGAGCTGGAAAATCCGATGGGAGAAGACAGGCAAAAGAAATTTTCTGGAAATGAAAAAAAAAAAGTCTCCTTCTGTATATTGAAAAACACCCTTCACCATTTTGTCACCCTACTCTCTGTGTACACACCAAACCTGGGTGGATATAGCTAAGGACCTTCTCCAGTGTTCCACCAAGCTGCTGAGCTAGTTAGATCAAGACCGCATTGACTCGTATGAATAAACTCACTGCCTACCCCAAGCCATTGAGGCTAGTGTGTTTTAGTACTGAGAAGAGGATGGATTTTTATTTTTATTTAGGATGGATTTTTAAAAACACAACGTGATATATTACTATTAGTCTGTTTTTGCACGGCAAGACAAAGCATGGTCATGGCAAAGCAAAGAACAGCTTATCAACAATATTTATTTCTTATTCATTGTACATGAAAATTGTTGGTAGCTATGGGTTAACGGGGGGTTATTCTGCCTGTTTTTTCTTAATTCGAGGATCTAGGCCAAAAGAATGGGTTCTATCTAACCCATACTGTTCTCTTGCTTACAATGGAAGTGCAAGGGAAGGAGAAAAATGATCCATGCAAATTTGTGTTCAGATTGAAGTTTGTGGTTAGAGATGGGATGTATCTTACCTGCTCACGTCCGAATGGCTGAGCGAGTAACACGGTCAGGCCCTACATCAAGGGAGCAGGCAAGTATACTATCTTCAGAGAGGGGAGATAGAAGAACTACTTGCAAATGAAATGTAACTTCTCACAATGTCTATATTATGAAATGTTTCCTTTAGGGGGGGGACACAGAACTTTGTAAACACATTCATTAATATGTCTTATACAATAGGAACCTTCATCGTAGGAAGCATAAGAAGGAATGTAAAGAAAGGTGACTTTAGGTCAGTTAAGGTCAGATTTTCTGCCAAAAGTGTGACAAATATTTGAGCTGAAACCATGATCTAAGTTTTTGGTACACTAAGAATTTTGGATTTCAGAGTTTCAGATGCGCAATTGTGGAATATTTTAACATGCTTAAGGCAAACAAAATTGTGGGGCAACTTGGTCCATTCTTTTACATTTAGCCATTCCATAGCTTTGTATCTAAAGTGCCTTTCTTAGAAAAGGCTAATGACTGTCACTTAATATTCAGAATGATTGAATTGTAATTGTCTTTGTCTTGTAATTGAGGATTTTGCTCCATTTTATGTGTATAATTACTGATATGTTGGTTCAATGTACTGTCTTACTATTTGCTTCCTCTAACAAGTCTCACTTGTTATATTGTCTTTCTCTTTGCCCTTGTTTTTCAACAGATGTAACTTTATGGGGAGTGGAGTATTTATTTTGCTTCTTATTTGCCTTCTTACTTTTTGAACTTGAGGAATACTGTATTTTGTAAGTCCTGGAAAACTCTCACCGTTAACTCTTTGAATATGGCTTCTGCCCTGTTCTTTTCTTTTTTTTGAACCTTAGACCATTTTACTATGCTTCATATAGTCTGTTTGTATATTCATGAGATCTTCTTTCCTGGAAGAAGGAATTTCCTCCTTTCTATGTTTCTGTAGTTCTATCTGGATATTTTCTTCAGGCCTTTCTTCCCTGTGGCTAATTCTCTCTCTCAGTAACATATACCAATAATCCTATTTCTTAGTGAAATTTTTTCCTCCAAGTGAAGTGAATGATTTAACATACACATGCGATTATATATAAATGTAATATGTGTGCTCATGCCACATGACTTTTTAAAAATTTTTATTTATAATAAGTATAATTTCTTTTACCAATGGACTGGACCCAGTAATATGTCTTCAGCCCAGTGTACTGGTCCCATCTTCACATATGGTCTGGTCCTTTGCTTTAAGGAGATTTCTTCCTCTACTTCCAATCCCTACTCACTTACTAACACAAAGGTTTGGGATACCAGCTACTACATGGCCGGAAAGGGGTGAACGAGGGCAGCTAGCTGCAGCACCATCTCCTCCTACACAACCATCACATGCTGGGGGATGCCAGGGCTCTGGTATAGCAGGCCTCTGATGTAAGCCCTAGTAGGACAGAAATATCCAGGAATTCTGCTCTGAGAACAGCACACTGCCTAAGTTGCAGTGTAGCAGCAGTGATTTATTTCATAGGGATTTTGTTCAGACTCAATAAGCCAATGTATATAAAACCATAAGAACACTGCCTGGACCACAGGAAGCACACCATAAATGTTACTTGTTAGAACTACTTTTTAATAATTACTAATTACTAGAGAGGAATTTTTGCAAGATCATTCATGAGTTCAGTGTTCAACGCCTAAAATTAAAAAAAATATTAACGGCTATGTTATTATGCTATGTGATAACTATATATCAAAAATGATCTGCAATAAATGAGGATATTTTAGAGTCAGATAGACATTGGTTTGCTGTAACTAACTATAAACACTTTCATGAGTTAACTGTGTAGTTGTTTTATTTTCTGAAACATTGTGTACAAATACCATCTTAATAAATGTCCTCTGAGGAAGATCGCCACAAATATCCCATGTAAAACCTATAATATAGTGCAGATCTGGAATAGGTACTCAATGGCTATTTCCTTTCCTGGGGTGACACTAGTCCTTCACCTTTCTACTTCCAAAATATAAACTGGCACAATGTTTGTGTGCAAAGATGTTCATCAATATAAACATATGGTAGACAGTGATAGATGGACAAATAAATAGAGGAATTCAATATCTGATAGAGTAGAGCTTATTAAATACTTCTTTGTTGATATAAAACATGTATTTGGCCTTTTGCCTTCTGGTTTGCTTCTCTGCCTCTTTCAAATCTGTCTTTCAAGATCATTGAGCATCTGAGACGTACTTAATGGAGTAGTGTTTTCCTGTATGTACTCAGAATGAAGTGAGTTGACAAAGCATAATTCATGGAAAGTGTCTTTCTTTTTTTCTTTTTTTTTGTCCTAGAGCAAAAGGACATTTTCTACTCCTCTGTTTCTGAAATCATGGAAATCTCTGTCAGTTACTATATATAAGTATATTTATATTTATATTTATATTTATATTTATATTTATATTTATATTTATATTTATATATATTACTTGTAGGGGCGCCTGGATGGCTCAGTCAGTTATGTGTCTGCATTTACCTCAGGTCATCATCCCAGGACCCTGGAATCCTCGTGGGATCTTCCCTGGGCAGAGACACCACCACCACCACCCCCCGCCCACCTCTGCAGTAGCAGGCTCCCTGCTCAGCGGGGAGTCTGCTTCTCCCCTCACTCCCACCTAGCCTGTACTCTCTGCCACTTTCTCTCTGTCTCTGTCTCTCTTCCTCATCTCTCTCTCTCAGATAAATTTTAAAAATCTTAAAAAAAAATCATTACCTATATGCTTTAGAATTGTAGGAAAAAATAGCCTTCTGCTTTCTTAAATGTTACAAAGTAAATATTATAAACAGTGTTTTATATGGTCCTAAAAAAATCTGAAGAAACATTCTGATTCTAAAAAACATAAGAACCAGAACATTTCTTTCTTTTTTTTTTTTCAAGTTTGTATTTAAATTCCGGTTAGTTAAGATATAGTGTAATACTAGTTTCAGCTGTAGAATTTAGTGATTCAACAATCACATACACCTGGTGCTCATCACCAGTGCCTTCCTTAATAACCACCACCTATTCAAACTGTCTCCCCACCCACCTCCCCTCCACTAACCCTCAGCTCCTCTTTATATTTAGGAGTGGCAAAAAAAAGGAAGGAGGGAAGGTAGGAAGGAAGGAAGGAAGGAAGGAAGGAAGGAAGGAAGGAAGGAAGGAAGGGAAAAAAAGAAAAGAAAAGAAAGAAAAGAAAAGAAAAGAAAAGAAAAGAAAAGAAAAGAGAAAAGAAGAAAAGAAACGAAAAGAAAGAAAAGAAGAAAAGAAAAGAAAAGAGAAAGAAGAAAAGAAAGAGAAGAAAAGAAAAGAAAAGAAAGAAAAGAAAAGAAAAGAAAAGAAAAAAAGAAAAGAAAAGAAAAGAAAAAGAAAGAAAAGTGGCAAACTAGGCCCAGAACATTTCTTTTGGAGGAAAGATATTCAAGATCCTGGTTGAGCTTCTTTATTTGTCAGGAAAAAAAAAGAAGAAGGAGAAGGGGAAGGAGTAGAAACAACTGAAAAAAAAAAACTAATCTAAAATTGATTAACTTTTAATACACAATAAAATGATAGCAACTGGTTTGTGAAAGCAAAGCTTTCCCTACTCATTATTCTGGTTCTTCCAGGATTTAAGAGAGCTTCCATATGTAAATAATTCACTTATGGTTACAGCATCCACTCTTCAGCAGTTATGGAGCTCTGTTCTAACCCGACCATACACTAACCAATTATTTTAAAATGTTAGCAGTTAGACTGTTGTTAGCACATCTTATTCTCGAGAAAAGAGGAGGAGAGTTAGTCTGTACCAATGAGAAATCATGACATCAGTTTATTTTTTTTTATTTATTTTTTATTGGTGTTCAATTTACTAACATACAGAATAACCCCCAGTGCCTGTCACCCATTCACTCCCACCCCCCGCCCTCCTCCCCTTCCATCACCCCTAGTTCGTTTCCCAGAGTTAGCAGTCTTTACGTTCTGTCTCCCTTTCTGATATTTCCCACACATTTCTTCTCCCTTCCCTTATATTCCCTTTCACTATTATTTATATTCCCCAAATGAATGAGAACATATAATGTTTGTCCTTCTCCGACTGACTTACTTCACTCAGCATCATACCCTCCAGTTCCATCCACGTTGAAGCAAATGGTGGGTATTTGTCATTTCTAATAGCATCAGTTTAGAGTTAGGCAGCCTATTTCTTGTACATCAGCAAAGTTAAAACACCATTATGTCAACCCTTTTTCCACATGTGCCCTGGATAAGTTTTCTTTCTTTCTTTCTTGAATGAAGTTATTAGTTTAATTTTTAAATTTATTGAATCACTTTCCTAGTCACATCTGAGGCAGGTGAGCCAGGATGATTCTCAGTGGGGGGCTAAATCAAAGAGGTTATTGCTCAGAAGATTATCATGACCAGTCAAGGCAGTTTTAGCTTCAAGTACATTTTACAGGTCATTGGTTCCCACCTAAAGTAATCTCTCTAAAGTTCAGTCTGGGTACGAAAAAGAGAGAGATACAAGAGTATCTCTTTCCATTTATAACCAGGACTTAATTGATCTCAGCAGATTTCCTAATTGCAGAGTTTACCTCACGTAGGTCATCTGTTTCCTCATCTGTAGAATCTTGCTGTCATAATCAGCACTTTAGGTATTATACCAAGGCAGCAGAAATCCCTTTCTCTGTGTGTTATAGGATGAAGAATTATTATAGCTTGTTCCTAAAATAACGCATTTGGCTTTGAGTGCAAAGCCACCAAGGAAGCGTATCAGTTTTAAGAATTGAATGCACTCTGAACAGAAAGAAAGCACAGAAAAAAAAAAAAAAAAGAAAGAAAGAAAGCACAGTATCTTATTACTTGAATACTATTTATGTTTGCTCATACATTTAAAACTTGTTTGCTATCTCTTTTGGAATAAATGCTCTTTAACACTCTGTAGAATGGTTTCACCATGAATCTACAGATATCTTAGGTTAATTTAAGTGGGATGGTGAAGGGTCTAATAAAATCAATGTCAGAGTATTGTTTTTTTTTAAATTTTTTATTTATTTATGATAGTCACACACAGAGAGAGAGAGAGAGGCAGAGACATAGGAGGGGGAGAAGCAGGCTCCAGGCACCGGGAGCCCAATGTGGGACTCGATCCCGGGTCTCCAGGATCGCGCCCTGGGCCAAAGGCAGGTGCCAAACCGCTGCACCACCCAGGGATCCCAATGTCAGAGTATTGTATTGAGTAAAGTGTCTCATATTTTTTTCTATTTTTCTCTGCTAAGTATTTAATAACTATATTACATTAAAATAAGGTAAAATATGATTCACTTATCCTAACTAGACTATTAGCTAATAATAATTATTATTGTTATTGATCCCGTAGCCTGATTTCTTTTAGCAGTTATCAAATACCTGAAAAGAATCTTGTCTCTCCACATTTTTCCTAATGTATCTGTGTACAGGGTTATTTCTAAATGTTTAGCTCACCCCCCACACACACACACACAGGGTCATCCGCATCCTGTGACCATGCTGTCCCTAGGAAGAACCTCTTCACGACTGCCCATTGTAGATGGAGAGTCCCACATAAATACAGCAAGAAAATGTGTTTGGGGTTCTAAAGAGTTGTCTGCTTACCTTAACATGTTTACCTTTTGGAAACTGTACTGTATAGGCTATTGATGAGATTCCTGGGAAGTTGTAATGAACTCAGAATTGAGGCCAGCGCTTGCTTCTTCCTCTTTTCCCAAACAAAATCCTCCCCCACACAAGTGATGATGATGTGCTCAGTGTAGCTCACGGATGGGCCCTAAGAACCCCGCTGCATACTGTGATTGGATGCATATCCTCTTAGCTCCTCCACGGATGCCAGCCCTGCCTAGGTGTCATGAACTTCCCAGAACGCACAGTCATTCACTGTAGATCTCTTACTGAAATGTGTATTTTATTTAATGCAAGTATATTTTGGAACAGATTTGTAATTTGTACAATTTAATGCTTTAGTTATTTTTTTCTATTCTCATTTACTTTGTATTTTCATTGTATAGAGCAGACAGATGTTGGGTCAAGCAACTATTGAAGAGAAATACAAAGAAAATATGAAAGACTCATTCTTTTATTTTTTAAAAAAATTTTTAAATATTTTATTTATTTATTCATGAGAGACGCAGAGAGAAAGAGGCAGAGACATAGGCAGAGGGAGAAGCAGGTTCCATGCAGGGAGCCCGATGTGGGACTTGATCCCGGGACTCCAGGATTACGACCTGGGTGGAAGGCAGGCACTAAACCGCTGAGCCACCCAGGTGTCCCTGAAAGACCCATTTAAAAAAAAATAAATGTGAGCTAAAGAATTAGTTCACATTTGAAGTATGACATTGTATTTATTTGCAAATTCTTTTTATATTCTGATTGCTTTTAGAAATTATTAATTCCAGTCCAAACTGAAATTGGACTCTGTTTTCCCACATTTCAGTCACTTTCATTATCATTAAATGCAAGCACTTCAGGTTATTGTTTCACGCCATCTACTGAAGTTTTAATAATAAGGTCAAATTTTTGTTATGCAAGCATAAAGAGGTATTTTACTTTGGTTCCACCACTGGTTGTATATTGAGTTTTCCTGAAAATGATGTTTAATCGATAGGAAATAATTAACTACTGCAGTTATACAAGATTCCCAAATCTCTTAAATATTTCTATATTATGTATTGTCTTATAATCACATGAGAATAAATTGTCTGTAGAATGACTCCTCAAGCAGAACTAGTACCACTAGCTTAATACTACTCTGATGAATATATAGATGGAAGAAATCCTGCCTCTCCTATGATACAACTACTAGAGATACCAGGTGCAAGTATGCTAGTATCTGCACACAAATGTCCACATATGTCCACAAGTTCTATAAAAGTCAGATTGTTTAATAAAAATTAAGATGTTAAGCTGGTAGCATTGCATTTAAAAAAAATGGCTATAGCCAATTGATATATAAATGTGTCAGTCTGTACTATCTCAACTGAAGAAATGGAAACTCTACTCAAAGTAGCTTAAAACAAAAAACCAAAAACCAGCAACAAAAACTACTTTGTGTTTGTGTTAATATCAATGATGGTTCATACAGGGGATCAAGTGGTGCTATCTCTCTTACCATTGTTTCATATTAAGCAAATTACTATTAAGTACCAAAAGCATTGCCTTTTTCATACAAACTTTATTCTCAAATAGACTACTTTCCGGAAATCTAAATAATAGCCCTAGCACCCCTACGATTGCATCTTGTCATTTTACTAAAATCTACACAGTAAGATTTTCATATGAACTCAAACTCTAATTCTCCTTGAGCAATGAGCCCATTCACAGGTCAATCCTCTGGGGCTTGGGCTTGACTAAATAGCCCTGGGATATATGCTGATTCCCAGAGGTGGAACATAGGGTCCATTCCACTCAAATTATATGAATAGGAGAAAGGGAAATGTGTTCCCCAAAGAGAAGGTTTTAGAACCATGATAAGAATGCAGAAATAGAGGATTTGACTACATTTTACAGTCCAGCTGTTCAACATGCATTCTTAATCTGGTAACTCAATTTTTAAAGTGCCAGTTACTAATACCATGCATCTATTCCAAAAACTGAAAGCAGTCATGTCCTATATGCAGTCTTATCACATTACTGCATCCTGGTCCAAGTCAGCAGTAGAACACCCTTAAAGACATTTAGGTTTCTTTTTACCAGCAGTTTTAAAATCCTACAAGACAGTGATCAATGCCAGAAAGATTGCAACCTGGAAGAAGAGGAGAGGGAGTTCTATCATTTAGCAGCATATCAGTGATTTGATTAGTTTCCATAGCTTTCTGTTCCATCTCGGAATGTGGCTATCAATTCAAAACTCTAACTTGAGAAGCAAAGGCAGATTTAATCTGTTAGTCTTTCAAGATGCGTGCAAAGTGGTGGTTCTTTAATGGACACAACAGAGAGTTTCATTATCCGGATTTTGTCCTACTTCTCCCCTAATTCTCTATTTAAAATCCTCAAGATTGACTTTTAATATTCTTCTGCTGTTGGTGTGGTGCAGAATTCACCCCTTTATAAAAATGGTATTTCTTTCATTCAACTTTCAGATGGGCTATCTTTTCAGCCCATTCTTTCTTACAGGGCATTACTGTAGGCTGCAAAAATAACAAGTGTTCTTAAATATCGCCAGATATTTCTATAAAATCTAAATACCCAACCCATTTGAATACTTGATCTAATCTTAAGATGAAACTAAAATTGAGCTGCAGTTTTGCTACTCAGTGAGAATTGCAAACTTCCCAGCCAAAGATCCGGAGGTTCACCCTGCCTCACACTCAAGCTTCAGCAAGTCAATTCCACATTTTCGGTCCTCTCATTTGCAACAAAATCCTTTAAGGAACCATGTCTTTATTGATGGCATTTTAGTAGTGAATTATTAAAACTGTGATTCAAACATATTTAAACAAAAGAATGGACTAGTTGACTTAGATGAAAAGATAAAGCTAAGGATAGCTTTAGGCAAAACGGTACCAAAAGTTTAGCAATGTCATGTCTCTGCCTTGTGGCTGTGATTTTTTTTTTTTTTGAGTTGTCTCCAGGTTTCAGTTGTTCCTCCTCAAGTCCCAAGATTAAGATTGGCTGTCACAGTAATGTGCTTCTTATTTTCTTTAGAGGAACAGGCTCTCTTAATGAGACTGGTTTTGTACCCATCCTTCTAGAAGGAAGGAAACTACTAAAGTCCACCCAAATCATTACAGACTATGAATATGGAAGGTGTGTTGGATTTGGATGATTGGTACTCAGTATCCACATCTACTTACTTCTAAATGTGTTCTCTTTCTGCAGAGACCATAAGGCTACATCCTATGTTTCATAAGTTGTCTTTCCAAGTGTTTGGAAGCAAATGTTATTTTATCAGTTTAGAAAGGAGGAAGTCAGGCAGAGATGATCTCCTTGTTACCTTTTTTTTTTTTTTTTTTTTTTTTTTTTTGCCCTGAGACTCAAGAGCAGGAACACATAAATAGCAGGAGCAACAGTTTGGATCGCAGAATTTAATGTTTCAGTGTCTACTGTCAAGACAGTATTATTAGCTGTCAAGATGCAGTGAGGATGGTAGTGCTGCCAAATCATTCTGATCCATGAGATTTTACTAGAGCTAGTCTGAGGACTCAACTACCTGATTTGAGTGTCCAAACTTTCCGACATTTTTTATAATTTGTATTTAAAATGAATCTTATTTTTGTAAATAATTTGAAGCTTACAGAAACATTGGGAAGAGAATATAGAGCACCATACACTCCCCATCCAGTTCTCCCATTGATACCATCTTTAAAAAGTACAGAACTTTTGTTGCAATATTTAATACTGATATATTATCAATTTAAACTCAAGTCCGTTCTTCTCTCAGATACCCTGCCTTTTTCAATTTTTATTTTTATTATTATTTTTTTATCTTTCTGTTGTTGCTATTCTAGGATTCTATCCAGGACACTACATTACATTTAGGCTTCATATCTCCTTAGCCTTGTCTAGCCTATGAAATTTTTTCAGACTTTCCTTGTTTTTGATTACTTTTAACAGGTTTTGAGGAGAGTTAGATATTCAGTAAAATGGCCCTCAATTGAAATTTATATGATGTTTTTAATGATTAATTACACTGTGGTAATATGTTTTTGGAATAAGATTGAAGGCACCAAGTCCTGGGGCACCTGGGTGGCTCAGCAGTTGAGGGCCTGCCTTTGGCTCAGGTCATGATCCCAGGGTCCTGGGATGAGTCCCACCTCAGACTCCATGCATGGAGCCTGCTTCTCTCTCTGCCTGTGTCTCTGCCTCACTCTCTGTGTTCCTCATGAATAAATAAATAAAACAGAAATATATCAAGTCCCATCTTTATCTGCTTACATTATGGGTACCTATTATCAGCATGGCTTACTACTGTTGGTGTTGACCTTGATGGTCTTGCTGAGATAGCATTTATTAGGCTTTTTCATAGTACAGTTCCTCTCTACTCTCCTTCCGTATGCTATACTCTTTGGAAAGAAACTACTATGTATATCCCACAGTAAAAGACTGGGAAATTATGCTCCACTGCATTGAAGAATCTATGTAAATTATTTGGAATTCTTTTGCATGGGAGATATCTCTTCTTCCTCGATGAATTAGTTATTCAATTATTTATATACCACTATGGGCTTATGGATCTTATTTTATACTTTGAGTTATAAGTGCAAACTGTGTATTTTATTTATTCAAATTGTTTCAGTTTTGACCTTTGGAGGTCTTTCATTTGGCTACTGTGGCCTTTGACATTCCCCATTAATGTGGGGCTTTAGGCTTTTGTTTGTTTTCATCACTTCTTTACTTTCTGGAACCACAATCGCTCCCAGCTTGTTTATGTGTTTTCTGCTGAATCCTAGAATCAGTCATTTCTCTAAGAAGCACTGTTTTCTTCTATTGGAGAATGGTTTTTGAAACCAATATTTGATTACTAGATGTGCTCCTTGCTGCTGCAATCGGTCTTGGTGTTTCTCAGTCTCAGCTGAGAGATAAAAGAAAATAATTGTGTCTACTAACTGTAGCATATCAATGAATATTTCTATATGTGACCATTTTAATCTGTACTAAGCTAAACACTTGTTAATATTGATACCCCTAATTCTAATACTTTAACACTTGGGTCTAATTCTAGCCTCTTCCACTTGCTTATCAGTGAGCTCTTACTCTTCCAACAGTGAAAGAATGCATTTCTGTTATACACCATCCCTTTAGTTATTCAGTTCCATTATACTTGTATAGAACTATCAGAAATGTTAGCCTTGAAATTATTAGCATGAAAATTATCTGAAATTAATATAGCTATAGCAGTTTTATTGATATTGACATAATATACATTCTTCATCCCTTTAGTGTTTTCCAGTAGTGAATATTTAAAGTTGTTTCATTGTAGACAACATCTATTCAGGCCTTGTGATTTTTATTCACACTGATGATCTCAGTATTTTACTTGGTATAGTGAGGTCACTGACATTTAGAAAGATTATTTATAATGTGGGATGAACATATACAACATTTTTTAAAAAAATGTATTCATTTATTCATGAGACAGAGAGAGAGAGAGGCAGAGACACAGGCAGAGGGAGAAGCAGGCTCCAGGCGGGGAGCCCAACATGGGACTCGATCCCTGGTCTCCAGGATCACACCCCGGGCCAAAGGAAGCACTAAATCGCTGAGCCACCGGGGCTGCCCCATATACAACATTTTTAATGGTTTCCTATTTATTGAATTTCTTTGTTGGCTTTGTTCCCATTTTGCTGACTTCATTTAATTGAACATTTTATATGATTCCATTTTACTCATCTCAACACATTAAGTATAATAATTCAAAATTTTTAAATAGTTATCTTATAAATTGCAATCACTTTTGTGATTTTAATACAACGTGAAATCCAAGTGCCTTATAACAGAGTAACCCCAATTTCTACTCTACTCCCTTTTGACATAATTGTCATTCATTTCATTTATTCATACACCATGAATATCAAACACCATTATGTTAATACAATTATGTTAAAAAACATCTTTTAGATGTTTTAGAAAAATGAAGAAGAGATATATGCAATTTTATTTATATTTATTTTCTTTATTTTTCACTTATTCATATGCTATAAACATCAAATATCATGTTAATATCATTATGTTAAAAACATCTTGTACAAAAATGAAGAAGATAAATATATGAAATTTTATTTATATCTATTTTATATTATGTATACAATAATTTTACATTGATTTTTATTTATGTGAAATCTCAAAGTGGTAACAATTAAATGTTGGTTCTCAACTACCTAAGACAATTTGGGCCAGAACTATAACTACTGTGTTTTGATTCAGAGAAGCCTTGGGCAGTGATAGCTTGATGTGTACCCTCAAAGGCCTATTTGTAAGATAGAAATAAGGAAAAAAATTTTTAAAACTTCCAGGTCTGAAAAGAGAAATCTGACTTCAGTCACCATAATGGAGAGATAGAGAGTCACTTCTTTACTGAATTCTCAACTTTGAAAATTTACCGAATCAGGACACTGCAAAAAAGGAAGAGTCTGCAAACAAATGGGATGCTTAGATGCTGCCATAAGCAAAATTACTATGAATTTTCCTCTTGACTTTCAATAAATGGATCTATGCTAATATGGCAAGGAAATGATTTTCTGGGGACAAATAAGCAAAGATTTTCAGGGATTACATGACATTGTGTATGGGCTAATATTAACTATGACCCAAAACATGACAGTGGTTCAATGGTGAGAATGTGAAATGATAGGTGATAAATTGTGTTTTCAACTAATTCTGTAAACCAGAGGTTGTAGTAAGAACACACTCTGTGGGAAATTTTCTAATTCTTGAATGTATAGCTACATTAAAACTTCCTGGTAACTAGAAGAATTGCACATTTGCTCTCTGACCTTTGGAATGAAGTATATTATAGTGTCATGCATCAAGTGTAAATGTCTGTGAATGAACTTTCACCAAAACAGTAAACCAAAATCAACACTGTATTTTTAAAAGAATTTTAGAAAAAAATTTTAAATTAAAAAAATGATGCAGGGTGGTCTTTTCTACCTTGTTCTCATTTTCAGACATGATTGGCCTGTGCACAAATAATTCAGGACATAATAGATGATGGTACATCATGACAAACCTGATAAAATACTTTAAAATCTGGAACTCTAAATGCAATTGGATTTCCATATGCTGGAGCAAATTAGCATAGATTCTTGCAGTTGATTTATTTTGGAGGAGGAAGAAACTTTTATTTTTGCCTATATCAGAGATTGAGAGAGAATAATAAAAACAGCCTTTCTTGGCAGAGAGAACAGGGCATGTTCAATGTCTTTTCAGTGTCATATTTTTGGACCATCTCAGCACTCTAGATCTTGAAACAATTTCATCTTCTGAGACCATGACCTCCTATTGGGATACTTCATAGATCTCACCATGCTGATGGATTTTACAACCAGGAGTTAGGTGTTATAGGCAAGAAAACAAAATGGATCTTGGATGTACGTAGGAGATACATCTTATAAAATTACAGGGTTGTACAATATTGGTGAAATTTTAGGGAACCAAGTGGTTGTATGATTTTGCCAACAAATTGAAAATCAAAATGATAACATCTTCCACATTCTATCACTAAGAAAGAAGTGAGATCCCAACATGCTTCAGTAAGACAATTACAAAGCCTAATTCCAGTAGTGAAAACTCGATTTTAGAGGAAAAAAATATCCTGCATATAATTGTTCTCTTCAGTCCTATTACCAAGTAAAAAATCTCTTTCCAAAATTTTAGTTAAACTCAAAGCAAGAGAAGTTTCATCAGCATTTTCAGTTTGCACCCATGCTACTTATTTCCTGACAGATACAAGAGCAATAGAATTTTCACTGCAAAATGTGTTAAGATTTGTAAGCTAATCTGAACATGATCCCCAGTAATTTAGAGCAAAGTCTTGCCATTTTTTGACAAATAACTATTTTCTTTATGAGAAACAGTTGTTTCCTTCCTACCAGACCCTGGAAGAAAATGAATAGTAGAAACTGGGGCAGCAAGTGATTTTGCCCATCATGGACTAGGTAACAATTGATACATAAAGCCATAAAACTGTAGTGCACTGAAGCGCTGCATATGAAGTCAAAGTGGTGTCAATGAGATTCAGTTTGTGATAACCCTGGAGGAATAACTGAGTTACACAGGTACATGGCTCACACTCCAGTGCACCTGCTCCTGCCACACTTGTTTCTTTAAATCCCTGAAAACCACTCCAGGTAATCTCACAGGGAGTTTTCATGTAAAATACAGTAAAGAAGCTACCATGCAAACCTGATTTACAAGTGGTTGCAGACAATATATAGGTACCACAGGAAATCCAAGGGCTAACATTACAACTCCACATGGGATAGATTCTGTCTTGAAGGCAAATCTTCCCAATGGACAGACTATCCTGCTTCACTTGACCTGAAAACAAGACTCTTCAGACATATGGAGCTACGTTGGTTCTTTGATAGTGACCATTTGGTTAACAGTCAGAAATTTGGAAGGATAAGATTTAGAAATATGGTAACAGATGGCATGGGCAAACTATGTGTAAGTTGATTTTCCAAATGGACCAGACTCTGAGAATTATTTGTTACATATGAATTCTAATCAAACAGCAATATAAGGAACTCAATAATCAAGTGGATAAAAAAAAGACCCATTTTGTGAGTGCTAGACCTTTTCTTCCAGTCACACCAGCACTTGTCAATAGATTCCTGAACTACATGGCTGCTGTAACACGGTTGAAGATTAGATATTATGCAAAAAAATGGACTTTCCAATACAAGGTGTATCTAACTCTTTTTTTATAAATTAATTTTTTATTGGTGTTCAATTTGCCAACATATAGAATAACACCCAGTGCTCATCCTGTCAAGTACCTACCTCAGTGCCCATCACCCAGTCACACCCAACCCCCACCCACCTCCCCTTCCACCACCCCTAGTTCGTTTCCCAGAGTTAGGAGTTTTTCATGTTCTGTCTCCCTTTCTGATATTTCCCACTCATTTTTTTCTTCTTTCACCTTTATTCCCTTTCACTATTTTTTATATTCCACAAATGAATGAGACCATATAATGTTTGTCCTTCTCCGATTGACTTACTTCACTCAGCATAATACCCTCCAGTTCCATCCACATTGAAGCAAATGGTGGGTATTTGTCATTTCTAATGGCTGAGGAATATTCCATTGTATACATAGACCACATCTTCTTTATCCATTCATCTTTCGATGGACACCGAGGCTCCTTCCACAGTTTGGCTATTGTGGACATTGCTGCTATGAACATCTAACTTCTTTTAATGCTACACCCACATTGCCAGCAACAGAGCTGAAGCTGATTGGGCAATACAATACCATTTTTTTAAACGTATATTCATCAAAGATCTCATGCCAGTTTAATTACATTAAATCTCTTTAATTATATAGGGGACAGTGATTTGTTCTTACGGAAATAGTCCCTTATTCCGTGTTTACATTTGCCTCTCCTGTCTACGTACTGTGTGTGTGTGTGTGTGTGTGTGTGTGTGTCTATGTACTTTTGCCAGAAATGTAACCTTAGGACTGATAAAATTCCATATGCACTTCTATAATATCCCACATGATACTGTTTATGAGCAAGGGTGTCATGCTATATTAAGTGACTTGTTGCAGTGGCTAACTGCTGTTTCATTGCAACCCATCATCCTGAAATAATTGGTCTTATGGAATAATGGGGAAAAAACTATTGAAGATGCGATTATGGCACCTATTAGAAGATACCGCGGTGTTGGGTCCTGTTCCACAGGATGCAGAATATGCTCTGAAGCAATATACATGTCTGTGTCTCCCATGGCTCCATTTTACTGGTAACCAAGGTTGAGATGTGTGAAGAACACATGTCTCTAATATAGCTAATTATACCCATACAAAATTATTGTCTTCCCTCCTCTATAAATTTGGATTTCACTAGTTTGGAGTTCTTAATATCCAAAGAATAAATTATTCCATTAGGGGATCTAATAATGTTTCAATTAAACTGGAAGTTTAAAATCCCACTTGGCTATTATTTTACTTCTCATTCCCTGGAAATAACACTCAAAACTTTAGCTACTTAGTAGTCACTGACCTTTATTAACAAAAGAAAGAGAGTTACTTCTATGAAATGGATACAGAGGAAGATGAAATAAATAGACCAACATGAAATCCTGTGTAGGAAAATTTAACAACGGTTTGTGGAGTCCCTAGGAATGAAGGTTTGGATCACCCCATTGGTTTTAGATTACCAATCAATTCAAGTATTGACCAAGAGCAAAGGGAAACATAAAATAGGTAGTGGAGAAAAATCTGCATTAACCATGATGTAATGCCTTGTTAAGAGAGGTAGCTACCCCTATTTTCGTTCTAGCTCTGTGTTATGTGTATTTATTTTTCTTACTTTTCATCTTTATAGGAGGTATACTGGTGATGATTGTCTTTATAATTTATTCTTTGGATTACAGAAAAATTGACCTGTGATTGGGACTGGAAGAGAAGAAATGCTACCCGAAGTTTGATATGATGACAGAGGTATTAGAGGCTCATCATGCTGGCACTAAGTTGTGTAAGGTAGGAGCATATTCTGTTGTTCTTATTTTATTTTGTTATTTGAAAGTGTAGATGAATTATGTGTGTGTAGAGGTTGAATTGCCAAAAGGAGAGTTCCCAAAGAATATGATAGATAAGTTTGATGGGAAGGTCATATTAATTTCATATTCTTGTTGAACTTTTGTGTGCAGAAGTGACAGGAGAGCTGAAAGACTGTGTCACTAGACACCCTTATAGCTAGATTTTTGAAATGCAAATAAAAGTCTCCCATTGTATGTACTAGAATGAGATTTGTAGGATGAATGTGAGGTGGAAGGCATTGTTCTTCTCTGTTTTTTGGTTTGGCTTGTTGTTGTTGTATTGTTTGGTTTTCTGAAAGAAAAGAGAAAGAAGTCCTGAACCTCAAAGGACAACAAAGCAACTGTGATGGTTTTATTGGGCACTCATTGTTGAGTTGCCAGCTTTGTTTGACAGGTATTGTGGTTGATGCGACATTCTGATCCCTGGATCACAACTATGGTGTCTATGTTTGGACTCATTTGTATTAGTAGAGTCCTGCTGACTCCAGATCCTCTCACCCTTCCAGTGATTTTACAAGCACTTGTTTTCCTTTATAAAATTCATTTCTGGTTATATATCTCTAGTGGTTTCATTTTCCTGCATAGAACCCTAAATGAAAAACAAATGTTTTTCTTCATAGGAAAGTTGGGCTTTTTTAACCAGAAAAAAAGAAAAAAAACATGCATTATATTGTCTTATTCATGAGAAATACTATTATTTAAATTTGTCAGCAGCTTCTCTGAGTAGGCAAAACAGAAAGTTACTTCAGAATCTCCTTCTGTATGTTCTAGTTAACTAATAACTAGCTACTTTGAGTAATTAGTAGGGAGTTATTGACTTAGGTAAATGTGAATGTGGTTCTTTACATTGCTTAGAATGCTAGTCTTTTCCTGGGGAATGGGTGGATAAACCCACATACAAAACAAAGAATCCTTTGGGTAGAAAATATGTTCTATTCTGACCCTTCCAGTTGAAACTTTAACTGCATTTGAGTTTCTAGATGGATTAAAATAGTGCCGCTTAAAAGGAGGAATGCCAATTTGCCTCAAAGTAAGGATGGAGGAAGGTAGGACTGGTGATGCATGCTTGAAACCTGCACCTCAGTGGTCAATTATAGAGACAGGCCACTGGCTGGCACGGAATGCCAGGTAGACTGCACATCTGGCAAGTTGACTTTTGACCATTTTAAATTTAAATACTAGAATAGATCTGTGTTTACTTGTTCTTCCATTGGAATTAAGTAGGTCATCAGGAGTCAGGATGCCCTCAAGGTACTGAAGATCCCAGTTATCTGTATTTGGAGAATGATTTCACCACTGAGACTAACAGTAATAACAGTGATATCAACATGTGTAATATAGTCCTTCTAACTTTTTTGTGACTCCTGGGTTTCATTCAATCCTAGGAAGGATGTAGGATGGTCCTCTTTTAACTCCATGTGAGAGATGAAGAAATGGAGGCAAGAGGTAATGACTCACTTGCCCGGGGCCATAGATAATTAGTGACAGAATTAGGCAGAGCCACCAGATTTCCTGATTAGCATCTCATTGATCTCTCTACTGGCCCATTTAGTTAAGAACTCAGAATATTTCATCTGACAGCTCTGACAATCCTTATTTTGCCACTTAGTCATTGCTTGACCTTGGGCAAAATGTTTAATTTCTCTGAACCTCAAAGTCTTCCAAGGCTATATGAATGAATGAAGTTAATTGTCCATTCTTCCTTGAATAGAATCCATTAGCTTCTTGTCCAGACAGTCTCTTCATCATCTCAATACACATTCCAAGCATCCTACTTCTAAGCAAACCTTCCTGCTGCAAGTCTTGCTTCGAATATGCTCTCTTTTTATTACTTCCAGTAGTGCAACCTCTGTCCATTTGTCATCTCATTCAAAAAGTATTTATTAGGCACCAACTGTATGTCATGTGTATTACTAGAGACATTTGATGCATTAGGAGGCATAACCAGGTACCCATCCTGCTTTCACAGAATTGATAATCCAGACAGGGAAAAAGAGTTAGAGTATATGCTTGTATTATCCAAAGCACCGGTGGTAGCTGTTGGGAGACTACTTCAGAACACCAGTCTTTTTTCACTTATTCAACAGTGTAATTGATATAAAGTAAAGCTATTTTTTCCTGTATAGAATTATTATACTATTCACATGTCCAGAATAAACAACTGGCACTAAAGGGGTAATTTTCAACCAGGTAATGATTACTTTGCAGAATAAGGGATTTGTATTATATCGTTTTTAGTTGATGATCAGAGTATTCCTTTTATTAGAGGCAATGGAACTATAAGTAACAAGGCTGGTTTTTTTTAATGGTAAAAAAAGAAAGTTAAAAGCAAGCAAGCAAAATATAATGTAATTCAAAACTTAAAAATGAACAAATTGGGTCTACATTTTCATGAGTATTTAAAATATTCATAATAATTCATCTCTTCCAATAATTATATGATTCCTAATGGTTTTTTGCAAATCATTGCTAAGCACATCACCAACAGATTTATATCTCGTGCCTTGCTGTCATTTCAAATTTAATTTTTATTGCACAGGATTGTTTGAAATTAATAAAAATAATTGCAACAGTGTTTTCATTTTAATTTCAGTTATATACTCAAAGGGCATATAAGTCTCAAACTTATGTCTAGTGATTGAAATTTATAAATGAATAAAATAGTCACCAGAGTTGTCTGTATTTAGTGATGTCAGCTACTTACTCTATTGACTTCTTAACCATAAATTTGATTTCATCTTCACTTAAGCACAATTCTATCCTAAAATGTTAAGTATATTTTGAAGAGGCAAATTTTTCAGGTTCTAAGAACTAATTAAGAAGTGTTTGAATTGACTGTTTCATCTCTCTCAGTAAATCTGAAAGTAGCCAAAAAGAAAAATAAAAAGTCATCCACTGATTTAACTCTGTACCGACTGCAATGTGGAGTGAGCCAGATAGTTTTTGTTCATTCTATACCCTATAATCAGCAGACTAGATTTTCCTCATAAGAGATGAACAGAAAAGTTTGACTTTGCCCAATATATGAGATAAATTAAAAGTAATCTATAATGCCACATATTGGATACACTCAGTAAGTGTCCATTGATTTTCCTTCGGTATTTATATTGCTGCATTCAGGGAGAAACCGTGATCAAGTTGTCAGCAGTACATGTGAATAAAGACAGGACGCCTGCCTCCCTTCAGTACTACCTCTTTACCTATTTTACCTCGAGTTTGGATAAACCAAAGTTACTTCTAGAATAATGAAGATTTTCATACCTTAGATGATCTGAGACTTTTCTTAAAAATCTATAAAGCAAATCTAACCATTTCAAATTTAAATAATTATTACAAATACTTACCATTAGGTAAATTAATTACTCTATTGGTAGGGTCCTCAGTTCCCCCATTTCAGTGGACTCTCATCCTCACCAGAATTCTCAAACCTTACCCCCAGATGTGAGCACTGTTGGAAATCATTACACAACTCAGAAATTGGTGCCACTGTGAATTTATGTTTGCCAGCTTCAACTGAGCCCTTGATGTTGTTTCTGTTACTTTTATTTCCCTAGCTTCCACAGTGTCTGTTCCAAAATATTCTTCACCCTTCTCAAAACCATGGATTTTCACTCTTTGATGACAATCCTGCCACCTCTTCTTGGAGGAAATGAATCATCATTTGGGAGTTCCCTGGATTTACAAAAGTATGATTGCTGTACACGTGGATCTCCTGTTACAAAGGACATACTGCCTTTTATACCATTTTTTCCCATTCTAAATATTCTTTTATGTCCCTTCAAGGATCTCTTCCTGAACTGTCTCTTCTGTTTCTCTGATTCCTCCCTCTACCATCTCTCTGGTCCTTAGATGTATAATTGTAATAGACATATTTGGTAGTTGGTGCAAACTCCGAAGGGGGGATTCTTGGCCTCCAGGGTAAGGTATATCATAGTGAGGATGGCCAAGTGGAAGCCTCTGAATCTATACTCCTCCTCCAGACAAGGTATTAAGTCAAGAAAAATATGCCATTCTGGGAAGAGGAACAGACTAATATTGTAATTGATGTTCCTAAAGGTTGTAAGGATGATGGTTCCCATCATATCTGTATTTAATTCACTGCATGGCACCTGGAGGAACTACATAGATCTTCGAAGATGATAGTAGACCACTGCAGCTGCTGCGTCAGATGTGGCATCTCTGCTCGAGCTGATTACCTCAAACTCAGGTACCTGGTGAATGATGATAGCTTTGGTGAATGTGTTCTTTTATATTCTGACCAGGAAGGAAAATCTGAAACAGTTCACATTCACCAAGCATGAATAAATGTGCACATTTATAGTTCTTGGCTGGGGCTATATGAATTCTCCCATTCTCTGTCATAATATAGTCCAAAGAGATATGGACCATCTGGACATCCTACACGGCATCATATTAATGCACCATAGCAAAGACATCATGCACATTGGACCAGATGATCAAGAAGAATCTATCACATTAGATGCATTGCTAAGAACACGCACTCCAGAGGGTGAAAGAGATATCTTAGGACATTTCAGAAGTGCAGTGGTTAGGAGAGTGAACATGCCATCTAGAGCAAAGGAAAAAGAATCTTACTACATCTTGCATTTCTGAATGTGAAGAAGGAAGTATAATGCCTCGTACACTTCAGCAGATGCTGGAAGCTGTATATCCTATGCCTAGAAATACTCTTCTGACCCAAGTACCAGAAACAAAAGCCTACTGACTTTTGCTGTGGAGCATAAGATCCTGCAGATCTAGGTTGATGTGCAAACACAATATGTGCACAGCCTGCACATATTGCTGATGTGCAATAGCACTTGCGCCATTTTACTCAGAAAACACTTTGGGCTTAGAGGAATCAGTGGTGGGGCAAGGAGTAGTATGGAATGTAAAACAAGCCTCAAGAGAGAACACAGGTTCCTAGTGGTCTGGAGCAAGATGATGACCTCTGCAAGGGCAGGTCACATAGCTTTTGCAAATAGCACCTGGTATTGTGCCAGGCCACTGTAGAGGCAGTGTCTGACCACAGGGCACCAGTTCATCGGGTCCCCAGAAGTACTTGTCACGAGTGAGAACTGCAAACTATCTTCGTACAGACATTCCATTCAAACCTATGTGCTGAGAGACCGACCAAACCATAGCAAGACTCTTTGCCCCCTGAGGATGCATCTCTGGGAAAACTCTGCTCCCTTCTGAATTCCTGTCTGGATAAGAAATTAAGGATGTCAAAAGAATTTAGTGTTTGTTCTAGCCAACACCTGACAACAGACCCCAGACCTTATTTTCTTAGAGCTTTTACTAAAAAGGGCTTACAATTGTGAACTCCTTCTCTGCTCGCTGAGATGTATATGTATGTCTTACGATGCAGCAGTATCTTTCTCTAGGACCTAAAATGTAATCAGGGAGGAGAGGGCCTCTGTATGCCAGTCTCTGTGGGAAGATAGAATCCTAACTTCCAGAGTGGCCATGAAATAGACACACCCCTAGCCTAATCCCATGTATACTGACCAACCCTTTGAAAGTTTTCCTTTGAATCTCTCGTCCCCCTCTATCCTTCATCCTCTCTTTATCCTGCCTGGTAATCTTAGCACAAATCAGAATAGAGCTCAGGGTTTTTTCTCTTACTGTCAGTAGTTACAAAATCAAATGTTTTCACCACTTAAGGTCTGACATATCTTTGACATGAATCTGTCAAACCTACCTTTCTATGAAGTAAGGTAGGCTGGCCAGTAGGGGCACCTGGGTGGCTCAGCGGTTGAGCATCTGCCTTTGGGTCAGGTCACGATCCTGGGGTCCTGGGATCGAGTCCCACATCGGGTTCCCTGCAGGGAGTCTGCTTCTCCCTCTGCCTGTGTCTCTGCCTCTCTCTGCATCTCTCATGAATAAATGGATAAAATCTTTAAAAAAAGAACTGGGCCATATCACATAAAAGGAAAGATTTACATTCAGGATCAAGCATAAGAATAATCAGAAGACCCTTGAAAACTGCATGACTATCTTTTAAACCCTCATGTTAGCCACCAGATTTTGGCCAGTGCCTCTTCCACAGCTTATACCTGAGACCATCGGAGGGAGGGGGGCTCTCTTATATCCCTTGTCATCTTAGCGTGTAGCTATAAGTAGAAAATGGATGTGTTTGCACCACAGCCAAGCAAGGATGATGAGGGAAAATCCTCCTATCAGAGCTTCATGCCAGGCACATGGTTATCCAATTTGTATAAATAGAAAAGCCTCATAGGATTAGGATATTCATGGACTCCTGGAGATTTGCAAACAAACAGGCTTTCTGGTCAGAGGTCTTCTAGAAGGAGTAACATTGGACGATCTGGGACAAAGTGATTTGGGTGTAAAGGCAGATTTTAAATGGAATGGAATGGGCAAGGATGACAATCTTTACATCACATGTTAATGTCCAGGAAAGAGCATCCATTATAGAAATGGTCCTAAGCAACAATTAGGTAAAATGACTCAGCCCGCTGTCAGTTGGCCTCCATTTCAGCAACCCCAACGCTGTACAGACGTCATAAGCACACGAACGAAAGGGCCGTGGTAGCAAAGATAGAGACTGAACATGTCTCCTACAGGGTGTGCTTTTCAGACTGGATATAAGGCTGAATGTCCAGCCTACCAGAAACAGAGACCAGGGCTGAGCCCCAAGCCCCGTGTTTGGCTGAATCCGTCTGTGAGACATTCAATCACACTGTGGGTGGCAAGTTGACTACCTTGATTCCTTCCACCGTAGAAGGGCCAGAAATTCATTTCCATAGGGGTAAATACACACTCTGGGTAGAGGTTTTTGTTTTTCCTGCCATGAGGCTGTAGCCACCACCACTATCTGAAAGTTGACCAAGCGTTTGATATACTCAACAGAGTCTCCATGTAACATTTTATCAGACCTAGAGAAATATCTTAAAACAACAAATGATATGTGGGTATGGGGCCATGGTCCTGAGGTTACAAGCCTAACAGAGTTTTGGAATGCCTGCTAAAAGAACAACTAAAGCATGGCCTTGAAGGAGATACTTTATGAGGTTGCACATCGTACAAAAGATTTGATAGGTACTTGAAATACTAGATTTCGGGTGGTGTTCCGTCCTCCATAGGAAAAATAGGTGGACTTAGGAAGCAAAGGGAAGCCAAGAGCGGCTCTGTTTACCGTCAGTCTCATCACATGCTAGGGGAGTTTATACTGAATCATCTCCACAATCCTGGCCTCTGCATAGTGAGATGAATCAGTTTCAGAAGAGACTCGCTGTCCTCCAGGGAACGTCGCATGAGCCCCCATTCAACTGTAAACCATAGCTGCTTCCTGGGTACTGGGTCCAGAACCAGAAGGCAAGACAGTGAGTCACCACCTTTGTAGGCACAGGACTGCTGTCACATAATTATAGCAGGAGAGAATATATGGGAGTCTATGTGAGCAACACTTGGTACTCCTTTATCTATTTTTTTTAATTAGGACATTTTTTTAGAGCAGTTTAAGGTTCGCATCAAAATTGAAGGGATGGTAGAGAGATTTCCCACTTATTCCCTGGCCCCACATAAGCCCAGCCTCTCCCATTATTAACATTTGGGACATTTGTGACAAGTCATGAACCGACATGAATACATCATAATCATCGGAAGTTTATAGTTTATATTACAGTTTGCTGTAAGCATTGGACATTCTGTGGGTTTGGAGAAATATGTAATGAAGTGAATCCATCATAATGGTATCATATAGAATATTTTCATGGCTCTAAAAATCCTTTTTAATCCATTGATATCCACTTAAACATCTCTCCGGGCCCCGCACCTCCTGGCAGTACCTGATCTCTTTTTATCCCTCAATAACTTTGCCTTTTCCAGAGTTTCATAGAGGTGGAATCATACAGTATGTAGAGTTTTCATATTGATATTTTTCACTTACTGATAGGCATATAAGGTCCTCCATGTCTTCGCATCCCTTAAGCATATTTCTTTTTAGCCTTGAAAAAGTAGTCCATTCTCTGGATATACCACAGTTTTTTTGTTTTTTGTTTTTTTTTTTTATACCACAGGTTTTTATCCACTTACCAATTGAAGGATGTCTTGGTTGCTTCCAAGTTTTGGGAGTTATGAATAAAGCTGCTATAAATATTGTGTGGACAAAAGTTTTCTATTTTGGGGAGTGAAACTACTTTTCATTCCCAAAGAGACTACATCATTCTTCACATCCAGCAGCAATGAGTAAGAGTTGCTGTTGCTTCACATCCTTGTCAGCATTTGGTGGTGAGGTTAGTTTTCCAGGTTTTGGCCATTCTAACGGGTGGATAGTGGTATCTTATTGTTGTTTTACTTTGTGTTTTATAATGACATTTTTCCTGCTTCAGCTCCCTGGGTGGGTGTTATGGTATCTGATTAATTAATTATGGATCTTATTAATATGGGGAAATCCTCAGTCATTATTTCAAACATATGCTCCTCCTTTCTCTCTTCTCCTGATATTCCTATTAAAAGTATGTTATAGGGCAACCCCCGTGGCGCAGTGGTTTAGCGCCGCCTGCAGCCCAGGGCGTGATCCTGGAGACCCTGGATCGAGTCCCACATCAGGCTCTCTGCATGAAGCCTGCTTCTCCCTCTGCCTGTGTCTCTGCCTCTCTCTCTGTGTCTCTATGAATAAATAAATAAAATCTTTAAAAAAATAAATAAAAGTATGTTATATATTTTCTAGTTTCCAGGGTCCTTCAATGCCCTATCCTGCTTTTTCCTGTCTTTGGTTACTTTATTTTTGGTTTTCAGGCATTCTAACAATATATCTTCTAGCTCAGAGATCCCATCATCAACCATCTCCAGTCAATTATTAACACCATCAGAGGCAGTCTTCATTTAAGTTACAATGTTTGTGAACTCTAGCATTTTCTACTGTTTTGCTCTTTCTTAGGATTTCTGTGTCTCTCCTTACATTGCTTAACTGTTCCTGATGCCATCTACTGTAGCCATTAGAGCCCTGAGCATGTTTATCACAGCTCTTTTAAATTCTCACTCTGATCATTTCAACATCCCTGCCATGTCTGCTTCTAACGCTTGTTTAGTCTCTTCAAACTGTGTTGTATGACTTCTACTAGGCTGTGACGTTTTCTTCTTGAGAGTCAGACATGTTGTATCGGGTAAAAGGAACTGCTGCACGTAGGTTTTCAGTACTGTGCTGGTGAGCTGTGGTGGAGGGGGAGGCATTCTACAGGCCTGTGACCAGCTCTAAGGCCTATAGTGAGCCTGCACCTCTGGACTGTGACTTTCACAAGAGCTTCTTAGAGCTTTTCTCCCTCCTGAGGTGGGTCAAGATGGCTCCAGAGTGGGCTAGACGTGTACATTTCCCTTCTTCTATGTGGAAGGCTAGAACTGACCAGAGTTGGTATCTCCCTCCCTCTGGGCCACTTAGGCTCTGACAACACCCCAGCAGGTCAGGCTCTGGTTAACAAGTTTCTCCTGAAGATTTGCCTTGTTCAGAAGAACAGAGTGCTCTGGCCTATTTCAAAATGGTTCCTTTTCCTCTCCCCCTGCCAGAAGTAGGAAGGGAGTTTTTCTCTGATATTTACTGTGGGGGACCTGTCAAGATCCTGGAAGTAACCCTTACCATATTGTGCCTTATCCCCCCACCTCCGTGAATGAATCCCCTAGAGTATATAACTCTTAGGCTTGTTCACACGGAGCCCTCAGTAATTTGTCAACTACAACTCAGGTTTTCCTACTGTGGGCCTGGTTGCTGTAGTGGTTTCCTCTCATAAGCCTCGACTCTCTATAGTTGCCTGTGTCTCCAGTCATTGGGGGCATCTGTTTGCCCTATGTCCTCCCCTCACGTCCAGATCCAAGAGGAGTATTTGTTTTTCAGTCTCTTTACCTTTTTATTTGTTGTGTGGAGTTGTGACTTCCAAGACCCTTACATGACTTAGAAACCAGATGTCTCTCCCACCCAGTTTTGATCATCAATGCATAAACATCACAATTCTGACCTGAGAAGGCCATGGAGGTCAAGGTATTAGACTGTAAGAAGCTGTGTCACATCTCCAGGTAAAATCCCTACTATTGTGGTGGTAATAGCTGATGGCTAGAAGAGTATGGGATGATAATAGAGATAGGAATTTTAGATGTAGTCTCAAAATAGGCTATTTTTGCTCCAGAGCTTCCTGGATTCAGCTGAAGAGGTGGTCAGTATTAAATCATAGGTCTACTTCCCAATTCTGTTCCCCTTACCCTTCTTTCCAAAGATGTTCATACCAAGGACATTCCCTAATAAAAACCCTGATAACCCCTCCTTAATGTTTGCTTCCTAGGAAATTCTACCTGTAACACATGTGTCATATTAAATTCTTATTATGTTTTTACCATTTCTACTTCTTCAGCTCAAACAGTCTGTAACTATCTGCAAGGTCTCCTTGACATTCACCACTCGCTTAAAAACTCCTCCCAAGAAAATCATCCATGACTCTTTTATTATTAATATCCAGGAAATTTCAGACCTTATATAGATCTTTTAAGATACTCCAAAGTTATCTCCTTTCTTCTTAAAATACACTAATGGTAGTCATTACAACATACTACCTTGGCTCTCTTTCTGGCTTGGGATAAGTCCCTCAGATATTCTTTATTTTTATTTATTTTTATTTTTTTATTGGTGTTCAATTTACCAACATACAGAATAACCCCCACTGCCCGTCACCTAATCACTCCCACCCCCCGCCCTCCTCCCCTTCTACCACCCCTAGTTCGTTTCCCAGAGTTAGCAGTCTTTACGTTATGTCTCCCTTTCTGATATTTCCCACACATTTCTTCTCCCTTCCCTTATATTCCCTTTCACTATTATTTATATTCCCCACATGAATGAGAACATATAATGTTTGTCCTTCTCCGACTGACTTACTTCACTCAGCATAATACCCTCCAGTACCATCCACATTGAAGCAAATGGTGGGTATTTGTCATTTCTAAAAGCTGAGTAATATTCCATTGTATACATAAACCACATCTTCTTTATCCACTCATCTTTTGATGGACACCGAGGGTCCTTCCACAGTTTGGCTATTGTGGCCATTGCTGTTATAAACATCGGGGTGCAGGTGTCCCAGCGTTTCATTGCATCTGTATCTTTGGGGTAAATCCCCAACAGTACAATTGCTGGGTCTTAGGGCAGGTCTATTTTTAACTCTTTGAGGAACCTCCATACAGTTTTCCAGAGTGGCTGCACCAGTTCACATTCCCACCAACAGAGGAAGAGGGTTCCCTTTTCACCGCATCCTCTCCAACGTTTGTTGTTTCCTGCCTTGTTAATTCGCCCCATTCTCACTGGTGTGAGGTGGTATCTCATTGTGGTTTTGATTTGTATTTCCCTGATGGCAAGTGATGCAGAGCATTTTCTCATATGCATGTTGGCCATGTCTATGTCTTCCTCTGTGAAATTTCTGTTCATGTCTTTTGCCCATTTCATGATTGGATTGTTGGTTTCTTTGGTGTTGAGTTTAATAAGTTCTTTATAGATTTTGGAAACTAGCCCTTTATCTGATAGGTCATTTGCAAATATCTTCTCCCATTCTGTAGGTTGTCTTTGAGTTTTGTTGACTGTATCCTTTGCTGTGCAAAAGCTTCTTATCTTGATGAAGTCCCAATAGTTCATTTTTGCTTTTGTTTCTTTTGCCTTTGTGGATGTATCATGCAAGAAGTTATTGTGGCCGAGTTCAAAAAGGGTGTTGCCTGTGTTCTTCTCTAGGATTTTGATGGAATCTTGTCTCACATTTAGATCTTTCATCCATTTTGAGTTTATCTTTGTGTATGGTGCAAGAGAGTGGTCTAGTTTCATTCTTCTGCATGTGGATGTCCAATTTTCCCAGCACCATTTATTGAAGAGACTCTCTTTCTTCCAATGGATAGTCTTTCCTCCTTTATCAAATATTAGTTGACCATAAAGTTCAGGGTCCACTTCTGGGTTCTCTATTCTGTTCCATTGATCTATGTGTCTGTTTTTGTGTCAGTACCACACTGTCTTGATGACCACAGCTTTGTAGTACAACCTGAAATCTGGCATTGTGATGCCCCCAGATACGGTTTTCTTTTTTAAAATTCCCCTGGCTATTCAGGGTCTTTTCTGATTCTACACAAATCTTAAAATAATTTGTTCTAACTCTCTGAAGAAAGTCCATAGTATTTTGATAGGGATTGAATTAAACGTGTATATTGCCCTGGGTAACATTGACATTTTCACAATATTAATTCTGCCAATCCATGAGCATGGAATATTTTTCCATCTCTTTGTGTCTTCCTCAATTTCTTTCAGAAGTGTTCTATAGTTTTGAGGGTATAGATCCTTTACCTCTTTGGTTAGGTTTATTCCTAGGTATCTTATGCTTATGGGTGCAATTGTAAATGGGACTGACTGCTTAATTTCTCTTTCTTCATTCTCATTGTTAGTGTATCGAAATGCCACTGAATTCTGGGCATTGATTTTGTATCCTGCCACAATACCGAATTGCTGTATGAGTTCTAGCAATCTTGGGGTGGAGATTTTTGGTTTTTCTTTGTAGAGTATCATGTCATCGGCAAAGAGGGAGAGTTTGACGTCTTCTTTGCCAATTTGAGTGCCTTTAATGTCTTTTTGTTGCCTGATTGCTGAGGCTAGGACTTCCAGTACTATGTTGAATAGCAGTGGTGAGAGTGGACATCTCTGTCTTGTTCCTGATCTTAGGGGAAAGGCTCCCAGTGCTTCCCCATTGAGAATGATATTTGCTGTGGGCTTTTCGTAGATGGCTTTTAAGATGTTGAGGAATGTTCCCTCTATACCTACACTCTGAAGAGTTTTGATCAAAATGGATGCTGTATTTTGTCAAATGCTTTCTCTGCATCTAATGAGAGGATCATATGGTTCTTGGTTTTTCTCTTGCTGATATGATGAATCACATTGATTGTTTTACGGGTGTTGAACCAGCCTTGTGTCCCGGGGATAAATCCTACTTGGTCATGGAGAATAATTTTCTTACTGTACTGTTGGATCCGATTGGCCAGTATCTTGTTGAAAATTTTTGCATCCATGTTCATCAGGGATATTAGTCTGTAATTCTCCTTTTTGGTGGGGTCTTTCTCTGGTTTTGGAATTAAGGTGATGCTGGCCTCATAGAACGAATTTGGAAGTACTCCATGTCTTTCTATCTTTCCAAACAGCTTTAGGAGAATAGGTATGGTTTCTTCTTTAGACGTTTGATAGAATTCCCCTGGGAAGCCATCTGGCCCTGGACTCTTGTGTCTTGGGAGGTTTTTGATGACTGCTTCAATTTCCTCCCTGGTTATTGGCCTGTTCAGGTTTTCTATTTCTTCCTGTTCCAGTTTTGGTAGTTTGTGGCTTTCCAGGAATGCGTCCATTTCTTCTAGATTGCCTAATTTATTCGCGTATAGCTCTTCATAATATGTTTTTAAAATCGTTTGTATTTCCTTGGTGTTGGTGCTGATCTCTCCTTTCTCATTCATGATTTTATTAATTTGAGTAATTTCTGTCTTCTTTTTAATAAGGCTGGCTAATGGTTTATCTAGCTTATTAATTCTTTCAAAGAACCAACTCCCGGTTCTGTTGATCTGTCCCACAGTTCTTCTGGTCTCGATTTCATTGAGTTCTGCTCGAATCTTTATTAACTCTCTTCTTCTCCTGGGTGTAGGATCCATTTGCTGTTTTTTTCCCTAGCTCCTTTATGTGTAAGGATAGCTTTTGTATTTGAGTTCTTCCAGTTTTTGAATAGATGCTTGTATTGTGATGTATTTCCCCCTTAGGACTGCTTTTGCTGCATCCCAAAGATTTTGAACACTTGTATCTTCATTCTCATTAGTTTCCATGGATCTTTTCAATTCTTCCTTAATTTCCTGGCTGACCCTTTCATCTTTTAGCAGGATGGTCCTTAACCTCCACGTGTTTGAGGTCCTTCCAAACTTCTTGTTGTGATTTAGTTCTAATTTCAAGGCATTATGGTCTGAGAATATGCAGGGGACAATCCCAATCTTTTGGTATCGGTTCAGACCCTATTTGTGACCCAGTATGTGGTCTATTCTGGAGAAAGTTCCAAGTGCACCTGAGAAGAATGTGTATTCAGTTGAGTTTGGATGTAAAGTTCTATAGATATCTGTGAAATCCATCTGGTCCAGTGTATCATTTAAAGCTCTCGTTTCTTTGGAGATGTTGTGCTTAGAAGACCTATCGAGTATAGAAAGAGCTAGATTGAAGTCACCAAGTATAAGTGTATTATTATCTAAATGTTTCTTCACTTTGGTTAATAATTGATTTATATATTTGGCAGCTCCCACATTTGGGGCATATATATTGAGGATTGTTAAGTCCTCTTGTTGGATAGGTCCTTTAAGTATGATATAGTGTCCCTCTTCATCTCTCACTACAGTCTTTGGGGTAAATTTTAGTTTATCTGATATAAGGATGGCTACCCCTGCTTTCTTTTGAGGACCATTCGAATGGTAAATGGTTCTCCAACCTTTTATTTTCAGGCTGCAGGGGTCCTTCTGTCTAAAATGAGTCTCTTGTAGACAGCAAATAGATGGGTCCTGCTTTTTTATCCAGTCTGAAACCCTGCATCTTTTGATGGGGTCATTAAGCCCGTTCACGTTCAGAGTTACTATTGAGAGATAGGAGTTTAGTGTCATCATGATATCTATTCAGTCCTTGTTTTTGTGGATTGTTCCACTGAACTTCTTCTTAAAGGGGAATTTTAAGAGTCCCCCTTAAAATTTCTTGCAGAGCTGGTTTGGAGGTCACATATTCTTTCTTTCAGTTCCTGCTTGTCTTGGAAGCTCTTTATGTCTCCTTCCATTTTGAATGAGAGCCTTGATGGATAAAGGATTCTTGTTTGCATGTTCTTCTCATTTAGGACCCTGAATATATCCTGCCAGCCCTTTCTGGCCTGCCAGGTCTCTGTGGAGAGGTCTGCTGTTACCCTAATACTCCTCCCCATAAAAGTCAGGGATTTCTTGTCTCTTGCTGCTTTAAGGATCTTCTCTTTATCTTTGGAATTTGCAAGCTTCACTCTTAAATGTCAAGGTGTGAACGGTTTTTATTGATTTTAGGGGGGGATCTCCCTATTTCCTGGATCTGAATGCCTGTTTCCCTTCCCAGATTAGGAAAGTTTTCAGCTATGATTTGTTCAAATACATATTCTGGCCCTCTGTCCCTTTCGGCGCCCTCGGGAACACCAATTAAACGTAAATTTTTCTTCCTCAGGCTGTCATTTATTTCCCTTAATCTATCTTCATGGTCTTTTAATTGTTTGTCTCTTTTTTCCTCAGTTTCCCTCTTTGCTATCAACTTGTCTTCTATGTCACTCATTCATTCTTCCACCTCGTTAACCCTTGTTGTTAGGACTTCTAGTTTGGATTGCATCTCATTCAATTGATTTTTAATTTCTGGCTGATTAGCTCTAAATTCTGCAGTCATGAAGTCTCTCGAGTCCTTTGTGCTTTTTTCTAGAGCCACCAGTAGCTGTATAATAGTGCTTCTGAATTGGCTTTCTGACATTGAATTGTAATCCAGATTTTGTAACTCTGTGGGAGAGAGGATTGTTTCTGATTCTTTCTTTTGAGGTGAGGTTTTCCTTCTAGTCATTTTGCTCAGTGCAGAGTGGCCAAAAGCAAGTTGTATTGGGAAAAGGAGAAAAAGAGAGGAGAGAAAGAAGGAAAGAAAAGAGAAAGAGGAAAAAAAAAGGAAGAAAAAAACGAAAAAAAAGAAGAAAAAGAGAAAGAAAAAGAAAGAAAGGAAAAAAAAGGGGGTGGGGGAAGGAAACAAATCAAAAAGCAAAACAAAACAACAAAAAAAAAAGAAAAAGAAAAAGAAAAAAGAACCACGGGGGAGTATCTTCTGATTCTGTGTACTTTAAGTCTCTTGGTTTATCCTGGAAATTGTCCGTCTAGCTGGTGTTCTGGGGGAGGGGCCTGCTGTGCTGATTTTCAGGTGTTAGCAGTTGGGGGAGCTGCTATGCCCCTGCCTGGTGCCGGGCTCAGTGGGGGTTGTTTACCCCGTGAGGCCCCAGGAGCAACAGCCCCAGTGGCGTGGCCAGCTCTGGAAACCTGGATTCAGCTCCGGCAGGAACTAAGGAGCTCTCCGTCTGCAGGGCCTGGAGGCTCCGGGGCGGGGCCGCTGATCTGCTCAGCTGGGGCAGGAGCGTCCTCGCTGTCCTGGGCCCTCCCGGCCTCTGCCTGTCCCGGGGGGAGGCTGGATCCTGGGCTGTGTCCCGGGGCCCTGTGCTCCGGAGCCTGCACTGTAGGATTCGCGCTCCCGCCCCGCAGCCCCCTCCGCGGAGCCGCCCCCGAGCCCCCCGAGCTGCTCCGGGTCCCGCCGTGCGCGCTGCAGCCCTTAGGGAGCTCGGCGCACTCTCCCGGGGCGCAGGTGTCTGTTACTGTCCCCGGGAGCCCGAGGGCATCCCCGCCCTCCTGGGTCCTGCTCCAACTCCCCGCGAGCCCCTTTCCACCCGGGAAGGTCGGTGCAGCTCCTGCTCCTCCGGGACGGGGCTCTCCTGTCCTGGGGACTCTCGCCCCGGCCTCAGCCTGGCTCCTCGCGGGCCCCTCCCCCTTGGAGGCCTTTTGTTTCTTTATTTCTTTTTTCCCCGTCTTCCTACCTTGATAGAAGCGCAAACTCTTCTCACTGTAGCATTCCAGCTGGTCTCTCTTTAAATCTCAGGCCGAATTCATAGATTTTCAGGATAATTTGAAGGTTTTCTAGGTAATTTGGTGGAGACAGGTGATTTGGAGACCCTACTCTTCCGACATCTTGCCCCTCCTCCCCCTCAGTCTTTCTTTTAGGAAAACTTCTTCTATTTTTCTCTTCCTGTAAGCCTTAGCCTTCTTTAATATTACTTCTAGATCCTATTCTATTCTCAATCATACATTTGCTCTGAAGGATTGTATTCATTCCCAGACATTCAAATAGCAGTTGTATTTTGATGACTTCTGGGTCTTAACTCTTTTCTTAAATTGCTGTCTACCTTTGAGTGTCCTACAAGTAGTTCAACGTTTCGTGACCACAACTGAGTTCACCAGTCTCTAATACTAGCTGCTCCCCCTTTTTTCTTTGTCAGTTGTACAAAACATACTTCTTTGCTCTTAGCTATTCAGCCAGTGAAATGATCTCAGCATTGGTTTACCCTCTCTGTTTTCTTTTTTTTTTAATTAAAAAAAATTTTTTTTTAATTTTTTAAAGTTTTAAATTATTTTTACCCTCTCTGTTTTTGTACTTATTCCATACATTTAGTCTCCAGTGCTGTCATTTCTCCCTCTTTAATATTACTTATTGAAAATGAAAAATTCTCTTCTTTCCCATTTCCTATTTCCAATCTAGTTAACAATAGTCTCTAAGCAACTGGTCTCTTCATTGATGAGGATGGACTCCCTCATTACATTCTGTAAACTATAACCAGTGTAATTCTTCTAAAACACAAATGAGGAAATGCTACACCATGCTTAAAGCTGGCTAGTGACCTCTTACTATATTGATGCATAAACATTCCTTGATGTGGTTTATGAGGTCCTTCAAAATTTAACCCCACCCAGATTTCCAGGTCCAGCTTATTTCCTTACTCTCCACTTACAGTATCTGCTGTGGCCATGTTGAAAGTCTTTTGGATTTTGGTTCTTCTAGTACTATGTTTTTTGTCACTACTACTGGATCTTACCAAATGCAGTTTGCTCTTACTGGAAATTTACCTTAATCTGGAAATTCCCTTTTCTGGCTCCTATTCATTCAAACATGTAGTATTACTCTAGTTGTCCCTGCCTCTGAGAAGCCCATCCTTACCAAATGCAGATTTCCTTGACTAGTGCTCCCATGATGATTCATTAACATAACATTCAAACTTTCTTGAGATTTCTTGTTTGTCTTTCTTCTCTGTCAGATGAAGAGGGATGCATCTAACATGGTCTTCGCAGCATATTCTGTACCTAGCAAACTACATTTGTTGCGATAATGAATTAATGATGTATGCATTATTCTATTCTCCTTTCTCATTTTGGCACACCCACTTCTCAATTAAATTGCTTCTAACTTCTCTATATTATTTCTTTATCTTTTAATCAGACTTTTAAAGACCATAAGATGTTTAAAATATCAGCTGTTAATACCTGCGGCATTTTCTTTCCAGTAGTATTTAAGATTGTTTAAAGTGACAGCCAAAAACAACCAAATACTCTGAGGTTGTGATTTCTTAGGTTAGGACAACAGAAGTAAAAACTAGATATACACTTATTAAAGGTGGGCAGCAGAAGCATTTTAGAATCAACATTAATTTCTCCTGCACATATTTTATTTAGTAGATTCACACTGAATCTACTATTTTGCCAGTCACACATGTATATTGTTGTCAGTTTCTCTAAGCAAATGTAGATGACTCAAACTTCAGATGTAATCAAAATGTTAGGTGAATTGGGGATTTTTATCCTTAAAAATAAAATGTGGTTATAGTTATCATGAATTCTCATTTTGCTGTTTTGTAAGAAAATTGTACTGCCTCTTCTAGTGCTTTCACAGAGAGCCACAGATGTCAGTGCCTGACAGCAAACCTGGCTCAGTGGTGGCCTAAGTGTCTGTAAGTTACCCCTCCCAACTGACCTAGTTTATCACACCTTCAGAGAAGACAAGCTATTCTTAGGGCACCCAGGTGCACAGATTGAGCAGGTTTTGCAGAGGCATTTCTGTCACAAGTTAACCTGTGTTTAATATGAAATATTGAGTTATTTCATCAAATTTAATTCATGAGATTTAATGGTTTATTTTAGTTCTTTTTTATGCACTTGTATCTGGGCCATGTTTCCTTATGAATACAAAAATTTTTAAAGTAAACTTAAGAGTGTTATTTACTGTTATATATTAAGCATTAAGCATTGACATGCTTAGTGTCAAGAAAATATATTACGACTTGACTGGGATAGTTAGAAGTAGGCTGGGACCAGCAGCACTCACGATATTAAAATACAGAGAATTTGATAGCCTCATCTTTGACACAGTACAAGAGAGAATCTAGCAAAGCTATTTAGAAGACACGATGTTATGGTGAATTATGAAACCTCCAGTTAACGGGTTGCCCGAGATACTGTGTGTATATATGTATGTGTTTGACTTGTATTTGACTTGAATGGGGTACTCTATTATGTGAGACATTATCCCATGGGCAATTGTGTATATGAACAGCCTATAACTCAAATCATTAGAAGACCTGAAACTATCTTTATATAATAATACAGCTTCTCTTTTCTCCCTGTACTTCATAATAGGGAAATTCTAGAAAAAGCCAGAAGGAAAAAAATTTTTTTCCCCTGGCACATTCCTATCTTCTGTTCCGAAGTCCTCAAATAAAACGGCCAATTCTTATTGTCACATTCTAGCCATCTTTCTCTTATGAAATAAATATTTTTAAAGGAATTAAAAGGAGAGTCAAAAATAATGTATAAGCGTATAATTAGAAAGAAAATATTTGGATACCTGGGTGGCTCAGTGGTTGAGCGTCTGCCTGGTTGTACAATCCATCAGCATGGTGAGATCTATGAAGTATCCCAATAGGAGGTCATGGTCTCAGAAGATGAAATTGTTTCAAGATCTAGAGTGCTGAGATGGTCCAAAAATATGACACTGAAAAGTCATTGAACATGCCCTGTTCTCTCTGCCAAGAAAGGCTGTTTTTATTATTCTCTCTCTCTCTCTGATACAGGCAAAAATAAAAGTTTCTTCCTCCTCCAAAATAAATCAACTGCAAGAATCTATGCTAATTTGCTCCAGCATATGGAAATCCAATTGCATTTAGAGTTCCAGATTTTAAAGTATTTTATCAGGTTTGTCATGATGTACCATCATCTATTATGTCCTGAATTATTTGTGCACAGGCCAATCATGTCTGAAAATGAGAACAAGGTAGAAAAGACCACCCTGCATCATTTTTTAATTTAGAATTTCTTCTAAAATTCTTTTAGAAATACAGTGTTGATTTTGGTTTACTGTTTTGGTGAAAGTTCATTCACAGACATTTACACTTGATGCATGACACTATAATATACCTCATTCCAAAGGTCAGAGAGCAAATGTGCAATTCTTCCAGTTACCAGGAAGTTTTAATGTAGCTATACATTCAAGAATTAGAAAATTTCCCACAGAGTATATTCTTACTACAACCTCTGGTTTACAGAATTAGTTGAGAACACAATTTATCACCTATCATTTCACATTCTCACCATTGAACCATTGTCATGTTTTGGGTCATAGTTAATATTAGCCCATACACAATATCATGTAATCCCTGAAAATCTTTGCTTATTTGTCCCCAGAAAATCATTTCCTTGCCATATTAGTATAGATCCATTTATTGAAAGTCAAGAGGAAAATTCATAGTAATTTTGCTTATGGCAGCATCTAAGCATCCCATTTGTTTGCAGACTCTTCCTTTTTTGCAGTGTCCTGATTCTGTATATTTTCAAAGTTGAGAATTCAGTAAAGAAGTGACTCTCAAAAAAAAAAAAGAAGAAGAAGTGACTCTCTATATCTCCATTATGGTAACTGAAGTCAGATTTCTCTTTTCAGACCTGGAAGTTTTTAAAATTTTTTCCTTATTTCTATCTTACAAATAGGCACCAAGAGCCGGACGTGGGATTCGATCCCGGGTCTCCAAGATCGCGCCCCGGGCCAAAGGCAGGCGCTAAACCACTGCGCCACCCAGGGATCCCTACAGCGAAGATTTGAGCAAGATCTTCTCACGACCTTGGCAAGTGAAAGGGGAGAGTAATCCTTGTGAATATGACCAGAGCTGTCTCCATTAACAAAGACCTCCCATCCAAGAAAAAGACTTTACCAGAGCATTATTCAAGCTGGGTAAAGGTTGTGCAAAAAAAACTGTTTTACACTGATTCATAGTAAATAAGGCGTTAGGAAATAATCACACTGGGCATATGCATAGGATTTAGAGCAAATGGTTCATTTGCTCGTTTCTAATGGCTGAGGAATATCCCACTGTACACAGAGACCACAGCTTCTCTATCCATCATCTGTCGATGGACACCGAGGCTCCTTCCACAGTTTGGCTATTGTGGACATTGCTGCTAGAATCATCGGGGTGCAGGGGTCCCAGCATTTCACTGCATCTGTATCTTTGGGGTAAATCCCCAGCAGTGCAATGGCTGGGTCATTGGGTAGATCTATTTTTAACTCTTTGAGGAGCCTCCACACGGTTTTCCAGAGTGGCCGCACCAGGTCACATTCCCACCCACAGTGCAGGAGGGTTCCCCTTTCTCCACATCCTCGCCAACATTTGTGGTGTCCTGCCTTGTCAATTTTCCCCATTCTCACTGGGGTGAGGTGGGATCTCATTGTGGTTTTGATTTGTATTTCCCTGATGGCAAGTGATGTGGAGCATTTTCTCATGTGTGTGTTGGCCACGTCTATGTCTTCCTCTGTGAGATTTCTGTTCATGTCTTTTGTCCATTTCCTGAATGGGTTGTTTGTTTCTTTGCTTTTGAGTTTAATAAGTTCTTTCTAGATCTTGGGAAGGCAAAAAAACATTTTTTTTTTGACAGTAAGTTTATCACCCCGTGGACACAGGCAGCGTAGTGCATGGACAGATGCGCACGCCACTGGGGACGGCTCCCACCCGGCCAGGCTGCTCACAGCATCACCTCGGAGAAAACTCGTTTGTGCGTAAGGCACGTCACACACAGTTGGGGTCTTTGGAGACTTTGCTGTGCTTTGTCTATCGTAGTGAGACTGGATTCCGGCTCATGTTGAAGTGATTTTGGTATTCACAGAATAAAAAAAATTGATAGAAATGAAAAACTGTTAATAAAAATGGGAGACTATGAGATCTCCCCCTAACCCTGACAGATCTCCCCTACAGCCCCGTGGTGGCAGTCGGCGCCCGGTGCCCGGTGAGTCTCCGCAGGGACCAAGAACCGGAGGCGGTCCCCACCCGGGGCGTGCAGGGAGCGGGTGTGCGGATCACGTTCCTTTGGGCATCGTCGACCCAGAGGAGTTTGGCGGCACGACACACACAGAGGTTTAACAAACAGATGATGGGGTCAAAGCCCCGGACAAGTGTCCTCGGAGGAGCTGGGGTCCCGGGTGGTGCGTGAGGCGGGGACAGGTGCTCCCGCGCCCTGAGGCGATGCTGAGCAAGCAGCGGGCAGCGCGGCCTCGTGTCCCAGGGAAGGAGGAGGGGTCGTGGGGGCCGCGAGCCTGGAGCCGGGCCCCTCTGGGCCTGTGGAGGGGATTGCTCCAGAGGACACACCTCCTGGCTCTAGGGTCTTTCTGCAACCAAGCGATGTTTCATTTTCTCCAGACAACACCACCTGCTGATTAGTCCGTTCACCCAGCGGGTAAAGGGCACGGTATCGCGGCCGTGACCGTGCTACATTCGCACACCCACATGCACGCGCGTGTGACTTGGACACACACACACTTAGAGACACGTACAAACCATAGAAAGTGTCACCATTATGCACCAAGAATTTATTCAGTTGAAAACGATATTGCTCCAGGTTCCTTTTCAGCTTTGCTAAACTTAGGTAAAGGGGGCCTGGTGGGCAGAAGCAGAAGTTTAAGAAACAATTCCAGAAATAAAAGAATCAGGAGCTGCTGCTTGCACCGGTCAGCAGTGCAGGGAGGAAGAGATCGGAGCTGAGTTCATGTTCAAGGGCACGATGGTGCGGTCCCCTCCGGGCTGCCTGTGGGAGCGCGGGGCTGGCGGGGGGCAGGCCGCCCAAGCTGCCGCAGCCCAGGGTCGGGGGCCCCGCAGGGACTAGGCCGGGGAACGGCCTTCGGGGACGTGGAGGCGGGTCCCGCGGGGCTCACAGGAAACAGGTGCTCCCGAAAGGACCCGGGAACCTCGTGCCGCCTCCATGCTAGGGCCGAGAAGCATCGTGCTGGGTGCGGGACACCTATCGCGGCCCTGAGAGCGGCGGCTGCCCTTGCCCCACGTTCCAGGGGTCGCTCGGGGCGGACCAGGCCGCCTCCATCCTCCTGGGTCGCCTTGGCCCGGCCTCGTCCCCCATGTTCCTTCCAGCACTCAGCTCTAGTGGGGGTCGCCTGATCCAAGGTCTTACCACCCAGGTACTCGGGGAAGCAGGCGACTGAGACTGGGGGGCTTCCCTGTGCTCGCGATGCCCGCGGGGAACGGGGAGCTGGTGCTCCCCGACATCGGCCCACGGGAGGGAGCAAGAGAAACAAGGAAGATGGAGGCGAAGCCACCCCAACCCTGCATCTGTCCCGCCACTGTGGGTGCTGCACTGGGTGCGGGAAAGGTGGGTCATCCTGCAGGCTCAGCGCAAGACCCAGCGTGGTCCGGTCTCGTCAGCTTTCCGTCTCTAATGACCTTACTTTCCCTTTGATTTGCTCACTTCTTGGGGTCTGGCTGGACCCTGCAGGGTCTCTGATTCTGACCAAGGGAAGCCCCTTTAGAAAGATGTAAAATTGGGATGCCCAGGTGGCTCTGTGGTTGAGCAGATGCCTGCCTTTGGCTCAGGGAGTGACCCCGGGGTCCTGGGATCCAGTCCCGCGTCGGGCTCCCTGCATGGAGCCTGCTTCTCCCTCTGCCTGGGTCTCTACCTGCCATGACCCTGTTTCCAAACAAGTTCATCTCTGAGCTCTCAGGGGGTTGGAACTCCTGTATAAGGATTGTGGGGGACGCCACTCAACCCCTAACAACTCCAATAGATTAAAATCTTAAGCGATTCCCTTTCTGTGTTCGTTAAATTCTTTGGAAGTTACTTTCCTTAAAGAAATTGAATGCTTTTTTCTTTTCTTTTCTTTTCTTTTTTTTGTTTTTTTTCTTCTAATGAAACTAAATTAACATTCTTCTAGTTAAAGTGAATTTCCCATATTTCTCAAGAGCAGGTTTCTGTTTGTGATCAAGAACTTTTTTCTTCCCCAATTCATATTTAGAGGGTTTTTTAAATTATTATTTAATGTATTTTCTAAAGATTTGAAAAATGTAATGTTTGGATTTTTTTTTTTTACAGCAAGATGAAAAATACGCCTCTGACAGATTGCAACAGATTTCACCTTGAGGCCATGTAGGCTTTAGGGATATTGGGACTGAGGTATTGTTTCTGCACTTCGCTCAGAGGGAAATCTTGGGAGAGAAATCAGATGTAACAAAAGCACATCAGCGGCATAGATTGGCTCATGCAACTGTTTCATTATTATGGATGATTTCTAGAAAAAAAGTGGATATTCACTTTATGGCTTCTTTCAGAAAACAAAGGTACTAAATGTGTGTATTTCTGATGGTTGAAATAAAGAAACAGAAGGGACGATCCCCTGTGTCTCCAAAATCAACCACCAGCATTCGGACACAGCGTGACCCCTTCTTGCACCTGCAGGAAAGGAAGCAAGTTCAATTCTCATCCTCCCCATGATCCGGTCACCAAGCCGCCGGGATTGGACGTCCCTCTCCGTTCATGCGTTGCGTGCAAGAGGTGTTTCTCTCTGCATTTGACCGATTCCTTCTTTATGGTTTTAATGCTGTATGTAAGGAACTCTTCTTGTTGTAGGTCTCTGACCACATGTTATTTAAAAATCGTATTCATGAAGCCATTTTAATGACACGCATGACTATTCACCTACCGCTGAAGGAGAGGAGAAGGATGTAACCACTGCAGGAAACCGAATTTGACTTCAGAAGGAAGCCCGAGAAGGGATCTCTCAAAGGTCCAATGTCCATCAAATTATCCGTAGCGATTCGCTCTAGATTGAAATATTTTACATGAGTTCTTTGCATGTTTACTTTTTGCCGATGTTCTGTCCTATGCTTCTTTCCTATAAATTGCACCGTGTGATACACAGTTAAAAAAGAACAAGAAACAAACCAGAAGGGGAGAGAGGACAGGCTCGGCGTTTCTGCAAACACCTGTTTCATTGGTATGAAAGAGAGCGTCTTGGACGGCGCCAAACAAAAGATGCGCGAGAGGAGACACTGCCCTTCCGGCTGCCCAGGCTCTGGCTGCAAGAGGCACAGAAGCAAAGTGGCCCCTGGTGGTTCCCACAGATCCTGCAGCACCTTCCATCTCTCCTGGTCCTCGGCGACATGGCCTTGATGCTCCTCAACCAAGAAGTGAGGGCTGTGCCTCCGGCAGCGGAGCTGGGACAGAGGGCTCGTGAGTCTCTGGAAAAGAAATGTTATGGGATACTGTCTGACTCCTGGGCCCACGACAGAGACGGCGATGCGGGGGGCACCTGGTCCCTGGGATCCTGGCACTTGGCCTGAAAGCCAGAGAAAAGATGTCCCAGTGTCCCGAGGCCCACCCGTGTGACTATAGGCTTCTATAAAGGCAGGAAGGCCATTCTTGAGTCCCTCCAGCCCATGTGCCCCTGGAGGGGTCCGGGACCCCAACTTCTGGGCTTTCTTTGGGCCCGAGACCCTAGGCATTGTGGGTTTGAAGCAAGCCACCCTGCTGCAGCCCCCTGGCTTCCTGACACGGAGTCTGTGAGCACGACTAGTGTTGCTGTTTCACTGTCCGGACTCCGGGGTGGTGTGTCACACAGAAATACAACCCGAGCACGTAAGTCAAGCTGGATTAAGAAAAAAGGAATTCATTGATTGATATCAGTCACTTATCCTGAAGCTTCCTTCCAGTGCACCCTCTCCACAGCCAAATGCCTCATCTTCCCTCCCAACTCGGGTCCTCTTGAGGGCTTTCTGTTTTATTGAGTCACTTCTGTACCTCAGATGTGAAGAACGGTTCTCCCTCTTGCCCACCGCAGCATCCGGTTCATTACAAAGGACTTTCCATTTTGCATTCTGACTTTCCACCGGATTCTATTCTCTCCGTTTTGACACACCAGACAACAGACTCTTAACGACGTTCATCCCTGGATGCGTCTACTGTGTGACCCCTGCCTTGGCTTCCTGGCCATGCTTGCCAGAGTTCACATCAGGATGAAGACCTCATCATCTTGCATTTCTGCATACTCCTCAGTCGCCCTGCTCCATCCCCGGATGGGTACTGACGTCCTCCGCAGGACTCACATGCCCTAAATGGAATTGAGCCATCTGTTCAGCCTTGTCTCAGCTGACTCTTGGTGTTGGCTTTGCTCTCATGGGACAGTCCCGTGGCCTTTCTATTTCTTGAATGAGTTACACCATTTCCTACCATGGGGTCTGCGTGCATGCTGCTCCCTCGGGAGCGCTCCCTCGCCCCTTCCCATAATGGGCTCTTTGACCTAGTTACCTAGAAGTAATCTTTCAAGTCTCAGCTTCTGCTATTTGCTTGGAGACTTCCCCACAACCATCTCACTGAGTTTAAAGGAGAACAAAGTAATATTTTATTCAGTGAAGACAAAACTTACTGAAACAGGATAAATACAGCTTATTTTACAAAAGAAGGCTTTTCTTAGGGAAAAGGAAAAGTGCACTGACATATACGTGAAACCCACAAAGGAATGCAGTTATTTTGAAGTCGGAGAGAAAATAAGCACCCTTGATGTTGATTGGCTTGCAAGAGGAGGAATGTCTTTCATCAATACTTAACAGCCCACGTGGACCAGACCCCTTTTCTTTGAATCTGATAAATGCTGCTGATAGAATTCATTTGGATGAGACTTCTAAAGTAGATATAGGAACATATGCAAGTGTCCTGTGGCACTCAGTTGCGACAGCGCCTTGCGGTGTGGACACTGTCCCACTTCCACCACGGGCGCTGACGCCTGCCACCTTGTTCCTCTGCACCAGGAGATGACAGGTGGACAGCTCTCCTGGGCTGCCGTGCTACCTGCCGCCACAACCAGCAGGAGACTCAGCGCCATCGGCCTACAACTTCAGGACCAGGGTACCTGACGTTTAGTCTAGATCCTGAGCATTCGTGTGGCAAAATGAACTTTCATGTGCCCAATCCTGGGTTGGCACTTTCATATATATCATTTAATCATTGCAAAAATCTGGGAGGAAGGGGACATGGACCTTATGCATGAGAGCCACTCGGATCCACTCTGTTATTCGGCAAGTGCTTATCAACTGGCCCTCGTGTTCACGTAAAGCGCGGGAGACAGAGGGTGCACGTGATTCCTTCACTGAATTTACAACAACCCAACAAGATCAATTAAGAATATCCATTAAGATAAGCCTGCTAGGTGCTTAAATATAGGGATCTGGAGGAGACATCATTACATGTGGTTTAAGAGGTTTCTAGTATCAATTGATATGTCAAAGGACATAAATATGAAAAGTCTTAAAGGATGATATGATTCTAACTAGTAGATTACTTCATCGGTGGTGCTGGATGACGCTCTCTGGTCCCGGGTCCTTGTTGCCCTTGCCTCGTGTATCTCTTGTTCTGTCTGGGTCCGCCCCAGAGTGGGCACTCCCTTGATCTGGGACCCTTGTGGTTACATGCAGAACAGTTTATGAATTTCTGTTCACAGTCATGAGTGGCAGGTATTTTTTTTTACTATATTATTACTATTTTTTTGCTTTCCTGAAGTAGCAAAAGTATCTTGACTGCCTGTCTTATTTATCACCCAAAAAAAGAAACATGGATGTCACATCTTTGTTTTCTTTTTCACATTTGTTTAAACTCTGGGTGTCTTTTTCAACTCTGTGATGTTTTCCATCCAAATGAGGACAGAAACGTGACGAGGTAGCATTGCACGAACAGCAGGCGTGCCTGTCTCCTTCCCCTGCCTGCGTGTGGCCACCTCCCCGACAATCCCGGGAGCGCTGCTGTTTAACCAGAATCATGGGAGAGTGCCCTCGGTGCTCCAGAACCCACGTTCTGTGATTTTGTGTGATTTCCCTCGGAGAGGGTCATAATGTCTCCCGGGATGGTCCCGCCCACATGGCACAACTCTTTAAATCCAGGGTCGCCCACCATAACCTTTCACGGATTCCCCTTCTGGTAGCCCACAGAAACATAGAAAGGCAAGCTTGACCTCTCTGGGAACTCAAATGCACTCTCTTTACATGCAAGCAGGATGCAGACCGTCCTAGGGCACAGAATTTCACCTCGTCTGTCTGACTTTTGGGATGCCTGACCTAGCCTGAGCACTCTGTAACACATCAATCCTTCGGGTTAGACACAAAGATGGGAACCGTGTGTATGTAGTTATTGTCTCATTCAACATCTTAATTTACCAGATTTTTATTATTGTGTGTGTGTGAAAGGCTTTTTGCTAAATGCCGCAGTGGGTCAGAGGGCAACGGGCATTCTGTCACCCTCCCGTGCACTCGCACTTTTCTGAGTAGAAAAGTGTATGTTTTGATGTCCTTTGTTTGCAATACACACGTCTCCCTTTTTCCAAGTCGGGTTTAAACGTGGATGAAAGGGATCCCTGGGTGGCGCAGCGGTTTAGCGCCTGCCTTTGGCCCAGGGCGCCATCCTGGAGACCCGGGATCGAATCCCACATCGGCTCCAGGTGCATGGAGCCTGCTTCTCCCTCTGCCTATGTCTCAGCCTCTCTCTCTCTCTGTGTGTGTGTGACTATCATAAATAAATAAAAATTAAAAAAAATAAACGTGTATGAAAGATGGTTTCTCCTTTAAAGAGCTTAAAGGTGTCTTGCACATGGGCAGTAGAGGTGAGAGCCACACTTCTTGGGGGGTCACAGGCTGGGATTGGGAGGACATCCCGGAGGAAGCGCAATCTGAACAGGCTCTTGGCCCAGGACACAGAGACAGAAGGAGGCCTCGCATCCATCCAAGCCCCAAACCAGCCACTTATCCTCTCCAAGTCTCCATGTGTAGACATGAGCCCCTGGACACAACAGTTCCCAGAAGTGCTGGGGAAACGAAAAAGAATCCAAAGAGTGCCGAGTGCTGTCGTTGTGAGGTCAAGCAAATGTGGCTGGAGGAAGCAGGGTGCTCCCGACGGGGATGAGAGGTGCTTCCTGGGTGAGCCAGTGGAGAACCCCAGGCTGTGCCCCGCATCCAGCGAGAGGAGCATGTTCTTCAGTGGTAGACCGGGGGCCAAGGTCTCACGTGCATCACAGAGTCTGTCTCTTTCTCATTTTTTTCTTTAAGATTTTATTTATTTATTCATGGGAGACACACACACACAGAGAGAGAGAGAGAGAGAGAGGCAGAGACACAGGCAAAGGGATAAGGAGGCTCCATGGAGGGAGCCCCACGTGGGACTCGATCCCGGGTCTCCAGTATCAGGCCCTGGGCTGAAGGCGGAAGTAAACTGCTGAGCCACCCGGGGTGCCCTCTTTCTCAGATTTTAATCAGATTAATATAATACATTGCTTTAAATTCGTTAGTTTGTCAGGACCTGGACTGTCGACCAACACTGAAAAGTAACTGTGTGCCATTCACAGGAAGGTGGAAGCACCTCAAGTGTCCCCCCACAGATGAATGTATAAACAAAACATGGTCTATCCCTACCATGGAAGCTCTGACAGCTAGAATTGGATAAAATGGCATATTTGGTGTTGTTTATATTTTACCATATTTAAAAATCTCTCCCCCCCCCAATGATGCAATGGTTAACATGGACAACAAGGTAGTTATTCTTCTCCTAGCTTCTGAAAATGTGCGGGTTGATAGACACCAGGATAAAATTAGGGACCTCCGAAGGTGCTTTGTCTCCCATTTGATAAAGGTTATAAAAAAGAGGGGAGAAAAGATCCATCCATGAGTGTTCCCCAAACTTTCCTGACTTACCATTTGAGAATTTATTTTCCTCTGTGCATAGATTTGTTCTAGGCCATTCTGGGGCTATTATTTTGCTTATGTGATAAAGATCCTCTTCTTTGGTGATGAGTTAACAGTAGCATTTCTCTCAAGGCTGCTACACTTCCCTTTCTTTATATAAAAGGAGAAGCAAGTGCTTGCAGAAGGAACCCATTTCTAGTGAATTTAGGTAAAGATACAAATATGAAAGCTTTGAATGCAGATTCTAGTTTTACCAAAAAGTCTGAACAGAATAGAGAATCCAGAAGTGGACTCTCAACTTTATGGTAAACTAATATTCGATCAAGGAGGAAAGACTATCCACTGGAAAAAAGACAGTCTCTTCAATAAATGGTGCTGGGAAAATTGGACATCCACTTTCTTGCACCATACACAATGATAAACTCAAAATGGATGAAAGATCTCAATGTGAGACAAGATTCCATCAAAATCCTAGAGGAGAACACAGGCAACACCCTTTTCGAACTTGACCACAGCAACTTCTTGCAAGATACATCCGTGAAGGCAAGAGAAACAAAAGCAAAAATGAACTATTGGGACTTCATCAAGATAAGAAGCCTCTGCACAGCAAAGGATACAGTCAACAAAACTAAAAGACAACCTGCAGAATGGGAGAAGATATTTGCAAATGACGTATCAGATAAAGGGCTAGTTTCCAAGATCTATAAAGAACTTATTAAACTCAACACCCAAGAAACAAACAATCCAATCATGAAATGGGCAAAACACATGAAGAGAAATCTCACAGAGGAAGACATAGACATGGCCAACATGCACATGAGAAAATGCTCCGCATCATTTGCCATCAGGGAAATACAAATCAAAACCACAATGAGATCCCACCTTATCCCAGTGAGAATGGGGAAAATTGACAAGGCAGGAAACCACAAATGTTGGAGAGGATGCAGAGAAAAGGGAACCCTCCTGCACTGTTGTTGGGAATGTGACCTGGTGCAGCCACTCTGGAAAACTCTGTGGAGGTTCCTCAAAGGGTTAAAAATAGATCTGCCCTACCCAGCAATTGCACTGCTGGGGCATTACCCCAAAGATAGAGATGCAATGAAACGCCGGGACACCTGCACCCCAATGTTTCTAGCAGCAATGTGCACAATAGCCAAACTGTGGAAGGAGCCTCGGTGTCTATCGACAGATGATGGATAAAGAAGCTGTGGTCTCTGTATACAGTGGGATATTCCTCAGCCATTAGTAATGACAAATACCCACCATTTGCCTCGATGTGGATGGACCTGGAGCGTATTATGCTGAGTGAAATAAGTCAATCAGAGGACAAACAGTATATGGTCTCATTCATTTGGGGAATATAAAAAATAGTGAAAGGGAATAAAGGGGAAAGGACAGAAAATGCGTGGAAAATATCAGGAAGGGAGACAGAATATGAGAGGCTCCTAACTCTGGGAAATGAACTAGGGGTGGTGAAGGGTAGGAGGGCAGGGGGTGGGGGTGAGTGGGTGACGGGGACTGAGGGGGGCACTTGATGGGATGAGCACTGGGTGTTATTCTATATGTTGGCAAATTGAACACCAATAAAAAATAAATTTATATAAAAAAAAACTGAAAAAATCCCTCTCAACCATCATCTTTGCCTTTATTACCAAACGAAGAGGTAAAAAAAAAAAAAAAAAAAAACAAAAACAAAAACAAAAAGAACAACAAAAAGCAAAAAGAGCAACAACAACAAAAAACTCATCTTTATTCCCTGAAACATCGAGTCATTCTTATTGCTGAAAACCACTTTGCCCTGCAAGGACAAGACCCTGGACGTCCTTCTAAATCACTCTTAAACTACCGTTAAGGACGGTGGCCAGGACCGAGGAGGGGGATGTGTTCCTTGTTGCAAACATTGTCCTTTGCCATTGGAGGGAAGAAGCGTGTGTGCGCCATCGGGGAACCCCGGCCTGCGCTTCCTGCCCACGGTCGGTCTGTCCTCCCGTAAAACGCCTCCATATCAGCTCCCAAGTCAGCGAGGAGCCACCAGGGCGGTCAGCTACAGCAGGAGGAAACACGCAGAAGTGGAGTCAATAAGTGTCCTCTGCTTTATATTCATCATCCTCTGTCATCCTCGCAGGGATTTCCCAAGGCAGGTCGTCTGAGACAAGGGACAGCTGAGCTTGTCTCACGTGCGTCCAAAGCACCGGAGCCCCTGGTTGAACCGAGGTGTGAGGGGGCCCAGGGAAAGTCCCCGCCTAGCATCTTCCCGGGAGACCAGCATCGTGGGACGGCCACGGGGTCCCTGGAGGGATCCTGCAGCTCGCGCTCCTGATCTCCTGCACCCTCGGTCCGAGGTGCGGGTGTGCGACAGCTGCCCTGGGCCAGAGACCAGCCTAGAGCCCTGATCTCTCGCTGCCTCCGCCGGGACTAATACAGTATCGGTGAACAGTACAAAGATGGGGACATTTCATCCCTAAAGAGAACTTCTCAAAATTCGTATTCGTAATATCTGTCGCTGGCCATGTTGTCATTCCAATTCCATGCTGACGCCTGGGAATGGTGTGATCTGGGGCGTGTATCCACACGCCCCTGCCACCATGTCTGAGTAGCTGCTGGTAGGCTTGGGGGGGCGTTGGGTTCTCCCACGATGTCCTCTTTATAAGGTTGACGTGCGTGGAGAAGCTCGATGTTTGGAAAGGATGCACATCCCATCCTGAGTATGCATTTGACTCCCAGGGGCGCGTGTAAGAGTCGGGCTTTCCTCTCTGGGGTCGTGTGAACCTGAGGAGGGAAGCGGGGGCTCTCTTGGGAAGAAGCTGGGCTGACCACCAGAAATTAGTGGGTCCACAGAACACTCCTCGGGCGGGACGTGAATTAAAACGGGGTCTTGTAGAAACATCACCTCTCTCTTTCCAGAAGACTTCCCGGCCGAGCCCTTGCTACCCTCCTGTTCACTGTTCTCCCATCACCGAGGCTCCCGTGGGAGGGGGCTTCCTCTTGCCCTGCAGTCCTCTTGGGAATGGACGTACCGAACGCCAAGATGCCTACAGCTAAAGACACGACTGTCCATTTGTCATCCCCGTCCGTCCACCGCCGGAAATGGAACCCCTCATCAAGCGCCATGAATGCTCAGAGGGCAAAACTCACGACCCGGCTGTGGTCCCACAGTCGTGGAAAATGTGCACTGAGCTGTGAGAATTGCCAGAAGTCTTGTGTTTCTGTTTTCTTTCATTGTGTTTTTTGTTTTGCTCTTCTCTGAACCCAGCCATTGGGGACATTGTGGCATTTTATCAAACGTGCCATCACTAAATCTAACATTTCAACATTCTTATATTCTCTAACCTTCCAACAAGTTGGGGAAAGAGCTCTCAAAGTATGGATTTTCAGGTGGTAAATACACGGAATCTCCGAGACTCAAAGAGAAATGCATGTTTACAACTTGCGGTTTTGACGGGAAGTGGTGTTTTCTCATTTGGTTCTCATCATGCTGCCGCATTGCAAATGACATAATGATACTGAATCTGAGCACAGGCACTTGTAATGATAGGATGCGAGGGAATCATAGAAAGACGGTCCCCCGTTGCAAGGAAGTGTTGTGGCTCCGCTGCAGCTGGAGAGGACAGTTGGCAATTTGCAACCTCTTCGCGGCTGAAGATGTTTAACAGATAAGATGGGATCGCTTCCCCAGGTGAGCTCCAGGTGGAGAAAATACTTGGCTTCCCATTCCTTCGAGAGGAAGGAAATGGCAAGAAAAGAAAATGCTGAGAGAGAGAGACAGAGAATAAATCAAAAGCTAAATGACACCCGAGAATGGATGTTGAGTCCTTAGGTGCCCAAACATCAGCACTGCCTCATTAGGCACATGAAAGGGGACATGCAGCGGAATTATCGCAGCCGCACAGGCTCTTCCAAGCAGCAGCCTGGGCTGGTGGTGCCTTCATTCAGCCGAGGAGGGAGCCGCCGGCCCGGGCAGGAGCTGTGCCCGCCACTGGGAGGACGGGGATGTGGGGACAAGGTGTCACCCTCAAGGGCTCGCCTGGAGAAGAGCGAGAGCACAGAGCATCCCGTCCGCGGGGGGACGAGCGCTGACGAGATGCTGCAGGAGCTCCTGTGGTTAGGAGGCTCCTGGGGCCCCTGGGTCTGAGCAACAAGGGTCCCCACAAGTGACACGGAGAGAAGCAGAAGGGGTGAGGTGCACAGAGCGGTTGCAACAGGCTTTGGGTGGAGGGGGGGACCACAGTCCAGGCCCCTGGCCAGGACGCCGTTGTGGGGAGATAGCTGGCGGGGCTGCGGGGACCCACAGGGCACGGCTGAGGCTTGAACCCGCTTCTGAGAACGAGAGGGGCTGGAGGGGCAGCAGAACCAGCACATCCTGGTCCTCGGGGACAATCCCAGCGAGTGGCCTTCGAGACGGCCTTCCTTTAAAATCCCTCGGTTAAGGACATCGCAGCAAAGAACCGTGGATAATCCGCAGAGGAGAAATGAGCGTGACGTGGGTCCAGCCTTCGATCTCCAGGGTCGGTCGGCGGGACTCGGGGCAGCGGCCCAGGGAGGTGCAGGCGTGGGAGCTCCCCGGGGCGAGGAGGGGCCCACACCCCCGAGCTCGGGCACCGGCGGGGCTCAGCCCGGGGACGTGCCGGGCCACTCAGGAGAGGAGCATGTGGGCCCGGGGCTCCTGGAGGCATCAGGCTGCTCTCGGCAGGTGTGTCCACTAGGGTCTGCTCCACCTGCAGGGGCCCACGATGCCGGGGGACCCTGTGGCCAGCACGGCCGCCCGCCGCCCCGAAATGGAGCCGCAGCTCAAGGCCGCTGTGGGACGAGGACATGGAGGCGGAGACGGTGCAGTTTCCATGGTGAGCCGCGGGCACCTGCCGGCGCGGCTGCATCAGGGCCTTTCCCGGGACGTGGGGCCCCCTCAGCACCAGGAGCTGGGGCGCCCAGGGGCTCAGTGCGGGAAGCGTCTGCCTTGGGCTCAGGCCGTGACCTCAGAGTCCTGGGATCGAGCCCCGCGTCCTGCGCAGCGGAAGGTCTGCTTCTCCCTCTGCCCTCCCCGCCCCCTGCTCATGCTTGGTCTCTGCCAAATAAATATATAAAATCTTACAAAAAAAAAAAAAAAGAAGCCAGAAGCTTTTTATTCCTTTCAAGCAAGTTTTAACTGCGGGGATAGCCCCAAAGCCTTGCCGCAGGATTGTGTCCTCAGCGCACATCAGCCTGTCCCGCCACCGCGTGGGATGTCCCGTCTGCAGCACCGTCCTGCTCCTCCCGCCCCAACTTTCTGCCCTGCAGACAGTGATAGAGCGGAGCAAGGCGCAGGCCTCTAAATGGGGCACAGCGGGGGGGGGGGTCCTTCTTGCTGCTTCTTCAGCTCCCGGGGGGTGGGGACATTTGTATGTCACACCCCACATTATTGCCTGATTTTTTCCTAATTAAAAAAAAAATCGAAGGAGGGGAAGATGGCAGAGGAGTAGGGTCCCCAAATCACCTGTTCCCACCAAATTACCTAGATAACCTTCAAATCATCCTGAAAATCTACGAATTAGGCCTGAGATTTAAAGAGAGACCAGCTGGAGTGCTACAGTGAGAAGAGTTCGGCTTCTATCAAGGTAGGAAGACGGGGGAAAAAGAAATAAAGAAACAAAAGGCCTCCAAGGGGGAGGGGCCCCCGCGAGGAGCCGGGCTGAGGCCGGGGCGAGTGTCCCCAGGACAGGAGAGCCCCGTCCCGGAGGAGCAGGAGCTGCACCAACCTTCCCGGACGGAAAGGGGCTCGCGGGGAGTTAGAGCAAGACCCAGGAGGGCGGGGATGCCCTCGGGCTCCCTGAGACACTAACAGACACCTGCACCCCGGGAGAGTGCACTGAGCTCCCTAAGGGCTGCAGCACGCAGGGCGGGACCCAGAACAGCTCCGAGGGGCTCGGGGGCGGCTCCGCGGAGGGGGCTGCGGGGCGGGAGCAGCTGGGGGGGGCAGGGCAGAGGAAGAGCCTCCGGGGAGAGGGCTGCGGGGGCGGGAGCAGCTCAGAGGGGCTCAGGCGGAGGAAGAGGCTCCGGGGAGGGGGCTGCGGGGCGGGAGCAGCTTAGAGGGGCTCCGGTGGAGGAAGAGGCTCTGCGGAGGGGGCTGCGGAGCGGGAGCAGCTAGGGGGGGCTCGGGCGGTGGTTCCGCGGAGGGGGCTGCGCAGCGGTGCAACTTGGATGGGCTCGGGCAGAGGAAGAGGCTCCGGGGAGGGGGCTGCGGGGCGGGAGCAGCTCTGAGGGGCTGGGGGTGGCTCAGCGGAGGGGGCTGCAGGGCGGGAGCAGCTCGGCATCTTGAGCAGAGGAAGAGGCTCCACGGAGGGGGCTGCGGAGCGGGAGCAGCTGGGGGGGCTCCGGCGGCGGCTCCGCGGAGGTGGCTGCGCGGCGGGAGCAGCTTGGAGGGGCTCCGGCGGAGGAAGAGGCTCCGGAGAGGGGGCTGCGGGGCGGGAGCAGCTTGGCGGGGGCTCGGGTGGCAGCTCCGCGGAGGGGGCTGCATGGAGGGAGCAGCTTGGAGGGGCTAGGGCAGAGGAAGAGGCTCCGCGGAGGGGTCTGCGGGGCGGGAGCGCAAATCCAACAGCGCAGGCCCCACAGCACAGGGCGCCAGGACACAGCCCAGGATCTGGCCTCCCCCGGGACAGGCAGAGGCCCGGAGGGCCCGGGACAGGCAGAGGCCCGGAGGGCCCAGGACAGCGAGGACGCTCCTGCCCCAGGCTGAGCAGATCAGCGGCCCCGCCCTGGAGCCTCAAGGCCCTGCAGACCAAGAGCTTTGTAGTTACTGCAGGAGCTGACTCCAGGGCTCCAGACCTGCTTCCGCCACTGCGGTTGTTACTCCAGGGGCCTCACGGGGTAAACAACCCCCACTGAGCCCTGCACCAGGCAGGGGGCAGAGCAGCTCCCCCAAGTGCTAACACCTGAGAATCAGCACAACAGGCCCCTCCCCCAGAAGACCAGCTAGACGGACAACTTCCAGGGAAATTCAAGGGACTTAAAGTATACAGAATCAGAAGATACTACCCCGTGGTTTTGTTTTGCTTTGTTTTGTTTTCTTTTGTTTTGCTTTTTTTTATTTTTTTTTATTTATTTATGATAGTCACAGAGAGAGAGAGAGGCAGAGACACAGGGAGAGGGAGAAGCATGCGCCATGCACCGGGAGCCCGATGTGGGATTCGATCCCGGGTCTCCAGGATCGGGCCCTGGGCCAAAGGCAGGCGCCAAACTGCGGTGCCACCCAGGGATCCCTTGTTTTGCTTTTTGATTTCTGTTTGCTTCCCCCACCTTTTTTTCCCTTTATTCCTTTTTCTTTCTTGTTTTTCTTTTTTCTTCCTTTTTTCTTTTTTCTTTTTCTCTTTTCTTTCCTTCTTTCTCTCCTCTCTTTTTCTCCTTTTCCCAATACAACTTGTTTTTGGCCACTCTGCACTGAGCAAAATGACTAGAAGGAAAACCTCACCTCGAAAGAATCAGAAACAGTCCTCTCTCCCACAGAGTTACAAAATCTGGATGACAATTCAATGTCAGAAAGCCAATTGTCAGAGAGCTGGAGAAAAGACAGCAAATAGATCCTACACCCAGCAGAAGAAGAGGGTTAAAAACGATTTGAGCAGAACTCAATGAAATAGAGACCAGAAAAACTGTGCGACTGATCAACAAAATCAGGAGTTGGTTCTTTGAAAGAATTAGTAAGATAAACCATTAGCCAGCCTTATTAAAAAGAAGAGAGAAAAGCCTCAAATTAATAAAATCATGAATGACAAAGGGGAGATCACTACCAACACCAAGGAAATACAAACGATTTTAAAAACTTATTATGGGCAGCCATATGCCAATAAATTAGGCAATCTAGAAGAAATGGACGGATTTCTGGAAAACCACGATTAACCAAACCTGGAACAGGAAGAAATAGAAAACCTGAACAGGCCGATAACCAGGGAGGAAATTGAAGCAGTCATCAAAACCCTCCAAAGACACAAAAGTCCAGGGCCAGATGGCTTCCCTGAGGAATTCTATCAAACGCTTAACGAAGACACCGTACCTATTCTACTACAGCTGTTTAAAAGACAGAAAGAGATGGAGTACTTCCAAACTTCTTCTATGAGGCCAGCATCACCTTAATTCCAAAACCCAACAAAGACCCCACCCAGAAGGAGAATTAGAGACCAATATCCCTGATGAACATGGATGCAAAAATTCTCAACAGGATACTAGCCAATAGAGGCCAACAATATATTAAGAAGATGATTCAAAATGACCAAGTGGGATTTATACCCGGGATGCAATGCTGGTTCAACACACGTAAAACAATCAATGTGACTGACCATATCAGCAAGAGAAAAAACAAGAACCATCTGACCCTCTCAATAGAGGCAGAGAAAGCATTTGACAAAATAGAGCATCCGTTCCTGATCAAAACTCTTCAGAGTGTAGGGAGAGAGGGAATATTCTTCAGCATCTTAAAAGCCATCTACGAGAAGCCCACAGCAACTTTCTCAATGGGGAAGCACTGGGAGCCTTTCCCCTAAGATCAGGAAGAGGACAGGGATGTCCACTCTCACCACTGCTATTCAACATAGCACTAGAAGTCCTAGCCTCAGCCATCAGGCAACAAAAAGGAATAAAAGGCGTTCAAATTGGCAAAGAAAAATTCAAACTCTCCCTCTTCGCAGATGACATGATACTTTACATAGAAAACCCAAAAGAGTCCACCCCAAGATTGCTAGAACTCATACAGCAATTTGGCAGTGTGGCAGGATACAAAATCAATGCCCAGAAGTCAGTGGCATTTCTGTACACTAACAACGAGACTGAAGAAAGAGAAATTAAGGAGTCAATCCCATTTACAATTGCACCCAAAAGCATAAGATACCTAGGAATCAACCTAACCAAAGAGGTAAAGGATCTATACCCTAAAAACTACAGAACGCTTCTGAAAGAAATGGAGGAAGACACAAAGAGATGGAAAAATATTCCATGCTCATGGATTGGAAGAATTAATGTTGTGAAAATGCCAATGCTACCCAGGGCAATTTACACATTCAATGCAATCCCTATCAAAATACCATGGACTTTCTTCAGAGAGTTGATACAAATCATCTTAAGATATGTGTGGAATCAGAAAAGACCCCGAATAGCCAGGGGAATATTGAAAAAGAAAACCATAGCTGGGGGCATCACAATGCCAGATTTCAGGTTGTACTACAAAGCTGTGGTCATCAAGACAGTGTGGTCCTGACACAAAAACAGACACATAGATCAATGGAACAGAATAGAGAATCCAGAAGTGGACCCTCAACTTTATGGTCAACTAACATTCTACAAAGCAGGAAAGACTATCCACTGGAAAAAAAGACAGTCTCTTCAATAAATGGTGCTGGGAACACTGGACATCCACATGCAGAAGAATGAAACTGGATCATTCTCTTACATCATACACAAAGATAAACTCAAAATGATGTAAGATCTAAATGTGAGACAAGATTCCATCAAAATCCTAGAGGAGAACACAGGCAACACCCTTTTTGAACTCGGCCACAGTAACTTCTTGCAAGATACATCCATGACGGCAAGAGAAACAAAAGGAGAAATGAACTATTGGGACTTCATCAAGATAAGAAGCTTCTGCACAGCAAAACTGAAAGACAACCTACAGAACGGGAGAAGATATTTGCAAATGACACACCAGATAAAGGGTTAGAAACCAAGATCTATAAAGAACTTATTAAACTCAAAAGCAAAGAAACAACCAATCCAATCATGAATTGAGCAAAAGACATGAACAGAAATCTCACAGAGGGAGACATAGACATGGCCACCAAGCACATAAGAAAATGCTCCACATCACTGGCCATCAGGGAAATACAAATCAAAACCACCATGAGATCTCACCTCACACCAGTGAGAATGCAGAACATTAACAAGGCAGGAAACAACAATTTTTTGTCTGCTTTTTATTTAAAAAATGACCATGATTCTTTGGGAGGTGATACAAGATTGCTTTCCAGTCAGATCATAATTTCCACAATTTCTGTAATAACTATAAATTTGAAAGTTTCTCACTCTCCCCACCCCAATTCACTTTTGGCACCTGTGTGTGAAATGTCACTTCCAAAAAAAGGGGGAAAATATGCTGAATACTGGGTTTTCATCACACAGTACTCCTTTCGTGAGGAAAAATGTTCTGGTTGCTAAATTGAGAATATTGATACAAGAATGCTTAACAATATCTCATCAGTAAAAGCCTTTTTCTAACCAACTCTATGGCTGTCTCAGAAGAAAATTACATAGAAATAGCAGCCAATTCCTAGAGGTAAAAAGGCAATGGCTTATCTTCTCCTTTTCCACTTCTCCTAATTTTACATTTAGAATTAGAGCAAATCTATGAGAGGTAGCAGAAGGTCTGGCACAGGCTCTGGCTTCGTGATTTGAAAATACAATTTCAACTCATCACATTCTTCGGAAGAACTCATTATACTTAAAAGAAACACACAAAGAGGCTCTCTTCACCTCTGCATGCAGAGGTTGACCAGAAGGACATACATTGGTTACCAACAGAGAAGGATGAGCCTACGATCTGGCAATTAGGAGATGGTGTATCCAAAGATATAGTCTTGACCTGGTTAGAAAACTGTGTCATTTGTAAAGTATATTACTCTTGAGTCTTCACTTACTTGCTAAAAAGAAGCTTCTACACAAAAATCAGGATGGTACAGGAGAGAAATAGCTAACACAGGCTATAGTTGGCTAATATTTAAATACAAAGAATTCAACTTTCATTTTTCATATGTGTGAAGGGTTTGTGAGCTTGTTACTGACCTATTTGGCCCAATTCATATTTATTTTTATTTTATCCACCGTGCTTCAGATCCATGGGGTATTGCCAAAAAACTTATCCCAAAAATCTCTCAGTTTTTATTAGAGCCTAATGGATTTATTTGAATACTTCTGTTAAGCTGATAAGAGTTAGGGAGAGTCTTATCCTACTCCCTTCCCCAAACCTAATTAGACATTTTTATTTCAAAACAAAAGATGGTGATATTATAAAACTAGGGAGGGAAATAAGATGCTATGACAGTACACTTCTTTTTAGTTAACACTTATTTCTTACCTATAGCACTACGTATGTGATAAAACTTTTGGGAAGGAGAAGGGAAGAAGGAAATTCCAAAGCCTCCCAACAAAGTAGCCATTCCAATGCATGGACAAGGGCTTATTTCTCCTGCCAGCCACTGATTCACAAATATTTTCCCCTTTTAAAGAAGTATGTGTGAATGAGGTTGGGGAGAGCAAGGAACACATCAAGGCGTCAACTATACTCTTCTCTTAATGAGCCCGCCTTATGTCCTTAGTGGCGACTGACTTCATCCGCCATCTTGGCTTTCACGGTAAGCAACACCTTTCTTTAAAACTTTTCTTGTTCTTGCTGCTTTTCTTGCCGTTCTTGTCTTTGTTCTCGGACATGTTTTTGGCTCTGATTTCTCTCATTAGGTCAAAGAATACCTTGTCCACATTGGCTCGCGTTTTAGCTGATGTCTCCACGTACTGCACACCCCACTCCTCTGCTTTAGTCCTTGCCTCTTCGATGGGCACCTGCCTCCGCTCCTCTAGGTCGGACTTGTTTCCCATGACAAGCAATGGACTTGCCTTTTTTTTTTCTGGACCACATATCCATAATGGACCTACAGTGCCCAAGGCCCTCAGATGCAAGAAAATATCGTCCTTGTCTACGCTATACACCAACCAAGTAACAACTGCTGCCACATCCTGGGCTCTCCTGGAAAGAGAGGTTCCTATAGACACTGGCGTGTGACCGTCCACATCCAGCTGTCCATTGAGCCTTGGGAGGCATAGCTACTGAGGTCTCCTCAATGCAGGAGAGAGTCGAACTTGAGGCCGCGGGCTTATCCCACCTGCAGGGGAGGTCTCCCCTGTTCTTCCTCAGTCCCTTGCTGGATGCCACCATACCAGAGAAGGTCAGCCCTCCCCAGTCCCCTTGGCTATGTAGGGAGCCCCCATGACATCAACTGAGTGAACTGCAATGGAGTTTGTCTACTTTATGGGTAGTATGAGCACCATGCTACAGGGGGGAGCTCATGTGGAATATTTATTTCCCTAATAAAGGACACAACCCACCCAACAGTCAGCAGTAGAAGCCAAGCTTTAGGCTGCCATTTAGCTCTGGATGCCCTGGTCAGCAAATTGTTCCATCAGCACCTCTTACAAACTCTTGGGCCACTGTCTAAGAGTTGTTCCTTTTAGGGTAAGGAACTCAGGGCACTCTTGCCTCAGAGATACCCCAAATATAAATCAAAATCACAGATGTCCCCACATACAGTAAGGCCACAATGCAAGGCCTCCCTGGGACACCACTTGTCCTCCTTGGTGTTCCAACATTACAGATCGTGGCCAGACGCTCATTTTGCTTCTCAGGATACATAATGCTGGCCCTACAGGAGGGACTCAATAAGTAAAATCCCACCTCCCCTGGAGACCACAAGCAGCCAGTGGAACTGAGAGGCACACACTGGTCTCCTCAAACAATTCCTATTTAAGCTTCAAGGTGTCAAACGGGCCTCCAGTGGAGGCCATCAGGGGCCTTGACAACACAGAGTTTCAAGACAAAAGGATGCACGTGCAGTTATCCACAAGCCGACTTCGGACTGCCCCTGGGATGGGAGACCAGAGTGGCTGCTATCGGCGTGGGAAAGAGGGGCACTGGTCCAAAGAGTGTCCAGTAGATCGCACAGGTCGTGTGGCGGACTTTACTGAGCAGCATAACGGACAGTATGGAGCAGTGCGCTCGCCGTACACCCTGGGCTGCGGGGAACCCATGTGTTACAACGATGCATATGGAGCATCGACTCCTAGAAGCGCTACCGGGTCCGCTCTTATGAGGCAGTGGCGGCGGCAGCAGCAGCCTCTGCGTACAACTGCGCGGAGCAGTCCATGTCCCATCTGCCTCACGACCAGAGCACAGCTGGGACCAGTCACCCCAACCCCACTTCTGTTGATCCCTACGACAGACACCTGTTGCCGAGCTCAGGGGCTGCTGCCACTTCGGCTCTGTGGCTGCTGCCGCTGCCAACACCTCGTCCTACTATGGAAGGGACAGGGGCCCCCTTCGTCGTGCCACAGCTGTGCTCCCCACGGTTATGGGCCAGAGAGTGAGCTGCCGCAGGCCTCAGCAGCTGCACGGATTCTCTGTATGGCATGGCCCAGTGTGAGCGGGAGCACATGTGGACCGAGCGCGGTGCTCAGCCTTTTGAAACTGGAGGTAGGATCATTGCAGACTGAACCTTGGGCTGCGGTCATATATGAGAACCTGCTCTGCGCGTCCCCTTGCCACGATGTTTCCATTGCTTCGTGTTTGAGTAAACAAAGGAGTTTGTGACCAACTGTGTTTTCTTTCTTAATTTAATTCTTATAAGTTGACTTTTCTTTCCTCTTGATACTAGTCCCTGTAGCCTTTCACTCCGTTCCTTATATTCTCAGCCTCTGAGCAGCCCTAGGTAAGGATTATGCTGGCATCCCCCTTTTCCTGTACCGTGGATCCCCCTCTTATCTTGCTTTCCTTAGGAATTGAGCCCTTCTCCCTGTCTACCTGCAACATCTCCTTTCCCTTTAAAATGACCATGTAGTGGCACGAGACCTTTTACTCTTCTGTTAGCTCTGGGCCCTAACGTTGAGGCTAATCTTCTGAAACTGCTAGGACCATTGGGGTTTTGGGGGTGGGGGTTGTTGTTTTGTTTGTTTTGCTTTATGTCTGACCTGTGATCGTGGTACAGCATTAGCTGAAATTTAGCCTTGTTTTATTTCACTCCTCCCACTTTTTAAAAAATATTTTGACAAATAAACGTTTCTAACACTTAAAAAAAAGTGAGAGAAAGAGGGAGAGTACGAGCAGGGGGAAAGGCAGAAGGAGAGACAAAGCGTTCCAAGCAGCCTTCTTGCCGAACATGCAAAGCTTGGCATCTGGCTTTATCCGACAACCAAGAGATCATGACCTGAGCCAAGATCAAGGGGGATGCGTAACCGACTGAGCCACTCAGATTTTATTGATTTATCCATGAAAGACACAGAGAGAGACAGAGACACTGGCAGAGGGAGAAGCAGGCTCCATGCAGGAAGCCCAATGTGGGACTCGATCCGGGTCTCCAGGATCACGCCCTGGGCCGAAGGCAGGTGCTCGACCACTGAGCTATCCAGGAGAGGAAAAAAGGGGTTTCTGAGGCAGAGCAGCATAAAGAGACACAAGGAGACATGAAATTATATGGCTTGCTCACACAACGCTGGTAGTGAAGTATGGCTGAAACCTCAAAGGCTGCAGATGGAGTGTTAATATGTTTTCAATGGCGCATTTACAAGTTTTGACTTATTCTATAGTCAAAGAGTGAGTTATGAGCAGACGACATGATTCTTTCTGTATTTGTATTCAAATTAAAAGGGAATGGAAGAAAAAAATAGGGAGATTACTGTCTCTCTAATTTATTTGTTACTCCTTGCTGTTTCTTAAACTCAGAATAGAATTACTACCATCATTTTTTTACAGTTTTTTTAATGTCTTTTATTGTTAATTCTTTTAAGTAATCTCTCTGCCCAACATAGGGCTTGAATTCATGACCCTGAGATAGATAAAGAGTTGCATGCCCTACCAACTGAGCCAGCCAGGAGCTCCATTATTTATTGATCATCTTCACAACTACAACTTTTTATATTCTTTGTTTTCTTCATCATCACTTAGCTGCTTTGTTTTCTTTGCAGCCTGTTCCACTAAGGAGCAGTTGGTGGCCTCTCTTATTCTTTAACTTGAACAAACAGAAGGAGTAGCAATGTAAAAGGGTCCAGGGCCAACTTGACTTCAAATTCTTCCTCATTTCCAATGTGTCTTACAAGACCTCTCTTTTTGTTTCATTCTCTAGGATTAGAAGAAAGCCTTTGTTGTAATTTTAGTTAGCCTTATTAATGACACCTTTCCTTTATTTCAAATATTTGAGAATGTTTATATTATATGTAGGGATGAAGTTGAAGCCCACTGTTTGGGAGCCAAGACTGTATAGGAAAGACAGTATATAATGCTTTGTGATATGAATGATTTATCTATCTCAGATTTCAGGTTACTGTTAACACTATTCTAAAAAGACAGTATCCATATATAGAAACATTTCTTATTGATAATGTTTTATGTAACTAAGTATTATGAAGATGAGTCCTTTTTGGTTTGATCTCTTTTTCCCAAATTAGGAATGAGTATTAAGATTTAACATCAAGTTTATGATATATTTGAATTTTTGCTCCATGCATGCAACTTAATTTTTGTAAGTTAATACTGAGTTTTATAATATTAAAAACGGGTGTCAGCCTCACATGCCCAGCTGGTGACAATGTGGGAAGCTAGTAGGGATGGGTCAGCTTAGAGCAAGTTAAGTACTGCACGAATATATTCCAATTCAAAAGAAGAAAAACCATTCTGTCTGCCAAACAAAATATATTCTGAAGGCTGGCTGTTTTGTAATACTTGATCTGAATTTTTTGGGGTCTGAAATTTATAAAAGAATTAAATTATAAAATGCTAAATGGCTTGCCTTTATTATGAAGTAATCAGTTACTTTATTTTTTTATTTATTTATGATAGTCACACAGAGAGAGAGAGACAGAGAGAGAGAGAGGCAGAGACATAGGCAGAGGGAGAAGCAGGCTCCATGCACCGGGAGCCTGACGTGGGATTCGATCCCGGGTCTCCAGGATCGCGCCCTGGGCTAAAGGCAGGTGCCAAACCGCTGCGCAACCCAGGGATCCCAATCTGTTACTTTAAAATCAAAAGAGAAGAAGAACTGGGGGTGGTGGAAGGGGAGGAGGGCGGGGGGTGGGAGTGAATGGGTGACAGTCACTGGGGGTTATTCTGTATGTTAGTAAATTGAACGCCAATAAAAAATTAAAAAAAAAAGAAATAAAGCAAATATCATGAAACCTAGTTATTACAAATTGCCATCTGTATTTATAATAACATTGGTAGCAATTTTTTTCTAATAAGATGAGTGGAATTTCCTTGATTATAGGTTTATTTTTATTATTTTCTATTTTGAAACGGCCAATATGCTTATGAGTAAGATTTGTGTGGTCAGCTTCTGTTCTTTCATAAACTTCAGATAAAAATCATTTTAGCTGTAACCAAAACCTGAAGTCTTTAAAAAATGGCAGATGTTAATTTAAAAACAGCATATACTAATTTAGTTTGCTGTGTGATTATGGTCTAATGGAAGTTTCATAAGCTTTCTTTTCCCCTAACTCAGAAAAGTATATGTCAGAGTTTTGGAGTATGTCCTTAGCCAAGAATTTTATCCACTTAACATATGTTTACAAACTTATATAAAGCAAAAAAGAATGTAGGTACCTATAGTGAGCAAGAAATATAGTTTTGCTCATATTATCTGATGTTTGCCAAAAGAAGAATAAAAGATGTATGAATTAAATCATACAGAGAAAAATACACGTTTGAGGAAATTCAGCAAGAAACAGATATCCCTGAAAGAGAACTTGGTAGAGCCCTGCAGTCCCTCGCCTGTGGTAAACCAACACAGCGGGTTCTTACAAAAGAACCCAAGTCCAAGGAAACAGAAAATGGCCACAGATTCACAGTTAATGATCAGTTCACATCCAAAGTACACAGAGTCAAGACTCAAACAGTTGCTGCCAAACAAGGTGAATCTGACCCAGAAAGGAAAGAAACGAGGCAGAAAGTAGATGACGACAGGAAACATGAGATCGAAGCTGCTATCCTGCGGATAATGAAATCCAGAAAGAAGATGCAGCACAGTGTGTTAGTAGCAGAGGTAACTCAGCAGGTGAAGGCTCGATTCTTCCCAAGTACAGTTGTTATTAAGAAACCTATAGAAGGACTTATTGAAAGAGAATATTTGGCACGAACACCTGAGGATTGCAAAGTATACACATATGTAGCATAAAATGCGTTCAGAAATTTGATTTATCCTTGGACTGTACTCTTCGCATGGACTGAGAAGTTCTTTTAAATCATTAAATATTAAGACGACCATCTCTTCTATTAAATTACAGCACATGTTCTAGACCATTCAGATCAAGCCTTTACTCCCTTTGAGAGTTTTCAACATCAATTGATTGAGCTTCAGGCTTTACAGAGTTTATCCCTGTAGAGATCATCTTTTTTTTTTTTTTTTCTGGTTCTTCAAAATTTTATTAACAAAACCAGGGAGAGGGGAGGCAACAGTGAGCAAACTGCACAGTCCCACCCAGGCACAGAGAACGGAGAGACAGAGGGACAGACAAGGACAGAAGAAAATCCTGAGACCCTCTGATACCGGCAGCGGGGTAGTCAAATGGTGGGTGGGCACAGGGAGAAACTCAGGGACCACTGGAGAAACAGATGAATGGCAGAGCAGCCAAACGGGGGATTCGGGCGGCTCCCGGGCCTGGAATGCAGAGCGTGGGGACTTCGGGGCCAGTGAGGCTCAGCGGTCAGCACTAGAGCGCGGCTCGGGAGTGAGCGGGTCATGCTGGATCGTGAGGTGCAGCGTCAGGGCCAGTGATCCTGCCCGTCAGTCCCAGCCGTGCGAACGGTGCGTTCCTGCTCAAACGGCTCGTCCGGCTTGTACCACGCGTGCACACGCTCCAGGGCCACTCCAGCAGCCGCAACCTCTCCCAGCAGTAATGCGGGTACACTGGCGTTTGGGCAGGAGGCAGAAGTCACCCGCAAGCTAAAGACATCACGCACAAGAGGACACCCACATACCTCATCAGCTGGCACTTCGGGGTCCCGGAAGTGCTCGGGGCACAGCACCTGGAGCCGTTTACAGTATGTCTTGCTCTGAGGGTTGTAGACATCACAGAAGAGTCGTGTAGCTCCCTCAATGTGTGTGTGGTATGTGGACCCAAAGGACGTCTGGCTCTCGTACTTGGCAGCAGCGCTCCATGTGGCGAAAGGCAACACGTGGGTTGATAGGGTGCCCGCAGGAGATGCAGAAGATCTGCAGGTCCGTGTCATCACTGTCACCCTCATTGCTTTTCCAAACAAGGGCCTGTTCTGGGATTGTGGGTGGACATGAAATGGGGACACTTGTCGGCCCATTTCACAGAAGCCTCCAGAGCTCTGCTACTATCGGCGTGTCCACCCCCCAGGCTTCCTTGGCCTCCCACCTTCCCCTCCAGCCTTGCCACACTTTCAGTGTGGGCTGCGGGGGCTGCTTCCGTACCCCTGTGGGGGCAGTGGGGTGAGTGGGGTCACCGTGGATCCACAGCTGTTCTGAGGGATGGATGCCTGGTGTGGGAACGCTTCCCTGATGCCACATCTTCCAACCTCCCCCAGCCCATGCGGCAGCTTGTGGATTCGACTGGCCTTGCCATCTGCCCCGGGCAGGAGGCCAGGCTTGCCTTTGCTCCAGCCCCAAGTGGCCAGGACAGAGGCAGCCTTGGCCGCCCCACTTTGTCGCGGACAGGCCTCTGACCTGTTCACATCCACTCTCTCCGGGGAAGCTGAGGGGAGCCGTATAGAATCCTTGTTCCATTGCATCATTACTGGAGTCTTGGGGCAGCTGCTAAAACCACTCGGTTTTAGTATTCCATGCAGGGAGTGGGGCAGTGTCCCATGGTGGGCTGGCCTGGGACCTTGTGCTGTGCTCCGTTCTGTCACCCAGTCACTGTAGATATTTTCTACCTTCCTGCATAACTCAGGTTCCAGGGTACGTGATCTGTTCTCGGTTCCCTTAATAAACAAAGTCAGTCCTCCAAAAAAAAAAAAAAAGAAAGAAAGAAAGAAATATGATCATCTCCTTTTTTTTCCCCCAACAATACCAGCCTTTGAGTTCTTTATTAAGCACCAGATTTTCACATGCGTCACTATAGGAGGGAGGCTTCAGATTCAACCAGACTCTGGCCCGTAGTCAGGAGAGATGTGGTGTGCTGAGGTATTCCTGTGTCTAGAAACAGGCACATGGCTTCAAGAGCAGCAGAAGTGGACTATGGGCATCATCGTCTTCCTTGAAAGAGTAAAGGTAAGTGTCGTTCAACCCAGGGAACTGAGGCTCCATCCCCAGGGGGAGGGCTTGGAGAGGTGGCCATAATGTCTTCAGGGATGCTGCCCTGAAGCATCCAAAGATGACATCCCATAGGCTTTAGAGAGCAGATCAAGAAGCTGCTTCTTTTCATCTTCTGGGAGGAAACTAAACTTTGCCGCATTGATGTTCAGTCTCTTAAACTCCTCCTCGGCAAAGTCCATGCCCTCTTTGGGCATCTGGTAATCCGTTCCAGGGTGGACTTGAAGATGAGTGGGTCATCCGTGTTGAGGGAGTAGGTAGCCTGGTCATGTTTGAGCCGAACCACTGCATGCTCCGTGTCCGAGTTCCAGGGGCCTGTGAGGTAACGGGACCAGGGGCAGATCTCGAAGTGCATGTTTTCCTGCTGCAGCCTGTCATAAAGGGCCTCGTCCTGCAGCGTGTGGTAGCCATGGCCCAGCCTCTCCGTCTTGAGCGTGTCCACAGCCTCTTTGACCACCTCCGCTGAGCCCACTCCCCTGCATGCACAGTGCGGTGGATGCCTCTCCTCACAGCCTCCTGGTAGCCCTTCACGTGTCCCAGGAAGACACTGCTCCCTTTAATGGTCTCGTCTCCTGCCAGGTCGATGGCCACCACAGTCTGCTGGTACTTCGGACACAGCTCCACCACCTCCAGGGGCCAACTGGGCTGGTGGCGCAGGTGGCACAGGATGGACCTCACTTTCACCTTGAAGTCCCGTTCTCCCTCCTGCAGGCTCTGGCTCACCAGGGCCACCACCTCCCCTAGGATTTGCAAAATCTCTACATTAAAATTGATGTGGCAGTTTTAATACAATGTATACGAAATAGACTAAAATTTACAATACCGGAAAACACGATTTTTTTTTCTCCTAAAATTGAAAAGCTTGGAATGTATGTCCAACAGTGAGGTAAAACATTTTGTCTCTCGATTTAAAAAACTGTGCAAGGATAACATTCAAACACATTCAATTAGGGCACTTTTCAGTTTTGACAGGAATAATGAATTACTGTAGCCAACAAGGCACAGTTAGAAAATGCCAACATTTCAAGTCAATAAGAACAAGGCAGATAATATCAAGCAAATATTTTAAAAAACTTTTCTTTTGAAACAATTTCTTTGAGGACAAAGGGCAGTTTGCTTCACGTGACTGTAATTTCTTGTGCCAGGGAGGAGTCTGCCCTAGAGAGCATCGGAAGGCAGCCACTCACTCATTCCTGCACATTGCAAAAGGGCAAAGAAATAAGATCCGTGGAAGGCGCTACTCCCACGTTGAGGATGGAAGGCACTACTTTAAGTTTTTTCTTGTTTGGGGTTTTTAAAATCACGCCACCAGTGTTTGTTGCTCACACTCTCGTGCACGGCCACAGTGGCCCCTCGGCCTCCTGAGGTGCACAGCCGAGCCGTCTCCCCTCAAGGACGTGTGTCCCGTGTGCCTGGGCCAGTGTGGCTGTGTCCAGGACGCAACAGGGAGGCAGCGCTCCACAGGGTCCTGGGGCCATCCAGGTTGTGCCAGGGTCTCACAATGGGCTGAGTTGGACATAAAAGCAAACCTGTAAAAAGAGCAACAGCGTCAGGAGTCCCTAGAGAGAAGACCCTCAGCCACAGGACCTATCCTCTTGCTGGGGCCCCCCATCTGCAGCCAGCACCCCCTCTCATGTAGCGGACCCCCCATCCCCTGTCCCGCCTCCCAGGGTGAGTGGGGAGGCTGGCATGGGTTTTGAAGCAGGAGCTCTGCCAGGAGTCTTGCGACAGGCTAGGCTCACAGAAGATCATTGACCGGACCCTGTTGTCCATCCTGACATGGGCTGGAATCCCAGCAGTCTACACATTGGGACACTCAGAGGCTCTGAGCATCAGTCTCAGGGCACCATAAGATTAGATCCACGCTTGTGTTTGTCCCAAATCTTAATGATGTTTTCACCTGTCTTCAACCTGACACCTGCAATCCCACCTCCCAGCCCTGCCCTCCCACTGGCTGTGAGAGGATGCATCCTGAGGTCTTCACTATACTGACACTTCACTAGCCAGATAGGATGTCCCCTGTCCTCATCCCATGTGCCACTCCATGAGGACGGCCTCCCATTCATGTGCTTGGCAGGTTCACTGGCATTTGAGTGGATGCACTGACCCCTGCCCCTTCCACCCCCAGGTAAAGTGCAGGGACTGTGGGGCCTTTGGACACAAGGCATCAAGCACCAGATGCCCCATAAAACACTGGGGCACGACCCTTGTTCCCATGGACTTGGGCTCCAGGAGGCTGAAGGAGAATGTTGAGCCATGGAGTCAGCGGGACCAGCGGCACCAGGCTGGGCATTGGACCAGGCTGAGAGGGAGAAGGCAGAGAGACGAAGGTGAGGAATGGGGCTTGTGACCCGATCGCCAGGGCTGACACGACAGACCCCGAGTCCGTGTGCATGCACAGTGTGCAGGGCGGCTGCAGGCAGAGCCAGGCTGGGCGAGGCAGGCAGAGGAGCTCCCAGACTAACAGGGTCCACATTTGGGTGATGGAGCTGTCCCTGCTGATTTGGTGTGGGGTTTGTGGCTGGACAAGTGTCCCTGCACCAGTGAATGTATGGAGCTTGGCACATGCCAAGGCAGACCCTTTCTGACTCTGCATGAAACAAACTGCCTGGATGACCTGGTGGGTCACTGTAGTCAGGGTGGTGCAGAGGTGGGCAGAGAGTGGCTGAGGAGGGAAAGGACCAGGTTGGCCCAAGCACCGAGCAGGTGTCTGGCTGGAAGCCAGGGAAGGGAGTTCCTTCTCCTTTCCATGCTTTGATTTCTGGTGCAGGCAAGAAGCCGAGCAGAGGAAGGCCCTGCTCCACAGGTTCCCCAGGAGACCCCAGGAGGGGCAGAAGCGCACCTGGAAGGAAGACACGGAATCGTGTGACTATGTGAGGGTGAGTGTGCGCTGCATCCCGGACTGTGCCCTTGGGCACTCCCTGGGCTCCATGTGCCTCCTGGGGGAGGTGGGGCTCCACTTCCTCTCTGACCAGTGGCAGTTGAGCAGCGTGGTCTTTGCACCCTTTTTTTCCTTGGTGCCCATGATATTGCCTTATGCCTTGTATGTGTGTGAACCGTGGCTGGTTGGCATGTGATGGTCATTGGCGGGCACTCCTGGAGCACATACCACCTCAGAGAACAGGCCTCTGTCCTTCATGACACATTACCCCCCTGCCCATCCCCTCTCATGAGCTGCCACCATGACTCTCCAGCATCAGGACTCCTATTGCCTCATGAGCATAGTGGATGGAAGAGCTGGTCCAATGGAAGAAGCATCGCTGTGAGGCAGGACTTTCCCTGTCCCCCCACAATGTCTCAAGGGCATCAAAAGCATCCAGTCATACCTTTGTTCCGGACCAGCCCTGCAACTGCATTCCCTACTCCCAGGGTGAGTCAGATCAACAGATCCCATCTTTTTCTTTCCCTGTTCCGGGGGATGGGGTTGTTACTAAGGTCTTGGCCGTTAGTTGGTTTCTTTCTTTCTTTCCTGAGTGTTCATTTTGACTTAGTGCTGGGGCCAAACTCATGGAGTCCCATGTGTTCTCCATTCCCACAGTGTCCACACATGCCGATGCCTGTCTACACCACCAGGAGGCCTTCTATCCCTGAGCCTGCCCTGCTGATGGACCACGTACTGACAATCCAGTCATGAGTGTCTGGTCCCATTCCACATCTCGTCTCAGAAGCCCTCAAGTTAGCCTCAGCCCACCTGGTGGACCTCCTGGTGCCCAGGAAGTGCCGATCGCTGACACCCCTCAGCCGGCTCGCCAACACTGTGTCAGGGCTGACAGCCTGGTTGTGCAGCGAGAGACAAGAGGCCCTGCAGAGTGTCCCTCGAGGGTCCCCAGGCTGGCTCCCAGGGCCATGGGCTGGGACACACCCAGGCACCACCCAAGTATCCTGAGGAGAACACCCGTCCCGCTGTCAGCAACGCATTGGCAGACAATTCCAAATGCGCCCCCCCCCAGGCTCCAGGCAAGAAATGTGCCCAGATGCCCCTAGACAGGACCCTGAACCCCCAAAAGAAAGCATGGTGGAGCCCCAGCCAGCACACCCGCAGGAGCATCCAGGGAGTCCCTGTGGGGAATTCAGGAAATCTGTGTCCTCCAGGAAGCAAACGTGCCCGTGGATGCACAGCCAGGCCCCCGCAGCCCAGGAAGACACCTGCCCTCCATCCGAGCAAGGGCCCCCAGCCCACACCTGCCACACCTCACCTGGAGTCGCTGCAGCCATGCACCGAGCCCCCACGGCCGCCCTCTGCGTGGGCCCCCACTCAGCCCCTGAGAATGGTCTTCACTAGATTGGACAGAAGCTGCTGGAGCTCCCGGTTCCTCGCAGCTCCCTCATCCTTCCTCCTGAGAAGCCAGGACCTGCTCAGGGTCCTCCTGCCTCCCACCTGTTGGACGGAGCCTGTGTCTGTGGCCCCTGGAGTGTCCTCCACGGTGACCTACAGGTGTCCTCATCCTCAGAAGACACTGAGAGCGAATGAGCCAGCTCCTGCCTCGGACATTGTCCTCCACCCCACTGCACCCTGACGGGGTGACTGCGGACCTCAGGACGTGGCCCCTCCTGGACTCATGTGGGGAATCAGCACTTGCTCAGCTGCTTTGCATGGAAATTCCTGGGTCCACAGCGTGCTGCCTCTCATGCCCCTGGGGCTATGCACAGACACCCACCCCCCAAAACACACCTTGCACTTTTCTTTAGGGAAATCTGTGTGCTGTGGCAAAGGGTAGTCTTCCCTCTGGAATGTAAATTTTCTCTTCTGTAAATAGGTTTTCCAATAAATGGAGGGAAATTTGAATCAGCACTTGTTACTCCATTGGAAATAGAATCTAAGATGTTAATGTGTCTGTGGTGTACACATGTGTGCCTTTGGGGTTTTGGCATCAAGAACCCACTGTGGGCCCTGCAAATGGACATATTGTTTTCTCCTGAGATGAGTTTTTCTAGACTGTGGTGGTAGCTTTGTGGGAATTGTGGTGGGCAATATTTCATCTGTGCATTTCAGTTATTCTCAGCGTTAATTTAGATTTGTGTGTAGTGTTTTATTTCCCTTAATAAAATGTTAGCACCGATAAAATGCATCCATGTGTTTCTTTTGATTTTGTGCTTTTTTTGTAACCTCAGCAATTCTGAAACTCTCTATAGTTAATTTAATTCCTCCAGCCTTAATTAACTGAGACGGGACAACAACTTGATAGTTTTGGGGGATCTGTAGACTTTGAGGGTCTCCTGCACACCCAGTCTCCTTGGTGAAGACTGCATAGGGAACATTGATCGTGTGCACCCTGTGAGGGAGCCCTGTGTACTGTATGGGCCCTGGGTCACAGGTTGGTCTTTAATGGGGTGAGTGGGAGGTTTCCCTCTATACATATTCTGGATCCAACTTTAATGTTGGATCATAATGCCTCCTTTCTGAGACCTGGGCAAGGAGATTTTTTACCCTCCTGATGATTTCCTTAGGAGGCAATGGTTGACAAGTCATCTAAATACCACAAGACCAAGGCCACGGTGTCTCTCTCTCTCACTCTTGTTCTCTCTCAGTCTCTCATTCTCAGGGATATCTCTGATATGGGCCCATGGAAACAAAACAATACAACACCATGCGAAATGAAACCAAACCACACCAAGCACTTCCATATTTGTATTCAGAGAATTTCTTTTTTTTTTTTTTTTAGAAAAACAACTGACTGCTCTTTTCTCACTCCAGAGCATTTGCTTAGGGTGTTCCCTTTCTCTGTGCAGATGCCTGTAGGTGGAGGGTAGAGGAGCTCCTCTATGAGCACACTAAGGTTTAATATGTCAAAAGGCAGTAGAAAAGCCACAATGTGGGATCCTTCTCCCACCCCCAAGCCCTGAGTAACTCCCATTCATGCAATCATTATGTGACCCGGATCAGAGTCTGGCCCCTTGAGCCTCAGGCGTCCGTCTCATCCCATGAATGCCACCCTATTGCTATCTCATGGCTTCTGAGGAAAATGCAGCTTCCTGGGCCCTCAAGAGATGCGTACATAAATAGAAATATTCCCTACTTTCTGGAAGCCTATGAAAATCCCAGAGGTCCAAAGGTAAGAAGGTCTATCCTCACGGGGGCATGTTGGGATTGGAACTAGCAAAGTAGTCTAAGGATTATTGGACTTGCAGGAATATAGGGCACAAGGGTGAGGAGGCAGGCAGGCTTGAGCAAAGGGCCTTAATGCTGGGCTCTCCAGCACAATTAGGACTTCATGCGCTGTGGAGGGGATTCAGTCCATGTACACAGGGAGACCAGGGAGAAAGGCTAGCGGAAAAAGGTCTGAGCAGTCCTGTGCTCTCCCCTCTAGTCAACTGACATGTCTTCTGCTTCCCTGCCATTAAAAAACCAAACCAAACAAAACCAAACCAAACCAAAGCAAACCCAACCAAACAGAGCCAAACCTATCTTCCCAAAGGAAAATCCACTCCCATCCAGATATGGAAGATGACAGAGTTATGTGAACAAACAGGTATAGGTTATGGATATTAGTAATAGATGTATTTAGCACAGTTGGATGCACATTGGGTGAATCCTCCCTTCCTTCAGCCTTGGGGAAAAATGGGGCCACTTGAAGGTGAAAGGATTAGAAGCAGTGAGAGGCAGCTTTGAGTGTGGAAATGATGCTGAGGACCTGGGGTCAGTGTGAGCATGTCTGACCGTGTCCTCATGCATCCCTCATCCCATTGCTTATCTTCTCTTTATATTGAAAGACCATTTGTCCAAACCAGCATGGGTGGAGTGTTGGCAGCAATGTGTTTGGTCATATACAACCAGCACCGATTTGAAAACCCAGGGCACCTACACAAAGAAATGACAAACTACTGTGTACGTCGATGACCTACAGCCTTGTATGGCGACAGACTTCTTTTCAAGAAATTATGGGCACAAAATATATATTGAGAAGTCAACCCATAAACCTGGTGCTTGATAATATTTGGAAATGCAAAGAGGCAATGAAATGCTTATATTTCAGGAGTTAAATGCATCGTGCCTGATTAGATCATGTTGATTGAATCACAGCCCCTTCATAATCCACCCCCACCTTTGACTGAAGAGAAAGTGCCTGGCAAGGACCCATCTCCCGCAGGGAATTCCTCCATATCCCAGCAACTCTAACCTGTCCAGACACTTTACTGTCATCCGTCTGTGTGACAACCTCCTGACAAAGAAGAGGTGGGCACAGGATTTCAGATCACTTCCACTCCAATTTTGGTCCTTGGGTGACACCTCAGAAAGACATTCTCCACTGAATGAATGTGGGTTTTGAGGTTAACTAATGGGTGCTATGTAACAATTATATTTCTTAGGGGCAAGATTGACTAATGCATTGTTGAAAGGTAATTAATGTGTCATTATGCTGATTCTTTTCTTTTATTGATTATGCTGATTCTTATGATTTGGGCAGTGTTCTCGTGTTCTTTCAAACATTGGTCACATATACATGCATTTAATGTTTCCATTATTTCCTTTCAGAATTAATTATAACATTCGCGAATCACAGTTATTAGAAAATAATGAGACAGTTTGAATTTTGTGGAGAATATATCAGGGTTTCTTTAAATTTTATTTATTCATCAGACAGATTGAGTAGAGAGCTAAGGGGATAGATCTGTGCCAGTTGGAGAGTGAGATGGAGCCTCTCACTGAGCAGGGATCCAGACTGTGCACAGAAAACCCCAGAACCAAACTACATTGTTGGAAAAGTCTTGAAAATGTCACTGAGTTGGGAGGTTGCCCTCAAGCAGACATTATCTAGAACACTCCAAGGGCAAAAGCAGCCACATTGGAAGGAATTGGCAGCATCGGATATCCTCCAGACGGCGGGGCTCTTCCTTATGCTCCACCGTCCCCCGTCTCTGCACCCAGAGTGTCTTCACTCCATGCTCTTCCTCCGTGAGGGATTTCTTAAGATTCCATTCTCTCCCCGAGTTCCCTTCCTTGCTTATGGAGTCTTCAGGTTCCATGTGTCCTTCAATTCTTTGCTTCTGTGTGATCGCTGGCATGTGAGCCCCAACATGCTAGGGCCACCACGTGGAACTGATTTACTGAGATGTCTCCAAATGGAAAAATCCCTAATGCAACAAAATGTATTGATTCTGTATATATTCCAAATCGTGTATCACACAAAGTATCACTAAAAATTTTAAAGACAGCTATGATTTTCTTTTTAATATTCCCCTGGCTATTCAGGGTCTTTTCTATTTCCACACAAATCTTAAGATAATTTGTTCCAAATCTCTAAAGAAAGTCCTCAGTGTTTTGATAGGGATTGCATTAAATGTGTGAATCTCCCTGGGTACCCTTGACATTTTCATAATATTACTTCTTCCAATCCGTGAGCTTGGAATATTTTCCATCTCTTTGTGTCTCCCTCCATATCCTTAAATGTGTTCTGTAGTTTTTAGGGTATAGATCCTTTACCTCTTTGGGGAGGTTGATTCCTAGGTATCTTATGTTGAATAGCAGGGGTGAGAGTGGCCATCCCTGCCTTGTTCCTGATCTTAGGGGAAAGGCTCCCAGTGTTTCCCCATTGAGAATGATGTTTGCTGAGCTGTTTCCATAGATGGCTTTTAAGATGCTGAGGAATGTTCCTCTATCCCTACACTCTGAAGACAGGATTAGCTCGGTCCACTGCCAGAAGAGTGAATGCAATGGCTTCTTCTAAAGAAACTAAAACACTGTATTGAAACCTTCACATCTGACCCTCTGGTAACAGGAGGCTAATGTATTTTATGTCCCCTTATCACCGCAGGGGTGGGGTTCTTTTCCCATTAAAATGAGCACTTTTAATAATATCACCGTGGAATGGATTGTTCTCATCTCCATGCCTTTACTGTGCTTCATTTCTATGAAGTGGAGAGGCAGAGCTAAGATATGGTCCATCTGTGGTGTCTTCTATTGGAGCAGCTGGTAATGGGATGATGCACACCTCACAGGAGGAAGCAATCTCCCTAGAAGCTGTTTCCTGTCTCCTGCCTGAGCTCAAACCTGCCACGAGACACATGCCCTAAGATATCACCTGTGAAAAGTCCTGACTTTGTTTTCTCCTGCTGGACAACACAAAAGCTCATGAAGGGGAGTCAGGTAATCCTTCTGCTTACATTCACCCACCATGGCCAGGAACCTACCCTCCTTGTCAAGCTCACAGATCATTGATTGGATGTGGCCTCCCAGATTAAACCTCCATATACTGGCATGGAATCTCCCTTTGGGGCTGTCCCCAAAACCCAATTGCAGCCCAGATTTCTATTGTGAAAACAATTCCAGCCTGACATTTTGCCACAGGTTGATGGAGCCAGGTCTCAACACATTGTAACCTGGAAACAGTTATGAGGTCCACCTAGAACTCCATCCAGGATTGGCAATTCCAGTTTCTCAGGAAAAAACTCACGAATCTGTGGATCCCTGAGTGGCTCAGTGGTTTGGCGCCTGCCTTTGGCCCAGGGCATGATCCTGGAAACCCGGGATCGAGTCCCACGTCAGGCTCCGGGCATGGAGCCTGCTTCTTCCTCCTCCTGTGTCTCTGCCCCTCTCTATAACTCTCTGTCTATCATAAATAAATAAATGAATAAATCGATCTTTAAAAGAAAAAGAACTCGTGAATCTGTTCTGTGGGAGGCTCTGCAGATTCTTGGTTTGTCCTCATGACTAATAGATCTTGATATAGAGAGACACCCCACGAGTGACTAATGGATACCTGGACAGGATGAGCATTGACGTCCAGACACCTAACCAGAGAATCCATCTGCTGACTGTCCAGCCTCCACCGTCCCCACAGTGTGTTATCCAACCATCTCCCGTCATCCCTCCTAGGGGTCTCTGCTAGCCTTGGACAGAGATGGTGTGCTTCTGGTTCAATCTACTCCCTCCCCCTTAATTTCTCATACAAGCATCTTCCTGGTCAGAGATCTCATAATTGAAGAGACCCTGAAGAATAATGTCCCTATGTCCCATTGCATTTCCTCTTAAATGGCTGCTGGCGCTTTCCCTATATTGAGCCAGTGAGTAGGAGTGAGAAATTCCCATGGGGGGGGGGATATGAATTTGAGCTGCAGGTGACCTAGAGGTGGCTGTGGAATTCCACTCAGGGGAAGCAGGCAAAGAGGCCTCTGTGAGGAGCCAGCCTGGAAATAAAATAACTGTTTCAAGGTTCTGAAATACTGGGGAGAAAAAGCCTGCACACCAAATTATATGTGGGAATTTTTTATTAAGAATAAAAAAACACTCAACTTTGTAATAACATTTTAGAGCAAAAACAAACAAAGCAGATGCAATATTTTACATAACAATTTCAGAGAAATAATATCAACAAGTACAGAAAATGTCTTCTAGGAGAAAACATGGTGTAATTTGCAAAACTCTGGATGGGATCTTTTTCTAAATCAGAAATTCAGACATTTATAAACAATTTCAGATTAACTTGTTAATTTCTGTTTACAACCAGGTTACAAATTGCCAGGATGATTTCCCTACATTTGTTAGAAAATGGATTTCACTAAGACAAACTGACATTCCAGACTGGGAAGCACGATTTGACATTCCTATAGATTTACCTAAAGAAAAACTGCAGCATCTGTGTAGTGGGGGGAGTGTATGTGTAGGCGCACAAAAGCAGGACACCCAGCACGTTGTGGACTTGACTGTTTCCATCCAGCTCAGCGGAGGAATTGCTGGTTCACCACAACAGTCCAGGTGGGGACATATCCTCATTCCCACAGACACCTCCTCAGGGTCCTCTGCTGTGGAGGACAAGTCCCCGAGTCCATGAGCTGTCTCATTCCCTATGACAGTCTTCAGAGGACGGGGATACCTGCAGATCCTCTTAGGGAACTCTTGGCAAGACATGCATACAGGTTCCCTCACTCTTTACGACACAATAAACTGTATTGGTCAAAAGAAACACAATTCCCAGAAATGAAAGAAACCCTGACACCTTAGATCTCTAATTTGTCTTAGGTACATGAAAATCTCCAAAAAAGCCTGATTTCTTCTGCACAGATCCTATTGTCCCTTACTATCCAGTAAGGGTGGCATGTCCAAGTTTGAATACAGAGTGAAAATAACATTATGATGTGATGTTACAACTGCACATCTACAGTCACACTCAGAGGCGTTTGGTGGTCATGCAATAATTTCCATTCTACAATGAACTTGTCAAACTCTTCTGTAAGAAATGCAATGATAACACAGAACACCTATAACCTGACCTCAAAACGCTTTGGTAGACTCATGAACTTGGCACTGTTTTCCAGAGGTATCAACCCAGGTCCAAATTTGAATTTGAACTGGTCTGAAATCCAGAGTCCACTTCTTCTGGGTCAGAGATGCCACAGAGTAGACGGTAGCAAAATAGTCATAAAAAGTTATGTTCAGGGGATCCCTGGGTGGCGCAGCGGTTTGGCGCCTGCCTTTGGCCCAGGGCGCGATCCTGGAGACCCGGGATCGAATCCCACGTCGGGCTCCCGGTGCATGGAGCCTGCTTCTCCCTCTGCCTATGTCTCTGCCTCTCTCTCTCTCTCTCTCTCTCACTGTGTGCTTATCATAAATAAATAAAAATTAAAAAAAAAGCACTGATGTTTTTAAAAAAAAAAAGTTATGTTCAGTGGGAGGCTGGGCATTTCCCTTTGGAATAAGAGTCCTTGTTAGTTTGCTTCTCTTCAGTCTTAATGTGGGAGAGAGTGAAGGGAACATAATAAAATCACTGTGGTTCAATCATGTCTGGATGCAGTTATCGCCCCAAAAATAAGCCCTTAATTTCCATCTTACAATTTCCAAGCAATGACCAAGACACATCGCTAGCAAGACCCAATACATACTTATGTTCAGAGAAATATTCTTTCAATATAAATAGAAGAAAAGCATTGGGAAGTGGGGAGCATGACGAAAGGGTCAAACATACTGACTTCAACCCCAGGTCCTCAGCATCATATCCACTCTCAACCCTGATTGCTCACTGCCTCTCACCTGCAAGTGGCCCCCTCTCTCCCCAAGGCTGAAGGAGAGGCAGGTTCCTCGATACACCCCATATGAAATCCACACTATCCCAATATAAGTTCATGATAATGAACCAGGTTTAAATATCAGTGTCCTCAAGTTTCAGTTGAAGGCCATATCCCATGAGCACACCATATAGATGGTACTTCCATACATATAGAACACACACTTCACACAACACAAAATATTTCTAGTATGGGACTGTGTTCGGGTTTGGAGTGAGTGAGTGACGCTGTGTGTGTGGGTGTGTGCGCCCATGTGCACCAAAGTTAGGAGACACATCCCTGGACTGCTTCCCCAGAACTCTGTCCCTTCTTGCTCATCCTCTTGGTAGGTCTGGCTCTCCCTGGCACACGCAGGACTTTGGCCACGTCCCCGGCCACCTGAGGTGGGAGCATCCCAGCTGCAGTGGTGAGCAGGTCGACGGTCGGCTGAGGATGATTCTTCGGCATCTCAGGTCTGTATTTGGAGTGGTGAAGGATGACTGCGTTCTCAGGAAGAGCAATTTCTCTTCTCCTGACATTGAGTTCAGGCTTAGGGCAGTTGCATTCTTGGAGGCATGTCCACTGGTCTAATGTCATTTGTTGCCTTGAGGTCTCTTCCCCATGCTCCTCCAATTCAGGAAGGTTCACGGAGGGATCCGTTGCCGGCTCTCCTGAGGCCTCACCCACCACTGTGGGGTCTGCCTCGGGAGATGCGAGTCCTCCCTCCTTGACTGACTCCCTCCCAAGGTCTCTCTCCAGATCAGTCTTCTGCATATAAAAGAGGACATAGGCAGGTTGGCGCAGCGCGCAAGTCACATCACAGGTGCTGACCTTAGCATCATCCATTTTATACCACTGGCCATTTCCTGCCTTTACAAAACAGAAGTAATGTCCACTGTGGCGACTCCTCCCAGCGTGCAATAGCACGGCATAGAGCACATAAACCAAGGGTCCTGCCCTCTGCTCAGACAGGTAGTGTTGCATGTCAAGGCGCTCAGGATATTGCACCTCCTTAGTCATTTTGTTGCCTGTCAAGTCTGAGAATCGTTTCAAGACCAGGATGAGGACCTTCGGGGAAGTGTGCAAAGTCAACACCTTGGACGCAGGCACCTTCTCCAGACACTTACTACAATGGTAGGCATTTTCACCTTCCAGCAGTTCGGGCTTCACCTACTGCTTCAAAGCTTGGCTGACGCTGTGAGCAGCCCCGATGTCCAGGCTGATGTCCAGGTAAGGTTCCAGAGTGCTCGAAATGCCTTGGCAGTGGAGACACTGGATTTGAGACCTCCAGTACCCCCCAAAGAGTTGCTGGATGAGGGTGCTGTCCTGAGGACGCTCAGGGTCTGAGGGCTTGTCCTCAGGCAAGCATGCTTGCTGCATTGCATCCAGAATGAACATGAGATACTCATGGGCATCTTCCTGCTTGTGTCTGTGGAAGGCGGCGAGCAGGAGTGGCAGGGGCCGGAGCACAAGTCCAGGATGGCAGAGAACCCGCGTCAGGTGAGCCTGCAGGGTACACAGCATGCAGGATGTCTGCCTCCTACAGGTGGTCCCGTGCTGCTGGGACAGCATGTAGCTGGCGAGGGGCTCTGTGTAGGTCAGACACTGTAGGGTCGCATTCACATAGCAAGTGTTGCCCATGTTCTGAAGCCCGGCTCCCACCTGGGAAAGGCTCCTCCAACTCAGAGGCGTCTTGGTGGGAGGCAGCCCTGCTGATGCGGGAGCCAATGGGTCAGTCGGGGAGGAGAGAGTCTTTGATGCAGGGGATGTCGTCTCGGGCACAGAGGGTCCTCCGTGGACTTCAGCACCGCCTCTCCTTGACCAGCATAACTGGGGTTTGGGAGAGGCGCTGAACTGAGGCTCCTCTGAGGGGTGGAGGTGGGCAGCCTCCATGTCTGCAGAAACAGTGTCCACAAGATACATTCAACCAGGAGCTTCGGGTCGCAAAGGGATGCTCCTCTCACTGTGCCAGTTTCCAAATGTCCGATAGTGACCCTCACCTCCACCTTTCATGGCTTTTGGGCCCTGGGATAAGGCACAAAGTCCTCTAATCCACTGGAATTGCTAGATTGGATTACAGGATTTGGGTGTGGTCCCTCCCTGACAGAGACCATTCAGGTCAGCCCAGCTCCTAATCTTGCCTCCCACAACAGACAGCACCTTCAGATCTTTCTCAAGCTAACTGCCCCTACTTATTTCTGAACAGACTTTCTTCAGTGTTTCTATGTTCAGTGGAAATCTTAATGGGTGTCCTTTTTCATTTTGAGTAACCTCAAGCGAGCCAAGGAGAGTTAGACATTAGTGATCAAGGACAGGGAAGATCATTCTCCCAAAAGAGCTCAGGTATCACATAGGAACACCTTATCCTCACCAGCCAGAATGTTTGTAGCTGTAACCAATTATTTGGGAATATGGTGTCCATGCTTTGCTTCTACACCTTCATCTCTGTCTACTATGATTCCAATATACAAAGATGATGAAGGTCTTAATGAATATCATTGTCTGTCTAGGTGTGTCTCGGGTCTACAACAAGTGAAATCCTCTGGATGGTTTTATGCTTTTGGGAAACATTCCTTTAAAGCTCCTTTCTGACAGGTCTATATCTTAAATCCAGTGTTATTATGCCTAATTTTAACTTTTCCTCAGGTAATTCTACACCAATATTCTTTATATACTTTTGACTTAATTGGAGTATGTCGTAGGCTTGCACCTTTTTTACACATTATGGTTTTGGCAGTTGTAGATGCAGGGAGGTAGGCACGGGGTTAGCTCGTGGTTTGGAAGTGTCACTATGGCTTATTCTGTTTACAGAATTGGTAGTCTCTGCTGAAAGATTTTTGATTCGACAAGACAATTAATTCCTACTGTGACCATGACCATTTCCAGTTTATGAATTTGAATAAGCCTTAGGAGAGGTGAAAACCTAAGTCCATTTGTCTTCTTTACTAAACAGAGGCCAAGAGAAATTTTGCAAGGCCTTGGTCAGTGACTGGGCTGCACAAGCCCTGGGGCCCTGCTGAATTCTTGATGTTCACTTGTCGTCCCTGGACACTGAGAGAATAAAAGTGTCATCTCCTATGCCACCATGTTTTAGGATATTTATTCTGAAACCATGGAGTCTAAAAAAACTTTTGTGTAGGATGCTCTTTATGATATCTCCGTGTTTAACTGAAAGTTTTAATTGACAAAATGAATATTACATCATGAATATCGTCAAACTATGACCCCATTTTTATTGCCATTAGCTCTAAATTGAGCAACCATACAGAGACATGGGGCCTAGGAATGATGTCTTTTGCTGAGTCTCCTCGTGTTGTCCAGAGATCCCATTACTCATTGTTTGACGTGAGAAATAACTGTTTGGGAAGGTTTAATAATCCCTCTCTTTCTATAATCTGCTTAAACAAAGCCAGACACATCCTCTGTGCCTGAGAAAGTACAATATTATTATTGTCTGCTTATCATTCTTTTTTTAATCATCATTCTCATTCTTATTATGTGCCTCAATTAAGTATTTAAACACCTTATGAGTATTCCATGTCAGTTGATTGGCTAGATGCCTGATGAACTTCAGTAGTCTATTACAATATCCCCAGTTCAACTTTGGACTCTCTTAAAAATTTCCTCTTACTTTGAGCAGAAATCTAAGGCTGTGCAATTACTTTCTGTTGGTCTGAGTCCTAACTGGGGTACGAACAGGTTCAGTGTTTCTTCAGCATGGTATTATCTCAAGTATTAGACAGCAATATGTGTTCTTTCTCCTCCTCAAAGCTGTATTTTCCAAGAACAAGTTCCCTTTGGGAGTGACTGCCAGTTCTTTGTATTATTTCTCCTGAGAACATCTGTCACCAAAAACTTTTTTCAATCATTTATCTCAAAATACCTTTACTCTCTTCAGCTTAATCTTTGTTCTGAAGAAAAACTCATTGTCCACATCACCCTGAATTCCAGAATTAAACCCATTATTCATTGATATTTCTTACAGAATGGATCAGCCTCAGGTTTCTTTTATCTTTGCACCTAAACTCTTGAAACTCCACAGCCACATGGCTGTGGTCTATCGTTGCATGTGGCCTATCGTTGACCTGCCTACAGTATAAACAGCACCATCTTTACCTTTTGTCATATATCTGAGACTATTAATTTGGAGACATGAAAACAATCACACATTGGGAAGGAATGTTATTAAAATTAGAAAGTAGACTGCCTCCATCCCAGGAAGACATACTCTGCTTCTAGATATCCTAGAAATGACTATGGCAGAAGGAATTGAATACCCAGTAGGGACACTGTGTAAGTTGTGCAGGGAATCTGAGCTCCCATACAGCTGCTCACGTGACATGTGCTTTTTCTGATCACCAAGCGTGTACTCGGTGTCTGCAGGAGACTCGATAATAGGGAATTGTGTTTTTGGCCTGGGTGATGTTATGTTGCTTTCTGGTCACCAAGTACTGGATAACTGAGGCCTTACTTTCTCCACACAGCCCATGGAGCTATACACAGAAGGATGCAGTGTCAGAGATGGATGGTCGCTGTGAGGTTGAGTGCCTTTCCTTTGAAGATAAGATTGGGGGCTGTAGAGCTGAACTGACGCCACTTTGCTGCAAAAAAAGGAAGAATAATTAAAAGCCAAACCGGAGCTACAGGAAGTGAGAAGCAAAGATCCTCTGGCTGTGAGCTCCATGCGGCAAACATCTCTGGATTTATTCTCTTGACCTCCAACATGGGCATTCTTTGAATGAAGCTGTCAATCCAGCTTCTGACACTGCAGAGAAATATGATCTGTAGGCCGTGAGGGGCCTGGGGGAAGGCACTGTGTTATGTTGACCTTCGGAATCCTCACTTGCTGGCAGAGGCCCCCTTAATTATTTTATGGATTGATAAAGTGAGTGAGCAGATTAACAGATTAAACAGGTAGAATGGAAAGGTGGGACCATGGTTGAAATGTTCTAAAACCCTGGCTTCAGACAGAGCTGTGACCCTGGGTCTTTGTCGTTCAGACTCTGGTCTCTGTAATATGAGACGACTCAACCACATAGTACATGCCCACGTGATGGACACAAATTGTGGCCGCCTTAGCAGTCCTGCTGGCTCATGCTTCTCCGGCTCCTTCACAGATAGCTGTTAGCATGGCTTCCCCTCCCTGTTCAATCTGGGACATCAAGTGCCATAATGAAAAGGGCCTGTGTCAAAGTTTAAGCTGGCCAAAGATTGGGTAGCGTCTTCATGCTGGCCTCTTGTAGTGAGAATGTAGCAGTCATGGCCTCTTCAAGAGCAGGGTTCCTAGAGATAGTCTAATTCAACACCTTCATTACAGCGGAGGAGATAGAGACCCCAGAAGATGCCACTGTTGCCGGCTTAGTCACAGCAACACTTTGGCTTTTGGTCTTATGTTCTTAGCATGTCCACAAAATGGCTCTCTGGCTGAGAGCAGAAGCCTGAACAGGGATTATTTATAGCAGCTCCGGTGAGCAGCTGGGTGGAAGAAGAAGTGGAAACAGCTGCAGAAGAGTTGGACACTTTCCAAGATCCCTCCTGTGACCTTGTGATCCTTGCTGATGGTAACAGCACACAGGTTTGTTTTTGCCCTTATTTGCCAAAATTCAGACTCCCAGCTTTCAGGGCTAGCAATATATATGTCATAGGCCACTGTCATCCTAGACTGACAGCACACTGCTCCAGAACAGAAGAAAGACAGCCCCTTGGCTCGGTCTGGAGAATTCCCTTACCTATTTGACTAAGCCTGCTTTCTGTAGAGATGTAAATAAAGGAGAGCAGAATAAAACACAACTTACTTCCAAGGATGAGCCAATTTATAAAGGCTGTAAAAAGAAATCAAAACATGTTTCTAAAAAATGTTCTGGTGCTGCTACATATCTTCATGGCTAATGGGCTGATGTTTTTATTCTGAAAACTACGCAAGAGACGAGTTGGTGGAAGAAGCTCTCTTTTTGCAAGTATCACAGGTCCTGGGGTCTTCCCAGAAGTTGTTTGCCCAGGCCTCAGATAAAACTAACTGCCTTTGAGAATCTAAATGTATTTAGGTCTCATCCCCTGTTCTTTCTGTTTTTTTTTTTTTCCCTCCTCTTTCCTTGCAAAATTAACAGTGGTGTGTATAGTGTCTTCCTCTGCTTCTCGACTTACAGAAACATCCTCTACCACCTTCATGCTGCTGAGATTTCTCTTAATGAGGAGACCATGAACTCTTAGACATGTGTTGGTCACCATGCTCTTTGTAAAGACTCTAGGGGCACCCTCGGCAATCTATGGTTGGTATTTCTTGTTACCTCGATACTTCACAAGCATTTCACAATGTGGTCTGTCTCCTCCTTCATTCCTGTCTCCTCTGCCCTTGAAGATAGAAGTCTTCCAGCTACTTTCCTTCTCTTCTTCCCTTTTCTCCTATGTTCTCCCTTTCTTGCGATTGCACACACCCTGGTTTCATCCATCTTCATATTACACATGTCTCTAAGCAATTCCAGGAGCTCCCGTGGTTTCAGCCTCTCCTGTTGATGTGGCATTACCTCCTCACCAGCCTTTCCAGGCTCCAAGCCTCCATTCTCTATTCCACTCCACGGCAGTGCATGGATGCCCTGCACACTGCATCTTCCAGACCTTGAGGCCAGTTGCTTCCCATTAGCCCCTTTAATGCAAGACATTGGCAGTAGGCAGGAAATTAAGATGAAGGGTGAAGACAGTCCCTTTCATTTCCAGCTCTGGCCAGCAGCACCCCAACAGCAACAGATGGTTGGCTCCAGGCTCCAACTCCTTTTGGCTTTCTCAGCAGCCTTGCAATAACCCTTGAAGGAACTAACAGCACCCAGCACCCATAAAGGCATGGCTGGGCCACAACCTGTTTTGCTGTGTACCCTGGTTCTCCATGGCCCCTGTTTGGCCGTATCTTCCCCTCAAAAGTCTGAACATTGGCTGCAGGATGTCTCCACCCCACTTGTCTGGGCCCCAGCCATGGAGCACTCCTTCTTAAAGTCTTAAGCATCATTCATGAGCTGTTCTTGACTTAGAGGTCTGAGCACCAGCTGTGCTGTGTGCCATACTCATACATCCAGCCTCCAGCTGTAGGTAGCTAACACCAGGATTTCGGACCCCTGCCGCTGATTGTGCCTTTCCCATTTCCTCTTCCAGGCCTGTACTTATTAATCTCTGTGGACTTTTGACCATCTGCTACCTGTGTAAGCAATCCTTTGCATTAAATTTCATGTTCTGAATACCCAGCATGATTTCTGTTGACCTAAATGAGCTTTGTCTGATAAAAATCCTACACTGTATTTCCGACTTCAACTTCATGCTAAAGTTTTACAGGGCATTGGTCTTCCCTAACTGGATCTCTGATGGGCACCCACAAATAACTAGTTTTTATTGCACTTTATCCCTTCCTTTCCAAAACTGATCTCCATTTACTGTTCTAGATCTTAGTAAATATTGTTACCACTTACTCAGGCACTCAAGTTGAAAATGACTTCCTCAGGCTTCTTGTCCCTTACAAATCACACAATTCCTTCACACCATAAATGTACATAGATTATTCCCCAGTGTGTGCAAATTGTGCCATACCTTTTCCTCCCTTCTCTCTCCTCACTAACATTGTTCTCATTTACCAAGAATTACGGATTGGATATGGTTCTACATTTCATGCTACATATTATGCATATATGCACACACGCATACACACCCACAGACCGGGTTTCTTGTTCAATCATAAAAACTAAGGATAAGTGTCACACTCAGATTTACAAGAATTCTTAGAATATTAAAATGTTAGAGCTAGAAGTGGCCTTGGAGGTAATATAAATCAGTGTTTCTAGAGCCAAATTGATTCTAGTCACCTAGGGATGCTTGGGTGGCTCAATGGTTGAGCATCTGCCTTTGACTCAGATCATGATCCCGGGGTCCTGGGATCGAGTTCCACATCGGGCTCCCCAGAGGAAGCCTGCTTCCCCCTCTGCCTGTGTCTCTGCATCTCTCTCGGTGTCTATCATGAATAAATAAAAAAAATCTTTTTTAGAAAGTTGATTCTAGTCACCTAGAATGTTTTTGAAAACCAGAGGTCTGTTCCCGACTCTCACACTTTCATATTCGGAATTTTAAGTTAAGAATCTGAATTTTTAAAACCACATGTCCGATCAAATCTCCTGCATAGTGATGTTTGGCAACTATAGATCACCGACCAGAGGAGCATCTGAGATTTGAAACTGCCCTGGTTCTGTGTCCCACACTTCCAGTTAGAAGCCAGAGTGGAGCTTCAGAACTCAAATCTAGCAGTTCTGTCTTTCAGCCCAGTGGTATTTCACTGTCCTGCACTTTTTGAAAAGGAGATATTGAGAGGAACATAACAAATGTCTCACCTCCTTGCTTGGGAAACATAAGTTCAGACTTTATAGATAGATTTACTTATTTGTTTGTTTGTTTGTTTTTCAATTGAGAGAGAGCTGGTATACACAAGTGGGAAGGCAGGGGCAGAGGGAGAAGCAGACTCCCTGCTGAGCAAAACGGGGCTGGATCCCTGGACTCCAGGATCATGACCTGAGCCAAACGCAGATGCTTAACCTTTTGAGCCACCCAGGTGCCCTAGAACCTCAGACTTTCATTGGAAAATACATGTCCAGCAAAGTAACATAGAACATGGCAGTTTCCACAGCCTGATGGGAAGCCTGTGGGAGCTCAGAACAGAATGACTGAGTTTCACTTTAGTTAGCAGAGTCTGAAACAAGTTCTCAGACAAAATACCCTGTCCTCGTTCAAACCAACTTCTTGTCAATCTAGTCAAAATCACTTTAACTGACTTGAAAGATTGCTGTTCCATTTCATTGCCAAAGTGTCCGTAGCTTATGTTCCCATTTGACAATTACTTCCATTCAAAACTGCCCACTTCCATGAGCATCCAAAATAACAAGGACTCTTTGTCCTCCCTTGAAGGCCGTTCTGCTATCATAGGACACCCCTGTCCCCAGATACCTGTAGGGAGGTATTGAAATGTCCTCATGATGCAGGGACATTCTACTAGTCCTGGTGAGTGCGGACTGAAATGAAGTCATTTTCCACCTGTCTGTATGGACACCTTCACCCATGAGAACCATTACTATCTTCGTGCAAATCTATTCTTTTTTGAACCAAGTCTCCTCAGGTAACAAAACAAGTTTATAAAAGACTTATTCAGTTTGAGAAACTGAGCACTTGAGAGAATCCTACACATAGGCCAAAGACTCCACGACCTACACTACCTACATCCCACTACGTCCTATGGGATAGTCAGTGTTTGAGAGAACCATAGTTCCCTGGTATCTGAATGCTCCCTCCTGATTGTGTGCATCACATCCTAGGTCTGGTAAGATGGACTTGGATGAACTGCAGTCAGGGGCTTTCAAGGTGTTTAGAACCATCTGTGCTTCATCAGTGAAACAGAAGAGGAGATGGGTAACAGAAAATGGGGCATTTTCCTAACAGTGTTTTTTGTCTCCAAACCTCCTCTGCTTATATTCTCCAAGAGTTAGTGACTTTCAGATAATAGCATGACAGAGCCATGATACAGCTCGGGGGCCCAGGCAATGGGAAATGATAAGGATCTACTTATAGGAAAACTGAGTCTAAGAACATTAGCTCCATACAACTGATCTTTGGGGCTTAAGTCATTTTTTATGGCTTTATTCCACCCTTGGCTCCCCCTGTTACCTTTCAAGTCTGGTCTTCTCAAATGGATTCCTCCTGAGATTCCAGCTGACTCCCAAACCGAATGTGCCCTTCTACATTTAGGGTAGAAACAGGAACTAGAGGTCTTAACCATCCTGTCCAACCATGCCTTACCATAGCCTGCATCAGACTCCCTGCTTTTGACCAAGGAAAGAACTGGAAGTATAAAAGAGAACAGCCAGTATCTAAAAGTCCTGGCCAAGTATATTCAAGGAGGAATAGGCGATATTATTACACTTGAGGTAGGATATTTATTCATTTGTTTTGATGAACAGAAACCTAGGGTTTGCTGAAATGTATGAAGTAGACACAGAGGTGACAACAGTGCTTAATTACCAATGGTAGTAACTCAAAATGGGGGAAGAGTAATGATGACGGTGGTCCTGGAGTTTTTTCTTAACACACATTGCAGACATATGGACAAATGAGGCACACTCTCTATTCTCAAGGAACCTACTAGATCTTCAATGAAACAATTCAGTATACATCACTTCTATATTTTCTCCATATATAATTTTACTAAGCAAAGTTATTTGCTTTTAAAGAACCAAGGCCAATTGTGAAAACTGCAGCAAAGTATTTTCATCAAATGAGACAATGAAGTATGTAAGAAACATAGAGAATCCATAGGGGTCTCTCCAGTGAGATACCACCATACGACTACTAAAATGACTCATTGTAGGTTTTAGGCCTCCAAACCTGTAAAAAAAAAAAAAGAAAGAAATATTTTCTGTTGTTTTTAGTTACTAAGTGTATGGTAATTCATTACAGTGACAATAGGAAAGTAGTGGAAAACTCAAGAGAACACTCTGGTGGGAATCCCAGGATGAGAGCCAAGAGACAACTCCATGCGACAGGGAGCAACATGCACAGCTGGCAACAATATTCGTTGTGACACCTCAGAAATCTCTGAGACAAGAGTTCTACAAGATGATGAGATTGATGGACATACCTGATCAGACTGAACTTTTTAAGATGGTCGAACAATAGGCAGAGAGCTTAGGATTGAAACACAGAAAAGGGGGAAACAAAATCAGATATATTAAAAAAGAGAAAAGAATGAGCCCTGGGGAGAATGTCACGTCAAGCAGGACAGGAACTCTGTAGCGCTCTCTAAACAGCACCACTTCCAAAGCAAGCACTGACCGCGGCTGTGCCTGAACACCCAGGGGATAAGGCTGGGGGCAGGGGTGAGGGTGGGGAGATGTGCTTGTCTACTCTGACAGTTGGGGTTGGTGGTCCCTATTCATGGAGCTCAGGTTCCCTCCCCAAGTAGCTCTCCCTTCTCCTTTTATCTGCTCCATCTCTACTCCATCTTCATTTCAGGGAGTTAACTGGGCTATGCCTGGTTTTCCCTCTGAACCCCTCCTAGAAACCCTCTCCACATAGCAAGCTGCGGCCATTTCCGGGCATCCTTGCTCCACCAGAACCTCCACAAAGTTTTTAAAGAACACTTGGGGGCCCAGGGATCACTCGCCTCTGTGAAGATAATGGAGAAAGTTATCCTGAACTGAAGCATCCTCAGAATTATCTGCTTCAGCTCAGACCCTGAGAACTGATAGTGTCAAAACTTGAAATCCAACCAGGCTTCCCACGACCTAACTGAATCTCTAATAAAACTTTATGAGAGCTCCTGTAGGTCCAGATAACTCCTGTGATGAGCGGGAAGACATAGGGATTTTGTTCTTGGATGGCCAGAGTCGTCAAATGTTTTCGAGTCTACTTGGGAACCAAGGAGCAGCTCTTGTCTTCCTGGAGAGGTTTCAGCTGACACCTGCCCAAATATCCTTAGAATTTTGTACTTCAGCTCAGCGTCAGGGAACCACCATTGGGCAATCTCAGCCAGCCTGAGTCCCTGGAAATGTTTAAAGTCCTCTCCTTGTTCCAAAAGAGGGGAACTTGCCTTTTGAAGGCACCGGGTGGTGACTGCCCACCTACTCCAGCAACTTCAGCACTTCCTGGGTTCACCCAAAAGCAGTATGAAACTCCTATGCTGGCCTTTGTCACCCCTGCTGGTCTGGTTGACAGAGGCTCACACTCCAACAGCCCAGAGCCTCTATATGCAAATATGGTTACCTGGACTTCCAGTGGTTGGATGGAAGCGGTGGAAGAAGGGCAATGGGATACAAAGGCTAAGAAAATGCTGGGGTTTAGTGGGAGTCATAGCCTGGTTCATTAACCCTGGCTGTGAGTCTGGCTCCTGCCTTCTCTGCATGCACCCTGGGCTGGCCAAATACTTGAAATCTGATGGGTATCATGTGGCTGGCCAGCCCCAGACAGCCCCCCTTCCACCTCCATTCTTTAAAGCTCCCCCACTGGGATGTGCACACAAGTTCCCAAGATCCCCCATTACCTGGACCTAGTTGGTTTGACTTTCTATGCCACAGGCTACCTGTTTTGGCCTTATGAAATAATTTTCTTGTACAGAACATGGGGCTCAGAGTCTGAGATACCCCAGGAAGATGTTCCTGATATCTTGTCATTTGACAAGGAATTTGAGAAACATGTACCGGAATCTCCCAACTTCTTAGGTTTGTTGTAGGAGACTTGGCAGCATTAATTGCTTTAATAGCGATAAAGTCATTGTGATCGTCCTCCAATCATTACATTGCTCTTGATTATTACTTTTACTGTTATGTCTCTTATTATGGATTGTTCATGGGTGGTTGTTATAAAACACTGACTACATTTTCTATTCAAGAGGAGGGTCTGATATTTGGAGACCATTTCTGATTGTTCCTCAGAAGACTTTCACACAACGAGGCTACATTTCTCCCACTCCACTGCTTGGTTTCCTTTCATGCGGAAACCCTCTCAGCATGTTCCACATTCTTCTCCTGAGGCATATACCCTCCATGAGGGCAGGGAAGCCAAGTGGATAATGTCCCCAGGTTGGCAGATCCAAGAAAAATGTACACGTTCAGTCCAGAGATCAGCACCATACCCTGTAGACCTGGGAGACACACACAACCCTCCTTGCCTCACTAGAGCCCGCATAAAATTTCTAATGTCATTTGGGTGCCCTGCAACTGCACTTGCAATCCAAAAATACTGGAAAACAAATTAGCTGGGGTCTGAGTACCCTCAAAATTTTGCCGCGGCCCGGCGGCAGGAGTGACCTGCTGTCCTGTGTCCTCCTGTCCTCTGCCTTTCCCAGGGGAGCACCGGATCCTGGGCTGTGTCCCCCGGTGCCCTGGGCTCCAGGCCTGCCACACTGTGAAGGACCTAAGTACAATGTAGCATGTAAAAGCATCAGAGTCAATTTTGTGTGAAGTTAACTTATCCTTTATTACAATAAAACTCATAAGCCATTATACAGGTTAAAGGTTAAAGAAAAATGGAAAATATAGACACAGTGAAATGCCAGGGGAGGGCAAGCCTCCGTTGGGCTGCAGCCACCACGTGCCCTGCGTTGGGAGCTGGGGCGAGCTCAGGGGTCGAAGCCAGTTGTTCCGGATGCAGGTGGCAGCTCTGGCACTCTGGGGACCCCGATTGCAGATGCTGGGGCCTGCTCCTCCTCTGGGGTGGCCGCGGGTGCAGGGGGCTCCTCCAGTGTGGAGCAGTGAACTAGAGCAGTGACCACTATCTGCAGGGGCTTCGCCTCCCCAGCGGGCGCTTCAGCGCGGGCCGAGCCCTCAGCCCCAGCAGCCAGGATGGCCTGGATCCCCGCAGGCCCCGACGGGGCAGCAGTCCCCACGGTCAGAGCTGGGGCGCGCTCCTGAGCTGCTTCAGGGTGTTTTCCTTGGGCTGAAGCTGTAGCTCCAGGAAGGCAAAGTATCCCCATTAGGACGGACGTTCCACGTGCCTCCCAAGTCAAGACCACTCTTCCCACTGCTCCACGTGCGTGAGGGCAAGAGCCCTGGGAGGTGTCCCCAGGCTGCAGCCCGTGGGGTGAGGTGTGAGCCCACCCCCTGCTCCCAGCCCAGCTGCATGGAGGCTGGATCCGCGGGGCCCACCCTATCCCCAGCTCAGTCACCCCCAGGCCTCCTCACCCCCAGCCTCTGGCTCCACTGTATGGAGGCGTCTGAATTGCTGGAGGTTATGCCGGGCACGGAGTTCCACGTCTGAACTTGGCATGTGCTGTCTTAGGAATTGCAGAATTTTCATAAGGGAGGGAAATTCGGGGAGTTGACAAAAGTCATCCCCATAATAATCCAGCCATATTTCCAGCATGCAGGAGATGGCCTTGTGGAGGGACAGGCGGGCACAGGTGTCAGAAGACAGGGCTCTGTCACATGCAGGTGTCCCGGGGAAGCTCTGCAGGACCCGGGGACCCGGCCTCCCGTGCGGGGTGTCAGAGGCCAGTCCTGCTCCTCGTCCCCCTGCCACCTGGTGGTCCTGCCTGCCACAGGCCTACTCCCTGAGGAGGGGCTGATATGCAGCCTCTGTTCTGGGGAGCCCACGCCCAGCGGGGTGACCATCAGCGTCTCTCCTGGGGAAGCGGGGCTCCCTCCTCAGCCTGGTCCCTGCCCACCTGCCCCTTGAGTCCACCGGCAGGCGTCCGGGGACGGGGGGCGTCTGACCTGTTATTGCCCTCACTGCACACACTGTCGCTCTGGGAAGCTCCAAGGCAGGAGGGCTCGGGCTCTGTGTCCTGCCAGGCCTTGCCAGGAGCCGCCCAGGACCGCCACCTTCCCTCCTGTGGCTCTGGCCTGCCTCCCTCCTGAAGGGCCCCCGTGGGTGTCCTTCCACTGACTCTAATCTCCCATCTCCCACGGGGTGGGGGCCGCCTGGTCTGGAGGCCTCACCAGCCCTCCTGAGCACCTGCTGTGCCCCCTGGTCCAGGTGCCACCAGATTGGGGAGTGCGATGCTCCCCACCCCCTCTGCTCTGGGCCCCAGGTGTGAGGCAGAGAGAGGGTTGGGGGGCATGGAGAAGGTCTCCTTAGGGGTCCCAGTGCCTCCCACCAAGCCCGCACCCCATCCTGGCTCTCCTGCCCTCTTTTCCAGAAGGGGCCTTAGACCTTTACTCTGTCACAGGAATTGCAGATGTGTGGGGTGAGGGTGCAGCCGCCCCCCCGCCCCACAGCCCCCTCAATGCTCTCCTGGAGAGGGAAGGCCCTCCTGCAGGAGCCGGAGTCACTCACAGTTTCCAACCCTGCAGGACCGTGTCGTCGTCACCACATGCAGCTACCATGCACCCATACCTAGAGGAGGGCGCGGGCATCCCATGAATCGTCCTGTGGACGTGACCTCTCATCATGGGGGCTGTCACCCTCTGACCCCTGACTAGGCCGGAGCCCCGGGGGCCGTCAGCTCTGTGCATGGGGCCATGGGCAGCTCCCGGAAAAGCGCCCGCACCTGCTGGGGCCTCCTGAAGGCTTGAGAATGAAAGGGCTGGGCGAGGCCCATGGCCCATAACCGAGTGGGCCCGGGGTGCCCCGGGGTCCCCCGGTCTGGTTGCCTGAGGACACAGACCCCCGATAGACTCTCAAACCTCCCTTTCAAATGGGAAACAGGCCGCTCAGGACCCTGGTGATGGGGGGGAGGAGGCCCAGGCCTCGTGATGGGGGAGGAGGACGGCTGCTGAGCACAGGCACAGCCCCTCTGGCTGACCCGCCACAGGCCAGGCCCCGGGGCTGCCCTCCAGGACCCCCCTAGGCCCTGGGGGACCCTGCTCCAGGCGGGGGAGCAGCCCGAGGCCGGGAAGCTCACACCATCCCCAGCCTCCCCAGCAGCAGGTGGCCCAGCCCTGGGCTGCGGAGGGGCAGGTGCTCACTCGGTGAACAGCAGGTCCAGCACCTCGTCCGTGGTGGCGAATCCACGATAGTCGTCTAAGAAGCTGCAAATGGAGATGACGTCCTTGCGCTGCAAGGCGAGCAGCAGTTGTCGGTCTTCGTGCCCCAGCAGCTCCGTCCGGCTGAGCTTCTTTGGGACAATCTGATGCCCCTTCCTGGCCGAGACCCCTGCACCCTGAGGTGGGACAGAGGGGACGTGCAGCCTGCAGGGAGCCGCCGGGAGGCCTGGGATCCCGCCCCGGCAGGCTCTGCGCTGGGGCCCCGTGGGCTTGAGGAGCTGGGGCTCCGTCTCCCGCTCAAGCTCCCTGCCTGTCTCTTACACAAACAGGACCAACTATGCAATAAACAAACAATCTCAGAGGATAAATGTTCAAAATATTTGGATCAATACGAGGACCTCAAGAGACACAGAGAGAGAGAGACGGAGAGAGGCAGCCACACAGACAGAGGGAGAAGCAGCCCGTGCAGGGAGCCCAGGCGGGGCACGATCCCGGGCCTCGGAGATCAGGCCTGGGGGAAGGCAGGTGCTAACCCCCGGGCGACCAGGCCTACCCTGAGGGCTCTATTCTGATGTTCCCACACATCTGTGCGCAGGGACTCTGCATCTGGCCCAGGCAGGGGCAGGGCCATGGGGGCAGGTGTGGGGAGGGGGGGATCCAGACTCATGTGGGAGCAGGAGTGTCGGGGGGCCGAGGGGGTAGCAGGCTGGCTTCTGGGACCCGGGGCCCTTCCTGCCGCATCAGGGCCCAGGTGTCGGGGGGCCCAGCCCCTGCACTCACCCTGAGCCCGCGCTGGCCTCTGTTAGCTGTGCAGGGCACCTCCCTGCTCCTGGAGGCGTTGGGGCAGATGACCCCTTCCTCCCGCTCGCGCCCCACGTCCCGGGTGGAGCTCTGTGGAGACAGTGCCCGGCAGCCAGGCAGGAGGCCTCAGCGCCTGGTCTGGCCCCCTCGGCTGGGCCACACCCACAGCTGCCTCCACCCAGACACACCACAGTGCAGGTGGCACCCACCACCCCCGGGAACACCAAAGGGATGCGGCTGCAGGGTCTTGGGGTGACTCCGGGGTGGATAGAGGACCTCAGGAACCCTGTTTCCCCCCTGCCCACTGTGACATGAGGGTGACCCTGAAGGGATCCCCGGGGAATGTGCCACCCTGCAGCATCTCCCAGCCTGCATGGGACCTGCCCACACATTCCTTGTACCCTGAAACTGAGGAGGAGGGGATGAGGCTCCCAGGATGGTGGCACAGGGTGCCTGGCCTGGCCTGTGCTGTGTTACCTGACGGCGCCTTCTGATCACCGCCCTGACGCCTTGGTATCTATTCTGGAGCCACTGCCTACAGCATAGGAACAAGCCGCACCCCTGGGGTTCCTGGGAGCCAGAGCCCCCAGAGGTGGGCCGGCAGCAAGAGAGCATCCTCCAGTAGCAGATGTCTCCAGCCAAGTGAGCCTGAGCTGGGGCTGCACTGGATGCGGGTGCCTGGTTACGGGGGTTCCGAGTTCTGTTGGGCTCTGTGACACGGAAGTGACCTCACTCCCTGGGACCCCCGCCCTGACCCACTCCTGGAGGAAGCTGCAGGGGCAGCGCTCGTGCTGCCGATGCTTCCCCCCTCCCTCAGGCGATGGCCTGTGCACACAGGGACAGGACCGCAGCCCTGTCCACAGGCCCCAGGGAAGGACTGTGTGCACCCAGGACCCCAGCCTGGACACACGCCTGGCTTCAGACACGACTGTCCTGTCTTCCCCGGTTTGACCCCAACAAGCCGTTGTGCCCGTCGGGGATGGTCGGCGTCTTGACTGTGGGACAGGGGTATCCTAGCGGGTGTTTCCCCCAGACGTCCCCAGGCCACTGTGGCCTCATATCTATGACCTTGGAGGCGGGTGTCACCTGCAGGACATACCTCCGCCCACATGTTCTTCCTTGGTGTGTACATGCGTCCAGGCCCACGAGGTCCTCTGTGCACACACGTGGGCACCGGTACCCTCATTCTGGAGGCCCAGAAGGTGACAGTCCCCTTGGGCAGGGATGGGCAACAGCTTCCCAGGATCCTAGGCTCCTGAATCCAAGGCAAACCCTGCAGAAGGTGTCGTCTGGTCTCCTGTTGTGATTCTGAGTCTGGGGTTGTGGATTTGCTCCCGAATGGGACCCTCTGTGCCCTGTGACCCTGGGTCAGGTGTTCAAAACTGCAGCTATTTCAGAAAAACGATCTTTTCCTCACCCTTCGATTCATGAGTTACACATCCAAGAAGACTGACTCCACACAAATTTTTCCAAATTAAATGATATCTATGTTGACACGCATGTTCACTATCTCATGTGCTATTTAGAAGAGTCCAGAAGGGGGTGGTTGTCCTATGTCTTCTGGAACGCTTGCTTTCACAGAACTGAAGCTCCAGTGCAGCTCATGTGTGCTGACTGTGTCACAGCGATGGGGAATGCTATGGGCTATGGGGCAAGCGCTCAGGAGGACAAAGGATCAGGCTCTGGGCCAGGCCATGTGCAGACATGTTCATGACCAGGTTAATGGAGGACATTGTGGTGTTTGTCCAAACGGGGGCTCCTGTGTTTCTTTTTTCTCTTCTCTTGGACATGGAGCTATTCACCAGGAAGCAGCAGCCTTGCAGGCAGGACTTTCTAGGAGAGAGAGGAGTCAACATGCCTGTGCCAATGTCATTTTCAATGGATTTATTCACAGGCTAAGTCATTTGAAAACACAAGACAATTATGTTTAAAAACTACCGTGTACTGGGCCAAGACAGTCCTGCCTTAGTAGTTTCTGTGAAATCAGGTGCAGAGTGGCAGGAGTGTCATCTCATCTCCTATTATGTGAAAGTGAATATGTGCATTGTGAGGAATGAGAAATTTCTAGGTGTAGGATGGAGAGATGACGGAGGAGAGCTGGATGACAGGGAGGCTCGTCAGCGATAGATGGACATACAGTCGATGGAGAAATAGATACGGAGTAACATTGCTCGTGAGGGCTATTCCTCAGCCCTCCTTCCCTGCTTGGAAGGTCCTGGCCAGGGGTGAAGCAGGAGGACCCATTACTCGCAGGGCAATATTATCAGAAACTTCCTGGCACTTACAGGGTCACAACCTGATCTACTCTTTTCCAAACCAATATTGACCTCCCAGTAGGGCCTCCAGGCTTCCAATGAAAGCCATGGTTTCCCCAGGTGCAGGGGCTGCACAGGGGATGAGCAAGGACTGCGGAGCATTGGAAGCACAGCACAGGAAGGATTTTTCACCTTTCCTCAGCAGGCAATGTTCAGCTGTGGCAACATTAGAGTTGTAAGGTGGGAACCACGTCCCCAGACCTTCTGTCAATACTCATCGTGCCTCTGCAGCTCTAGCAAATGCACACGCTGCATCCCAAAGTGTGGAGCTGCACACCTGCAGCCTGAGCAGCTGCACAAAGTGGGGTCCTCCTGGAAGCCTAGGAACAACTTGGGCTGGCCAGCGTCGCCCTCTGCTGGTCTGAGCTCACGGTGCAAGGCTCCTTCCTGTGACCTCCCCTATGGAATGGGAACAGGTGGGTGGACTTGCTCAGGTGTGAGTAGCACAGGTGAGAGAAGGTCATCCAGGAGGTGCTGGCCACAGCGTGCAGGGAGCTAAATGGATGATTCCATGGGTTTTCATAGTGTGAGCGTGTGTGTGCGTGTGTGTGTGTGTGTGTGTGTCTGAATGCAGATGTTAATCCAGCAGAGGTTTAGATACAAAAATTTATACAGATTGACTTGCGTATGTGGATTTTTCTGTGGCTTTTTCCTTCATCATTCATGTGTCCTGCCCTATTGCCATTTCACTTAAGATTCCTGTCAGTTCAGATCAAATCAACAAGAAAAGACACTTCATTGGATGTAGTCATTCAAAATCTAAGTCCACTTTGTGAATTTAAACCCTTTAATTCCAAAAATACTTGTCAGTCTTCATTCATCTAGAATTCCTGGATCCAGGGCTGTAGAGGATGGTTGGTTTTCCAAAGCGGCTCCGGCCAGAATGACTGACACAGGATTTCAGGGCACAGAGGGAACTATTTAGGAGGAGATCCACAGCCCGGGCTGAGTCAAACTCGACTTAGACATGACTGTTGTCGGAGAGAGAAAATTTCAGGAAGAGTGACAGGTCACTCATCACTAGAATTTTCAGGGCAGTTGGGGCTTTGGAGGACAGGGGTATGGGATGGACAAGCTCTGCTCTTCCTCCAGGTAGAACCTCTTTCCTGAAAGAAACCCCCAACACACACAGATACTCAAAGAATACACACATCCATACATAAAGGAATGATTATAAATGCTGTCTTAGAAAGTCAAATGGTTTTCCACATGTATTCATACCTCATTAGATCTGGTTCCAATGTATTTTAACTTTTTGAAGCAAGTGACACATATTTATTTTATGTTACAAAAGAGAAGAGGATACTTTCTCTACATGTGTGTGGATTCCTCAGGATAGGAAAACCACCAGCTATGCCTGAGCATCCTCTATTAAATAAGCAAAGGTAGAGTCTTCAGATCCTGCTACATCAGTTAAATAATAGTTGAGCAAGAAGCGTATTCTACATCAGATTTGAAAATTCCCAAATAGGATTCGGTGTATTTGACAGAAATTAGGAGGACGGTGGGCGTTCCGGCTTCCCATAAATGCATCCGTATCTACTGTTGAATTTGAACTAAGGTATTGTCATCCTCTAACCCTGTTCCTATGCACATCATAAACTCAAAATTGATTCATCACAATACTTGTATTTTCATAATTACTAACTGAATATATTAGGCATTGTGTATGTATGTAGGCATTGTGTATGTTCCCCGAGGAACCTGAGATAATTGATTATTGTTATCGCAAGAATAAATATATTTAAAAATTCAGTGAGGTCAACTGTGTAAAACACTGGCAAAATTACAATTGCAATGAAATAAGATAGTGAAGGGGCAAGATTGTCGAAAACTGGGGACCTCCACTCAGCTGGATCCTTGATGGCAGGTAGATGCTATCCGATTGTTGTGAACAGCTAGGAATCCCACCTGATGTTTAATAAAAGAATTGCTGGAACTCTTCAGTAGAAAGCGACCACCCTCTGCAAGGTGGGAGATTCGAGACGTGAATCCAAAGTGATATATCAGGTGAATGGCAGGGCGGGCAGTTTACGCACCCCAGAATCGGGAAAGGGAAGGGCCACAGAGCCCACATTGCAATCTGCCTTAGCAATCTGATCCGGTGAGACACAACCTTGCCTGAAATGAGCTCAGGTGGTGAAATGGGCAGACACTACTCTGGACACAGTGTCTAAGAATTCTCAGAGCAGCTCCCAAGATGCCATGAACACCGTGTGTATGGACATCAAAGGGCTGCGTATTCCAGGTGTGGGACAACACAGTATAGAGAATGTGACTGTTCATCTAATGATTCCTATATCTGCAGTTTAAACTTCTATGATGCTTTTTTGTCTTTTTCCCCTTTTCCACTGGTTTCGTGTTTTCTCAACTCTTTGATTTTAAGACATTTGGTAACTTCAATTTTTTACACTCATATTTTAGAGATACATTCTTTATGTTTGGTTCTTGTCACTGGAATGAATTTTATTCTTGTCCATATATAAGTTTTGCTTCTTGACAATTTGAGATTTAGTGTCTCAGGCTCATGGTATATCCATAACCTATGCCAGCTTGTCCAGATAACTCTGTCTTCCTCCATATCTGGATGATATGGATTTTCCATTGGGAAGATAGATTTGGTCTGCTTTGCTTTGGTTTGGTGTTTTGATGGCAGGGAAGCAAAAGACACGTGAAGTGACTAGAGGGGAGAGCACAGGCCTGCTCAGACCTTCTTCCGCTAGCCTTTCTCCCTGGTCTCCCTGGGCACATGGACCAAATCCCCTCCAAGCACATGAAGTGCCAGTTCTGCTGGAGAGCCCAGCCTGAAGGCCCTTTGCTCAAGCCTGCCTGCCTCCTCACCCCTGTGCCCTATATACCTGCAGGTCCAAGGATCCTTAGGCTACTTCACTAGCTCCAATCCCGACATCCCCTGTGAGGACAGGCCTTCCTACCCTTGGACCTCTGGGATCCTCATGGGCTTCCAGAAAGTAGGGAATATTTCTGTTGTGGCATGCATCCCTTGAGTGCCCAGGAAGCTGCATTTTCCTCAAAAGCCATGAGGTAGCAATAGGGCAGCTTTCATGGAATGAGACAGGGGCCTGAGGCTCCAGGGATCAGACTCTGACCCGGGTCACATAATGATTGCATGAATGGGAGTTACTTAGGGCTTGAGGGTGGGAGAAGGATCCCACACTGTGGCTTCTCTACTTTTAAAAGCCTAGTATGCACATCGAGGAGCTCCTCTACCCTCCATATGCACAGAGAGAGGGAACACCCTTGAACAGGAGCTCTGGAGTGAGGAAAGAGTAGTCAGTTGTTTTTCCTAAAAAAGAAATCCTGTCGACACAACTATGGATGTGCTTGGGTTTGGTTTCGTTTGGGTTGGTTTGGTTTTGCTGAGTTTCATTTGGTTTGGTATCACATGGTGTTGTATTGTTTTGTTTCCATTGGCCCACTTCAGAGATATGCCTGAGAACGAGGGACAGAGAGAGAAAGACAGACAGTCAGAGGGAACTACCCAGTCCTGGGTCCTGTGCTATTTGGACCATTACATGCCCACTAGTCAAACTTTGCCTTCTTAGGAAATCATCTGGAGGGAGATAAATCTCCATGCTCAGGCCTCTGAAAGGAAGCATCATGATCCAACATTGAAGTGGGTTTCAGGATATATAAAGAATGAAACCGTCAACTCATCCCATTACAGACCATGTGCGACCGCGGCCCCAAGTGGAGCACATGGCACCCATACTGGATGCTCAGGGATCCACATTGCCTGGCTAGTACTTCACGCAGAACACTGGGTGTGCAGGAGACCCTCAATGTCTACGTATCCCCTGAACCTATCAAGCTGCTGTCTCCTCTCAAGTAATTATGGCTGGAGGAATTAATATAACTATGGAGAGGTTCAGAAATGCTGAGCAATAAAAACCCCACAAAACAAGATCAAAAGAATGACATGCACACTATTCATTTGTGGTAATATTTTATTAACAGAAAAACGCTACACACAATTCTAAATTAACACTAAAGAATAAATGAACTGCCTGGGTTAAATATCGACAATCACAGTTACTGCAAAGCTACCACCACTGAGTCAAGAAAAACTCATCTCAGGAAAAAACACAGTGTCCATTTGCAGGGCCCACAGCGGCTGTTCAAAGCTGAAAACCCAAATGCAGACATGTGTACGCCAATGAGAGCTTAAAGTCTGAGTTTCTATTTCCATTGGAGTCACAAGTGCTCATTCAAAATTCCTTCCATTTTTTGATGAATCTATTTGCAGAAGAGAAAATTGACATCCCAGAGGGAAGAGTAGCCTTTGCCACAGCACACGGATTTCCCTAAAGAATAGTGCATTGTGTGCCTTTGGGGTTCAGTGTCTGTGCACGGCCCCAGGAGCATGAGAGGCAGCAGGCTGTGGACCCAAGAATTTCCATGCAAAGGAGCTGAGCAAGCGCTGATTCCCCACATGAGTCCAGGAGGGGCCACGTCCTCAGGTCCGCAGTCACCCCGTCAGGGTGCAGTGGGGTGGAGGACAATGTCCGAGGCCAGGACCTGGCTCATTCGCTCTCAGTGTCTTCTGAGGATGAGGACACCTGTAGGTCACCGTGGAGGACACTCCAGGGGCCACAGACACAGGCTCTGTCTGACAGGTGGGTGGCAGGAGGGCCCTGAGCAGGGCCTGGCTTCTCGGGAGGAAGGAATGAGGGAGCTGCGAGGAACCGGGAGCTCCAGCAGCTTCTGTCCAATCTGGTGAAGACCATTCTCAGGGGCTGAGTGGGGGCCCGCGCAGAGGGCAGCTGTGGGGGCTTGGTGCACGGCTGCAGCGTTCCCAGGTGAGGTGTGGCAGGTGTGGGCTGGGGGCCCTTGCTTGGCTGGAGGGCAGGTGTTTTCCTTGGCTGCTGGGGCCTGGCTGTGCATCCACTGGCACGTCTGCTTCCTGGAGGACACAGACTCCCCAAAATCCCCACAGGGGCTTCCTCGATGATCCCGGAGGTTTGCTGGCTGGGCCTCCATCACGGTTTCTTTCAGGGGTTCTGGGACCTGTCTAGGGGCATCTGGGCACATTTCTTGCCTGGAGTCTGGAGGGACATTTGGGAATTGTCTGCCAATGCTTTGCTGACAGCGGGACGGGTGTTCTCCTGAGGATACTTGGGTGGTGCCTGTGTGTGTCCCAGCCCATGGCCCTGGGAGCCAGCCTGGAGCCCCTCGAGGGAGACTCTGCAGGGCCTCTTGGCTCTCTGCTGCACAACCAGGCTGTCAGCCCTGAAAAGGGTTGGCGAGCCGGCTGAGGGGTGTCAGCGATCGGCACTTCCTGGGCACTAGGACGTCCACCAGGTGGGCTGAGTCTAACTTGAGGGCTTCTGAGATGAGAGGTGGAATGGGACCGGAGTCTTATGTCAGGGGGCTGAGTACGTGGTTCCATCGGCAGGGCAGGCTCAGGGATAGAAGGCCTCCTGGTGGTGTAGACGGGCATCGGCATGTGTGGACACTGTGGGAAAAGAGAACACACGGGACTCCATGAGTTTGACCCCGGCACCAAGGCAAAATGAACATTCAGGAAAGAAAGAAAGAAACCAACAAATAGCCAGGACCCTAGTAACCACCCCCTCCCCCGGAACAGGGAAAGAAAGAGTTGGGATCTGTTGACCTAGGAGTAGGGAATCTGGCTGCAGGGCTCATCCAGAACAAAGGCCTGACAGGATGCTGTTGATGCCCTTGAGACATGGGGGGGACTCGCAAAGTCCTGCCTCACAGCGATGCTTCCTCCATTGGACCAGCTCTTCCATCCTCTCTGCTCATGAGAGATAGGAGTCCTGCTGCTGCAGAGTCATGGTGGGAGCTCCTGAGTGGGGATGGGCAGTGTGGGATGATGTGTCACAAAGGACAGCGGCCTATTCTTCTCTGAGGTTGGTATGTGCTCCAGGAGTGCCCGCCAATGACCTTCACATGCCAACCAGCCACTGTTCACACACATAGAAGGTGGGAGGCAACATCATGGGCACCAAGGGAAAACTGGGTGCAAATCCACCCTACTCAACTGCCACTGGTCAGAGAGGAAGTGGAGCCCCGCCTCCCCCAGTAGGCCCATGGAGCCCAGGGAGTCCCCAAGGGTACAGCCCAGGAAGCAGCGCACACTCACCCTCACATAGTCACAAGATTCTGTGTCTTCCGGGTGCGCTTCTGCCCCTCCCGGGGTCTCCTGGGGAACCTGTGGAGCAGGGCCTTCCTCTGCTCGGCTTCTTGCCTGCACCAGAAATCAAAGCAGGGAAAGGAGAAGGAACTCCCTTCCCTGGCTTCCAGACGGACACCTGCTCGGGGCTTGGGCCAACCTGGTCCTTTCCGTCCTCAGCCAATCTGCGCCCACCTCTGCCCCTCGTCCTAACTACAGAGAGCTGAAGAGGTCGTCCAGGCAGTTTCTTACATACAGAGTCAGAAAGGGTCTGCCTTGGCATGTGCCAAGCCCCATACATTCACTGGTGCAGGGACACTGCTCCAGCCACAAACCCCACACCAAATCAGCAGGGACAGCTCCATCACCCAAATGTGGACCCTGTTAGCCTGGGAGCTCCTCTGCCTGCCTCGTCCAGCCTGGCTCTGCCCGCAGCCGCCCTGCACACTGTGCATGCACACGGACTCGGGGTCTGTCGTACAGCCCTGGCGTTCGGGTCACAAGCCCCATTCCTCACCTTCGTATCTCTGTCTTCTCCCTCTCAGCCTGGTCCAACAGCCTAGCCTGGTGTCTTGGGTCCCGCTGACTCCCTGGCTCCACATTCTCCTTCAGCCTCCTGGAGCCCAAGGCAAGGGGAAGGAGGGTTGCACCCCAGTGTGTTACCGGGCATCTGGTGTTTGGTGCCTTGTGTTCAAGGTCCCACGGTCTTGTACAGGTAAAATGAGGCATATAAACACTGGATTTAGGATATAGACTTTGTAGGAAAGGGAATTTCAAAGGAATGTTTCCCAAAAGCATTAAACCAGTGAGAGAATTCCTGTTGTGGTGGACCCGGGCCACACCAAGGCAGAAACTGGTATTCATCAAAACATTCACAATCTTTGTAGATTGGAATCATAGTCCAGAGAGATGGAAGTGTAGAAGCCAAGCAATGGATGCCATATTCCCAAATAATTGGTTTCAGCTACAAATATTCTGCTGGTGAGGAGAACGAGTTCCTATGTGATATCTGACCTCCTTGGGAAAGTGATTTTCCCTGTCCTAGAGCACTAAAATCTAACACTCCTTGGCTCACTTGGGGTTACTCAAAGGAAAGGACATTCAAAAAGGTTTCCTCTGAACATAGAAACTGAACAAATTCTGTTGAGAAAGGTGCAGGGACAGTTAAGGAGGTGGAGAATAATCTGAAAGTGTTGCCTGTTGTGGGAGGCAAGAATAGGAGCTGGGCTGACCTGAATGGTCTCCGTCAGGGAGGGACCACACCCATATCCCGTAATCCAATCAAGCGATTGGAGTGGATTAGAGGACTTTGTGCCTTTTCCCAGGGCCCAAAAGCCATAAAAGGTGGAGGTGAGGTTCACTATCTGACATTTGGAAACTGGCACAGTGAGAGGAGCATCCCTTTGCGACCCGAAGCTCCTGGTTGAATGTATCTTGTGGACACTGTTTCTGCAGACATGGAGGCTGCCCACCTCCACCCCTCAGAGGAGCCTCAGTTCAGCGCCTCTCCCAAACCCCAGTCATGCTGGTCAAGGAGAGGCGGTGCTGAAGTCCACGGAGGACCCTCTGTGCCCGAGACGACATCCCCTGCATCAAAGACGCTCTCCTCCCCGACTGACCCGTTGGCTCCCGCATCAGCAGGGCTGCCTCCCACCAAGACGCCTCTGAGTTGGAAGAGCCTTTCCCAGGTGGGAGCCGGGCTACAGAACATGGGCAACACTTGCTATGTGAATGCGACCCTACAGTGTCTGACCTACACAGAGCCCCTCGCCAGCTACATGCTGTCCCAGCAGCACGGGACCACCTGTAGGAGGCAGACATCCTGCATGCTGTGTACCCTGCAGGCTCACCTGATGCGGGTTCTCTGCCATCCTGGACGTGTGCTCCGGCCCCTGCCACTCCTGCTCGCCGCCTTCCACAGACACAAGCAGGAAGATGCCCATGAGTACCTCATGTTCATTCTGGATGCAATGCAGCAAGCATGCTTGCCTGAGGACAAGCTCTCAGACCCTGAGCATCCTCAGGACAGCACCCTCATCCAGCAACTCTTTGGGGGGTACTGGAGGTCTCAAATCCAGTGTCTCCACTGCCAAGGCATTTCGAGCACTCTGGAACCTTACCTGGACATCAGCCTGGACATCGGGGCTGCTCACAGCGTCAGCCAAGCTTTGGAGCAGTTGGTGAAGCCCGAACTGCTGGAAGGTGAAAATGCCTACCATTGTAGTAAGTGTCTGGAGAAGGTGCCTGCGTCCAAGGTGTTGACTTTGCACACTTCCCCGAAGGTCCTCATCCTGGTCTTGAGACGATTCTCAGACTTGACAGGCAACAAAATGACTAAGGAGGTGCAATATCCTGAGCGCCTTGACATGCAACACTACCTGTCTGAGCAGAGGGCAGGACCCTTGGTTTATGTGCTCTATGCCGTGCTGGTGCACGCTGGGAGGAGTTGCCACAGCGGACATTACTTCTGTTTCGTAAAGGCAGGAAATGGCCAGTGGTATAAAATGGATGATGCTAAGGTCAGCGCCTGTGATGTGACTTGCGCGCTGCGCCAACCTGCCTATGTCCTCTTTTATATGCAGAAGACTGATCTGGAGAGAGACCTTGGGAGGGAGTCAGTCAAGGAGGGAGGACTCGCATCTCCCGAGGCAGACCCCACAGTGGTGGGTGAGGCCTCAGGAGATCTGGCAACGGATCCCTCCGTGAACCTTCCTGAGTTGGAGGAGCGTGGGGAAGAGACCTCAAGGCAACAAATGACATTAGACCAGTGGAGATGCCTCCAAGAGTGCAAACAACCTAAGCCTGAACTCAATGTCAGGAGAAGAGAAATTGCTCTTCCTGAGAACGCAGTCATCCTTCACCACTCCAAATACAGACCTGAGATGCCGAAGAATCATCCTCAGCCGACCGTCGACCTGCTCGCCACTGCAGCTGGGATGCTCCCACCTCAGGTGGCCGGGGACGTGGCCAAAGTCCCGCGTGTGCCAGGGAGAGCCAGACCTACCAAGAGGATGAGCAAGAAGGGACAGAGGTCTGGGGAAGCAGTCCAGGGATGTGTCTCCTAACTTTGGTGCACATGGGCGCACACACTCACACACACAGCGTCACTCACTCACTCCAAACCCGAACACAGTCCCATACTGGAAATATTTTGTGTTGTGAGAAGTGTGTGTTCTGTATGTATGGAAGAACCATCTATCTGGTGTGTTCATGGGATATGGCCTTCAACTGAAACTAGAGGACACTGATGTTTAAACCTGGGTCTTTGTCATGATCTTATATTGGGATAGTGTGGATTTCATATGGGGTCAATCCAGGAACCTGCCTCTCCTTCAGCCTTGGGGAGAGTGGGGGCCACTTGCAGGTGAGAGGCAGTGAGCAGTCAGGGTTGAGAGTGGATAAGATGCTGAGGACCTGGAGTTGGAGTGATTATGTTTGACCCTCTCGTGATGCTCCCACTTCCCAATGCTTCTCTTCTATTTATATTGAAAGAATATTTGCCTGAACATAAGTATTTGTGGGGTCTTGCTAGTGGTGTGTCTTGGTCATTGCTGGGAAATTGTGAGAAAGTAATTAAATGCTTATTTTTTGGGCGATAACTGCATCCAGCTTGATAGAATCATGTTGATTATATTATGTTCCCTTCACTCTCTCCCACATTAAGACTGAAGAGAAGCAAACTAACAAGGACTCTTATTCCAAAGGGAAATGCCCAGCCTCCCACTGAACATAACTTTTTACGACTATTTTGCTACCATTTGCTCTATGGCACCTCCTGACCCAGAAGCAGTGGACTCTGGATTTCAGACCAGTTCAAATTCAAATTTGGACCTGGGTTGATACCTCTGGAAAACATTGCCAAGTTCATGAATCTACCAAAACGGTTTTTGAGGTCAGGTTATAGGTGCTCTGTGTTATCTTTTTATTATTACAGGAGAGATTGACAAATTCATTGTAAAATGGAAATTATTGCATGACCACCAAACGCCTCTGAGTGTGACCGTAGATGTGCAATTGTAACATCACATCATAATGATATTTTCACTCTGTATTCAAACTTGGACATGCACCCTTACTGGAGAGTAAGGGACAATAGGATCTGTGCAGAAGAAATCACGCTTTTTTGTAGATTTTCATGTACCAAAGACAGATTAGAGATATAAAGTGTCAGGGTTCCTTTCATGTCTGGGAATTGTGTTTCTTTTGACCAATACAGTTTATTGTGTCGTAAAGAGTGAGGGAACCTGTGTGCATGTCTTGCCAAGAGTTCCCTAAGAGGACCTGCAGGTATCCCCGTCCTCTGAAGACTGTCATAGGGAATGAGACAGCTCATGGACTCGGGGACTTGTCCTCCACAGCAGAGGACCCTGAGGAGGTGTCTGTGGGAACGAGGATATGTCCCCACCTGGACTGTTGTGGTGAACCAGCAATTCCTCCGCTGAACTGGATGGAAACGGTCAAGTCCACAACGTGCTGGGTGTCCTGGTTTTGTGCGCCTACACATACACTCCCCCCACTACACAGATGCTGCAGTTTTTCTTTAGGTAAATCTATAGGAATGTCAAAGCGTGCTTCCCAATCCGGAATGTCAAGTTTGTGTTAGTGAAATCCATTTTCTAACAAATGTAGGGAAATCATCCTGCCAATTTGTAACTTGGTTGTAAACAGAAATTAAGTTAATCTGAAATTGTTTTATAAATGTCTGAATTTCTGAATTAGAAAAAGATCCCATCCAGAGTTCTGCAAATTACACCATGTTTTCTCCTAGAAGACATTTTCTGTACTTGTTGATATTATTTCTCTGAAATTGTTATGCAGAATATTTCATCTGCTTTGTTTGTTTTTTTTCTAAAATGTTATTACGAAGTTGTGTGGTTTTTTATTCTTAATAAAAAATTCCCACATATGATTTGGTGTACAGGCTTTTTCTCCCCAGTATTTCAGAACCTTGAAACAGTTGTTTTATTTCCAGGCTGGCTCCTCACAGAGGCTTCTTTGCCTGCTTTCCCTGAGTGGATTTCCACAGCCACCTCTAGGTCACCTGCAGCTCAAATTCATAGCCTCCCCCCATGGGAATTTCTCACTCCTACTCACTGGCTCAATATAGGGGAAGCGCCAGCAGCCATTTAAGAGGAAATGCAATGGGACATAGGGACATTATTCTTCAGGGTCTCTTCAATTATGAGAGCTCTGACCAGGAAGATGCTTGTATGAGAAATTAAGGGGGAGGGAGTAGATTGAACCAGAAGTACACCATCTCTGTCCAAGGCTAGCAGAGACCCCTAGGAGGGATGACGGGAGATGGTTGGATAGCACACTGTGGGGACGGTGGAGGCTGGACAGTCAGCAGATGGATTCTCTGGTTAGGTGTCTGGACGTCAATGCTCATCCTGTCCAGGTATCCATTAGTCACTCGAGGGGTGTCTCTCTATATCAAGATCTATTAGTCATGAGGACAGACCAAAGAATCTGCAGAGCCTCCCACAGAACAGATTCACGAGTTCTTTTTTTTTTAAAGATTTATTTGTTTATTCATTCATTCATTCACTCATTCATTCATTCATTTATGATAGATAGAGAGGGGGGCAGAGACACTGGAGGAGGGAGAAGCAGGCTCCATGCCCGGAGCCTGATGTGGGACTCGATCCCGGGTTTCCAGGATCATGCCCTGGGCCAAAGGCAGGCGCCAAACCGCTGAGCCACCCAGGGATCCCCAGATTCATGAGTTATTTCCTGGGAAACCGGAATTGCCGATCCTGGATGGAGTTCTAGGTGGACCTCATACCTGTTTCCAGGCTACAATGTGTTGAGTCCTGGCTCCCTCAACCTGTGGCAAGATGTCAGGCTGGAATTGTTTTCACAATAGAAATCTGGGCTGAAACTGGTTTTGGGGACAGCCCCAAGGCTAGATTCCATGACAGTATATGGAGGTTTAATTTGGGAGGCCACATCCAATCAATGATCTGTGAGCTTGACAAGGAGGGTAGGTTCCTGGCCATGGTGGGTGAATGTAAGCAGAAGGATTACCTGACTCCCCTTCCTGAGCTTTTGTGTTGTCCAGCAGAAGAAAACAAAGTCAGGACTTTTCACAGGAGATATCCTAGGGCATGTGTCTCGTGGCAGGTTTGAGGTCAAGCAGGAGACAGGAAACAGCTTCTAGGGAGCTTGCCTCCTCCCGTGAGGTGTGCATCATCCCATTACCAGCTGCTCCAATAGAAGACACCACAGATGGACCACATCTTAGCTCTGCCTCTCCACTTCATAGAAATCAAGCACAGTAAAGGCATGGAGATGAGAACAATCCATTCCAGGGTGATATTATTAAAAGTGCTCATTTTAATGGGAAAAGAACCCCACCCCTGTGGTGATAAGGGGACATAAAATACATTAGCCTCCTGTTACCAGAGGGTCAGATGAGAAGGTTTCAATACAGTGTTTTAGTTTCCTTAGAAGAAGCCATTGCATTCACTCTTCTGGCAGTGGACCGAGCTAATCCTGTCTTCAGAGTGTAGGGATAGAGGAACATTCCTCAGCATCTTAAAAGCCATCTACGGAAACAGCTCAGCAAACATCATTCTCAATGGGGAAACACTGGGAGCCTTTCCCCTAAGATCAGGAACAAGGCAGGGATGGCCACTCTCACCCCTACTATTCAACATAAGATACCTAGGAATCAACCTACCCAAAGAGGTAAAGGATCTATACCCTAAAAACTACAGAACACTTTTAAGGAAATGGAGGGAGACACAAAGAGATGGAAAATATTCCAAGCTCACGGATTGGAAGAAGTAATATTATGAAAATGTCAAGGGTACCCAGGGCGATTCACACATTTAATGCAGTCCCTATCAAAACACTGAGGACTTTCTTTAGTGATTTGGAACAAATCATCTTAAGATTTGTGTGGAAATAGAAAAGACCCTGAATAGCCAAGGGAATATTAAAAAGAAAACCATAGCTGTCTTTAAAATTTTTAGTGATACTGTGTGTGATACTGTGTTGCTCAGTGAGAGGCTCCATCTCACTCTCCAACTGGCACAGATCTATCCGCTTAGCTCTCTATCTCAATCTGTCTGATGAATAAATAAAAATTTTAAAAACCCTGATATTTTCTCTACAAAATTCAAACTGTCACATTATTTTTCTAATAACTATGATTCATGAATGTTATAATTCATTCTTAAAGGAAATAATGGAAACATTAAATGCATGTATATGTCACCAAAGTTTAAAACAGCATGAGAATGGCCTCCCAAATCATAAGAATCTGTATAATCACGCATTAATTACCTTTCAACAATGCATTAGTCAATCTTGCCCCTAAGAAATATAATTGTTACATAGCACCCATTAGTTAACCTCAAAACCCACATTCATTCAGTGGAGAATGTCTTTCTGAGGTGTCACCCAAGGACCAAAATTGGAGTGGAAGTGATCTGAAATCCTGTGCCCACCTCTTCCTTGTCAGGAGATTGTCACACAGACGGATGACTGTCAAGTGTTCTGGACAGGTTAGGGTTGCTGGGATATGGAGCAATTCCCTGCGGGAGATGGGTCCTTGCCAGGCACCTGCTCTTCAGTCAAAGGTGGGGGTGGATTGTGAAGGTGCTGTGATTCAATCAGCATGATCTAACCAGGCATGATGCATTTAACTCCTGAAATATAAGCATTTCATTGCCTCTTTGCATTTCCAAATATTATCAAACGCCGGGCTTATGGGTTGACTTCTCAATATATATTTTGTGCCCATAATTTCCTGAAAAGAAGTCTGTCGCCATACAAGGCTGTAGGTCATCGACGTACACAGTAGTTTGTCATTTCTTTGTGTAGGTGCCCTGGGTTTTCAAATCGGTGCTGGTTGTATATGACCAAACACATTGCTGCCAACACTCCACCCACGCTGGTTTGGACAAATGGTCTTTCAATATAAAGAGAAGATAAGCAATGGGATGAGGGATGCATGAGGACACGGTCAGACATGCTCACACTGACCCCAGGTCCTCAGCATCATTTCCACACTCAAAGCTGGCTGCTCACTGCTTCTAATCCTGCCACCTTCAAGTGGCCCCATTTTTTCCCCAAGGCTGAAGGAGGGGAGGATTCACCCAGTGTGCTTCCAACTGTGCTAAATCCATCTATTACTCATATCCATAACCTATACCAGCTTGTTCAGATAACTCTGTCGTCTTCCATATCTGGATGAGAGTGGATTTTGCTTTGGGAAGATAGGTTTGGCTCTGTTTGGTTGGGTTTGCTTTGGTTTGGTTTGGTTTGGTGTTTTGATGGCAGGGAAGCAAAAGACATGTAAGGTGACTAGAGGGGGAGAACAGGCCTGCTCAGACCTTCTTCCGCTAGCCTTTCTCTCTGGACTCCCTGTGCACATGGAAGGAATCCTCTCAATTGCACATGAAGTCCCAATTCTGCTGGAGAGCCCAGCATTAACGCCCTATGCTCAAGCCTGCCTGCATCCTCACCCTTGCGCCCTATATTCCTGCAAGTCCAAGAATTCTTAGGCTACTTTGCTAGTTCCAATCCCAGCATCCCCTCGTGATGATAGGCCTTCGCACCCTTGGACCTCTGGTATCTTCTGAGGCTTCCAGAAAGTAGGGAACATTTCTATTACTGCACACATCCCATGAGTGCCCAGGAAGCTGCATTTTCCTCAGAAGCCATGAGATAGCAATAGGGCGGCATTCATGGGATGAGACATGGGCTTGAGGCTCAAGGGGCCAGACTCTGACCTGGGTCACATAATGATTGCCTGAATGGGAGTTACTTAGGGGTTGGGGGTGGGAGAAGGATCGCACACTGTGGCTTTTCTACTGCCATCTGACTTTTTAAACCCTAGTGTGCTCATAGAGGAGCTCCTCTACCTCCACCTACAGGCATCTGCACAGACAGAGGGAACACCCTTAAACAGATGCTCTGGAGTGAGAAAAGAGCAGTCAGTTGTTTTTCCAAAAAAAAGAAATTCTCTAAATACAAGTATGGAGGTGCTTGGTGTGGTTTGGTTTCATTTGGCATGGTGTTGTATTGTTTTTTCCCATGGGCCCATATCAGAGATAACCCTGAGAAAGAGAGACAGAGAGAGAACGAATAAATAGATAGATAGAGAGAGAGAGAGAGAGAGAGACCGTGGCCTTGGTCTCGTGCTATTTGGACGACTTGTCAACCATTGCCTCCTTAGGAAATCATCGGAGGGTAAAAAACCTCATTGCCCAGGTCTCAGAAAGGAGGCATCATGATCCAACATTAAAGATGGATCCAGAATATGTATAGAGGGAAACCACCCACTCATCCCATTAAAGACCAACCTGTGACCCAGGGCCCATACAGTACACAGGGCTCCCTCACAGGGTGCACAGGGTCAATGTTCCCTATGCAGTACTTCACCAAGGAGACTGGGTGTGCAGGAGACCCTCAAAGTCTACATATCCCCCAAAACTATCACGCTGTTGTCTCCTCTCAGTTAATTATGGCTGGACGAATTAAATTAACTATAGAGAGTTTCAGAATTGCTGAGATTAAAAAAACCCAGAAACCAAATCAAATGAAACACATGCACGCTATTCATCAGTGGTAACATTTTATTAAGGGAAATAAAACACTACACACGATTCTAAATTATGGCTGAGAATAATCGAAATGCGCAGATGAAATATTGCCCATCACAGTGCCCACAAAGCTACCACCACAGTCTAGAAAACTCATCTCAGGAGAAAACACAATGTCCATTTGCAGAGCCCACAGGGGCTGTTCGCAGCTGAAAACCCAAATGCAGACATGTGTATGGCAATGAGAGCTTGATGTCTGAGTTTCTTTTTCCATTGGAGTGACAAGTGCTCATTCGAAATTCCCTCCACTTCTTGGATTATCTATTTGCTGAAGAGAAAATTGACATTCCAGAGGGAAGAGTAGCCTTCTCCACAGCACACGGATTTCCCTAAAAAAAGTGCATTGTGTGTCTTTGGGGTTCAGTGTCTGTGCACGGCCCCAGGAGCATGAGAGGCAGCAGGCTGTGGACCCGGAAATTTCCATGCAAAGCAGCTGAGCAAGTGCTGATTCCCCACATGAGTCCAGGAGGGGCCACGTCCTGAGGTCTGCAGTCACCCCGTCAGGGTGCAGTAGGGTGGAGGACAATGTCCGAGGCCAGGAGCTGGCTCATTCGCTCTCACTGTCTTCTGAGGATGAGGACACCTGTAGGTCACCGTGGAGGACACTCCAGGGGCCACAGACACAGGCTCCGTCCGACATGTGGGGGGCAGGGGGGCCCTGAGCAGGGCCTGGCTTCTCGGGAGGAAGGAATGAGGGAGCTTCGAGGAACCGGGAGCTCCAGCAGCTTCTGTCCAATCTGATGAAGACCATTCTCAGAGGCTGAGTGGGGGCCCGCGCAGAGGGCGGCCGTGGGGGCTTGGTGCACGGCTGCAGCATCTCCAGGTGACGTGTGGCAGGTGTGGGCTGGGGGCCCTTGCTTGGCCGGAGGGCAGGTGTCTTCCTGGGCTGCCGGGGCCCGGCTGTGCATCCACGGGCATGTCTGCTTCCTGGAGGACACAGACTCCCGGAAATCCCCACAGGGGCTTCCTTGATGATCCTGGAGGTGTGCTGGCTGGGCCTCCATCACGGTTTCTTTCAGGGGTTCTGGGACCTTTCTAGGGGTATCTGGGCACATTTCTTGCCTGGAGTCTGGAGGGGCATTTGGGAATTGTCTGCCAATGCATTGCTGACAGCGGGACGGGTGTTCTCCTCAGGATACTTGGGTGGTGCCTGGGTGTGTCCCAACCCATGGCCCTGGGAGCCAGCCTGGGGACCCTCGAGGGAGACTCTGCAGGGCCTTTTGGTTCTCTGCTGCACAACCAGGCTGTCAGCCCTGACACAGGGTTGGCAAGCCGGCTGAGGGGTGTCAGTGATCGGCACTTCCTGGGCACCAGGAGGTCCACCAGGTGGGCTGAGTCTAACTTGAGGGCTTCTGAGACGAGAGGTGGAATGGGACTGGAGTCTTATGTCAGGGGGCTGAGTACGTGGTTCCATCGGCAGGGCAGGCTCAGGGATAGAAGGCCTCCTGGTGGTGTAGACGAGCATCGGCATGTGTGGACGCTGTGGGAAAAGAGAACGCACGGGACTCCATGAGTTTGACCCCGGCACCAAGGCAAAATGAACATTCAGGAAAGAAACCAACAAACGCCCACGACCTTAGTAACCACCCCCTCCCCCGGAACAGGGAAAGAAAGAGTTGGGATCTGTTGACCTAGGAGTAGGGAATCTGGCTGCAGGGCTCGTCCAAATAAGGCCTGACAGGATGCTGTTGATGCCCTTGAGACATGGGGGGGACACGCAAAGTCCTGCCTCACAGCGATGCTTCCTCCATTGGACCAGATCTTCCATCCTCTCTGCTCATGAGGCGATAGGAGTCCTGCTGCTGGAGAGTCATGGTGGGAGCTCCTTAGTGGGGATGGGCAGTGTGGGATGATGTGTCACAAAGGACAGCGGCCTGTTCTTCTCTGAGGTTGGTATGTGCTCCAGGAGTGCCCTCCAATGACCTTCACACGTCAAACAGCCAGTGTTTGCACAAATACCAGGCATAAGGCAACATCATGGGCACCAAGGGAAAAAAAGTGTGCAAATCCGTGCTGCTCAACTGCCACTGGTCAGAGCGGAAGTGGAGCCCCGCCTCCCCCAGGAGGCACATGGTGCCCAGCGAGTCCCCAAGGGCACAGCCCGGGAAGCAGCGCACACTCACCCTCACATAGTCACAAGATTCCGTGTCTTCCTTCCAGGTGCGCTTCTGCCCCTCCTGGGGTCTCCTGGGGAACCTGTGGAGCAGGGCCTTCCTCTGCTCGGCTTCTTGCCTGCACCAGAAATGAAGGCATAGAAAGGAGAAGGAACTCCCTTCCCTGGCTTCCAGCCAGACACCTGCTCTGGGCTTGGGCCAACCTGGTCTTTTCCCTCCGCAGCCACTCTACGCCCACCTCTGCCCCTCATCCTAACTATCGGGAGCTGAACAGGTTGTCCAGGCAGTGTCTTACATTCAGAGTCTGAAAGGGTCTGCCTTGGCATGTGCCAAGCTCCATACATTCACTGGTGCAGGGACATTTGTCCAGCCGCAAACCCCACACCAAATCAGCAGGGACAGCTCCATCACCTAAATGTGGACCCTGTTAGTCTGGGAGCTCCTCTGCCTGCCTCGCCCAGCCTGGCTCTGCCCGCAGCCGCCCTGCACACTGTGCATGCACACGGACTCGGGGTCTGTCGTATCAGCCCTGGCGTCGGGTCACCAGCCCCATTCCTCACCTTCGTCTCCCTGCCTTCTCCCTCTCAGCCTGGTTCAACAGCCCAGCCTGGTGTCTTGGGTCCCACTGACTCCCCGGCTCCACATTCTCCTTCAGCCTCCTGGAGCCCAAGGCCACGGGAACGAGGGTCGTGCTCAGTGTTTTATGGGGCATCTGGTGCTTGATGCCTTGTGTCCAACGGCGCCATAGTCCCTGCACTTCACCTGTGGGAGGAAGGGGCAAGGGTCAGTGCATCCACTCAAATGCCAGTGAACCTGCCAAGCACACGATTGGGAGGCCGTCCTCATGGAGTGGCACATGGGATGAGGACAGGGGACATCGTATCTGCTAGTGAGGTGTCAGTATAGTGAAGACCTCTGGATGCTTACTCCCCATCCCGTGGAAGGAAGGAAAGGGGAAGAGGGATTGGAGGTGTCAGGTTGAGGACAGGTGGAAACATCATTAAGACTTGGGACAAACAAAAGGCTCGATCTGATCTTATGGTGCCCTGGGGCTGATGCTCAGAACCTCTGAGTGTCCCAGTGTGTAGCCTGGGGGATTTCCTGCCCATGTCACGATGGACAACTGAGTCCGGGCCACGATCTTCTGGGAGCCTAGCCTGTCTCAAGACTCCTGGCAGAGCTCCTGCTTCAAAACCCATGCCAGCCTCCCCACTCACCCTGGGATCCTCCTCCTCTGGACTGGGAACTCTGAGGGCCAGTCCTGCTATCTGTGGCCTCTTGCCTTTCTGGGGTCTCAAGGGACTGTCGGGCCCAAGGTGGGCATGACCAGCCGCCATCAGTCCCACCTTCTGGAGGGACAAGTCAGTCTGCTTCAGGGATGGGTTTCGGGTAGCCTGAGGGAAAAGAAACAAGAGAGTCCTATTCACCTGACCTAGGCGTCCTCCCTGTACCATCTTCCCAAGAGGCCTTAGTGAGCTTCAGGACAGTCGTGCCAAACAAATTTCCCCCTGTCACTTCTCTTTCCTCCTTCCTGCCTACGCTCTCCTGGCCAAGCCACATCCCCGCTCTGAGGAAGGCCGCCCTTAAGGAAGGACTCCTGTTGACACTATCATTAGGTCTCCCCAAATCCCCTGTGGGAACAAAACCAGGGACGGGACCTCTCCCGATTGAGGTCCAGTGGGATGCACCATGGAGCATGCAAAGGGCAAAAGTGTCAGGAAAGTGGGCTTCCCTCTCTCATATCTGAATGCCCATTGTGACTCCAGAGGAAGCCATAGTTAAGTCCAAATTTATTGGGAAAACACATTCTTCTCTACTCGATGGGAAGCTGCCCATCTGAACACTTCCATTCCATGTGTTCGTGGCAGTGCCCCCAATAACTGCCATTGAAGGTTTGGGAGGTGAATTTCTTTTCAGCTTGGGAACCAGGTAATTCTTCTATTGAAAAAAAGGCCAATTGTTTATGGGGGAGAGAGAGTGTGTGTGTGTGTGTATGAGGGAATGTGATCACCTGAGCTGTAGGAAGGACAGAGGGAGATGGAGACACTCAGTTATCAGAAACCCAGTGAGGGCCTGGATCCATCTCCAGAGCCTGAGATCACGACCCGACCCAAGTCAGTCCCTGAAACAATGGAGCTGCCCAGGCGCCCTGATCCTGTGTCTTCTCTAGGTCTGCAGGGCCCAGTGAGACATTTACAGGCCTTCTGTCCCGGCTCGACCACCACCCCACACCAATGTGACACCTGAGGCCCCATTCCACTGGCATTGGAACCTCCGGGTGTCCAGGGCATACACAGCCATGCCTAGGCTCAGTCTCTGTCCTCAGAACATGTTAGACCAGAAAGAGTCCTTAACCCGTGGAGGAAGGGCCAATCCCTCCATCATTTCCTCACTGTCCCATTGCTCGGTCAGGGAAGGTCGGACCAGTGGCCCGAAAACTCACCTGAAGTGCAATTGTGGTCCTCATGCCCATCAGGAGAGGCTGAGAAAGGTCCTGGACAGACTCCACTGCAGGAGACTGGGTGTCCCGTGGGAGAGAGGGATGGTCAGGAATGGCCACTTCTGTGCTCCCGGACTTTTATACTGCCCCAAGGTCACGTGACGTTTCAGCCACTTGAAAGACATCCACCTAATCCTTTTAGCTGCTGCAGGGATTGAGCCACTCAGCAGCTTCAACAGGCTAATGATGCCCTCCTGAGAGCGATTTCTATGACTCCGTGTGTGTGCCTGTGTGTGTGTGTCTCTGTGAATGGAGGTGTGAGTCCATGCGGATTTGGTGGAGATTGGAATTTCTGCAAGTGAAATTATATTGGTACATTTTAGCGTGGGAATTAACCTCAGGACTCATGTTTCCTGAACTATTGGTATTTTACCAACACTTCTGCTGAATTTAGACCTAATCGTATTAAAAATGGGGTCAGGGTTTGAGGTTATTCAAGATGTTATATCCATTTTGTCAACTAACTTTCAGTTAAAAACTGAAATGTAAAGAGCAAGATCTTCCAATCGGCTATAATCGCTTGATTGGATTAAGGGATTTGGGTGTGGTCCCTTTCTCATAGAGACCTTTCAGGCCAGCCCAGGTCCTAATCTTGACTCTCTCATCAGACACCACCTTCAGGTCTTTCTCAACCTCCCTAACTGCCCCTGCTCATTTCTGAACCGAATTTGATCAGTTTCTATGTTCAATGGATATCTCTATGAATGTCCTTTTTCTTCCTCAGTAACCTCAATCGAGCCAAGGAGTGTTAGTCGTCAGTGCTCTAGAACAGGGAAGATCACTCTCCCAAAGGAGCACAGGTATCACATAGGAACAGGTTCTCCTCACCAGCCAGAATGTTTGTAGCTGTAACCAATCACTTGGGAATATGGCATCCATTGCTTGGCTTCTACACTTCCATCTCTCTGGACTATGATCTCAATCTACAAAGATTGTGAAGGTTTTGATGAATACCAGTTTCTGCCTAGGTGTGGCCCGGGTCCACCACAAGAGAAATTCTCTGGCTGGTTTAATGATTTTGGGAAACATTCCTTTGAAACTCCCTTTCCTACAAGAGTCTCTATCCTCAATCCAGTGTTTATCTGCCTCATTTTAACTGTTCCTCAGGGAATTCCACCCCAATATCCTTTATATTCTCTTGATTCAGTTGGAATATGTTGTAGGCTTGTGCCTTTTTCCACATTGTGGGCTTGGCAGGTGTAGATGCAGGTAGGAGGGCACCTGGTTAGCTTGTGGTTTGAAAGTGTTGTTATGGCTTCTTCCGCCCAGAGAATTGGTAGTCTCTGCTGAAACATTTTTGAGTCGACACGACAATTCATTCCTACTTGTGACCATGATCCTTTGCATTGGAAAAGGAGGCATCTTTGTGCAGGATAGAATAGTGAAGAATAATGAAGTTTAGGAAATCGTATAAGTCTTAGGAAAGGTGGAAACCTAAGTCTATTTGTCTTCTTTACTGACCAGAGGCCAAGAGACACAGGAACATTTTGCCAGGCCTTGGTCAGTGACTGGGCTTCACAAGCCCTGGGGCCCTGCTGAATTCCTGATGTTCACTTGTCGTCCCTGGACACTAAGAGAATAAAAGTGTCACCTCTGAAGCAACCATGTTTTAGGATATTGATTCTGTACCCATGGAGTTCAATAAAAAACTTGTGTAGGAATCTCTATATGATATCTCCATTTTTACCTGAAAGTTTTAATCCCTGAGCCTTCCCTGCCAATGAAGGCATGTACTGAGACCCCTGATGAGACTGTCCAGTCCCATTCCACATCTCCTCTGAGTAGCCCTAAAGTTAGCCTCAGCCCACCTGGTGGACCTCCTGGTGCCCAGGAAGTGCCGATCGCTGACACCCCTCAGCCGGGTCGCCAACCCTGTGTCAGGGCTGATAGCCTGGTTGTGCAGCAGAGAGCCAAGAGGCCCTGCAGAGTCTCCCTTGAGGGTCCCCCGGCTGGCTCCCAGGGCCATGGGCTGGGACATACCCAGGCACCACCCAAGTATACTGAGGAGAACACCCGTCCCACTGTCAGCAACGCATTGGCAGACAATTCCCAAATGCCCCTCCAGACTCCAGGCAAGAAATGTACCCAGATGCCCTTAGACCGGTCCCAGAACCACTGAAAGAAACCGTGATGGAGCCCCAGCCAGCACACCTCCGGGATCATTGCAGAAGCACCTCTGGGGATTTCAGGGAGTCTGTGTCCTCCAGGAAGCAGACGTGCCCGTGGATACACAGCTGGGCCCCCACAGACCAGGAAGACACCTGCCCTCTGGCCAAGCAAGGGCCCCCAGCCCACACCTGCCACACGTCACCTGGAGATGCTGCAGCCGTGCACCGAGCCCCCACGGCCGCCCTCTGCGCGGGCCCCCACTCAGCCCCTGAGAATGGTTTTCACCAGATTGGACAGAAGCTGCTGGAGCTCCCGGTTCCTTGCAGCTCCCTCATTCCTTCCTCCTGAGAAGCCAGGCCCTGCTCAGGGCCCTCCTGCCCCCCACCTGTCGGACGGAGCCTGTGTCTGTGACCCCTGGAGTGTCCTCCACGGTGACCTACAGGTGTCCTCATCCTCAGAAGACAGTGAGAGCAAATGAGCCAGCTCCTGGCCTTGGACCCTTGTCCTCCACCCCACTGCACCCTGACGAGGTGACTACGGACCTGAGGACATGGCCCCCCCTGGACTCATGTGGGGAATCAGCACTTGCTCAGCTGTTTTGAATGGGAATTCTTGGGTCCACAGCGAGCTGCCTCTCATGCCCCTGGGGCTGGGGACTCACCCCCAAAACATACCTTGCACGTTACTTAGGGAAATCCATGCACTATGGCAAAGGCTACTCTTCCATGTGGAATGTCAATTTTCTCTTCTGCAAATAGATTCTCAGGCCTCCCGGTGGCTCCCTGCAGGCTGCACGTCCCCTCTGTCCTCAGGGTGCAGGGGCCTCGGCCGGGAAGGGGCATCGGATCGCCCCGATGAAGTCCAGCCGGACGGAGCTGCTGGAGCACAAAGTCCGACAGCTGCTGCTCGCCTTGCAGCGCAGGGACATCATCTCCATTTGCAGCTTCTTAGACGACTATCGTGGATTCGCCACCACGGACGAGGTGCTGGACCTGCTGTTCACCGAGTGAGCACCTGCCCCTCCGCAGCCCAGGGCTGGGCCACCTGCTGCTGGGGAGGCTGGGGATGGTGTGAGCTTCCCGGCCTCGGGCTGCTCCCCTGCATGGAGCAGGGTCCCCCAGGGCCTAGCGGGGTCCTGGAGGGCAGCCCTGGGGCCTGGCTTGTGGCGGGTCGGCCAGAGGGTCTGTACCTGTGCTCAGCAGCCGTCCTCCTCCCCGTGATCAGGCCTGTGCCTCCTCCCCCCCGTCACCAGTGTCCTGAGCAGCCTGTTTCCCCATTGAAAGGGAGTTTTAAGAGTCCATTTGGGGTCTGTGTCCTGGGGCAACAAGACAGGGGGACCCCGGGGTGCCCCGGGCCCACTCGGATAGTGTGCCATGGGCCTGGCCAGAGCCCTTTCATGCTCAAGCCTTCAGGAGGCCCCAGCAGGTGCGGGCGCTTCTCTGGGAGCTGCCCGTGGCCCCACGCACAGAGCTGACAGCTCCCGGGGCTCCGGCCTAGTCAGGGGTCAGACGGTGACAGCCCCCATGATGAGAGGTGGCGTCCAGAAGATTATTCATGGGATGTCCCCCGCCCTCCTCTAGGTATGGGTGCATCGTAGATGCGTGGGGTAATAATGACGTGGTCTGCAGTGCTGGAAACTGTGAGTGACTCCGGCTCCTGCAGGAGGGCCTTCCCTCTCCAGGAGAGCAGCGAGGGGGCTGTGGGGTGGGGGGGCTGCACCGTCACCCCACACATCTGCAAATCCTGTGACAGGGTAAAGGTCTAAGGCCCCTTCTGGAAAAGAGGGCAGGAGAGCCAGGATGGGGTGCGGGCTTGGTGGGAGGGACTGGGACCCCTAAGGAGACCTTCTCTATGCCCCCCAACCCTCTCTCTGCCCCACACCAGGGGCCCAGATCAGTGGGGATCGGGAACATCGCATTCCCCAATCTGGTGGCACCTTGACCCGAGGGCACAGCAGGTGCTCAGGAGGGCCGGTGATGGCTCCCAGACCAGGCGGCCCCGCCCGGTGAGAGATGGGATATTAGAGTCAGTGGAAGGACACCCCTGGGGGCCCCTCATGAGGGAGGCAGCGCAGAGCCATAGGAGGGAAGGTGGCAGTCCCAGGTGGCTCCTGGCAAGGCCTGGCAGGACACAGAGCCCGAGCCCTCCTGCCTTGGAGCTTCCCAGAGCGACAGTGTGTGCAGTAAGGGCAATGACAGGCCAGACACCCCCCGTCCCCGGACGCCTGCTGGTGGACTCAAGGTGCAGGTGGGCAGGGACCAGGCTGAGGAGGGAGCCCCACTCCCACAGAAGAGACGGTGAAGGTCACCCCACTGGGCGTGGGCTCCCCAGAACAGAGGCTGCATCCCAGCCCCTCTTGAGGGAGCAGGCCCGTGGCAGGCAGGACCACCAGGTGGCAGGGGGACAAGGACAGGACTTGCCTCCAACATCCGCAAGGGAGTCCGGGGCACCGGGTCCTGCAGGGCTTCCCTCAGGACATCTGTGAGTGAGGGCGCCCTGTCTTCTGATGCCTGTGCCTGCTTGTCCCTCCCCAGGGCCATCTCCTGCATGCTGGAAATATGGCTGGATTATTATGGGGATGACTTTTGTCAGCTCCCAGAATTTCCCTCCCTTATAAAACTTCTGCAATTCCTAAGGCAGCACATGCCAGGCTCATACATGGAACTCTGTGCCCTGCGTTACCTCAAGCAATTCTGACGCCTCCATGCAGCGGAGCCAGAGGCTGGGGGTGAAGAGGTCTGGGGGTGGCCAAGCTGAGGACAGGGGGGCCCGCAGATCCAGCCTCTGTTCAGCTGGGTCAGGAGTAGGCGGTGAGCTCACACCCCACCCCACAGGCTGTAGGCTGGGGACACCTCCCAGGGCTCTTGCCCTCACACACGTGGAGCGGTGGGAAGAGTGGCCTTGACTTGGGAGGGACGTGGACAGTCCATCCTGATGGTGATACTTTGTCTTGTTGGAGCTACAGCTTTGGCCCGAGGAAAACACCCTGAAGCAGCTCAGGAGCGCGCCCCAGCTCCGACCGTGGGGCCTGCTGCCCAGTCGGGGCCTGCGGGGATCGAGGCCATCCTGGCTGCTGGGGCTGAGGGCTCAGCCCGCGCTGAGGTGCCCACTGGGGAGGTGAAGCCCCTGCAGATAGTGGTCACTGCTCTAGCTCACTGCTCCATCCTGGAGGAGCCCCCTGCACCCCTGAGAGCCCTGGGGGAGGAGCAGACACCACCCCCTGCTCTCGAGGTCGTGGATGTGCCGGAGAAGCTTCCTAACTCAATGGAGCAATCGGCCTGGGCGCGGAGCAACCCCGTGAACCACCTCAGGAGCCCGCCCCAGCTCCTGCCGCGGGGCTCGTGGTGGCTGCAGCCCAATGGAGCCTTCCCCTCCCCGTCATTGCACTGTTCCTGTATTTTATGATTTTCATAAACCTTCCATAAGGGCTTATGTATTTTATTTTTGATAAAGGATAAGTTAACTGCGCAAAATTTACTCTGATGCTTCTAAATTTCACATCATGGTACTTTAGGTCCATTCACAGTGTTGCAAGCCCCGGGGCCCAGTGCACTGGGGGACACAACCCAGGATCCGGTGCTCCCCTGGGGCAGGCAGAGGCCAGGAGGACACAGGACAGCCAGGTCGCTCCTGTCGCCGGGCCAAGGAGCTGTGCAGGTCAGTGCCCCCACCCCGGAGTACCCAGGCCCCTGCGCACTGGGAGCTATGATGGTTAATGTGGGAGCTGACGCCAGGGCTGGACAGCTGGCCGCCGGCACTGTTGTTGTCCCTCCTGGTGTCACCCTGTACCTGGGACTGCGCATGGGCCTCACAGGATAAACAACTCCCACTGAGCCGTACACCTGACAAGAGGCGGGGCAGCAGATGACATTATACTGTGCATAGAAATCTCAAACGACTCCACCCCAAGATTGCTAGAACTACAGCAATTCGGCAGTGTGGCGGGATATAAAATCAATCCCAGAAGTCAATGGCATTTCTGTACACTAACAATGAGGCTGAAGAAAGAGAAGTTAAGGAGTCAATCCCATTTACAATTGCACCCAAATGCATAAGATACCTAGGAATTAACCTCACCAAAGAGGTAAAGGATCTATCCCCTAAAAACTACAGAACGCTTCTGAAAGAAATGGAGGAAGACACAGAGAGATGGAAAAATATTCCATGCTCATGGATTGGAAAAATTAATATCGTGAAAATGCCAATGTTACCCAGGGCAATTTACACATTAATTGCAATCCCTATCAAAATACCATGGACTTTCTTCAGAGAGTTGGAAGGAATCATCTTAAGATTTGTGTGGAATCAGAAAAGACCCCAAATAGCAGGGGGACATTAAAAAATAAAACCATATCCGGGGGCATCACAATGCCAGATTTCAGGTTGTACTACAAAGCTGTGGTCATCAAGACAGTGTGGTTCTGGCACAGACAGACACATAGATCAATGGAACAGAAGAGAGAATCCAGAAGTGGACCCTGAACTTTATGGTCAACTAATATTCCACAAAGCAGGAAAGACTATCCACTGGAAAAAAGACAGTCTCTTCAATAAGTGGTGCTGGGAAAATTGGACATCCACATGCAGAAGAAGGAAACTAGACCACTCTCTTACACCAGACACAAAGATAAACTCAAAATGGATGAAAGATCTAAATGTGAGACAAGATTCCATCAAAATCCTAGAGGAGAACACAGGCCACACCCTTTTCAAACTTGGCCACAGCAACTTCTTGCAAGATACATCCATGAAGGCAAGAGAAACAAAAGCAAAAGTGAACTGTTGGGACTTCATCAAGATAAGAAGCTTCTGCACAGCAAAACTGAAAGACAACCTACAGAATGGGAGAAGATATTTGCAAATGACACGCCAGATAAAGGGCTAGTTTCCAAGATCTATAAAGAACTTATTAAACTCAAAAGCAAAGAAACAAACAATCCAGTCATGAAAAGGGCAGAGACATGAACAGACATTTCTCCACAGAAGACACAGACATGGCCAACAAGCACATGAGAAAATGCTCCGCATCACTTGCCATCAGGGAAATACAAATCGAAAATAATAGTGAAAGGGAAAATAAGGGAAGGGAGAAGAAATGTGTGGGAAATATCAGAAAGGGAGACAGAACGTAAAGACTGCTAACTCTGGGAAACGAACTAGGGGTGGTAGAAGGGGAGGAGGGCGGGGGGTGGGAGTGAATGGGTGACGGGCACTGGGTGTTATTCTGTATGTTAGTAAATTGAACACCAATAAAAAAATAAATTAAAAAAAAACCACAATGAGATCCCACCTCACACCAGTGAGAATGGGGAACATTAACAAGACAGGAAACCACAAATGCTGGGAGGGTGCGGAGAAAGGGGAACCCTCTTGCACTGTTGGTGGGAATGTGAACTGGTGCAGCCACTCTGGAAAACTGTATGGAGGTTCCTCAAAGAGTTAAAAATAGACCTGCCCTACGACCCAGCAATTGCACTGTTGGGGATTTACCCCAAAGATACAGATGCAATGAAACGCCGGGACACCTGCACCCCGATGTTTCTAGCATCAATGTCCACAATAGCCAAACTGTGGAAGGAGCCTCGGTGTCCATCGACAGATAATGGATAAAGAAGCTGTGGTCTCTGTATACAGTGGGATATTCCTCACCCATTAGAAACAAGAAACACCCACCATTTGCTTTGACATGGATGGAATTGGAGGGTATTATGCTGAGTGAAGTAAGTCAGTCAGAGAAGGACAAACATTATATGTTCTCATTCATTTGGGGAATATAAATAATAGTGAAAGGGAATATAAGGGAAGGGAGAAGAAATGTGTGGGAAATATCAGAAAGGGAGACAGAACACAAAGACTCCTGACTCTGGGAAATGAACTAGGGGTGGTAGAAGGGGAGGAGGGTGGGGGGTATGCGTGACTGTGTGACGGGCACTGAGGGGGGCATTTGATGGGATGAGCACTGGATGTTATTCTGTATGTTGGCAAATTGAACACCAATAACAAAAAAAAAAAGAAGAAAAACAAAAATGCTTCAATCTCAATGTATTTCCGCCTACTTCTCTCTTATCTTCTTTGCAATCCAAGAAGAGGTAAGGTCCCCTTCAACTTTTCTCCTCAGCCCACACCCATCTGATTTTTTGGTCCCAATTAATTTGTGGACCTCTTTCTTGCTCACAATTCAAATGCTCTAACCAACAAAACACTGTCACACGGAGCGTCATCAGTCTTTATGTTAGTTTAGCCTCAGTAGAATTTGATTCCTCTTGTGTGCAAGCCCTCTCTTCCCTGGAGTCTTTCCTCTGTTGTCCCCGACTGCAGAGGAGATGGAGTTCAGGGTGCTGGGTGTTTCCTAGGCAGTGATCTCAAGGCGAACATGGTTGGAAAGGGTGGGGAGGAAGAAACACAGGCAGAGGGAGACGTCTGACCACTGGGCACCCTCACGGCATCAGCCCACCACACAGGGTGCTGGAGAACTCGCAGGACCCATACCCTTGTCCTAAATTGAAGCCGAGTGGCCTCTGTGAATAATCATTGCCTGTCGGTCACTCTGGGGAGAAGTTGCCTTGAGGCAGGTGGCTCTTTGCAGCTGAGTCAAACTCTGCCTCTGTTGACAAAGTCCTCCAGGAAGCTTATGCATGGATCCTACCATTTCGTGTCCCACCCTGCAGGTCAGAGAGGAATAAGTTCGGTAATAACTGGCCCATACAGGGGCATCGAGATGTCTGAAGCTGATGGGCCTGGCAAAGAAAAAACGGATGGCAGAGGGGCAGCTAGCATACAAAGGATAACAGAACACTAGGCGCTCAATGTTGGTTCTAGTGGGGCTCCTGCATACCGGGTGTGGATTGGGTCCCCTGTCTTTCCTTACATAAGCCACACCCTGTCAACCAGCTGTCCTTGCTCCTAGAAGGTGGGGTCTTTCAGGGCCCTGGACCAAGGTCCTTCTACCTTTGCCCACAAGGCCCTGCTTCCATAGTTGGCACACTAGATCTAATGCCCACCACTGGGTTGGGATTCTTTTTTTTTCTTGCTAACAGGCTTTGCCCTCATGGAACATATTTCACTGTTGAATCTAGAACAGTGACTCCAACTACCCCACGAAAAATGATATTCCTGGGCAGCCCCGGTGGTGCAGCTGTTTAGCGCCGCCTGTGGCCCAGGGCCTGATCCTGGAGACCCGGGATTGAGTCCCATGTCGGGCTCCCTGCATGGAGCCTGCTTCTTCCTCTGCCTGTGTCTCTGCCTCTCTCTCTCTCTCTCTCTCTCTCTGGGCCTCTGTGAATAAATAAATAAATTCTTTTAACAAATTTAAAAGATAAAAAATGAAAAATGATATTCCTGTGCCCCTCACTTAGGGAAACCTGCCTTCTGATCTCCCATCTCCTTAGGTTATGATTATCATTAGCAATTACAATTCCCTTACTATGATCATTTTTGTGATTGTTCTTGTTATTCATCATTATTTTCATTATTTTCTTGCCATGAATTGTTTCTGCAGTTGTTTGATATACAACCTTCAGTAGAGTTTGTCCACAGGAAAGCAATCCCTTCTGTACTACATGATATTTATTTTGCTCAGGAGCATCTTGAAATATTCCAAGTCAGCCTCCAGAAGCAGGACCAGCCCTCAATACCACAGGAGACTCCTGAAGGACATCCTTTACCCATATGCCTCTGTTAAAATTCAAAATTCCCTCTAGGGCCCACTGGCTGCTTGTGCCAGCCTGGAAGTCCCAGAAAGTTGTCCTTGGATGAACAGAACTGTCACAACATGATCCACATCAGGGGCCCCCATAGTCACTCTTGCCTTCTTGGAAAGATGGGACCTGGTGTCTCTTTCCATATGAACATCCACATGAGTTGATCTGATCTGGAATCCTAGAGCCACTGTAGCTAACAATAGAGGTACAGAAAAGGCTCCCTAGGCCAGCCTGAAACTCTGGAGATCTAAGTCCCCTCAGGTACACAGGAGAGGCTGCTGGTGCAGTACCAGAAGGCACAGAGATTGTGAATGCCCATCCTGCACATCCCATGACTTTTCTCCGTCTTTCAAGGGAGCCTGGCAACCATTCGGAAGGCAATGTCCTCCCTGCTAGTATGGGAGTACCGTGGGTGACACCCTCCTATAGCCTAGGCCCATCTGATCCTCTGCAAATATTTTAAGTGACCTTGGAAATGTGAACTGAGAAGTCTGGAGCTCCAGGGTCTAAGTGGAAAAGAAACAGAAGGGATGTTGGGCAGAGACGGTGGGAATAGAAATGGCAGCTTGAATGTCCACTTGATGCTGGGCTCTTCTGTGCAGGTGTGGACGTGGAGTCCTGCCTGGCCTGCAGACGGACCAAGCTCCTGAAATCGGGTGGCTGTCCTGCTGCACCCCCTCTGCCCCACGGGCTCTCCCTCAAGGGGTCTGCATGCAATTTCCCAAGTTGGCCTAGACCCTCCTTCTGGCTGGCTTTTTCCGTCCTGTTGTTCATCTCTGCCTCCTGTTACAGATGTCATGTGCACACACAGGGCTTTAAACTCTCCACTCTGTAAGGCCCAGCACAGTCCCTTTATCATTCACTTAGAGGATTCTATACCCAACCTCCTTATTTATCATTATGTCCCATATTAATAGTAGTGGAATTAATATTATTCATGAGGACTATTGTAAGTCATTATTTTTTATCAATAAATTCTTATCATGGATTATTTTTGTTGTTGATGCCATATAACTAACATTGTATAGCCTCTCTTTTCATGAAACAGGTCAGATTACTTGGAAGATGATTATGGAGGGTTCTCCAACAGACCTACAATTCATAATTTACACACTGCTTCAAGTCCCCAGTGTATGAGTTTGAGTGTATTACTCTGATGAGCCCCTTAAATATTGCATGTCCCTCTCTAGAGGCAGTGACGGGGTCTGTGATGATAGGGGAGTCCTGAGGAAGATTTCCTTTGCCAGCCAAATCCTCTAGAAAAATATCTGATTATGTTTTTTGTTTTGGTTTGGTTTTGGTTTTGGTTTTGGTTTTACAAAGTGATATATTTCCATAGAGATGGTAGACTTATATCCTCCTTGCCTCTCCTGACCCCTCTCCATCTCACCAAGGCTAACAATTTGTCATCACTCACAGGGGTAGAACCAACTCATTCAGGAAACCTCCACACTTTTAGAAGCATCCATTCATATTATGTTTTTTTTTTTCATATTATGTTTTTAAGTTAAAACCATAGGCTACAGATAAATTGATAAGCAAAATGAGATATATCCATATAATAGAGTATTACTCAGGCTTACAAAGGAAGGAGATTATGATGTACAGATTCTAGAACATTGATGAACCTGAAGGACACTATGATAAGTGTAATAAGCTGTTCAGAAAAAGAAAAATACTGTGTGATTCTTCTTATACAAGTCAGATTCACAGAGACAGAATGATGTACGGTGGTCATCAGGGGATGGGGTGGAGAGAGGAAATGGGGTGTGTTCAATGGGGAGAGTTCTAGTTTAGCAAATGAAAAGAGTTCAGGAGTTGGATGGTGGTGATGCTTGCACAACAGGATGAATGTACTTAATACCACTGAACTCTACACCCCCAAATCGTTAAGATTCCTAATTTCATGATACATAATCTTATGAAAATAATGAAAAGAATCATAGGCTGAAATGCTCTTTGGGTCCTCTGCCTGCGACATAATTTTTTTTTTTTTTTTTAGCATCAGTGATAGGGTTTTCTTTTATGTTGTTGTTGTTTTTAAAATTTTGTATATTTTTTATTGATTTGTCAATGTATAACACCCAGTGCTCATCCCGGGAAGTGCCCCCCTCAGTGCCCGTCACCCAGTCACCCCCACCCCCCTGCCCACCTGCCCTTCCACTACCCCTTGTTCATTTCCCAGAGTTAGGAGCTGAGACCTAACTCACTGAATTGATTGTCGTCATGCAAAATGACCCTCAAATTGTTACACCACCTGCTCTGCTGGGCTAATATGCTTGGATCCTTTGTCTGCCTCTTGCAGTGATGTCAACATGAATATCTTCCTTTACTTAATAAGAGGTTTGTTACTTTGAGGGAGAGTCTACAGGCGGTGTTTTTAATAGTGGGCTTGCTTATATTTTCAACGTGAATAGGTTTCGCTGGTTGCAAAACCCAACATAGCACCCTCATGCTCCTACCTGCAGTGCAAGACACTGTCTCTTTTTTGTCCCTTCTACTAAGTAGGAGTTTTACTCTGGTTAACGCTGGCATGCCTGAGCCTCTGGGATATATTATGAGTCACCTCTGGTTCCTGCAACCCTTTGTGACTGCCTGCAAGACCCAGGGAAGGCAGCCATGGCCCACCAGGCTCAATAAAAATTGTTCTAAGACCCTAAGGACCCAAGAGTAGATGGAGCAAGCACAGGACGCCAGAGGTTCTTTATCCTGTACAGCCCTAGCGCTGATTGGACCGTCCAGGGTGGGAGTGGATCAGCAATGAACCAGGGGGTTGAGTGTGTCTGGGGGCGGGAGGGGTGACAGTTACATTTTTTATTGGGGATCATGATAAACCAAACCTCTGAGCGCACTCACTGCCACAGAGGAGGCTGCTCGGCCTCCGGCTGACAGGTGCAGGAGCGCGCGGGCCCTCACCTGAGTGGGCACACAGGGAGCGTCCCGCCACCTGCTCAACACTACGGGGCACAGGCCTGCATGACGGTAGGGAATCGTCCTCATTCCTGTTAGTGCAGGAGATCCTACAGGCCTCCATCTGTGATGCGCTATACACGGCCCCTTGTCACCCCTCCTCCCTGGGCTCTAGCCTCCCAGTCCCCCTGCGAGGACACCTGCCAGCATCCCACCAGGGACCCCACGACTCGGAGCCTGTTCCTGCCAACTTGCCCACCTACACCATGGCACGCTTATCCCAGGGAGGGGTTAATGGTATGCTAGGCCCTGAGACACCCCAACCCCATCTCTAGGTACATCTGCACTGAGTCCAAGTGAACAGTCTGGTAGCCACTTTATATTCATTTCAATGAGACCTTTTAGATATCCTATAAAGTACATACATTTATTACATCCCCATTTAAAGATTTAGAAACAAGTTCAACAAACTAAACAACCGAGGTCACATACTTGCTAAACCAATCTGACTTTAGTCTACATGGCTCAGTGCCCCCATCTTGCCTTCCCAAAATGAAGAGCAGAGGCTTGAATAAGCAGAGGCAATAGGTTGGGACTCATTCGAGGGATATGAATGTTAATTTTGATACCCAGGTTCTTGATGAATGAAAAGGATGTGATAATAAAGCCTTCGTGCTGCCAGGTGACAGTGGTACAGGCTCAGGGATGCAGAGCTCCTTTGGTGAATTGACTGCCACCCCTTTCCCTTTGCTCCTGGGGACATTCACAGGGAGCACAAAGGAAAGCCAGAGAAGGAAAGTGCCTGCTTCTGGGCTCTTCTTACAGGGCAATCCCTGTGTTCCAAGCATGTCCCAATCATCATCACTCGAACTGGACACAAACCTTGAGGCTGACAGAAGGAACTGTGTTGTCTCTCAGTAACCATAGTTGCTCCTTATTCTTTGGGGGAGAAAACTGAATTGTGAGAGAGAAGGGGAGTAGCAGGCTCCTACTTGCTGGGCCAGGAGGATCAGTGGGAGGCTCCTGCTTTTCCAGCTCCTGCCTCCTGTTCCTTGCATTCCCCCAGCCAGAACTCTCCCAAGATAAGACTTTATGGAGACCATCACATCGGGCCTTGATCCTGGGAAATGGAGCATATAAATGTGCTTTCTTTACTGATTCACTTCACCGACCAAGAACGTTCCCCATTTCTTGCAAATATAAGTGAGCCTTCTGTCCTCTCAGAGACCCCAAACCTCTGCTCTGAAGAGGCTTCCCTCAGAGATGACCCTGAGCAGAAAGATGTTTTGTTTTGACTGCCTTTTTCTTCATTTTGGCTCAATTTCCATCAGGTAATCGCAAATGGATGGAATGGTGAAGAGGCAGATGATCAAGCCCACCGGCTCTTCTGTGGACCATCCTAAGACTGACAGGAATGGTCGGCTCCCCATTGAGCTTCTCATGGGATTTTCTTGAATCTGCGGTGGCATTTTCTAAGCAAACTGCTATTCCCTCCCCCTTCCCTCTTTTGTAAACCTCCCTCCTGGTTCCTGGGAGTGCTGGCCTTCAGAAATAGGATAAAGAAGCAGCCTCTGTGCTCTGCTGTCCTTCAACAGCAGATGGGGGGAGCTGGGAATACTGTTTTACACAGCGTTATTTCCTGCATTGATTTTAATATCCAAAATGTGATGATTTAAATTTAGGGTGCCAAGCAGGACTTGAATATTCCCAGCCATTTCCAGGAGGTAAGTTAAATCCCTCACCTATAATTTCTACTTTTAGGACCCCTAGCTGGTCAGCTTCCTCTGACTTCTGGAGACAAGGAGGGATGGAAATGACAGTGAGAATAGAGTTGCCTGAAATCCCAGATTGCTGCCTTTGTCTTCTCTTCCTCTTGTAGCCAGCATCATGCCTGCTTTGTCATTTCATAGAGAAATCTCTTTGTTACTGAAATGGAATTTTGTTCATAGAGATTTGGACCTGGAGGCTGCTCTCATTAGCTCAGGGTGCTAACTAAAGCAAGTTTAGAGGATCAAGCTTGTACCAGCCAATGAGCAATGTTTGGGGAACATGCTCATCCATCTCCTACCGGCTCTGCTCCCAAACCCAGTAAAATGCACCCTATCTCTGCTATTAGTCTAAGAAGGATCAAATAAAGGGAGATCTCATTACCATTATGGAAGATCTGTCCACCAGGAAGACACCCCAATCTCTCTCTGTGCTCTCATCTTCTACAGGAAGAACATTAACAACTACAAAAATAACTAATGGGCTACATAGTGTTTGGTGAAATAGTCTCACCTAAATTACTCCATGTGACCACTAGAATAGTTAACAGTGTAGACAAGCATTTCTAGAATGTCTATATGACAAATGAGAAAGCGGAAAACGAGCAGTTTACTGAGGACACACCACCACTGCCAGGCCCAAACCAGAACTAAACCTAACTTCACCTCTACTATCACGGATCTTTTAAAACCAAAAGGTAGCCCTTCCACCTTCATCTTGTAACATTTGCAGAACTATCAGGTGTGTATTTTTATGGTTCTGTTGTATACATGACACCTCATCCCCCTGTGCTTACTTTTGACCCATGCAAGGGCCTTAAACACGTGGAGAACAGAGATGGGGCTTATCCCTCCTTCAACGATACCTCTTCCCCAACTCCATCCTGAAAAAAGCAAAGCTCTTTGAAAATCTGGGGCTGGTTCTTAAAAACACTCTTTACAATTGTACAAACCACCCCCACCCTCATTCTTTTGTGGCTGTTAACCTTCTCCTCATTTTCAGGGCGTCCCTGGAAAGGTGTATAAGCTACTCTTTCTTGAACTAGGTGTTTCCTGTTTGTGAGCCGTGCTGGCTTGGCCGGGGCAAATGCAGGAGGATATGCACCGAGGATGAGAAGATTGTTGGAAATTGCAAGATGAACCTTTTCTGTTGCCGATGGAGGATCAGGTGAACCAGACCAGCCCTCCCTGGCCTTCAAAGTGGGACTTGGTATTCAAGGGAGGACAAGAGAAGTCGTGTGCCTTACCCACGTCACACTGTGAGTGAGTCTCAGAATCATTCTCCTGTCTTTCTCCCTTGGTTTTGTTTCTTTGCTTATTTTTTAAGATAATCCTTAAAAAATCTAGGTCCAAGTGGGCATCTAATAGCCCAATCAGATACTACTACTATGTATTTGTAGAGTCTCTTGTAATTTATAAATCTTTCCTCCATACTTTCCTCATATGACTCAAGATCGACTTATGAATTCATTATCTCCATTTATATTTGAAGAAACTGAGACCCAGAGAAGCTTTCATTTCTTGAAGGTTATAGCCTGGAAGCTGGAAATGGATGTGCACACCCCTGTCCTGTTCTGTGTATCTATTTTGTATAATAATTTAAACCAAATAGATAAAAGGAAATGACATCTGCATCTGTGTTTTTGGAATTACAATTCCATAGCATACAAGAAATTATTCACGTCATTTCTTGGTATATCAATAAGCGATCAGTCATTGATTCTAATATTTACACTGTGTTTTTAAGCAACTCATACCTACTCAGTTAATGCCCATGGCCCCAACTTTGCACTTCTCTTCTTGCCAATAAATTAAAATGTTAGAGGTCGACTTAAAATGCTCAGCATGGATTGTGCATGTATGATTGACTATCTATAGCTTTTGTTTATGAAATAAAATTTGTAGCTTCATATAACAATTGTGAAAATTATTCATCTTACAGCAGCTACTGAAATTTGATCACTCAGTTTTCACATATGATTTTAATTTCACATAATGATTTTGATTTACATTTGAGCTACCATTGTACCATTTTGCACAGATACATTCCCTGTCCTTTCTCTGCTTTGCTCTGTGTAACTGGCACAATTATCGGCAAATTATGTTCCCTTTTTTCTGCTTTTTTGCAAACTATGTTCTTCAAGTGTCCTGGCTTATGGTTGATTTTAGTTGATGCAAGTGTGTGGTGGCAAAAGTGTAGATGGGAAGAAGGGAGAGCCGCAGATTTCTCTCCCACACTCTCTGCTCCAGCAGTGGCTTATCTCCCATAGCAAAGCCCCTGCTTCTATGTCCTTGCTTCTCCCTCAGCCCTGATGCTGCAGGCACAGCTCCTGCCAGCCAGTCCTAGCCCCTGGGCTCACACTACAGACTCCTGCTTTCCCGCTGCCATCGGGCAGTGGGGATCTCCAGCTAGGACTAACATGGGGGCCGCCTCACTGCTCCCTTTTTGCATGTTCAGCTTTGCCAACACTTTATCACTTCCTCTGCATTTGAATCTTCTCCATCAAACTACCTGGTGTGGGAGCCATTTTCTGCTTGGAGTCTGACTGATAGGGCTTTTCCCTTGGTCTTACTGTCAGATCTATTTACATTTGCTCAATTTTCTCCAAAAGGGATCTGAGTCGCCACTTCTGCCAACCCCGGAGTGCTTCCCTCATTTTCACAGGAATTAACTCAGGGAAGTGGGCAATGGGGCAACATAAGAATCTACAGTTGAGTGATCGCTTGTCTGTGGGTACTCCTCCCCAGGTTTTCATAGCAAGAGCACTGTGGATGGTTTAGAGAGGACCATGAGACCAGATATTCCCTACTCATTCCAAACACTGCACTCCTTGATCACCCAAATTGAAAACACTTTGGACTCTAACTGGTGTCTCTTTCATGGAAGGATTCATGTGTACATCTCAGAATCATACAGAGAGGTGGACCAGGGGCTGGGCCCTGATATTTCCTTACTAATAACATCCCATACATGTATAGCATCTATGTATAGCATCCCTAGATGCTCACCTACTCATCAATAACTCCTCTCTATTTCTCTTGCTCTCTCCTCTTTTCTTCACTTGGCTTCTTTCTAAGACTTTTTTTTTTATCCATCCCCTTTTTCCTGAGACAAGCAATCCTCCTTATAAAATAATAAACTCTCAACCCATAGCAATTTCTTATTAAAATCAGCACTTTCTGGGGTCAAGTGGCTGCCCGTGGCTTCCTCAGATAAATTTCTGTTAATTTCCATAGTAATTCATGGAGATCTCTGGATGTCAGTCTTCTGCATTTTCTGAAGAAGAAAGTCTTCTATATGGTGGATGGGTCAGAGGGAAATGGTCAGGAAGAGACACTGGTTTTCCCCTGAAGTATCTCCACTCTAGTCTACATAATGCTCCTGCTTAGCATGACTTTACCTCCATTAAGTTTGAAATTGTGGCTCTGGTCTTACTATGCTAATCATGTATTGTCCCTTCTTGATGCGGGGTCCATTTCAAAACCCCCTCACAATAATTGAAAGGGAATGGCAGTGTCTGTAGAACAAGATTGATCAGTTTGTGCTGAATTCCCAAATGGCAGAGGACAAAACATTAAGAATCATCTTCTCTCATATACCCAACAGAAGTACTGAACCCCAGGGAAAGGAATAGCAAAGAAGTTGACCACAGAATGTGCTATGAGACACTTAGCCTTGTGTCTATGCCTTGAGAGTATAAAAGAAAGCTAGAGAAGGCAGAGGACAAAATTCCTCTGGAAAAATGTGTTAGTGAGCTGGGATTGGGACCTCACTGTGGCTCTCAAAGGGGACGGGTGAGGAAGACAGCACTTTTATACACAATCCACACAACCCACTCAGGATTGAGGTGAGCTTCAAGAGGCTACTTGGGAAATTCAACATGCCACCCTGTGGTTCTATACCTGAACGTGTTGACAGGTGAAGAACTCTGGCTGGAGTTGTCCACGGTGGCAGGACAGAAAGATCAGCTGTGGGGTCACTTACAACTTATGATATTAGGTAGGACAAAAGGGGCATGGCTCCCATGGACCAAGTGAATACCACACAAGATCACTGGGCTGGGTGGCCCAGGTGCCTCAGCGGTTTGGTGCAGCCTTCGGCCCAGGGCATGATCCTAGAGATTTGGGATCAAGTCCCACGTCGGGCTCCCTGCATGGAGCCTGCTTCAGCCTCTGCCTGTTTCTCTGCCTCTCTCTCTCTCTGTCTCTCATGATTGAAAACAAAAAATTAAAAAAAAAAAAAGACCGCTGGGCTGAAACCATCCTAAAGGGAATATTCCCAAAAAATGTGACCTGCTCAATCAAAGAGACTCAGTAGTAAGTCATTTTTGGATACATTGCTTGGGTGGAGGGAAATTCATAAGATCAACTAGAAAGAACATCAACCATTCACGAAACTGTGCAATGCCATGAACCAACAGAAACCTTGTAAGAACGCAGAAATGTGCTCCCCCAAAGAGATCTACCTTGGAAGACTGCTGGACTCATTTATTTCACTGTGTCACAAGGTACCACAAAAGTTAGCTGCTTAAAACAGCACACACTCTCTCGCAGTTCTGTGGGTCCAAAGTCCAGGCATGGTGTATCTGGAGCCCCTGCTCAGGGTTTCAGGAGACTGGCAGCATGGGGTCAGCTGGGACTTTGATCTAATCTGAGGCAAGAGATCCCCTTGCATCCCCCTGGGGCTGTCGGGAAAAATTGTGTCACCTGTGGTTGTTGGCCTGCACTGGGTTGCTGTCTTCTTGCAGGATGTCGGCCAGGTATTATGCTGAGCACACAGAAGCTGCCTGGCATTCCCTGACCTGTGGCTCTTTCCATAAAATGGCAGCTTTCTCCTTCAGGGCCACCCAGAGTGTCTCTCGTACTTCAAAACTCCTACTTCTGTCTAACAGCACAAAAGAAAGAGGAGAAAACCAAGCTACACAGAATAATGCTTTTTTCGCCATTGGAATCTAGTTGTTTAAAATTAATTGCAAATTCATTTACAACATAAACATACATAGTGCCATAATTAATTAAAAAAGGGAAATATCAGTAGAGAACAAAAAATAGAAAAAAAAATTGATATTGAAAGTTATAATACCTGAAAAAGATTCACTGGATAGATGTGAGAGTATAAAAAATATGACAGGATCAAGAGTCACTGATATTTGACAAGGAAATTCAAATGGTACCTCAGGAAATATCTGTTTAACACAAAAGAAGTCAGTAATGCAGGAAAGGTGGGTGGAGGAGAAATTTAGGAAACAAATAGCAGGGGCACCTGGTGGCTTAGCTGGTTAAGCTTCTGACTCTTGATTTTGGCTCAGGTCATGACTCAGGATTGTGAATCTGAGCCCAACACAGAGCCTTATTGGAATTCTCTCTCTCCCACTGTCCCTCCCCACCCTCCACCTAAGCTCTCTCTCTCTCTCCCGCCCCCCATAGATAAATAAATGCTTAATAATAAAAAGAGAAGTATAATAGCAAATGGCAGATGTAAATCCTACCTCATCAATTATGGTATTAAATGCAAATGAATTAAATACTCCAGGTAGAGTCTAGCAGAATGGTTTTTAAAAAATTTTTTTAAAGATCCAACTATATGCTGTGTGCCTGTGTGAAAGGGACACGCTGGATTCAATGAAATGAAGAGGTCAAAAGTAGAAGGATGGAAAAAGATGGAGCGAGAGACAAGAGAACCCCGTATAGTGGTAGACACGTCAACCCCTTAAGAACACATGACCATTATAAGCGTGTATAAACCTAACAAGAGCCACGAAATACATGAAGTGGGAACTGACACACTGAAGAGAGAAATCAATAGTTCAACAAAAGTATATGTGTTTTATAGCCCAGCATGCGATCTGTGTTGATGAATGTGTCATATGTACTTGAAAAAGGTGTGTATGTGTGTTTTGCAGTCATTTTGGGTTGTATTCCATAAATACCAATTCACTCAACGTGGTGGTAGTGTTGTTTACATCAAACCCGTGTTTGTTAATTTTGGTTCTAGCCTTTGCTGGAAAGAATGACATCAAAATCTTCTGCTCTCATTGTAGAACTGTGTTTCCCCATTTTAATCCATCCAGTTATTGTGTAAAAGTGTTATGCAGCATCCCACTCTCCATTTGATAATATTCTTTTTTATCTGAAATGAATATTGGCACTCCAGCCTCCTTACTCTAGATATTTTCATGGTTTATATTTTTCCATTCATGTGTTTTCAGCCTTTCTTTCTCTTTTTATATTTAATGCTTTCCTTATATTTTGTGATCTGAGGTTACTCTGCCACTTTATTTCCTAGCTTTGACAATTCACAATTATGGACAATGTCCCCATTGCAGTAGGCTGGGTGATGGGTGCCTAAGAACTCTCTGTACCATTTTTGGAACTTATTGTGAGTCTATAATTATCTCAAAGGAAAAAAAATGTTTGGAGAGAAGATTCCTTTATGGATAGCATGTAGTTTTGTCTTCCTATTTAATCCATATGATTATCTCTGCTGTTTAAGGAGAATATTCAGTCCCTTAACATTTTTACGTAATTAATAATAGATTAGTAGGATGTTGGTCTATCAATTGACTATTTTTGACATCTTTGTTAGAACAAAGATCAAGTAGACTTGATTTTGTTCCTCTGTTCTCTCTCTTATCTTCTTCAGATTACTGTGATATTTGTGTCAAAATTTGCATTAAATATATGTATTATAATTAATGGCTTCACTGGTATTATCAATACACATCCAACTTAGGGTTGATGTTAATCCATTGTTCTTAAAATTTGGAAGGCTTGTAATCATATAGGTAGACCTGTTTCTTCCTATTCTCATAGTCTTTTTGCTATATTTTTTGTATGTATCACATCCACATACAGTATAAACCCACAAGGCAATGTTACAGATTTTGCTTTAAGAAGTTACATAAATTTCAAATAAAGTAAAAGACAATGTATTTTTTAAGTACTTACACTGATATTTATCTTTTCTGATCTTTTCCATTTTCCTTGAAAACCACATTTCCTTCTGGTATTTCCCTTCAGCCTGAAGAATTTCCTTTTATAGTTACTGTAGGGAATCTCTCCTAGAGAAAAAGGCTTTCAATTTTCTTTGCCCTGAATATACGTTTATTCTATCTTCCCCTTTTAAAGGAATCTTTCCTGCAGATAGAGTTTGGGGCTGTGGCAGTGGTGTGCTTGTTTTCCTTCAGCTGCTGCAAGGTGTGTGCACAGTCACCTGACCTCTTTCAATTCTGAGGAGAAGCCAAATTCTATTTCCCTATCTCTGGTCACAGAGACACACACACATGCCCACGCTCATAGTGACTGAAGTGGTCTCATGAGGACATTCATTAGCATCCACGCAGCTCCCTGCATGATTGCTGCTCGCAGCTCCCACGGGAGTTTCTGCTGTGCGCTCCACCCACACCTCAGGAAGTCCACACTCTTGGCTTCATGCTGTCCAGGGAGGTCACCAGGGGGCATCGTGCAAGGAGCCCTTGGAGCACCAGGGGCGATGTGGGCAACCAGAGCCATTTCCTACACTTCCAGGAGGCTTTGACTCTGTGCAGGTGCCCAAGGAGGGAGGTCTGCACCTCCATGGCTTCGGCTGCAGTGTGAGCATTTCCTAGGGCCCTAAGGGGACAGTGGATAATTACAGAATATCTGGGGACCTCAAATTCCCCCCGGGGACGCTACTTTGAAAACTGTGGACCCTGGGCTCTGCGCTCAGGTGAAAGATTTGGAGGAAGCTCAGGCAATGGTATTACATTCTTGAGGTTTTCCAGGAAATTTTCTTCCCAAATGTATATGCAGCTCAGTCAAGGCTTTGGATAATACCAACACAATGACTGGCAGGGTGACCCTGGTTGTGGGCACACCAGAAGGTGCCCTCACATGGACCACTATTTGAGCAATTACTGATGCCAAGTCAGTGGATTTGGTCTTGCCCCTTGCAGTCATCCAAACACCCACATTTCTAAAGGAAATATTCACAGAAATAACACTTCTTTTTATAAGAGCATTGATGTGACTATGGTCAGACAATGTAACATCTCATTTAATATCATGAGTAGAAAAGATGCTTTTAGGGAAGGCAAGTATCTCCTTGTCCTTCCGGTTTCCATCAAACTCATGGAGTCATGTTTGGAAGGATTAATGTTAAAATAGAACACTGTTCTTGCTGAAATTTGTCAAGAGAAAATGATGAGTTATCAGATGAGTGTTAATATTGCTTCTCAAAAAAAAAAAGATGTATTAACATGTCACATCATTTCTCTTTCCAGAGTAATCCACAGACACATCCAAGTAACTAACCACTTGTCCTCTTTTCTAATATGTGTTAGATATGAGTTGTTTGCTCCAAAATGTGGAACAACATTGTAGCAAAAAGTGATGGGATAAGAAAACGTCTGGAAAACTATTTGCCTTTCAAATTCAACAACATTATTATTATTTTTTATGGTAAAAACTGATTTTATTTTTATTTTTTTTTATTGGTGTTCAATTTACTAACATACAGAATAACACCCAGTGCCCGTCACCCATTCACTCCCACCCCCCGCCCTCCTCCCCTTCTTCCACCCCTAGTTCGTTTCCCAGAGTTAGCAGTCTTTACGTTCTGTCTCCCTTTCTGATATTTCCCACACATTTCTTCTCCCTTCCCTTATATTCCCTTTCACTATTATTTATATTCCCCAAGTGAATGAGAACATATAATGTTTGTCCTTCTCTGACTGACTTACTTCACTCAGCATAATACCCTCCAGTTCCATCCACGTTGAAGCAAATGGTGGGTATTTGTCATTTCTAATAGCTGAGGAATATTCCATTGTATACATAAACCACATCTTCTTTATCCATTCATCTTTCGTTGGACACCGAGGCTCCTTCCACAGTTTGGCTATCGTGGCCATTGCTGCTATAAACATCGGGGTGCAGATGTCCCGGCGTTTCATTGCATTTGTATCTTTGGGGTAAATCCCCAACAGTGCAATTGCTGGGTCGTAGGGCAGGTCTATTTTTAACTGATTGAGGAACCTCCACACAGTTTTCCAGAGTGGCCGCACCAGTTCACATTCCCACTAACTGTAAGAGGGTTCCCTTTTCTCCGCATCCTCTCCAACATTTGTTGTTTCCTGCCTTGTTAATTTTCCCCATTCTCACTGGTGTGAGGTGGTATCTCATTGTAGTTTTGATTTGTATTTCCCTGATGGCAAGTGATGCAGAGCATTTTCTCATATGCATGTTGGCCATGTCTATGTCTTCCTCTGTGAGATTTCTGTTCATGTCTTTTGCCCATTTCATGATTGGATTGTTTGTTTCTTTGGTGTTGAGTTTAATAAGTTCTTTATAGATCTTGGAAACTAGCCCTTTATCTGATATGTCATTTGCAAATATCTTCTCCCATTCTGTAGGTTGTCTTTGAGTTTTGTTGACTATATCCTTTGCTGTGCAAAAGCTTCTTATCTTGATGAAGTCCCAATAGATCATTTTTGCTTTTGTTTCTTTTGCCTTCGTGGATGTATCTTGCAAGAAGTTACTATGGCCGAGTTCAAAAAGGGTATTGCCTGTGTTCTTCTCTAGGATTTTGATGGAATCTTGTCTCACATTTAGATCTTTCATCCATTTTGAGTTTATCTTTCAACAATATTATTTTATTTGTGTGTGTGTGTGTGTTTGACTGTGAGTGTTTCCCAAGGAGGGAGGTCTGCATGGAGGAAGGTCGGAGGCAGAAGGTCTACATCTGGACTCCTGTTGTGATTCTGAGTCTAGGGTTATGGTTTTGCTGCCAAATGGGACCCTCTGTGCCCTGTGACCCTGGGTCAGGTGTTCAAAACTGCAGCTATTTCAGAAAATCAATCTTTTCCTCACCCTTCGATTCATGAGTTACACATCCAAGAAGACTGACTCCACACAAATTTTTCCAAATTAAATGATATCTATGTTGACACGTATGTTCACTATCTCATGTGCTATTTAGAAGAGTCCAGAAGGGGGTGGTTGTCCTGTCTTCTGGAATGCTTGCTTTCACAGAACTGAAGCTCCAGTGCAGCTCGTGTGTGCTGACTGTGTCACAGCGATGGGGAAGGCTATGGGCCATTGGGCAAGCGTGTCTGTGTCTCTTGAGGTCCTTGTACTGATCCAAATATTTTGAACATTTACCTCTGAGATTGTTTCTCTATTGCATAGTTGGTCCTGTTTGTGTAAGAGACAGGCAGGGAGCTTGAGCGGGAGAGGGAGCCCCAGCTCCTCAAGCCCACGGGGCCCCAGCGCAGGGCCTGCCGGGGCGGGATCCCAGGCCTCCCGGCGGCTCCCTGCAGGCTGCACGTCCCCTCTGTCCCACCTCAGGGTTCAGGGGCCTCGGCCTGGAGGGGGCATCGGATCGTCCCGAAGAAGCTCAGCCGGACGGAGCTGCTGGAGTACAAAGTCCGACAACTGCTGCTTGCCTTGCAGTGCAGGGACGTCATCTACATCTTTAGCTTTTTGGAGGATTACCATGAATTCGCCACCACAGACGAGGTGCTGGACCTGCTGTTCACCGAGTGAGCACCCGCCCCTCCGCAGCCCAGGGCTGGGTCACCTGCTGCTGGGGAGGCTGGGGATGGTGTGAGCTTCCCGGCCTCGGGCTGCTCCCCCGCCTGGAGCAGGGTCCCCCAGGGCCTAGGGGGGTCCTGCAGGGCAGCCCTGGGGCCTGTCTGTGGCGGGTCAGCCAGAGGGGCTGTGCCTGTGCTCAGCAGCCATCCTCCTCCCCGTGACCAGGCCTTTGCCTCCTCCCCCCCGTCACCAGAGTCCTGAGCGGCCTGTTTCCCCATTGAAAGGGAGGTTTCAGAGTCCATCGGGGGTCTGTGTCCTGGGGCAACCAGACCCGGTGACTCCGGGGCGCCCCGGGCCCACTTGGATATGGGCCATGGGCCTGGCCGGAGCCCTTTCATGCTCAAGCCTTCAGGAGGCCCCAGCAGGTGCGGGCGCTTCTCTGGGAGCTGCCCGTGGCCCCACGCACAAAGCTGACGGCCCCCAGGGCTCTGGCCTAGTCGGGGTCAGAGGGTGACAGCCCCCATGATGAGAGGTCACATCCACAGGACGATTCATGGGATGCCCCCGCCCTCCTATAGGTATGGGTGCATCATAGATGTGTGGGGTAACAATGACATGGTCCTGCAATGATGGAAACTGTGAGTGACTCCGGCTCCTGCAGGAGGGCCTTCCCTCTCCAGGAGGGCAGCGAGGGTGCTGTGGGGTGGGGGGGAGCTGCACCGTCACCCCACACATCTGCAATTCCTGTGACAGGGTAAAGGTCTAAGGCCCCTTCTGGAAAAGAGCGAAGGAGAGCGGTAGATGGGGTGCAGGCTTGGTGGGAGGCACTGGGACCCCTAAGGAGACCTTCTCCATGCACCCCCAACCCTCTCTCTGCCCCACACCTGGGACAAAGAGCAGAAGGGGTGGGTAGCATCGCACTTCCCAATCTGGTGGCACCTGCACCCGGGGGCACAGCAGGGGCTCAGGACGGCCGGTGATGGCTCCCGGACCAGGCGGCCCCCGCCCCATGGGACATGGGATATTAGAGTCAGTAGAGGGACACCCCCGGGGGGCCCCTCGTGAGGGAGGCAGCCCAGAGCCACAGGAGGGAAGGTGGAGGTCCCGGGCGGCTCCTGGCAAGGCCTGGCAGGACACAGAGCCCGAGCCTTCCTGCCTTGGAGCTTCCAGAGTGACAGTGTGTGCAGTGAGGGCAATGACAGGCCAGACGCCCCCCCCCCCAGTCCCCGGACACCTGCCGGTGGACTCAAGGGGCAGGTGGGCAGGGACCAGGCTGAGGAGGGAGCCCTGCTTCTCCAGGAGAGATGTTGATGGTCACCCCGCTGGGCCTGGGCTCCCCGCACAGAGGCTGTGTGCCAGCCCCTCCTCAGGGAGCAGGCCTGTGGCAGGCAGGACCGCCATGTGGCAGGGGCACGAGGAGCAAGACTGGCCTCTGACACCCCGCGTGGGAGGCCGGGGCCCCGGGTCCTGCAGGGCTTCCCTGGGACACCTGCATGTGACAGAGCCCTGTCTTCTGATGCCTGTGCCCACCTGTCCCTCCCCATGGCCATCTCCTGCATGCTGGAAATATGGCTGGATTATTATGGGGACGACTTTTGTCAGTTCCCAGAATTTCCGTCCCTTATGAAACTTCTACAATTGCTAAGACAGCACATGCCAGGCACAGATGTGCATCTCCGGGCCCTGCGTTACCTGAGGCAATTCAGACACCTCCAGGCCCATCCTTCTCTGTTGGTAACCAATGTATGTCCTTCTGGTCAACCTCTGCATGCCGAGGTGAAGAGACCCTCTTTGTGTGCTTCCTTTAAGTATAATGAGTTCTTCTGAAGAATGTGATGAGTTGAAATTGTATTTTCAAATCATGAAGCCAGAGCCTGTGCCAGACCTTCTGCTACCTCTCAAAGATTTGCTCTAATTCTAAATGTAAAATTAGGAGAAGTGGAAAAGGATAAGATAAGCCATTGCCTTTTTACCTCTGAGAATTGGCTGCTATTTCTATGTAATTTTCTTCTGAGACAGCCATAGAGTTGGTGAGAAAAAGGCTCTTACTGATGAGATATTGTTAAGCATTCTTGTATTTACAATTTACCAACCAGAAAATTTTTCCTCAGGAAAGGAGTACTATGTGATGAAAACCCAGTATTCAGCATATTTTCCCCCATTTTTTGGAAGTGACATTTCACACACAGGTGCCAAAAGTGAATTGGGGTGGGGAGAGTGAGAAACTTTCAAATTTATAGTTATTACAGAAATTGTGGAAATTATGATCTGACTGGAAAGCAATCTTGTATCACCTCCCAAATAATCATGGTCTTTTTTTTAATAAAAAGCAGACAAAAAAATTGTTTCCTGCCTTGTTAATGTTCTCCATTCTCACTGGTGTGAGGTGGGATCTCATGGTGGTTTTGATTTGTATTTCCCTGATGGCCAGTGATGTGGAGCATTTTCTCATGTGCTTGGTGGGCAGGTCTATGTCTTCCTCTGTGAGATTTCTGTTCATGTCTTTTGCTCATTTCATGATTGGATTGTTTGTTTCTTTGGTGTTGAGTTTAATAAGTTCTTTATAGATCTTGGAAACTAGCCCTTTATCTGATAGGTCATTTGCAAATATCTTCTCCCGTTCTGCAGGTTGTCTTTCAGTTTTGCTGTGCAGAAGCTTCTTATCTTGATGAAGTCCCAACAGTTCATTTTTGCTTCTCTTTCCCTTGCCTTCATGGATGTATCTTGCAAGAAGTTACTGTGGCCAAGTTCAAAAAGGGTGTTGCCTGTGTTCTCCTCTAGGATTTTGATGGAATCTTGTCTCACTTTTAGATCTTTCTTCATTTTGAGTTTATCTTTGTGTATGATGTAAGAGAATGATCCAGTTTCATTCTTCTGCATGTGGATGTCCAGTGTTCCCAGCACCACTTATTGAAGAGACTGTCTTTTTTCCAGTGGGTAGTCTTTCCTGCTTTGTTGAATGTTAGTTGACCATAAAGTTGAGGGTCCACTTCTGGATTCTCTCTTCTGTTCCATTGATCTATGTGTCTGTTTTTGTGCCAGGACCACAGTGTCTTGATGACCACAGCTTTGTAGTACAACCTGAAATCTGGCATTGTGATGCCCCCAGGTATGGTTTTCTTTTTCAATATTCCCCTGGCTATTCGGGGTCTTTTCTGATTCCACACAAATCTTAAGATGATTTGTAGCAACTCTCTGAAGAAAGTCCATGGTATTTCGAAAGGGATTGCATTGAACGTGTAAATTGCCCTGGGGAGCATTGGCATTTTCACAATATTAATTCTTCCAATCCATGAGCATGGAATATTTTTCCATCTCTTTGTGTCTTCCTCCATTTCTTTCAGAAGTGTTCTGTAGTTTTTAGGGTATAGATCCTTTACCTCTTTGTTTAGGTTGATTCCTAGGTATCTTATGCTTTTGGGTGCAATTGTAAATGGGATTGACTCCTCAATTTCTCTTTCTTCAGTCTCATTGTTAGTGTACAGAAATGCCACTGACTTCTGGGCATTGATTTTGTATCCTGCCACACTGCCAAATTGCTGTATGAGTTCTAGCAATCTTGGGGTGGACTCTTTTGGGTTTTCTATGTAAAGTATCATGTCATCTGCGAAGAGGGAGAGTTTGATTTTTTCTTTGCCAATTTGAACACCTTTTATCCTTTTTGTTGCCTGATGGCTGAGGCTAGGACTTCTAGTGCTATGTTGAATAGCAGTGGTGAGAGTGGACATCCCTGTCCTGTTCCTGATCTTAGGGTAAAGGCTCCCAGTGCTTCCCCATTGAGAAAGTTGCTGTGGGCTTCTCGTAGATGGCTTTTAAGATGCTGAAGAATATTCCCTCTCTCCCTACACTCTGAAGAGTTTTGATCAGGAATGGATGCTCTATTTTGTCAAATGCTTTCTCTGTGTCTATTGAGAGGGTCAGATGGTTCTTGTTTTCTTCTCTTGCTGATATGGTCAGTCACATTGATTGTTTACGTGTGTTGAACCAGCTTTGCATCCCGGGCATAAATCCCACTTAGTCATTTTGAATAATCTTCTTAATATATTGTTGGCTTCTATTGGCTAGTATCCTGTTGAGAATTTTTGCATCCATGTTCATCAGGGATATTGGTCTCTAATTCTCCTTCTGGGTGGGGTCTTTGTTGGGTTTTGGAATTAAGGTGATGCTGGCCTCATAGAAGAAGTTTGGAAGTACTCCATCTCTTTCTACCTTTAAACAGCTGTAATGGAATAGGTACAGTTTCTTCATTAAGCGTTTGATAGAATTCTCCAGGGAAGCCATCTGGCCCTGGACTTTTGTGTCTTTGGAGGTTTTTGATGACTGCTTCAATTTTCTCCCTGGTTATTGGCCAGTTAAGGTTTTCTATTTCTTCCTGTTCCAGTTTTGGTAGTTCGTGGTTTTCCAGAAATCTGTCCATTTCTTCTAGATTGCCTAATTTAATGGCGTATGGCTGCCCATAATAAGTTTTTAAAATCGTTTGTATTTCCTTGGTGTTGGTAGTGATCTCCCCTTTGTCATTCATGATTTTATTAATTTGAGTCTTTTCTCTCCTTTTTAATAAGGCTGGCTAATGTTTCATCTTATTAATTCTTTCAAAGAACCAACTCCTGGTTTCGTTGATCAGTCGCACAGTTCTTCTGGTCTCTATTTCATTGAGTTCTGCTCACATCGTTTTTAACCCTCTTCTTCTGCTGGGTGTAGGATCTATTTGTTGTCTTTTCTCCAGCTCTCTGACCATTGGCTTTCTGACATTGAATTGTAATCCAGATTTTGTAACTCTGTGGGAGAGAGGACTGTTTCTCTTTCTTTTGAGGTGAGTTTTTCCTTCTAGTCATTTTGCTCAGTGCAGAGTGGCCAAAAACAAGTTGTATTGGGAAAAGGAGAAAAAGAGAGGAGAGAAAGAAGGAAAGAAAAGAGAAAAAGAAAAAAGAAAAAAGGAAGAAAAAAGAAAAAAAAGAGAAAGAAAAAGGAATAAAGGGGAAAAAAAGGTGGGGGAAGCAAACAGAAATCAAAAAGCAAAATAAAACGAAACAAAAAAACAAAAACAAAAACAAAAACAAAACCACGGGGGAGTATCTTCTGATTCTGTTTACTTTAAGTCCCTTGACTTCCCCTGGAACTTGTCTGTCTAGCTGGTGTTCTGGGGGAGGGGCCTGTTGTGCTGATTCTCAGGTGTTAGCAGTTGGGGGAGCTGCTCTGCCCCCTGCCTGGTGCAGGGTTCAGTGGGGGTTGTTTACCCCGTGAGGCCCCAGGAGCAACAACCCCAGTGGCAGCGGCCGGTATGGAGCCCTGGAGTCAGCTCCTGCAATAACTACAAAGCTCTCGATCTGCAGGGCCTGGAGGCTCCGGGGCGGGGCCGCTGATCTGCTCAGCTCGGGGTTGGAGTGTCCTTGCTGTCCTGGGCCCTCCCGGGCTTTGCCTGTCCCAGGGGGAGGCCGGATCCTGGGCTGTGTCCCGGCGCCCTGTGCTCCGGAGCCTGCGCTGGTGGATTCGCACTCCCGCCCCGCAGCCCCCTCCGCCGAGCCGCCCCTGAGCCCCCCGAGCTGCTCCCGCCCCGCAGCCCCCTCCGCGGAGCCGCCGCCCGAGCCCCTCCGAGCTGCTCCTGGAACCGCGCAGCCCCCTCCGCACGGAGCCTCTTCCTCTGCCCGAGCCCCTCCGAGCTGCTCCCGGGGCCGCGCAGCCCCCTCCGCGGAGCCGCCCCCGAGCCCCCCGAGCTGCTCCAGGTCCCCCCGTGCGTGCTGCAGCCCTTAGGGAGCTCGGCGCACTCTCCCGGGGCGCAGGTGTCTGTTAGTGTCCCCGGGAGCCAGAGGGCATCCCCGCCCTCCTGGGTCCTGCTCCACCTCCCCGCGAGCCCCTTTCTGCCCGGGAAGGTCGGTGCAGCTCCTGCTCCTCTGAGACGGGGCTCTCCTGTCCTGGGGACACTCGCCCCGGCCTCAGCCCGGCTCCTCGCGGGGCCCCTCCCCCTTGGAGGCCTTTTGTTTCTTTATTTCTTTTCCCCCGTCTTCCTACCTTGATAGAAGCACGAACTCTTCTCACTGTATCATTCCAGCTGGTCTCTCTTTAAATCTCAGGCCGAATTCGTAGATTTTCAGGATGATTTGAAGGTTATCTAGGTAATTTGGTGGAGACAGGTGATTTGGGGATCCTACTCTTCCGACATCTTGCCCCTCTTCTCGCACTTTACAATTTTAAAAATATACTTAGATTCTTGAATGTAGAAAATCATAATATTCATTAATATATGAGAGCCCACTATCTAAATATGCCTCAATTACATGCTGATGAACATTTACTTATTTCCTGGTTATCACAATTACAATGTTCATACACACTTCTACAGGTTAAATACCAAGAAATATAATCTATGAGCCATACATCATATGTATATTCACTTTTATTGAAAATTTATATTTTTATTATTGAAATTTATATTTTATAAATGCTTTTGAAACACATTGCCACCAGCAGGATATTAGAGTTCTCTTTTCTTGGTATTCTCACCATCATTGATAGTACCTGACATACTAGTTTTTGTCTATTTTTTTGTCAAAACAGTTTGCCTATTTTGGGGATATGTAGTCTTCACAGCTTCTTGCATTCCCATGATTAGTAAGGTGAGAACTAATATTTACATATTTTTTACCACTTTGATTCCTTCTGTTTAAATTATTTTTTTTTTAATTTTTTTTTTATTTATTTATGATAGTCACAGAGAGAGAGAGAGAGGCAGAGACACAGGCAGAGGGAGAAGCAGGCTCCATGCACCGGGAGCCCGACGTGGGATTCGATCCCGGGTCTCCAGGATAGCGCCCTGGGCCAAAGGCCGGCGCCAAACCGCTGCGCCACCCAGGGATCCCTGTTTAAATTATTTTTTAAATTTTATTGACCTGATGGAGAGTTTTGTTTTCTAGATACATACAAGACATTTTCCTCTCTTTAATAATATTTTTTTAACAATTGGAAAACCAGAATTTTCAAGACAGGTATAGTGTAAAAGGAAAGTGATAACCTCAAGCTAATATATTCAAGGCATATTATAATGGACATGGCACCAGGACCTATGAATTTCTGATCTGAATGTCAAAGTAGGCAATATCATCTGGTGACATGGGCTTGAAATCTGGGGGTTTTAGTTGGAGAGAGAGACTATGGTACATAAGTTGTAATGAAGAGTAAAGAATACACCTATTCATCACCATTCCCAGTGATTTGCAGAGAATTTGAAAGGAAGGGTCAGAGCCTAACAGTCATAGAAAAGATTCAGGTTTCATGTGGGACAAGAATATGGAAGGAGTCATCATAATAAATTGACGAGATGTGGGTTCCAGAAAGTGTAGAGAAAAATTTTCCATATTTGGAGAGAGAGAGAGAATATAGGTTTGTGCTAGTGCTATGTCAGAATGGTATCCATAAGAGCATGAGAAGCTGAGATTTTCAAGAAAGCCTAGGATTTGGGGATTTTTGTTGTTGTTGTTATTGATACAAATAGGCAAAAAAGGCATGGGAAGATGAGTTCTGGTCTCTTGAGATAATTTTTCTGAAAGTTTGAGTAGTGGGATAATTTGATAGTGATGTAGGAAGGAGTTAGGGGCAGACAGGACTAGGCAGGGAAAGATAAGAAAGGTCCCAGAGTTAGACTCCTACCCATCCCAAGAAAACAGAGATAAGACAGTAAAAACAGAAAAAATAAACCTGGCTCCCTAGCTCCAAAATGTGAGGGAGTACCTCCCTTGAGTGGCTATTAAGTAATCACAGAAACCAGGCCACGAAGAAATATGTCATTAAGGGGTTATCAATAGTCCCTGCTCAAACCAAGATGCACAAGAATCTCAAGGCCATGGGCTACCTGACTAGGCTCACAGAAATCCCTGGTGTAGAGGAATATTATGTAGGAGATAGTCATGAGAAAGCAGAGAACACCTTGTTTGGGCTCATGATATTTATAAGAACATCTTGTCAGTTATTATGATGGTTACCAGTCCACGATGTTTGTTCTAAATATCCACCTTGATACTGACAAGAAATTCACCAAGTTCCCTGATCAGTTTCCTATAAAAGACAGACCCTAAAAGCCCTCAGGGGCAACCCTGTCAGGACCCCTCTCACTCCTGAGAGCTCTCTGTTCTCTGTTTAATAAACTACCGCTTTGCCCACTCTCTGTCACCTCTGAGATTCATGCTTCGATTCCATGAGACAAGAACCAGGCTCTCTCATATCAATAGGGAGGAGGAAAATTTTCAGGAGTAAGGAGAATGCTGTGAATCCCTCCTTTCTAGATAATAGCAATACAAGACCCAATGGACGGTTTTGTGAAGACAACACAAGAGCTTAGCCCCCCTTCTTCATTCCTATTGTGAAAAAGGAAGTTACGAAACTAGATCCTAAGTGAAACACATTTATATACAAGAATTGTTGATAAAAAAGTATTACAAAGAGATTTTCTATAAATGATTACAGTGGAGAAGATATTGAGAACACCCTAGATATAATTTTGTTTACTAGATAGTTATGATCTGGGAACCAACCCAGGAAATAGCGCCTCAGGTTTGGTTCATTTTGGAGGTGCAACCAGTCCAAATATCTTTCAACCAATCACCCCACATCATTGTAAATCAAGCCAGTCTGGAGGATTGTTCTCTTCTGTTGACTTTTTGCCAAATGAAATAATGCACTGCAGGAATGAATCAGGTAATGCATATTTTCTCAGGATTAATAAAGCATGTAGTAGTATGTCCTGCTTTGTGTCACTGTTTATTTGGGGTGCAATATGAGGAAAAAATCTTACAAATACTATCAGTAATCAATTTTAAAGGTTTTCTTGTATCTAAACAGAAACACTGATGGAAATCTTTCAACCAGCATACACACACGCACACAAACTGTAATAGACTAACAACATGATTTGGGTGGAATCTTACAAATCTGATGAAGACACCACCAGGGATATCTTTTCAGCCCTTCTTGACTTTCAGGTAAGAAATAAAATTCCACTATTATATGGATCTTCCATGTCATTAAAGCAAAGGCAAAAAGGCGGTGAATCAGGTGATTCTCTACCCAGTTAGAAAATGCAGGCAGCAGAAGCACAGTGGTTTGTGGTCTCGAAGAACAAGATGGAGCAAATATAAATCCCAGACTTCAGCTGCTTCAGTTAATTTAGAATTGCACTTTTCTGATGTTTTCTTTCTTCCTTCTCTCTTTTCTGTTTGTCTCATCTCCCTGTCTTAATCTCGTTCACAATTTACACACACACAAAGACGTATAAAGACACATGGAACTCATCACAGTTTTTGTTACCGTTCACAATACAGATGCTTTATAGATTTGGGTGCTAAACTAGGTAAAGTCACAGAAATCTATATATTCTATCTATATCTGATAGAATAGATATCTATTCATATCATAGATAGATATGAATCTATCTATTCATTAAGGATACTTAATGAATTAAGCCTGGAAAGATAACAAGCACAAGTATTTGGGTTTTCCAAAACATCCCAGAAAGAAATTTATTTTATTTCTCCTCTTTTTAAAATCTGTATAAAATCCATCAGTTTTCTTTTAAGTGGCACTCTGTCAGTGAGTTATGAATGCTTTATTAGAGTCCATTTTATGTCGAACCAATGGTAAATGTGGAAGATTGCTAATAGAGAAAAATTGATCAAAATGTCTGAAATCTTACGATCTAATTTGGTTAATATTTTTAATCAAATGGGGGTATTAACTATAAGCCTTTTTGAACATAAAATTAAGACCATAAAACCAGTCTCTTATATAATCTAGATTATGATAAAGTGTAAATGTGAGGGGTGTTAAATTTTACCTTTCATATAAAAATATACGAATGTCATATATTTTATGTGGTTTAAAAACCCAGAAGGAACAGCATTACCTAGAAGCTACCAAAACGTATTTCGGGGATCCCTGGGTGGCGCAGTGGTTTGGCGCCTGCCTTTGGCCCAGGGCGCAATCCTGGAGACCCGGGATTGAATCCCATATCGGGTTCCCGGTGCATGGAGCCTGCTTCTCCCTCTGCCTGCTTCTCCCTCTGCCTGTGTCTCTGCCTCTCTCTCTCTCTGTGTGTGTTTGTGTGTGACTGTCATAAAAAAAAAACGTATTTCGAGGAAACAACAGAATTAATATTACCTCAGAATTTGCTAGACATCCAGCCTTGGGATCTAACCCAGCTGTACTGAATAAGATCTGCATTTCAATAAGATACCCAGGTGATTTGTTTTCACATTACCGTTTGAGAAGCACTGTCCTAGAACATGCAGAAGAACACCTGAATTGCATTAGAGAGAAATAAATGGAGTATTTCAATGATGCTTTCTAAGTATATCCTTACTTTCTTGTGTTTTTAATGAAACTGAACAGTTGCTTTTTTTCTGTCAAGATCATATCCCTGAGAAACTATGATACTACTGACCTCATAGTACAAAATAACTTACAAAAGTGTCTAAGGAAAATGTGACTCAATTTGTTCTTATAACCATTCAGCCATATGCATGTTAACCAAACTGCCTCCCCCCTTATGAATAGAAAATGACAATCAAGATAAATTGTCACTTCCTCAGAATGAACACTAATAAAAGTTTCTTAAAAGTCTGACTTGGAAGAAGACTATACTTTCTAGGTCCTCAAAGTCTTTCTTGTAGTAATAACTCACCATACTGTCTTCATTTTTTTTTCTTTAAGCACACTATATTTAAATGGCTAGAAAGATTTAATTTAATCCTTAAAAACTTCGTGTACAAATTTTTAGAGAGAAATCAAGGTCCAGATAAAATGAGTAGAGTTGCTATATATTTGAAGGCCTGAAAATATTGATTGTTACAGTCAAATGTAGAGTGTATACACACACACTTTAAGAGTAATATTCATTTCACTTATTTATTTCATTTATATTATGACCTATTAGGTAAGAGTACTGAAATCCAGTGATTTGAGGAATGTAGTTTCAATATTTCATTACCAATTATGTTAAAAAGATAATGGATATGGAGTATAAATATAAATATAGCTGTAACAGGCTCTTTTTACAATTTTAATGGTCCTTATCTAATTAACCATTTGCATTATATTTTCCTTATCTATATCACAACTCTGTAATTTATGAGAGTTTCTGTTATGCCAATAGAACAACTACCTAACAACTTTATCATGCCTCCCTAAACATGTTATGATGCCTTAATTCAATATCCCTGCTGTACCCAGTCGTTGTCAAAGATGACATGCTACTTTATACCTTTGATGAAATTTCAGACTAACAGAGCTTTGCCACAGAGAGAAAAATAAAAGATGTCATTTCTAAATTTAGGTGGCAGTATAAACCTTGGTTGAGGTTGGCAAGATCATGGCAAAGAAGGCTATTTGTCACAATAATCAGTAAAGTTAGGAGAAAAAGTTGTCTGTGCTATTAAAAACAAAAATAAAAACAAAGAAAAATATCTGGCAGTATTTGTAATGAATTTATTGATATATTTATCTGGGATCTCTCTGAAAGCTTTGCTTCACATTCCCTAAAGTGCATACATTATCAGTTACTCTAGTGTTCTTAATTTTATACTCTCAGAAAAAATAATACTCTCAGGCTTATATCTGATAATCAGTAAGATTTCAAAAATTTTTTTTAATTTTTATTTATTTATGATAGTCACAGAGAGAGAAAGAAAGAGATAGAGAGAAAGAGAGGCAGAGACATAGGCAGAGGGAGAAGCAGGCTCCATGCACCGGGAGCCCGACGTGGGTTTCGATCCCTGGTCTCCAGGATTGTGCCCTGGGCCAAAGGCAGGCGCCAAACTGCTGCGCCACCCAGGGATCCCAGATTTCAAAATTTTTGTTCAAAAATTTAAACCATGATTACTTGAAGATATTTTTCATATAAGGGAAAAAATTATAGCTGGAGTTTTAAAAATATATCTTTGATGATGTACCTTAAAGTTCAGTTAGAATTATTGCAATGACTTAAAAGCAAAGAAATGTTGATTTACAGTTATGCAATAGACATACCTCTTTTCTAAAATTTAAGTTATATAAGTTTATTATAAGCATTTACTTATTCACATTCAAGCTTATATTCTTATAAAATGGAAAATGTAGATTTAAAAAATAATCAAACAGAATTTTGAGTGATAAACTAAGCTCCAGTTTTCAAACTAAGATCTTAATTTAAATAAGCTGGTTTAGTAAGGTAAAATAGTGTTAAAAATTATTCTAAAAATGTTGTTAGATGGCAGGTGTTAAAAATCACTTATTCTCTCAGTAGGAATTTTTTTAAAAGGTTGTATTTCAGAAGAAATAGTCATTACTAAATATGTATTTATATGTTGGAAAGGAAAAACTTACACATAGAAGACAGTTATTATGGGTTACATAGTATTCTTATAAACTTAGATGAACTAATTTATCTATAAGGGGTTTTTGGTTTATTTATTTCTATAATGTAAGTGAACACTAGATTATTTGCCTTCTGAAACTTGTCTAAATAAGCAACAATCACAGACACCTATATAGCAGTGTGATTTTACTTCACATCCAGCATGTTCCTACATCGCCTGGAAGCAAGGGTTTTGACAGAGTAAATGGAGTAGTAACTTTCTGAGAAAGAGAAAAATCGATGAATCTGTATTCAGCAGGAGCACCCTGCTGGTCTCAGCTGTCCAATGCTGAGCTATAAGTTTCCTTATTGATACACAGGGGCGACTCCATTTACTTTTTTAAAAAGTGCTCCCTCTAGATAACAATAAAAGAAAGATAATAAGTATCGATATTGTAGGAAGTTCCCTGTACAAGCTCTCTGGTAAACAGAAAAAAAATAGGTCAAGTTCTTCTGGAGTTCAGTGTTTGTACAGAATTAGTTCAGGATGATACACTCAGTGCCGTAACTCTATTAGCCATATCTATGAAATTTTCCTGAGTGCAACTTTAAGTATATTGTGTTCTTTATTTCTGGCACTTACGGTTAACATAAAATCTGAATGTAGCCTTCCACAGTTTCATCTTACATTTTTTTTTCCTACACAGATAGGTTAATACATGATATAACCAAGGCTGTATGAGATTAAAATAATTTCTACTTCAGCTTTAATAGAGGAAACAACATCATGTAGAAAATCTTTGGGGATATTTCTAGAGGGAAATAAGAATGTGCATATCAATTTTGATCCAGGTTTGCCACAATATCCCTACTCACAGAATAAATATTTATATAGTCACTATTAGAAGATAACACATAAAGAAGGTATCTCTAACTACTCCTATATCTCCACTTGCAGTCTTGGGCCATTCTATCTTCTGATTATTCTGTTGGGACTATGCATGTTATACTTGCTCATCCCAGCTTTATTTGTAATGCCTCTTATCTCTTGCCAAGCATAGCTCTGATTTCTGCGCACCTTCCTATTTGGGCAAGACATTAAAGGTTCTTATCATTTCCATTTCAAAGTGATCTTAGGGAAGTAGAAGAACTCAGAGTTCAGCTCTTAACAGGATGATACCCTTTGAAATAACCATTCCAATATTGTCCTTGAAATAACATCTGTAGCTTGCCATCAATGTTTTCTTTTCCCAATTCTGCTGTGGCTTTTACTCCTGCTAAATCATATAAAAAATAACTAACAGTTTTTTGTTTCCTCTAGAATATGTCCGTTAAGCTAATTGAAGAATTGTCTTAATGTTGCCTGCAGGCATTCATAAATGTTATATAAAATGTACCATCATCATTTGCTAAATGACTGAGAGTACACAGGATTGGCAAAATAGCTTTGCAGTCACACATTGGCTTCATTTGATGTTTTCTAATCACACATTTTTTTTTTAACATTCTGCATTACTTTAATCTTTAATACCAAATCTACAAATGTGAATTCATGGAGACCCTCCACTATACTATGTTTTGGCAAATAATTATTGTTTTCAATGCCTAATAGCATTATGGGCTAAAAGATCACTATATTTTACCTGTTAGAAATTACAGTTTAATAGACAATGTACATGAAAAGCAGCATTAATTTTTAGCAATTCTATTATTGTTCGATTAAACACTAAAACTTAAATTTTCAAATAAACACTTAGCTCTAGATTCTTCCTTCAATATAGCAAAAAATTAATAATATTGCAGGGACTTTTGGAACCAACTCTTTATTCAAGATATAAATCTCTCAAAAAGAATTTATTAAGAAATGTCTTTGCTAGGTGATTAAAAAGTAAATTAGAAAAATAAAAAAGCAAAATTATTTCAAGTGGACAATACCAATATTCTTGTCCTCAAATGCCTATTCTCCTTTTCTTACTTAGAGATACAATTCCTGATATCTAGCATGACACCTAGCCACTTGTGCAATAGAGGTAAGTGGATTTGAAGGGAGGGATTATTGTCATTATCCCAAAATGAACGCATCGATACTTAAAGGACATTGTCCTTAGCCTGGAGTTTGGGGGATGGACGGGTGGGAGACAACAGAAACAATAAGCCAAAACAATAGCTATAAGAAAAATTCCCAATATTGTAAATAAAACGATCAACCTATAAAAGCATTTTTTTCTAATGGTCAACTAGTAAAAGGAACAAGAGCTAAGATATTATTAATGATTAACAGCAAACCAAAAGAGGAACTAAATAGCTGGAAAGTCTGGAGAAAGTGGCTGCAGCAAAGATGCTTGTCATTTATGCTTCGTGGCATTCAGATAATATTATACAAGGTCAAGATTCCAAGCTACAAAACAAATTCAATATTAATAAAAATCCAGAAACCTTTTTAGGCAAATTGCTGAACCTTATAATATTTATGTATTTATAAATTTATGTATTTATAACATTTATAAACATGTGTATGTTATAGGATATCTTATACTAAAGATCTTGAAGGTGAATCAGGCTGTAAAAACAAAGAATGGGGGAAAGTCTTTCCCTGGGTGTTATGAAGACATTATTATAGTCATAGTAATAAAAATAGTGTGGAATTTTCACAAGAACAACAATCTGACCCATCTGCAAAATGGGAAAATTCAGAGATAGAATCAACTATGGAATTAGGTACCATAAAGAAAGAGAGAAAAGATAGTCTAGTAAAAGAGGGAAAAACTGTCAAACCATTTGAAAAAAAATAATAATACTGCTTCCCTACCTAAAAGGATATAATTTACAGAGAAAAAAAATTAAATGTAGTAAATGTGTGATGAGATACTCAACATCATTGGTCATCAGGAACATTAACAATAAAACAATAATTAAGTATTATTCTCCTCCTGTTAGTTTGGGACAAATTGGGAAGCTCGTTGGTGTCAAGTGTTGGCCCTGCTCTAGTGAAATGGAAACCTTCTGCACTACTGTTTAGTTCTGTAGACTGATTATTCTAGAAAGCAATCTCTCTTATCTCATAGTTATGGAAATTCATAATTCATTTCACCATCATAATTTTCTACTAAGTTTTGCTATGGTCATGAACTGCCTTTGAATTTCAGTGGCTCACAGTAACAGACCTATCCTTTTAGGCTTCCTTCCTTTCTTGGATATGTACTACATACCTATATAAATTAATTATAAATTTTAAAGGAATTATTTATTTATGGGGCACCAGGGTAGCTCAGTTAAGTGTCTGCCTTCAGCTCAGGTCATGATCCCAGGGTCCTGGGATCCAGCCCATGCCAGGCTCCTTGCTCAGTACAGAGTCTGCTTCTTCTTCTGCCCCTCCTCCTACTCATGCTCTCTCTCTCTCTTTCTAAAATAAATCTATTTATTTATTTGAGAGAGAGAGCACAAGCAAGAAGTCCAGAGGAAGAGAGAGAGAGAATCTCACACCTCACTCAGTGTACAGCCCAACGTGAGGCCTAATCTCATGACTCTAATATCATAACCTGAGCTGAAACCAAGAGTCAGATGCCTGACTGAGCCATCCGTGTGCCTCAAATTCTCACTTCTTAATTAGGGTTGTAAAATTACTACAATTTCCACTCTGATCTGTGTTTGATACATGCTTTATTTCATTTATTTTCTTCTAATTAGCAGTATCTTCTCCCCCACAAGTCATTTTTGAGTCTGTTTCACAAAATCATGTTTTTCACTTCATTAGCACTTTCCTAAATCACACCAACAAAAATTCAGGCCCAGAAGCTGTTACTAACCTTTTTGTTTTTTCCTATTTCAATGTACCTTATAGGCTGCTCTTAATTTTGTTCTAATAGAAAGCAGATCTCACCATCTGACTCAAATACAGACCAACATGTGCTCAATGAAGTTAAAAGTATCTTGCCCAATAATCAAAGCACTTTATCCAATACTAAATTCACTTTTACATTTTTTTTGACTCACCAGCCAGATCTGGCTTTGAATTTCAGGTCTATAACTCACTAGATGTATACACTTATAAAGTTACTTAATCTCACTTGTCCTCTGAAAATGAGAATAATAATATAACCTACTTTACACAATTGTATAAGAATTAATATATGTAAAGTGTTAATCGTATCTATCACAAAGCAAGTATTAAATGGATTATCTACCACTAATAATACATATTGCTAATATTATTATTCTATCCTATTATGTGCTGCAGCCAAATAAAGCATTTCTTCCCCCAGAACATCTCCTGAAAAGTCCTTTTCTTGTGTATTTGTCCATGGATATTCTTACAGATAATATCTTCATGTCCTTGTTTGCTTAACCATGATCTGACCTTTACTCAATGAAAACCTCTTCCCAGGAAAATTCTCAACACCTTGGGTGTTCAGAAATAATCTCTACCTCCAAATTTCCCATTGAAAGCCACACATTTAATAGGACGATCATTTATCTGCTTTTTTTTTTTTTTTTTTTTTTTGTAGAGACCATATTTATTTGTGTCCCTCAGTAGAATGTAAATTTCTGTATTTGGAGAATATGTCAGCAGTTTGATATTTTTAATTCCCAGTGTTTAGTACAGTGCTTTGAACAACATAAATGCTCAAAAAATACTTACTGATTTAAATTTCAATTATACAAATAAGATGTAGCAATTATCAATCTCAAATTAGTTTCAAACTTTCTTTATATCTTATTATAAAGATGAAATGCTCCTATGTGTGTGTATTTGCAACCTTACCAATATTCTAAGAAATGTGATTTTTCCTATTATTAGTCATAATTTCAATATGCCACATTTTCCATTTTTACATGTCAGGTAGGTGACAGTTTCCTTCACTCATAACTCTTCCTTTACAATTCCTTTATCTCATATAGTGAATTATTCATAAATATGGAAATCTGATCAATAAAATTTAGTGCTAAAGTATGGTAAGAGGCAGTATTTTTCAATGTTCAAACTAGTAATAAAATGATTATTTCATAACCACCTAAAATGTAACCAAAAGTAGATTTCTTTCCCCAAACTTATAGGAAAAAAAATACATTGGCAGAAGAGTGTTAGTCTTACCAAAAAAACCTGTTTACATTTCCTTGTTCCTGTGTTTAAATGAGGTCCCTTAATTACTCTTGACAGTGGACATTTAGCCAACCTATTTGCTACTTTTGAGCCAAGGCAACTATATGAGTTAAGGACAAATGGGGCTAGGCAGGGCTAGGTAGGGGGCCATGAAAGTAGGCTCACAAAAATCCCCAAAATGCTGAGGTATAAGGAAACCAGAGATAAAGGAACAAGCCAGACCACCCTGCCCTAGGTGTGGGTGAGGAGGGTATCTTTTTATGACAGTCATCTGTGACCAACAAAGGATAACCAGACCCCAAAGAAGAAGTAAGGCATCAAAGACGTTATCACTAGTCCTTACTCAGTGGTGATATCAGTAGACAATATTAAAAGATTTAAGTTCCCTGGTTGGCTTCCAGTAAAAGACCAACCCTACAAGCCCGCAGTGGCAACCCAGTAGGGACATCTCTCACTTCTGAGAACTTTCTCTGTGTTTACTAAACTTTTATTCCTTTACTCTCCTTTGTCTGCAAGATTCATTCTTTGACTCTGTGAGATAAGAGCCAAGCTCTCCCGTATCATAGATAGTTTGATTGTTTATAAATATTTTTTCCAAATTCTCTCATCTGAGTAGTTAATAGATGATAGAATTAGAACATCCAAACAGCCCAAATTTTAAAGAGTATCATGCTATAAAGGAGAGTCACTCAACTCTCATCTATCTCCCTACTTATCTATAAAATTACATATTTTTTCTCAAATCATCAAGGTATGAAATACATACACACAAAGTTGTTCTTGGCTTAAGCACTAAGGTCTTCAGGGTTTATTTATTATTGCATTAACCCAGCCTATTCTGACTAATAATACTGACTTAAAAAAGGAAAGGACAAAAAGCCATTCACGGGCCCTTATTTTAAGGAATGAAAACACTGTAAATAAAATCTTTCCTTTTGTTCTAGCTATTTCTACTTGGTTGGTTAATAGAAAATATTTTCCATAAATAGTTACAGATTTCATTTGTATTCAGATATTTTTCTTTTTGTTGACGTTCATTTTTGGTAGTGAAGCCATCTTTTCCCAAAGCAGGTTCCACAAAGCATTAGGTCTATAGTATATGAAAAAAGAAATTTATAAGGTGAGAAATATCCTACAGAATTAGCTAATTTAATTTATAAGGCATCTGTTAAGTTACAATTTTTATTTTCATAAATAAAGCTCAATTTTTTAAAAAAGAGTAATTTCTAAAATGACAGATCTCAGTTAACCCTGATACCAACTGAAATATTTTTCCTCCAGCTTTTCACCTGACATGCCATGCATTCGCAAAGATGTGAATATAAGCTCTTCCTCTCTCTTAGTTCAATCCATCTTAAAATTTTCCTACAATAAGAAGCACTGGTAAGCAATATGTACTTTACTAAAATTTGATAAAGTTGAAGAAGAGTGTATGTATCTCAGGCATCACATAGCAAAAATATTCTTTCCTCAAGAAACTTTTTCATCCATGATGCTATTGGTTTTCTATCTTTTCTTTTCTTGCATTTTTTGGATCTCCTCTGCCCTCCTTCAAACAGTCCTCAGCTTTTCATCCTTTCTTACTGAATGGATCAAATTTATCCTTTTTGTTGTACAGAGAATTTCAACAAATTTCTCTAAAGTCTGGGTTCCAGCAGTATATACTGAGTGTAGGCCAAGTACTGAACAAATTGCTGCTTCTTTTTAAATGAGTGGCTCCCCACTCTAAAGAATGCTGAGAAATATAATATCCTCAATCTTGTTATTCTTAGATGGCCTGAACTCACCAACCAGTTTATTGGATTCTTTCACAACCTTAAATGTCAGTCTAAATGTTGCTTCTTTTTAAAATACACCTCTGAACCTTTACACCTTTCTCTGTCCATAAGGTTTCACTGTGCATCTCTCTAAATAGCAATTATTCTGCAGAGTGGCAAATATTTTTCTACTCCATTGGAAACTGAAAAGCCATCAAGTCAGTTAAGGGAATTTTCATCCTGTGAGATAATAAGAGAGGAAGGGAAAAAAGTGGCTGCATTCAAAATTAAAGGAGGATCAAGCATATATCTATCTCTCTCTATATACACATTTGTTTCTGTTATTGTTTTTTAGTGTTACTATTTTTGCCCTGTTCTTATTTTTGTCTTCTACTCTTTTTCTGTGTTTTGTGGTTTTAACTGGACAGTTACAGTTACATTTTTCTCCTTTTTTTATAGCATATCAATACTTGATTTGTTTTTAACATTTTTTCTCCTAGTTGCCCTGCAGTTTGCAATATACATTTACAACTAATCCATGACCACTTTCAAACAACGGTATGTCATTTAACAGATACTGTGAGTACTTTATAATAACACCACAATCCTAGTCCCCTCCTGTTTTCTCTTGTCTTGTGTCTTTCAATTTACTTGTATATGGGCATCCACAAGCATGTATGTATGTATAATCAAATTCATTGTTGGTATCATTTTGAACAAATTGTTCTCGGTTAGATCAATTAACAATAGGAACAGTTTAAATTTTGCCTTCCCTTACTTCGTTAATGCTCTCTCTTTATGTGGAAATTAGTTTCCAATCTGTATCATTTCTATTCACTCTAAAGAAACTCTCAAAATTTTGTGCACATCTACTGGCAACTAATTCCCTCAATTTTATTTGTCTAAAATAGCCTTTATTTCTCCTTCACTTTTGAAGCATAATTTTGTAGGGTAAAAAATTCTATGTTGATGTTATTTTTCTCTCAATGTTTTAAATATGTAGTTCACTTTTTTCTTGCTTGCATAGTTTCTTAGAAGTAGGATGCAATTCTAAGTGTTGTTTTTCTATCGGTAAAGTGTTTTTCCTCAAATTCTGGTTTCTTTCAGGAGTTTATCTTTTGCTTTATTTTCCGGGTAGTTTGAAAATTATGTGCTTGGTGTCATTTTTAGCGTTTATCCTACTAGTGTTCTCTGATTCAGAAAAGAAACAAACAACAATGAGCCACCACTTGAGTGAACTTCAAGGAAAACACTAACTTTAGGGGAAGGCCAAATTCACAACAGAGCAAAATGTTGAGAAGAATGTTCAAAGAAGACATTGAGGATCTGGGCAACTTCCAATTATAAGGGAACACTGAAGAGTCTTCAAGAGTGTGGGGGAGTAATAGGGAAGAGAAACTGATAGAAACCCGAAAAACTTATAAAACTTAGAGTCTTGGAGTTAAGATTGACCTGTGATTCCTATTGTCACTGATATGGAAGAAATTTAATTCCCAATCATCCTGGTGGGCTTGTTGCATAGAATTATGGAGAAACAGGGTGAAAGGATGGAGAGAAGAATGGGTATCTAAGATTTCTCTTAATCTCTGTTTAAAGAAACATGTGGGCTGGGGAAGGTAGGTTCTTATTTCAATCACATTGTTGCTTTTTTGATCTGTGATGCTGATGCTCAATGTCCTAGTTGGGATATATATATCTAGCAAGGATGAAGGGGGTTATTCTACTCTGTTAGGAAGGGGCAAGTTGCACATAGGTCATAATTCCTATTGATGGAATTGAGCACCTTCAGGAAATAGGATGTTTTTCTGATGTTGAAACTTTTTATCCCCTAATAAAAGGAAAAGAAACCATAAGAAAATTTGGCTTCAGTCGTTTGTGTGAATGTCTTTCTTATACTCTTGTAAGTAGGTAGACATCCTGGAAACTATGATCTTACTCTAAGAATGTTGGCTCTGTTTGGGAACATCAAAAATGAATTGTGAATGTGTTGACTTTTTTTATTGCATGAATAGAGGGAAAAGTTAATTGGGTAATGGAAAAAATTATAGTTTTACTAAAATAACCAATTAATTTTTTAGAATTGAAATAAATGGAAAGAAAAAAACTACTTTTTCTATTCAACATTCTCATTCATAGGACAAGCAAGATTTTTTTTAAGGCTTGAAATTCAATGTGAGTATAAGAAAAATTTATGCTTTATGCATATCTTTCCAAAAACTGACATTAAAATAAGCTCTACACCTACTGTTATTACAATAGGGCAGAAATGAAGTTTATCAGAAGTATTAGTGCCAAGGCTAGGCAAAGGAATATTAAAGAGTTGCAGAGATATTTGTAAAAGGTATATTGAAGCAGTGCTGGTGAAGAATTTTACTGTTGGCTGAGATGAGCAAAGAATAATGTATAAGGTGACACTAATTCACTGTATTATATTCAGAAGGTGAATGATGTGGTTTAAAGAATTTTATCTCAGTTTAATTCAATAGTTCAGAATCACTCAGCATTAAATTCAGACTCCTGTTAAGACTATATATCAGGGTCTAAGTATTACAATTTTAACTTTGTTTTGATCTTCTCCAAACTTTCTCTCTTACTTCCTATGCTTTCTTGTTTTATCATTCCTGACATTAGTCTTCACATATATGTTTCGTTTTATCTGTATCTTACACTTCCACAATGTAGGGCTTCTAAAATACCTCACTATCATTCTTATCAATTAAATTTCTAACTTAAATTTACAAAAAAAAATTAGTCGTCTAAATTTAACTTACAACTACTCTTCTCATTTTCAGCTTGTCTGCGAACTATGATAGATTAAATTATAGAAGAGTATGACTTTCACACCTGTGAACTTTCATAAAACTTGATAAAAATCAAGACAGTAATCCTGCCTGATGATACGGAATTAAAGAAAAAAATATTTCTTTTTTCATTATGAAATATGAAAAGTACTACCGACTCTTTCTCATGTGTTTCTCAAATATTTTTCTGGTCATATTTTTCATACATTAAAAGAAGCAGCAATAGTACCATCTCCCTGACACATGAGATATAATTAAAATGCAATAAATACAAACAAAGCTAAAAGAGTTATATTTTAATTTTCTTTTTTTAATACTTTATTTTTTTAATTTTTATTTATTTATGATAGTCACAGAGAGAGAGAGAGAGAGAGAGGCAGAGACACAGGCAGAGGGAGAAGCAGGCTCCATGCACCGGGAGCTCGATGTGGGATTTGATCCCGGGTCTCCAGGATCGCACCCTGGGCCAAAGACAGGCGCTAAACCGCTGCGCCACCCAGGGATCCCTATTTTAATTTTCATTTTAAGTTTAACACATTTAGTAATAAAAACAATGACAGAAAAATATATGCACATAGAGATATAGTTATATATGTGTACATAGAGCTATAATATGCATACCAGATATTATAACATGAAAAATACTTTCATGAAATATTACAATGGCCAGACAAAAAGAACTTCAGTCATTCCCTTTTTATGAAGTCACTAAACACAATAATTATCTAAGATATTCAAAATTTGAGGTAATTCTAATATTAATAAAACTTCATTGCAGTTTTGAATAAAGTTTTTGTTAAAATAAGCCAACAAAAATATTTTAAAGAGTTCCAAAATTACAGACTTGGAAACAGAATCAGGCTAGGTACCTGACATCCAGTGATAAAATAAAAATTAAGTGTTACCCTCCTAAGTATAATAAAGTGATGTGTTTCAATTGCTCTCATGTGAATTCCCTACTGTCATGTAAAATTCCACCTCAGCATAGTTATTCAAATTGTAATGTTTACTGGATACAAAGATTATGTGCCTTCTATCAATGTCTTTAAAAATGAATATAGAAAGAAAGAAAGATTAACAGGAACACAGAATGAAAACCATGCCATGTAAAGACTACTGTTGTTGTGGTAACAGAAACAGACACTGTATTGCTTAGCCTTGTTGTCAGTATAATCCATTCCAATGTGATGTGTGAAAGAGTCTCATAAAGGAGGAGAATGCACAGATTATATTGTGGTATCTTTACTAAGCAGTTTTTCAAAGAATAAACCCTTCATATGCATAACAATCTTTATCTGCTCTTGCAGGTTTGTAGTTTTTTGTATTTATCAATAGGTTTTCAAAAATACATGCACATTTATTGTTGACATTATACTATTTTATTCTTTCTAATACATATCACAGTAATTACGTGACACAGGGAAGCACAACAACATTTTATCTAGCTATTTTATCTAATTGTTATATCATCCATAATTGATTTTGTATTACATCTTGATATAGCAATCATTGATTTGAAATTTAGGAAGTATTATGAAATCTATTACTATCAAGAGAGTACAAGTAGTAGAAAACAACTTAATTAACAAAAATAAATTCATTTTTAGAGTGATACCAAAAGCAAAGACAACAAAACCAAAAATAAACAAGTGGAACTACACCAAACTAAAAATCCGCACAGCAAAAGAAACCATCAAAAACAAGAAATAGTAACCTATGGAGTCGAAGAAAATATTTACTAATGACGTATGTGATATGTGGTTACTATCTTAAGGAGAGAAAGAGCTCATATAACTCAAAGACAACAACAACAACAATGATTCAAAAATGGTCAGAGGAATTGAATAAACATTTTTTCCAAAGAAGGGTCATAGACAATTAAGAAGTACAGGAAAAGTGCTCAATACCACTTAATTATCAGAGAGCTGCAAAACAAAACCACAATGAGATGTTATCTCATACTATTAGAATGACCTACATCAAAAATATAAGACATAATGTATTGACAAGGATAAATGAAATGGAACCCTTATGCACTGTTGGTGGGAATGTGAACTGGTGCAGCCACTATGGAAAACAGTATGGAGGTTCCTCAAAAAGTTAAAAATAGGACTACCATATGACACAGCAATTCCATTTCTTGGTATATATCCAAAGGACACAAAGTCACTATGTCAAGGAGATATCTACAGCACTATGGATCCTGTAGCATTATTTAAATAACCAAGACATGGAAACAATCTAAGTGCCCATCAGTGAATAAATGGATAAAGAAAATGTAATATATCATGATAACATGGATGAACTTGAGAGCCATTATAATACATGAAATAAGTCAGGTTGTTGAGAAAGGACACTTATATGTTATCTAACTTATATGTGGAATCTCAAAAAAAAATCTTTCATAGAAATGTAAAGCAAATTGTTGGTTCCCAAAGTCAAGGGCGCTTGGAGGGAATGGGTAAAGGCGATCAGAAGATATAAACTGCTACTAATAAGATAAATGAATTCTGGTGATATAATGTACAACATCGTGACTAGGTTACTAATACTGTAATGCATATCGGAAAGTTGCTAAGAGAGTAGATCTTAAAAGTTTTTAGCTTCATTTGTATTGAAACTCTACTGTTTGGTATGTACACATCTCAATCATTATATCTTCCTGATTGGTCCTTTTATCCTCACTTTGTCTCTAGTAATTTTCTTTACTATCATCTGTATGTTTTCCTTTTGTTGTGTTTTTATTTATTTTCTTAACTTATCTCCCACCCCCACCTCCCTTCTGATAACATCAGTTTGCTTTCTATAGTTAAGAGCCTGTTTCTTGGTTTGCCTTTTTTTTTTTTTACTTTCCATGTACCTATGTCATTTAATTTGACTTTGATATGAATTTCTTATAAAGAGCACAGAGTTGGGGGGCGCCTGGATGGCTCAGTCAGTTGTGCACCTGACCCTTGTGTTTGGCTCAGGTCATGATCTCAGAGTCCTGCAATAGAGTCCAGCTTCACTCCATGTTCAGCAGGGAGTCTGCTTGAGATTCTCTTTCTCTGTCCCTCTTACGCTTAAATAAATCTTTGAAGAGGACAAAGTTGGGTCTTATTTTTTAATCCACTCTATCAGTCTTTCTTTTTTGTGGGAGGTATATTAGTATCACTTATATTTAATATAACTTCTGAGATGGTACAGCTCTGTCATTTTTTTAAATGTGTCCTCTGTTTGTTGTCCCTTTGTTTTTTATCTTGCCTTCCCGTGGGTCATTTGAACATATTTTTTTTCTTCTCTCTATATTTAATTATAGTGCTTATGAATGTATCTCTTGCAGTTTTAAAAATCTTTTTTTAAACTCTCAATAAGGGCAGCCCAGGTGGCTCAGTGGGTTAGCACTGCCTTTAGCCCAGGGCGTGATCCTAGAGAACCTGGATGGAGTCCAACATCAGGCTCCCTGCATGGAGCCTGCTTCTCCATCTGCCTGTGTCTCTGCCTCTCTCTCTCTCTGTGTCTCTATGAATAAATAAATAAAATATTAAAAAATAAACTCTCAATAAATAATTCAAGAGTTCTAAACCACATTTCTGAGTCATGCTTGCTAATATGGAGAAATAGTTCAATAACCTCAAGAAATTGAGAATCTAGTTCATAAAGGTTAGCTCTTTCTTCTTTAAACCAATGGATTATTATTAAGCACATCCCTCATTTTTCAAATGAAATCTTACAGAAATGATGCTAGATACTTATAGTTACCCAGGACTCCTGCAGACCTCTGACTAAATGAAGAATAAGACATTACCCTTTCAGATATGTAAAGATAGCATCTATTTTCTTCTTTTATATGTAAAATTAAATTTGCACTTATAAAGCAATATGATGCAACTCTTTTCTTTAGTGGTATATAATAACTTTCTTTCCCATTCCTTTTCAGTTGCCTAATATTATCATCATACTATAGATATTGATACCACTACAATGTCAGCCACTAAATATTTTCTGAATAAAGACTCCTATTCATCCTTCTTCAATTGTTTCTACTGTCCTATAATTAATGGCAATGCTACTTCTAATCTGCAGTTTTGGTTTTTTTTTTTTTTTCAATCTGCAGTTTTGAATCACCACTGCTTTGCAGTTATACTACAAAGAATTTATAAGATACTTTAGAACATACAGGAAGAAAAAAATGCATTCTTAGATAAATCCAAAAGTTGACATTTTCTGTAACTGCTGCTAAACTATGGATAGCATCACACTTCAAAAGGGGCTTTGGATTGTCCAGACATCTAACATCCTTAAGGAATTTATTCTCTATCTAAAAAATGATGAACCCACCAAGTCCAGTCATATGATTTAGAATGCTTACTACTGAATTACCAGAATTCTGTGTGAGTGATATAGCACATTAAAAAAAAGATTTTAATTGTTCATAGGAGACCCAGAGAGAGGCAGAGACACAGGCAGCGGGAGAAGCAGGCTCCATCCAGGGAGCCTGATGTGGAACTCAATCCCAGGATCCCAGGATCATGACCTGAGCCAAAGGCATATGCTCAACCACTGAGCCACCCTGGTGCCCAGTAAAAAAAAATTCTTATGGGTGGTAAATAGTTCATGCTGTAATTAATCACCTAATATTTTGTATGATGTTCCTAAAACATGGTCTGAGGACACCTGGAATCAGAATTACTATGTTTGAGAATTATTTAAATACTTCTAGACATATATTGTATTTCTGCTAGTGAAGACTGAAATTAGCTATTAGACAAGCTTTCAAGTAATATATGTGTAGAGTAAAATTTCAAAGTTGGCCTAAATATGAATGAATTATACATTTTTTTTGTTTTTTAATCCTAAAAGTAAGACTTGGGGTGAACATGAAAATATTGGATCTTGTATATCGTTGAGCTACAATGCTACTAAAAATGGGAAACCATATATATAGAAGATATGGTAATGGTAATAAATTCTTGCATACTTTAGAATACCACTGAGTGATGTCAGTGACTGACTGTGGTTGATTTCAAATCATTAAATTTTTATTTTTTTAAGATTTTCTTTTTTTAAAAAATTTTATTTATTTATGATAGTCACAGAGAGAGAAAGAGAGAGAGGGAGAGAAGCAGAGACACAGGCTGAGGGAGAAGCAGGCTCCATGCACCGGGAGCCCAACGTGGGATTCGATCCCAGGTCTCCAGGATCACGCCCTGGGCCAAAGGCAGGCGCCAAACCGCTGCGCCACCCAGGGATCCCGAATCATTAAATTTTTGTTAGAATTAGATGTTCATAAAATATTGCAAAAGATCATCAATCATTTAAAGTATTCTAAAGTGTTGAGAATTTTTTTAGATTTCCTTTTACCAAAGACAGTTTATCTTAAACTACTTGAAAATAATCGAAATCATGCTATTAAAATTCATTTTAATAAAAGTATTTTTTTTTGTTTTTATAGAACTATTGTGTCCATTACTTTAAATGTCTACATGATTGATTGGCATTTTAAAATCTTTGACATATACAATTCTTATTTTAAATTAAAGATTTCCTGGGATCTATAAATAGAAATTTCTATTTACAATAGTATAAAGTTGTATGGGAAGGAGGTAAAAGAAGTTAAAGAAACAAGCAACAGATTTTAAAATTCCTTTTTTACTCAAATGATCCAATTTGAGCTGGAATACAACTCAAGCAATCTGTAGGGTGTCAGTAAGAAACAGAGCAGCAGATGAGTAGGAACTGACATTTGTGGCTTGGGAAAAAATTTGGCAAGGAGAGCAAAAAACAAGTAGTTACAGTGCTCTAAATGGCCATAAAAGTATAGTCTTCTGAAAAACATAAGACAGTTTAAATTCGTATTTTTATTTTCTTCCTCTATTAAGTGATACATATTTGGCAGTAGGGCTATAAGTGAGAAGTCAAAATATTCTTCCTAAAAACAATACAAGCAAGCATTTTATGAAGAATAGTAATGCAGAAAAGCATATTTTTATATTTGATAGATATTTAAAATATTTAATGTAAATCTGCAATACTTGGAAAATACATCTCAGGTTCCATCCATAACAATCTTGCAAAAATCATAGGATTTTATTGTTCAAAACCTCCTGAGGTTTGCATAATTATCCCCTCAAAAGACGAAACCTATGAGAACAGTTGAATGTGTTGCCTTTATGCTGATCTCTATGAGTTACAATACCTAATAAATTATCAAGATGAACTAGGGATCAGAGATATTAAGTCTACACAGGGTCTATGGCCATTGATATAATTTCAGAACTTCAATTAAAATTGACAATGCACAGATTCATTGCCAAAAACCAAGAGTCATATTGTCAGGTCAAAATCAAATGCTAGAGAATATATGCATTTATGGTAAAGAAATAAACAAAAAAAATGCTAATGCAAAATCCTTTTCTTCTGTGATATTAAATCAGTCTTCTCTTTATGACTTTTAGAAATATCTTAAATGCAGTAAGCCCCATGATAATAATACCCCCTACCATAATAACCGATATTTGAATATAATGTGAATTTTTAATTGAATCATAGTGTCCAAGTAAAGTTCACATTTACTGTTTGGATGTGGGGTAGTAAAAATGGAAGAATATTATTAAATAACTAAATTACCTTCCTCAATTTAGCACATAATCAATTGTACACACCGAAAAATTTTTTAGCTTTAATTCTGTGGGGTTTTTTTTCTGGCTGAAAAATACTGTTTTTTATTATTCTTGCTATAACCTGAATCCACCTTTTACTAAGTAGATTGACATTTCTAAGCCCAAATGTCATTCTGTGGCTTGGTAAAAAAGCCAAAGTCATTCTGGTTGAATGTTATGATGTTACATATAGAGAACGCACAAACTAATTACAAAATCATTAGTAATTCTTCAGGTTTCTGCAATTAGAACATTTTTTATAAGATTTTATGTGTTTATTTAGGAGAGAGAGAGCACAAACAGTGGGGAGAGACAGAAGGAGAGGGAGAGAGAGAATCCTAAGCAGACTCCCTATTGAACACAGGAGCCCAATGCAGGGCTTGATCCCAGGACCCTGAGATCATGACCTGAGCCAAAGGCAGATGCTTGACCAACTGAGCCACCCAGGCAACCCAATTAGAACATCTTAATAAGATGAAATGAGACCTTCAGAACGCTGGTTGAAATAGCAATGTTACTAAAATATTGCATTTATGAACAATTTACATAATAGATGCTCAATAAATATGCTAAAATTATATATCAAACCCATTGTAACATATTAAATATTTTTCATAATAAAATATATCCCATGACCACAAAATGAAGTGAAAATTTTAAGACATATTCTTTACTAACCTATTCTCAAGTCAGTACCTCAGTAACCATCTGCTAAATGGCCCCTGCTGATTTACCTGTAAGCCCATCGTTTATGCATCCCGTTCCTTTATCTTAAAGCTACATCCTGCATGTTGTGAGAATTTACTAGATGTAAATCCAGACAATGTTGGCTCGCCTTATTTGAGTTGAACCACCTAAATGCTAATCTAAGTGCTAAAATGATCCTTTTGCCATGGCATTTAGCTATGCTTGTGTGACCATTTTAATTCCCCAAAGTATACTTCCCAGTGACTGATATTCTTCTCCTGGGATGTGTTTTATTGGCATCCAGATAAAATACTCTTGAAGTAATGGATTGGTTTTATGGATTAAAGCAAAGTTGTTTTAAGAAACCTGAATTGCAGAAAGCCTACTTCTAGATATATAAAGGTTTTAGATTCTGCTAAACATCTAAGCTAAACATGTTTTTTAAAAATTAATAAAGTAGCAGGGGAAGTGCCATGTAGAGCAATAGCTGGTCCTCAACAAATACTTGTTAATTGACAGGCTGAATGAATGAATGAATGAATAGATTGGCCTTCCTCATTTATTGGTAATTATTGCTACAGATTCCCATATTATTAGAAGGGCATGTATTGGTTCCGGTTTTAATTTGTGTGTGTGTGTGTGTATATATATATATATATATATATATATATATATATATATATATATATTAAATTAAGTATAGTTTGCATCAGAGCATAGATTTCATCCTACTGAGCCTTATGGTTTCTGTTTGGTAGGACTCTACACTGCTACAGGCATTTAAAAAATATTACCTAGGGCACTTGGGTGGCTCAGTCAGTTAAGCGTCTCCCTTTGGTTCAGGTCTCCGGTCCTGGGATTGAGTCTCACATTGGGCTCCCATGGAGTTTGCCTCTCCTTCTGTCCTTCTTCCTGGCTCAATCTCTCTCAAAAATTAATAAAATCTTAAAAAAGTATTGACTGAATCCCTACTATGCATAAAGTAGAATTATTTATTGCTAGTTTGGAAAAAAAAAATCTCCATACTTAGCTCCAGGGATGACTGGAGATTCTGGTGTCAATTCTTGACAAGATAAGGAGGAATGAGTCAAATAATGATTTTTAAAACATTCTTTAGTTTGACCCCTCCTTGGGTAGGGCCGACTTGTTTACTGGTGGCTTTAACCTGGTATAATCTGAGAGGCAGCTTGACTTGGCTACATAACCTGAGGAAAAAGACCCCATGGAAAACTTCCGTGGAAGTTCTCCTAAAATGAAGATTTCTTGCACATATCTTGGTGGTTCATACTCCAAAGACCAAGTACATTCTATATAATTGAGAAAAATCCCAGGTATATATATGTTCACTGCTTGGTTGGGTCTTCAGAAGCCTTTAATAGTCTTACATGAAAATGCTCTGTGGCATTTTGAGAATACTTTCAATTGCTGAAAATGTATAAACTTTGCAGTCAATTATGAAATGAATTGATGGAAATTCAATATTGTACAGGTAGGTATTACACATCATGGCGTGCACAGTACCCTCTTTATAGCTCATTCTTTTTTCTTTACAGATAATCTCAATCTTCTCTCATACTTCCAGGTACCATACATTTGCTTTTTTCAATGGCGAGCTAATAAAATAATACTTTAAACTGTTCTATATTTTGTTTCAAGTGTTCAAGTGTTTAATTCTTTCATAATTTGTGGTGTGACAAAAATGCTCAGGAAACTAAATATTTTGTGCAGAATAGCAAGATAACATGAAAAATATCTCAGAAAAGACTCACCTTATTTAAAACATACTATTATACTATTATAAGCATCTTTTGCCTCTAAAAATGATTGAGGTTCAGTGATTTCTTTAATGGAGACACAGATTTGATCATGATTATTGGAAATAAATTTAGGACTAGGATATAGGTATTTATAGTTGTATTTTGTGATTATAGCTGAGATCTCAATTAATGCCTGGAAAAGTCATATTTATTTACAGAAAGGGACACAGGACTTTGAGGACATTCTATTTTCTTTATTTCAAATAATATTGACTCTAATACACTAATAAACTGTTAAAGACCATGGTCCATACTTTTTCAAATATTATGTTAATTTTTATTAGAGTAATAGAAGTGTATATTATAAAAAAACAGTAGTGCTGAAGGTTAAAATGTTGGCAATCCTCTTGATATCTACAGTCATCATTCTATATAAAAATGTTTATATCATTTTTGATTGATCAATTTTTATGACTAAATAAATCCTTTAATAGAAAAACATGGTTTTAAAAAATCCACTGCTATCTTTCTACCAGTAAATATGATTCTTTAAAGTTAAATCCTCAGTTAATAATATTATCATTATAATAATGCTTAATGATGAGTCAAAAATACCATCATGATTCCTTTTTTGAAAACATTTGTATTAACTGAACTTAATAACTGAATTTTATTTTACATTTTCATAAATTTCTACAAGCTTATTATAAATTTCTATTCTCAAAATTTTATACAGATCTTTAAAATGCTAAACCAAATATTTCTTTCCAAATACTCCAACTCAGCCTATCACTTTCATATTTTTCTTGTAGAAATATCTTCCAAATGGGATGCCTGGGTGGCTCAGCAGTTCAGCATCTGCCTTTGACTCAGAGTGTGATCCCAAAGTCCCGGGATCAGGATCAAGTCTCGCATCAAGCTCCCTGCAGGGAGCCTGCTTCTCCCTCTGCCTGTGTCTCTGCCTTTCTCTCTGTGTGTTTCTCATGAATAAATAAATAAAATCTTAAAAAATAAAAGAAATATCTTCCAAAGCATCCAAATTTCTGTTAAAATGGTCAAATTGATCTTTAAGCCTACTGCATATGTATTATAATGTTCCCAATGTCTGGTGATGTATATGACCTACTCTAGGCTTAATAACCATCAGTAGATACTTTGATAGTGAAACTGTAATTTCAGTAGCAATTGGCAAGCATAACTTTTTTTTGCTACACATGTTGTCAGCTGAGGTGATTGGCATGCTGAAGATGATTAGACAGGTGGATGCTGGCATACATGAAGATTTGCTCCTTCATATGTGTGTTGATTGATTCAGGCTACAGGCTAGATCTTGGTCTGTAGACTAGAGCAGCTCTAAGGAGCTACTATATGGCTTCCTCACAGCATGATGTCTGTGTTTCAAGAGCAAGATTCTTAAAAGAACAAGGCAGGATTTCATGATTTTTTTTTATGCCTACCTTTGGAAAACACATAGCTTTACTTATGCCATCTTCTTTGGGGATACAGAAACAATCATTCAACAAAGTGGAGAGGAATGGAACCCTTCAGCCAATGGTAAGACTATCTGTCATATTGTAACAGCATGTGGGGTGGGATATGTCATAGTGGCCCTATTTGGAAAGTGTAAGTAGTCATACACCACATGACTCTTCTCTGTTAAATTCTCAACTCCACGTTCCTCTTAGATAAGTGAAGTACAGCTCTCAGCCTCTGTGAAACAGTTTATGGATAATAATGCACTTTCAAATAGATAGATAGATGATGATGATGATGAAGATAGGTAGATAGATAAATAGATAGATAGATGATAAAATAAACATTGGAAAGAAAACATTTAACTAGTGGTTTAAAAAAGAAAAAAATGTAATAAAAGTAAGGAAGGAATTACCATATATAAAAATAAAATTATATGAAGTTATATGGCTAATTGCACTATACACTATGACTAATTGCAACTATATATAATTATATATTTTTTTACTTTATTGTACTTAACTATTTTTATCTTTTAAAATATCTTTAAAATTTTATATTTTAGGGTAATTTTAGGTTCAGAGCCAAATTGAAAATTTATGGCAAAATCTCTATACCTTTTTCTCACTTTGCTGTGAAACTAAAATTGTGACAGAGGTACAGAGAATTCCTATATACTCCCTGCACTCAGCTCCACATGCATAGCTATCTACAGTATCAACATCCCCCGCTGGTGTGGTATATTTATTACAATCGGTGAACCTATGCTGACACATCATAACCACTCCAAAATCCACAGTTTCCATTAGGATTCAATCTCGGTATTATTTTACATTCTATGGGTGTGGATAAATATATGATGACATGTATCTGTCATTATGATATTGTGCACATCATTTTAAAATAATCCTTAAAAATCCCCTCTGCTCTGCCAATTATCCCTTCTTCTCTCAACCCCTGGCAACTGCTTGTTATTTTTATCATCTACATAGTTTTGTCTTTTCCAGAAAGTCATATCTTTGGAAACATAGGGTACATAGCTTTTTCAGATTCCTTGATGTCTTCACAAGGCTTGGTAGCTCATTTCTTTTTAGCACTAAATAATATTCCATTGTCTGAATGTACCACATTTTATATTTATCCATTTACCTACAGAAGGACATCTTGGTTGCTTCCAAGTTTTGGTAGTTATGATAAAGCTGCAAAGAACATTCATGTGCCAGTTTTGTGTGTATATAAGTTTTCTATTACTTTGGGTAAATACTAATAAATATGGATCATATGGTAAAAGTATGCTGATTTTGTTTTTTTTTGTTTTTTTTAAATTTTTTAAATTTATTTATGATAGTCATACAGAGAGAGAGAGAGAGAGAGGCAGAGACAGAGGCAGAGGGAGAAGCAGGCTCCATTCACAGGGAGCCCGACGTGGGACTCAATCCCGGGTCTCCAGGATCGCGCCCTGGGCCAAAGGCAGGCGCCAAACCGCTGCGCCACCCAGGGATCCCCAAGTATGCTGATTTTGTAAGAAACTGCCAAAATACTTTCCAAAGTGTCTATACCATTTTACATGCCTGGCAGTACTGGTGTTGTCAGTGTTCTGGATTTGGGGCATTTTAATAGATGTGTAGTGATAACTCATTGTTGTTTTCATTTATAATTTCCTGATGGCATATGATATGGAGCATCTTTTCATTTGTTTATTTTGCATTCATATCTTCCTCGATGAGGTCTTCTTTGGCCTAATTTTTAATCAAATTGTTGTTTTTTTATTATTGAGTTTTAAGAGTTTGTTCTCTATTTTGAAGAACAGTCTTTTACAATCATTTTCTCACAGTCAATGGTTTTTCTTCTCTTAACATTGTCTTTCACAGGGCATAAGTCTTTTAATTTTAATGAAATACGGTTTACCAATTATTTCTTTCATGGATCATGATTTTGACTCTAAAAAGTCATTGCCAAATCCAAGGTAATCTGGATTTTTTTCTATGTTCTTCCAGGAATTTTATATTTTTGTGTTTTATATTTAGGTCTATGATTCATTTTGAGTTAATTTTGTCAAGGCTGCAAGGTCTACATCTAGATTCATTCTTTGGCATGTAGATTCAGTGTTCCCAGTTGTACCATTTGTTGAAGCAACTCTATTGTTATACTATATTGCCTTTGTTACTTTGTCAATGATCAGTCGTCTATATATGGGTCTATTTCTGGGCTCTCTATTCTGTTCAACTGATCTATTTGGCTGTTCTTTCACCAAAATCTCACTGTCTTGATTATTGTCATTTTATAATGTCTTAACGTCAGTATCAGTCCTCCAATTCTGTTCTTCTGCCTTAATAATATATTGGATTTTCAGGGACTTTTGAATCACTTTATCAATATGCATAAAATAAATTTCTGGGATTGTAAATTAGGATTGCACTGAATCTATATATTACGTTGAGAAGAACTGATATATTGACAATAACAAGTCTCCCCATATCCATGCACATGGAATATCTCTTCTTCATTCATTTAGTTATTCTTCGATTTCGTTCATCAGTGTTTTTGTAGTTTTCCTCATATAGATCTTGTACATATTTTATTAGAGTTATACCTGAGAATTTTATTTTTGGAGTTCTAATGTAAATAGCACTCTATGTAAATAGCACCGTGTTTTTTTTTATTTCAAATTCTACTCATTCATTGCTGATATATAGGAAAGCAATTGACTTTTGTATATTTACCTGCAACCTACAATTTTGCTATAATTGCTTATTAGTTTCAGGAGTATCGTCACTGTTCTTTTGTTAATTACTCTGATATGTTCTCTGAAATTTGAGAAAAGTATTTTAAAATCCTTAAAGTGTGCTAAAATTCTTGCCATTCTTGCAATACACATGGATTTCATTGATTTTTTTAAAATTTTTATTTATTTATGATAGTCACAGAGAGAGAGAGAGAAAGGCAGAGACATAGGCAGAGGGAGAAGCAGGCTCCATGCAGGGAGCCCGACGTGGGATTCGATCCCCGGTCTCCAGGATCGCGCCCTGGGCCAAAGGCAGGTGCTAAACCGCTGCGCTACCCAGGGATCCCGATTTCATTGATTTTATCATCTTTCTCTTTATAATTATGTTCCCAAGTGCTTTATATATTTTTTGAAGAACTATATCTTTAATAAGGAATCTATATAACTCAAATTAAACAAATACGTATTGTAATAATGTACAAATATTTATCTGAGAGGTAACATTTAAATATAAACCCTTACTCTGGATCTGCATGTAGATTCCATGAAATTATTAAATTGTAAATGTTGCAGGTAAATCTTAGTAAGAAGATGTACACTGCATGGTAGGCATATATCAGATAATTTTATGAAGACCAATTGTTTAAACGTACTTTGCATTTTCACTATAATATTCCTGAAATAATTAAGGGAAAATGACTTCAATGAAAGTAAAATCTTTGTGAGGAAAATAAGGGATCCTAACAGGCCTAAAATTTACATAGGTTACAAGAACTTTAGAAGTTATAAAATATACCGAGAACATAAAACTATAAAATATATAATCTGGTGATTCACGTGTCCAAAATAAATGTAAGGCTTAATATTGTTAAGATTGACAATACTTTCTAGATTGCTGTGATTATGTATAGCATTTTTTTTTCATAATTACTCCCAAAGTGCCTTAACTGCTAACAACCTAAATATCCTTCAACTGATAAATGTTGGCACATCCATATGATATTCTTTCTACTGAGCTATGAAAAAGAATAAACTTGTGATACATGCAACCACATTAATGAATACAAACTGTAAAATGCTAAGTGAACAAAGACAGGCTCGAAGTCTACATGACTCTATATGTCTGAATTCATTGATTTATTACTGAGTAAAAGACATAATTATTGGAAGGAAGCAGTGTCATTGGGGGCTAAAGGCTGGCAGTGGGCTGTCTTCAGACAAAAGGGTCTGAGAAAATTTTTAAATGATAGAAATTTTTTATGTTCTCTATTTGACAGTGATTACATGACTGCATGTGTCTGTCAAAAATCACAAAAGTGGACACTAAAAAATGGGTAAATTTTATGGTCTAGGTCATCTAAGTTATATTTATGTAAATTATTCCTCAATAAATCTGAAAAAGAGATAAAATAAAATTTGAAAGAATTAGATTAAAAATGTAATTACTTGCAAACACTGAGATTATATATACAGGAAATAGTGAAAAATGACTATATTATAATCATTATGAATTTTTAGTATGATGATTGTACTTTTTAGTATATTTGTTGTATATGTAATATATAGAAAGAAAATAAATTTTATTATTTTGTTTCTATATAGTCTGCTAATCAGAAAATGAGATTTTAAAAGCTACCATTTAAAATTACATAAAAATAGGGATCCCTGGGTGGCACAGTGGTTTGGCGCCTGCCTTTGGCCCAGGGTGTGATCCTGGAGACTCGGGATCGAGTCCCACGTCGGGCTCCCGGTGCATGGAGCCTGCTTCTCCCTCTGCCAGTGTCTCTGACTCTCTCTCTCTCTCTCTGTCTATCATAAATAAATAAAAAATTAAAAAAAAATAAAATTACATAAAAATACATGAAATGTTCAGAATATATGCAATCATATATGAGAAATATCATTACAGAATGTTTTAAATGTAATTAAAATATATTAAAGAAAACAGTAATGAATAGTCAGGACTTTCAATAGTGTCCTTATTGATATGGAAAATGTAAAATTAGAACTGTACTTGTACACTAAATAAATTATAAGAAAGAGAAAAAAAGAAACCAAGAAACTTATGAGCTATAAAATTTCTAATTTATTGCTAGTTGGAATGTCAATTGATAAGAATCACTTTAGAAAACATTTTGGTATTATTCAATAACATTTAAATAATACATGTCCTATAAAACAATAATGATTCTCTTTTTTCTATATAAAATTTTGTCCATATAGACTGTGACACATGTACAAGAATGTTCATTAGCACCATTGTTAATTATCATAAAAATCTAGAACTTGAATATCCATCAGGAATGTAATAGATGAGTAAATTGCTGCATATTTATGTAATTAAATATAATGCATTGTAAAAATGAGTAAACTGTAGCAGTGTGCAGAAACATGGATATATTTTACAAATAAAATACTGTACGAAATAAGCTAGTCAAAAAATTATGGAAAGCATGAGTACATGAATATAAGTTAAAAATATGACAAAGCTAAATTATGATTTGGGAATAAACTTAAGTGATAAATTTATGAAGAGAATCAAATACAGAAGAAATTTGAGTCAGGAGAGTAGATACCTGAGAGGAATGGGATTTAGAATTCAGAAAAAGAATCCAGGGATCTACTAAGGTACTAGTAATGTTCTAATTCCTGGCCACAGTGGTGTTCACAGAGTTGCTTACTATATAATTATTTCTCTAAATGTATTCAAATGCTTTATGCATGTTTCTTAATGCAAGTTACATTTAATAATTTAAAAAATACATTTCTGCTTAACAAATAGAAAAATAAGTAATGAAATTAATTGGTTTCTTTGAAAAGAGAAGACTAGAGAAGATTTTAACAAAAAAAGATAACCAGGGTTAACTACAGAACCTAGTTGTCAGTGGGGATGAGGCAGTGGGCATTGTAGCTGATGGGAGAACACAGATTTCAGTAAAGGTATAAATATGCAGGAACAATGGAGGTAAGATGGCGAGAAAGTGGCTTTGAAGAAGTAAGACTTCAATAAGTAACAGGTACCTGGGATCCCTGGGGCTCAGTGGTTTAGTGTCTGCCTTCGGCCCAGGCAGTGATCCTGGAGTCCTGGGATCGAGTCCCACCTCAGGCTCCCTGCATGGAGCCTGCTTCTCCCTCTGCCTGTGTCTTTGCCTCTCTCTCTCTCTCTCTCTCTCTCTCTCTGTCTCTCAAGAATAAATAAAATCTTTAAAAAAAAAAGTAACAGATACCCGATACTTTAAAATACAAGAACGATATGTAGAAGCCTGAGAAATGGGTGAATAAAATATACATTATGTTTATTAATTGATAAATTAGATGTTGTTTATCACTTGGTATAGTCCCTTGTAACTGCTTTTTGTACAAAGTGGATCCAAACATTTGAAGGAATGTATTTGGTGTAACTAACAATGGGACTCAGGGAAAGCAATTCTCCTTTCAGGAATGTTTTTTGGGAAAAGAATAGTGGATTTTCTCAGCTATTGTGTTCTACAGTCTTTTTGAAGGCTGATGCTCTTCTTTTTACATGTGAGACCTACCTGAAGTCCCCAAATCAATCCTGACTGGAAACTACTGCATCCATTCCAGTAGTATCTGACATTATAAGTCACCAGTATCTTTTCAGCCAGATCCAGCAAACACTCTCTGGGAATTGATGCTATGGGAATCCAGAAATGGAAAAGGGCCCCCCTGGAGATAAGAGGTGGACTTCTGGCAGGATTGTCACAGCCTCCTTCTGTGACCCTGTGATCTTGGAGACCTTTCTCTCCGTGGAACAGGGATATGGACCTTTGAGGAGAGAGCACTTTCAAGGACATCCTGGTAACTCTTCACCTCTGAGGAAGCATGACTGAACTAGTTCTACAAGGTCAAAAAAAGAAGGTAGCGACCAGAACAAAATGGTGCCAGAGACAACTGCTGCTTTTATCTAACAGTTTGCCAGGGAGTAATGTGATGTGCAGTCTCAGCATTACAAAACCGGGTAGACGAGATGCTTCTCACAGAGAGAGCAGCTTAATAACTGGCCCCCTCAACTACTCAATTTTTTCAATTTCAAACTCAGCAGTAAAATCAACTCTGTAGTATCTTTCTGAACTTTACGAATACGTGTGGCAGAGACAGTTATTTGCCCATCAAAAATATATAGTTCTCTGCCATAATATTGCATTTGTGCTGGATAAAAGCTTACCAGCCAAGGGAACATTTTGCACCCCTCTTACAACTAGATTGGAACTCATATAATTGGTGAGTTCTGGACAAGGAATTTTGGTGGAAGAAGTTATATATTTTCTTGTCCTTGTGCCAGTTAAATGTCAGAGGACAGACACCTTTGAGAGATGTGTAATCGTATTTTCTCCTGTATCACCTCTACCTTGCCTGTGGTTGGATTTTATGTGAGAATATATATATATATTAAATGAAAAAATTTTTCATTATGCAAATCCACTGAGATTTAGTTTTCCCTCGTAAAGTAGCTATTGGTTTTCTAATATAGGAGTCTAGAATTTTTTTTAATATTTTATTTCTTTATTCATGAGAGACAGAGAGAGAGAGAGAGAGAGGCAGAAACACAGGCAAAGGGAGAAGCAGGCTCCACAGGGAGCCTGACGCGGGACTCCATTCCGGGTCTTCATGATCAGGCCCCGGGCAGAAGGCAGTACTAAACCACTGAGCCACCCAGGCTGCCCTAGAAATTTTTTTTTCTATAAAAGTCAAGGTCCAGATAGCAAGTATTTTTGGCTTTGTGAGCAATAGTGTCTCTGTCTTAACTACTCAATACTGTGATTATACTGTGAGAGGAACTATAGACAACATAAATGAATGAGCATTGCTGTGTTCCAATAAAATGTATTTACAAAATTAAGGGTTGGGCCAGATTTGACCCACAGGCTACAGTTTCTGCAATACAATAGGCAGATGTAATGTCTTAGCCTTATTTTATGTCTCCCATTAAGGATGAGTGTTGTTAATGGGTATAATAGGATAAATTTTTATGTGGGATCAAGGTTAAGGGAAGATGCCATTTTCAAATAAACTAAATTAAACGTGTAGACAAAAGAAATAACAAAATAAGCACATGTAAAGTGTATATAAAAGAGGAAGAATACATTCAATTGATTAAACAAAGACTTAGAAGAAAGGGAGAGCACATGATATGTGGAAACTAACTGTGGAAAACATGAGACACTACTTGCTATTCAGGCAGCTGAAGAAAGGAAAAATCTTAAATAAGATAGAGAAAAATGGTTACTGAGGAGTAGAAGCTGAGACAATAAATATCATTGGATATCCCAAGAAAGTTGTTAGAAGAAATTTTAGGACATAAAATTTTAGAAATTTTTATAATACATATTAAATTTTTTTTAATTGAGGTAAAATTCATGTAATATTAATCATTGATCTCTTTAAATTGTACAATTTAGTGGCATTTGGTACACTCAACAGTATCGTGCAACCATCACCTCTGTAGCTCCCAAATATTTTCATCATGCTAAATAAAAGAAAACACCATGAGAGAAGACCCATTAAGCCATCACTACCTCTCCCCCTGTTCCCTTGCCCCTGATAACTACTAGTATGCTTTGAGTCTCCATGCATTTCTATCTTCTGGAAGATTTTGTGTTTTTTGTTTTTTGTATGTGTTTTGTTTTTGTTTTTGAGAGAGAGAGAGAACGTGAGCAGGGGGTAAGGAGCAGAATCCCAGGAAGTCTCCACACTCAGCACAGAGCTTGACATGGGGCTCGATCTCACAACTCTGAGATCATGACTTGAGCCAAAACACAAAGTCAGATGCTTAACTGACTGAGCTACCCAGGTGTTCGTCTCCTCTCTTCTCTTCTCCTCTCCTCTCCTCTCCCCTCCTCAACTCTCCTCTCCTCTTCTTTTCTTTTCTTTCTTTTTCTTATTCTTTCTTTCTTTCTTTCTTTCTTTCTTTCTTTCTTTCTTTCTTTCTTTCTTTCTTCTTTCTTTCTTTCTTCTTTCTTTCTTTCCTCTTTTCCTTCCTTCCTTCCTTCCTTCCTTCCTTCCTTCCTTCCTTCCTTCCTTCCTTTCTTCCTTCCTTCCTTTCCTTTTCTTTCAATTTAAGTGTAATTAACATATGTGTCCCTGTTTAGGTGCCCTGGCTAGTTCAAACGGTTAAGTGTCTGACTTTGGCTTAGGTCATGACCTCAGGGTCCTTGAGTAGAGTCCCAGGTCAAGCTGCCTGCTCAGTGGGGAGTCTGCTTATTTCTCTCTCCTTGCTCATTCTCTCTCTCTCTTTCCCCCTTTCTCTCAAATAGATAAATATATTAAAGAAAAAGATATATGTGTTACAACAGTTTCAGATGTACCATATAATGGTTCAACAACACATTATTCAATGCTCATCAAGATTCATATATTCTGAATCTTGTCTATTTCAACAATCTTCCACCCACACCAATCCCCCCACAATCACCAGTTTGTGCTCTGAATTTAAGAGTCTGATTTGTCTCTTGTTTTGTTTCTTAAATTCCACATATGCATCAAATCATATGGAATATGTCTTTCTCTGACATTTTGCTTAGCATTATACTCTCTAGGTTCATCCAGGTACTGGCAAATGGAAGATCTCTTTCTTTTTTATAGCTGAATAATAGCTTATATATACATAAGAAGTGGATGCTACTTCTTTATCCATTCATTTATACATGGACATGGATTGCCTCATTATCTTGGCTACTATAAATAATGCTGCAATAAACACAGGAGTGTATCTATTCAAATTAGTGTTTTCATTTTCTTTGGGTAAATACCTTATAGTGGAATTGCTGGATCATATGATAATTCTATTTTTAATTTTGAGGAACCTCCGTAATAGCTAAACCAGTTTACATTCCCTCCAACAGTGCACAAGGATTCCCTTTTTCTCCATATCTTTGCCAACACATGTTATTTCTTTTTTTTCCCATTTTAGGCATTCTGATAGGTGTGAGGTGATACATCATCATGGTTTTAAATTCCATTTCCCTGATGATTAGTAATGTTAAGCAACTTTTCATGTGTCTCTTAACCATCTGTATGTGTTTTTCAGAAAAATGTCTGTTCAGGTCCTCTACCCACTCTAGACACAACAATTAAAGAAACAAACAAAAAAGAAATAAAAGGCATCCAAACTGATAAGAAGTAAAATTTTCATTATTTAAAATGACATAATACCATATTAGATAAAACCAATGACTCCATCAAAAAACTACTAGAACTGATAAATGAATTAAGTAAAGTCAGAGGATACAACATTAATATACAGAAATCTGTTTCATTTCTATACACCAATAATGAAGTAGCAGAAAGAGAAATTAAGAAAACAAACTCAATGACAATTACACCAAAACAATAAAAAGCCTAGGAATAAACTTAACCAAAGAGGCAAAGGACCTGTACTCTGAAAATTATTAAAAATGATGATGAAAAGTGAAGATGATACAACCAAACAGAAAGATTTTCCATGCTCGGGGGTGAACAAAATTACTAACATGTCCATACCACCCATAGTAATATCCAGATTTTTTAAAAATATTTTTTTCTTTATTTATTTATGATAGTCACAGAGAGAGAGAGAGAGAGAGAGGCAGAGACACAGGCAGAGGGAGAAGCAGGCTCCACGCACCGGGAGCCCAACGTGGGATTCGATCCCGGATCTCCAGGATCGGCCCTGGGCCAAAGGCAGGCGCCAAACTGCTGTGCCACCCAGGGATCCCTATCCAGATTTAATATAATCCTTTTCAAAATACCAAACTAGAACAAATAATCCTCAAATTTGTGTGGACTCTGAAAAGCCAAAGCAATCCTGAGAAAGAAGAACAAAACTGGAGGTAACACAATCCCAGATTTCAAGACATATCACAAAGCTAGAGTAAGTCAGAACAGTAATGTACAAGCACAAAGATAGACAAAGATAGATCCATGGATCAGAATAGAGAGCCCAGAAACAAACCCATGTTTATATGATCAATTAATCTATAGCTAAGGAAGCAAGAATACACAATGAGGAAGAGATAATCTCTTCAATAAATGGTGATAGAAAAACTGGATAGCTACCTGAAAAAAAAAATGAAACTGGTTCACTTTCTTACATCATACACAAAAATAAACTCAAAGTGGATTAAAGACCTAAATGTGAGACCTGAAACCATAAAACTCCTAAAAGGAGGGGAGGCAGTAATTTCTTTGCCTTTAAAATATGTATATCAAATCATTATGATGTGGGACACCTGAGTGGCTCAGTGGTTGAGCATCTGCCTTTGGCTCAGTTTGTGATCCCGGGTTCCTGGGATCGAGTCTTACATCAGGCTCCCCACGCAGAGCCTGCTTCTCCCTCTGTCTGTGTCTCTGTCTCTCTCTCTCTGTGTCTCATGGATAAATAAATATTATTTTAAAAAATGATTGTAATGTACACTTACAGTGTCTTACAATTTAATTGTCAATTGTACTTCAATAAAGCTGAAGTAGGAAGTAAAAATATAAAACCTCAAAAAATGGCTGGACAAAAAAATTTAAGAACCTGTATATAATGTACTTTTAAATAATATACCATAGAATCAAAATAGGATAGGACAAGCATTTGTTACCTGAGGGTAAGTAAATAACGATGACGAGAACACAGAGTAATGCCTACATAGGAGACATGAACTTCTCAGGAAGCCATTTTAATGGTACTGGCAGATCAATAATTTGCAAATGAAAAAAGAGTTGGTAGTAATGTGGTAACCCACACCATCACTTCTGTGAGTTAGTCAGGGGAGTGGGCTATATGTTGTCCCTGATGGAGAGCAAAGAACTAGGAATCGATACAATGATTGCAAATGTTCAAGAGTGTGAAAAGTTTGTTCACATGAGATTGCAGATTTCCCAGAGCAAAACAGAAGGAATAGAATACATTCAACAAAGAATTTATTGGCTGTCTAGGGAAACGCAAGTTACTTAAGTTTCTGATGCTGTCAAAAGATAGTAGGATGCAAGTGTGTTTAAGAGATGTAATTTCAGACTTGAGAAAATGTAGATAAAATTAAGTTGGATTTTTCAGCATCCTTATAACAGGTGATTTCTCTACTTTTCCTGAATTGTGACAATTACCGTACCTGAGATTCTTCTGCATTTGATATTTTGTTTTGCCATTAGAGCTTTCCAGTGATACAAGCAGTTTAGTGTTTTAGCTCCATTTTCTTTAAGATTTTCTTCCTATTTTTTGAATTTTATTTTATTTAAATTAAAATAATTAAGATATAGTGTATTATTAGTTCCAGAGGTAGAGTTCAGTGACTCATTAGTTGTATATAACACCCAGTGTTCATCACATTATATGCCCTCCTTAGTGCCCATCACCCAATGACCCCATCCCCCCACCACCCTCCCCTCCAGCAACCCTCAGCCATCAAAAAAAAAAAAAATGAAATCCCACCATTGGCAATGACGTGGAGAAAAAAACTACAGGGCATCATGCTAAGTGAAACAAGCAAATCCAAGAAAGACAACCGTCATAGGAGAGGGGCATCTTATGTGATGAGTTTGGAGAGCATATTCAGCTCTCTTTTGGTTGGCCATCAGAAGATGGGGCAAATATAGGAAAGTTGACAGTCACTGACCAGTTTTCACCATTCTGTTAGCTCCATTTTCTGAGTGAAGTAGGTGATATCTACAGAGATAAGTAACACAAGGAACTCAACGTGACACAGCAAGTAGTGGTCAGATTGAGGTCTTCAACCTGTAATTGAATATCCCAATCAGGACTTTATTTATTTTACCTCAACAATACCTCCAAGGTATAGGTATTAATCTTTGCCAGAAATTGTGAAACATGTTTTCTGTCATATTTCTTTGATATCACTGGTAGTAATCTACCAATATAATTTACATAGGAGTTTACAGAATTTATTTGAACAAAGTTTTATGTTCAAATCATATAGATTGAAATCACTGTGGTTGATAAACTATTTTCCTCCTGAAGAAAAAATAAAACCTTATATATTATTTCTCGAATAAAATGAAAACAGAAACCTAAAAAGAAGGGGGCAACAGATATTTTCTGCTAAGAAACATTGCAGCTGATTGCACAATTTCTGTCCCATGCAACAGACTGTGTCACACTTTGTGACCGATAACAATACAAAAATAATCCTAAATCATAAGATTTTTATGAAATGCCAGGTATGGTAAATGTGGCAAAATGAGAAAAAAAGACAAAACAAAACAAAACAAAACTCTGTATTCAGATGCGTGTTTCACAAATACTATTTTACCCTGAACAGCATCTTTATCATATAGCCTCTAGGCTGTACACATTTATAACAGGAACCGAGGTGAGACATCACAAAGATTGCTGTGTAATTTGGTGATCACAGATAAACCAGAGGTAAAGTCCTGCTGAATCAAAATACATTTGATATTAAGAAATGCATTTGATGCATTTGACTCATTTTTGGAAAGTGAATCAGAAACGGCACAAAGGCAGGAACAAAATAGAAGTCTTAATAGATATTTGAATAAAAATATCTTAATTTATTGCAGCAATCTTTGAAGAGATAGTATTGTATTTGCTTGAAAACAGTATGAAAAAATATGGTTTTGCAAGTCATTTAGTTTGTGATATAATGAACCAAATGGCTTGCTGAAAATTTGGATGAATTCCAGTTCAACAGCCACTATCCAAATTGGTAGTGACAGCTCATTCTGAGGAAAAAATGTAATTTTGAAATGATTGATATGAACTCAAAGGGGTGTGGAGAACTGTAGTGTACTTTGTGCATAGGCGTTGTGACAGGTTGGCACATCTTTAATTCTTATTTAAAACAAGCCAGGGCACTGCAGTTTCAAATGCCATTAAGCTTATATACCACATGAAATTATTTGAATTACTGGAATATTCCAAAAAGCAACATGTGCCAAAATTTCAATACTATGAGTCTGATTTCTGTATTAAATTGGCACGTTAACCTCTAAAACTAATTCCAATATTTTCTTCCTTTAGTAAGAGGAAAAACATTCATACATATTAATTAAATTTAATTATAACTTAGTAAATGCTGGTTCTTTAATTGTGAAATCCAGAAGTATACATCACTTCATCCAGAAGTTAAAGGAAATAAAGAGTCTCTGCCATAAAAACATAACATTAATTTCAACATCAAAATGGGGTCATAATTCTATTGGATGAAAAATGGCGCTAAATGTAGATTATTGGCAGAATTCTTCAATTCTGCCCATTTAGATTTTACTGATTTGGCATGTAAACATTTAATTTCTTCACTGTATTCCCACACAGACTAATTAGTATTTTTCCAATACAAAAGAATTCAAAGGAGACTATATAATTTTGAGGGTAGATTTTTTTAAAAAAAGAACTATGATTTTTCAGTGGCCATTGTCACAAAGTGGATCTTAACAAATTATATCCTCAGAGAAACTATTCTAGCAGTTATGACTTCCTAAAAAGCTTAAGGTGAGGGGTGCCTGGTGGCTCAGTTGGTTAAATGTCCAACTCGATTTTAGTTCAGGGCTTGATCTCTGTGTTGTGAGATTGAGCCCTGTGTTGGGCTCGGTGCTGAGCACCGAGTCTGTTTGTCCCTCTCCCTCTGCCCCTCTTCTGCTCATGAGCACACTCTGCTTCTCATTCTAAAATCAATCATTCTAAACAATTTTATAAAGCATAGGTGGTATTCTCTTTAGTGAGACAGTTTATATTGTCATTTTATTCAGAAGCACTGTTGTAGGCCCCTTTTCCTGTTTTCCCTTTTCCCGTAAGTTAATTGTCATAGACTATCCCATGCAATATTACTCTACACACACACACACACACACACACACACACACACAAAAGGACCAAGACCATAGGTCAAGGAAGTAGCCATCCTCATACTTTCAGGTATGAATCAGTTATTTTCCAATAAAAATGACAGGAATCCAAATCAAACATATTCAAAATCTAACTAAGAAGCTCAAGCAATAAATAATCTTAGACAAGACTTGAGAAAGGATCCAAAAATTTCCTGAAGGGAAAACCAAACCAAACAAAACTGTTCTTCAGTCATATTTCATCTGTCTTTTGGCTATGTGTGCCTATATGTAGATTCCATTCTCTTGAAAGAGGTCTCTACACAGTAGCACAAATAAACACTAGAAGAGCTAGGATTTACTGTAAATAATGTTTATGGAAATTTTTCACCTTTTTCTGTATCCCTTTCAATTTGTTAAAATAAATCTGACCATTTCAGTTTTGGTCAAATATCCTTTTCTTAACTAAATGGGGATGGCACACATTGGCCGGTCTCAGAAGTCTACCATGATGTTTCCTATATTGAAGGTTGCATTTGTAGATCACATCAGTGTACAGGAGGGACAATTCTCAAAATAAATGAAAAGTTCCATCATCAATGGAAAGGAGAGGAGTAATAGATGTTTTGAAAGAAACAAGGAGAAAGCTAAATTATTTGTATGATTAACCTCTGTAATATTATCTTCTTTCAGTGTCTGAAATTCCCATTTTTAAAAATGTCACATTTATATTATTGCAGATCATTTCCAAATGAACACTGCAAAATGTTTATATTGTGCATTGATAGAGAGAAGAAGTCTATGTATCGAAGAAGAGGTTTTTTTAACTGAAAATAAAGTAATATTCATTTACTAATATACCACTCCAGATGGACCCAATCTTATTTTACTTTTTTTTTTTATTTATTTATGGTAGTCACAGAGAGAGAGAGAGGCAAAGACACAGGCAGAGGGAGAAGCAGGCTCCATGCACCGGGAGCCCAACGTGGGATTCGATCCCGGGTCGCCAGGATCGCGCCCTGGGCCAAAGGCAGGCGCTAAACCACTGCGCTACCCAGGGATCCCGTTACTCTTTAGATATACAACAGAACTCTTATATGTCAAAGCTCATAACTGTTTTAACTGAGTATATGGGAATTGGAGACTTTGGAGAAACAGCTTCAATGGAGCCCTTCATCCAGACCAATCATAAATCACAAAAACTTAGAGGTATTTTCAAATGGATTGAATATGTGAAGATAAATATCTAGAATTTTAAATTTAGCTTAAAACTAAATGATGTAAAGTATATAAGTTCAAGACTTTTATTTTTCAGCTGTGCACATTATTTCATTACTGTACTTTTTATACTGTTTGATGCGATCCATTTAAAAGTATACATAGACCAATCACATAAGGCACATGATCTACAAAGTCCACCAAATCACCTATTCTTCCAGATATAGACAAATCTAATTTCTTCATTATAGTTTATTCTAATTAAGATAAACATCAATGTGAGTTTATGCTTAGAAGCTCAGGGCACATAGGTATTCACCATCTTGATCCAATAATCTCTACTTCCCTTAAAAAATCTGAATCAATATAATCAGAAATTTTAGGTACATTTAAAAAAAAGTCAAGGGATATGGCAAAGAGAAAAAACCAGCAGAGCTTGCAAAGGCTGAGCTCAAAATAGAAATATTCAACTTGAACTTTAAAAAGTAACCTTGATAGATTGTAAGTTATATTTGCTTTTGGAAGGCTTAAACTGTATATCCAGCACAAATGTACCAGACAAGTTAAAATTCCATTGACCTTGGCAATGTCTGAAAGAAAATGTATTCATGGAGATCAACTGTGCTGAAATTAATCTCTTCTGTTGATAAAATAAAAGTGATGTTTCTTTCTCAAAAGAGAGAGAGAGAGACATTATTTTGGCTTCTGGGTTACCTACAATGCTTGGGGCAGAAAAACTAGTCACTGTGGCATTGTAGTCTTTAAAAAAGAAAATCTCATTTACTATTTGTCACAGGAAGTCAATCATGGAGTATCAGTGCAGTGAGGCAGTTTAGCAATCTATGTTCCTGCTAATCTCTCTTTCAGAGTCTACGAAGGGCATTTAAGTAACCGTCTTACACTGCACTTTGGGAAATTTTATTTCATTCTTTTAAGCATGTGTGATATGGAAACGTCAATTTTTACTTTACCTGAGATTGATGTATATACTTATTAGCAGACTTTTTAACGTTGTTTTAAAGTTTCAGAGTGGGAGCCTCAGGAACGTGAAAATAAAGCAAAACCAAAACCAAAGACATTCTAAAGTCTTTTTTTTTTTAAATATACTTTTCACTTTAGGACAATTGAAGTTTGAGAGAAAAACTGTAAACGTACTACAGAGAATTCCCATATACTCTACATTGAAATTCTTCTATTATCAGCATCTTACATTAATATGGTCTACTTGTTACAATTAATGAACCAATATTGTTGTTAGCTAACATGCATAAATAGTGAACCAACCATTATTGTTAACTAAAGTGTATACCTTTTTCAGGATTCCTTAGTTCTTACTTGATGTACTTTTTCTGTTTTAAGGTCCCATCCACCATACCACATTACCTTTAGTGGTCATCTTGCTGAAGTTCCTCTTGACTATGACTGATTCTTAGAAATCCTTCACAATTTTAGAAGTATTGGCTCAAGCATTTTGTAGGAAGTCTTTCTATTGGGAGTTTTCAGGTATTTTCCTTATGATAATACAGGGCTACGAGCATTTTGGAGGAAGATCACTATGGTAGAGTGCCATTGTCATCATTCATGAAAAAATGCTCCCTATTTTTAATTTTAAAAAAAGGAGGGGGGATTTGAAACCATAATCATTATATTGTTAAGTGGTGAAAATGAAAGAGATAGACGATGTTCAACTATTTGTTTCTTAAATTCCATATGCAAGTGAAATCATGTGGTATTTGTCTTTCTCTGACTTATTTTGCTTAGCGTAATATGCTTTAGCTTCATCCACATCATTGCAAATGGTGAGATTTCATTCTTTTTGATGGCTGAGTAATACTTCATCATATATATGTGTGTATATATGTATACCTATAGAATTTCTATTTCCCAATACAAATGAAACATGAGCAAGTCCACAAATGCAGATATCTATAGATAATTAGAACAAATGAGTAAACAAAACCAAATGTATTAAGACTTCCTGAACAACCATAGAGAAAGTATAGGCTGCATGTGTATTCCATGGGTCTACTGGCCACTGAAGTCGACATTTAGACATGAAAATAATAAAATATACATCAGAGTTTTGAAAAATAATCAGAGGGAGATCTACATAAATGCAATGAATCTATAACTGTAATTCATTAACTCCAATAAGGAAAGAGTGAGAAATGCAAATTTAGTTTAGTTTAGTTTTTTTGTTTTTTTAAACAGCAGAGTTAGGTATACCCAAAGAATAATAATGACAATAGCTATTTAGGATTATCTGGTATTTTCTAGTAAATAGCACCTAAAATAACTGCATTAAATTTATCATCAACTAAAAGCCCAATTCTTATTTTGGTAATACCTTTTGGATACAGAAATTATATTTATAATTTTCTTTTTTTTTCTTTTTTTTTAATAGGTGTTCAATTTACTAACATACAGAATAACCCCCACTGCCCGTCACCCATTCACTCCCACCCCCCGCCCTCCTCCCCTTCCAACACCCCTAGTTCGCTTCCCAGAGTTAGCAGTCTTTACGTTCTGTCTCCCTTTCTGATATTTCCCACACATTTCTTCCCTCTTCCCTTATATTCCCTTTCACTATTATTTATATTCCCCAAATGAATGAGAACATATAATGTTTGTCCTTCTCCGACTGGCTTACTTCACTCAGCATAATACCCTCCAGTTCCATCCACGTTGAAGCAAATGGTGGGTATTTGTCATTTCTAATAGCTGAGTAATATTCCATTGTATACATAAACCACATCTTCTAATTTTCAATTCAGACTATATTCTCTAGATACAGAATATTTCTTTGAGTCCTATGAGATATATAGGTTGCCCTGTTTCCTATTCTGCAGTAATACAGGTACAACAGTGTTCTTAATAAAACAAATATGCTAGGTATCTATGGTGACTAAGTCAGTGTGAGAACATAGTTTGTAGACATACTAGCTGATAAATCTGGGATGCTCCTCAAACATGGTTATGTCAGTTTCCTTACTTATATAATGGAGATTACTTATAAAATGGAGATGATTATTATCAGTTATTTTATGTTTATTTTTCAAAAATGAATAAGCGTTTCTAATGAATTCAAGATCAAATATTTGTGTATGTATATATATATATATATTTTTTTTTACAACTTTTTAAAGTTATAGTAACATAACCTGCATTTAATGCTATAATTAACAGTGAGCCATAATGTTTCAAATCTGGGCAGTTAGATGCCAGAGCCAAAATTCTCAGAAAATAGGTTATCATCTTCCTCTAATAGTTCAATCAGTAATAGGCATCTTTAATATGCATGTGTTTGTTTCATACACATCCAGTATTTTGTTGCCGAAAGTAGGATCATTAATATAGGTTTTGTACTGACCATAGTCTCTAAGTTCCTTTTATGAATACAGTCATGGTATCAGCCTGTTTATTTTCAGTTGCTTCTCATAAAATTATAGAACATGAAATAAATTCCAGTTGTTTGGATTCCCAATAAAAGTGATTTCTCAGTAGATGCTATTAAAAAACAGAAGAATAAACACCATATCCTAAATTATATTTCAGAATAAGCACTGTAGGTAAAGTAATTTCCTGTTTTTTGCCAAATGTAAATTTGAAATTCACACAGCGAGTTGATGGTGGAACTAAAGCTAGTCCTGTGAATGTTGAACTATCAGTGGAACAGTTAAAAAAATTGCAGCCTATAAAAAACCTCACAGTACTATTAACAAATTGAATGCAGTTATTTCTAGTGAGAATCCTAACCAGTTAAATAAATCTCTTTCTAACTCAATATAATGATGGCTTTCATTTTAGTGCTTTTGTCACCCCTTTATTAGATATTTTAGTTCATGTCAAAGAAAAGTGACTTTATTGGGTGTTACAAGCTATTTGTATTAAGAATAATATTGAACATTTGAGTTGAGTATACTGATGCATTATCCATGGCATTCCATTTTTGGCAAGATTGTTAGTTAATCAGAATGAATGAAAAAATAAACTAACCTTTTTCTAAAACAATATAATCCATTCAAGAAAAGATGGATGATAGAATAATTTCAATATATTGATTTGATGTCTTATTCCAGTTGAATTTGAATCAAATCTTTAAAGTCTACTTTCTATTTCATCATATAAATAACCACATTAGTTTCAGTTTATGAAGAAATGTAGAAATTTCTTTTGCTCAAATGAATGGTCACATATCAATCTGCCACTAAGGACTAAAAAGAGTTTTTATTTTTTTTCCCCATGATCTTATTTTTATCATTATAATTGGACAATCATGAATACTTCAATCAAATATGTTACCATAATTTTAAGCATTCTATGCCAATTTAAAACTTTAGGCATTCGCAACCTCCACACCATAGGAAATATAAGAATACTAGAACAGTACAAGAAACTTGAGTTCACTGTAACTTATTTTTTGAGAAAGAAACCATAAGAACTTACAACTTATGTGATATTTCAGTCATTTGAGGCTTCAAAGATTAATAAAATATATTAATTTTCCTCAGTAAGTTGAGAAAGATGTAAAGATGACAGCTATGTAACTAACCAGCACATTCAGATCTCTAGTTTTGAGATTCTGAACAGAATATTTGTGGGACTCCTCCTATTAGATGTGCTAATGATAACAAGAATTCAACATGAGAAAAAGTAAGTTCATTTTCTCTTCTTTGACCCTGAACCTATTCCTTAGCTCAAATCTACCTCATGCCTGCTTTTGCTAACTATGCAATGGCATCAATTTCCACCCAATCATAAAACTCAGATTCAAGAAGTAGTCCAGATCTCTAGTTATCGATAAGCTTAGCCAACAACTGACTGACTCCCATTAAGTCTCTCTCAAATACCTTTTCACCTAATTATCTTTACAGTTGATTACTTACTTTAAATTGGTCTTCATCTTGAATCTCTGGGACTACAACTACTACTTCTCAAGTAATCCTCCCTCTCAGTGTATCTTACCTTTTTACATCAAATTTTCATACTATTGGGAGAATGATCAAGGCAAAACACAAATTAAACCATAGCCTTTCTTTTTGTGAAACATTTAAGTGCACCATCTATGACATAATTATTTATATTTCTCTAGCCCAATCTTGTTATTCATAGCTCCATTTGCACCTCAAACGTTGACGATTCTAAAACTCCTTCTTTCAAATACAAACTGAAACGTATAGTAATGTATAGTATATTACAAAGGCTCATTCCTCTGTATAAGATGCTCTCCCCAACCAGTAGCATCGGATGCATCTCTGTTCACCCAGTAATTTTATACATGTGGCTTTCTTTCTTGCATGTGAAAATTTCCCTGATCTTTCTATAGAATTTATAATCTTTCTTTAGTATAGCCTTCCCCCCCAATTTATAACCCTTTACCATTGTTAATATGGGGATCCAAATTTGCTGATATTATATTAAGATATACAGGCAACATATCTTTTTCTGTCCTTTTTTCATGTATCTAAACCATTTTATTACCCTTAAATTTTCTCACATGATAGGAGAGATTAGTATTTGTTAAAATCTATGAAAGTTATTCTAATTCAATAACTCACATAGATCCGTAAGGAAACTTATAGTCTCTTAGGTAAAATACATTTCTTTTAAAATTTCCACATTTATCTTACTACTCCTTCTCAAGATATGGAGTGGATTCACAGTAGACTCATATGACTTAACCTTGCAAAGGTAAAGTGAAAATAGTATCCCACACTTATTTTCTGTAGCCTCTGCTAAGAAAATACTGGTCCAGATTTTCCTCTGAGTAGATATCTGCCTATATCATGTGATGATGTCATTGGTTGATGTATCTCATATGCAATGACAATATCATATTCTAATTTGTATGGCCATCTACCCTGACATGACAGCCAACATCAGCTATCATTGTTTCTGCAAACCCCCTTGGGTCTGTTTATATAATCTCTGTTGGCCTTCTTGGGTCTGCTGTGATTCTAATATCATCATAAAAAAAGATGTTCACTATAGCTTTTGGCAACAGTGCTACCCCATATTAAGACTGTCCTCTCCAATGTGAATATTATTCACATAAAATAAAAATGCAGGGTAATTTAGAATAGTTAAAGCAAGTTTCTCCTTCTGAATAACCAGACTAAATAAGATTCCATAAATATGTCTGCAACAAGGTTGGTGTAGGAGGCAAAGAACTAAACACGACAAAAGATGGAACTTCCTCAGGCATTTTTCTTAAATCCTCCAATATTACTCCAACCAAACTTTTATGAAGAGAGGAGTTCCAGATGTGGGTTGTATTGTAGGCCAATGTTTGTTCTCTCTTCTTATTTTTTAGACTTTACATGTGACAGAAAGGAAAATCTTCCCTGTCCCCACAGCCCTGTTGATTGTGACCTCCATTTCATAAAACTCTATTATAATAAGTCATCAATTACAACCAAGAGCTAATGAAATTAAGAAGATATATTTCGGGCAGCCCCGGTGGCACAGCGGTTTAGCGCAGCCTGCAGCCCAGGGCGTGATCCTGGAGACCCTGGATCGAGTCCCACGTCAGGCTCCTTGCATGGAGCCTGCTTCTCCCTCTGCCTCTCTCTCTCTCTCTCTCTGTGTGTGTGTGTCTCTATGAATAAATAAATAAAATCTTAAAAAAAAAAAGAAGATATATTTCCCTTTAAACTGCTTGGATTTCAAGTCCCATAGTTCAAAATTGCATTAAAAAAATGAATTCTATACAGTGGACATGCATTCACCTAAGCATCAATGAATTAGATGCTCCAAGGCAACAAGATTTATAGATTATCAAAACAACTGAAAAGTATACAATGCTTTCATTATTAAACAAAATCAGGCATAAGTCTGAATATGAGGAAATATTTTTCCTGATTGACATTTACATAGTGTATATATATATAATATGTAACATATAATCATGAATACATATTTACATATAATATATATCAAGAATACATATAGAGAAAATATATATTTAAAGAAATATCCTTTTATGTTTAAGTTTTATATATTCTTATACATACATTTATATATTTATATTCTTACATATATATATAAATTTACATATACAGAGAAAATATACATTTAAAGACATGTCCTTTTATGTTTAAGTTTTATATATTCTTATATATATACATTTATATATTTATATTCTTACATATATATATAAATTTACATATACAGAGAAAATATACATTTAAAGACGTCATTTTATGTTTAATTTTTAAACATTTTTTTAAAGATTTTTTTTAAAGTTTTTTTTTAATTTTTATTATTTATGATAGTCACACAGAGAGAGAGAGAGAGGCAGAGACACAGGCAGAGGGAGAAGCAGGCTCCATGCACCGGGAGCCCGACATGGGACTTGATCCCGGGTCTCCAGGATCGCGCCCTGGGCCAAAGGCAGGCGCCAAACCGCTGCGCCACCCAGGGATCCCTAATTTTTATACATTCTTATTCATATAAATTTTAATATAAGATGTTCTTCCAATTATTATTTCAAACAACAAAGTACTGTTCAAGGAAAACTTGCTGACATTATCTGAATTAAGGAAATTCGGAAATATGTCTATAGATGTCAAATGACAGGATTAGTGAATAAAGAGGCTAATAAACTTTCTTGGGTTATGTATTTCTTTTTTTATAAAGATTTTATTCATTTATTCATGAGAGAGAGAGAGAGAGAGAGGCAGAGACACAGGCAGAGGGAGAAGTAGGCTCCATGCAGGGAGCCCGATGTGGGACTCAATCCCGGGACTCCAGGATTACACCCTGGGCCAAAGGCAGTGCCAAACCACTGGGCCACTGGGGCTGCCCTGGTTATGTATTTCTAGTTCATTCCACTGTAGTTGGAAAACATACTAACATATAGCAAAAATACTATAGCACAATTATTAATAGCAAAACCTTCAATGTCAAACTGTTTTGACTCAAAAGTTAACCCTGCTACAGGCCAATATTAACCCTCTATATTCATCATCTGTAAAATGTGGGTAGTATAATTAATGATCACATTATGTTGTTTTCAGGACTAAATGAATTATATACATCAAGTATTTATAATATCCCCAGGTAAAAATCAATTAATAGGTATTAAATATTATAAATAGTAATTCCTCATTGATGAATGAAACCTGTGTCACTGATACTTCTGCCATTACTTCCAGTATTCATATAAAGAAAAAAGAAAATATGACTGTATAAATTTTCAAATATTTGAATATAGTTGCTAATTCAGCATATCATACAGTTTTAAATTATTACTCATTCCTGTTTTCCAGTTATAAATAAACCCCAATTAGTCTAAAACACTCAAGGTGTTTATGAAGAATTAAATCCAGTCATCCTGGCTTGATTTTGGACTATGCATGTTAAATGCCAAAAACATATCTTTTTTTTTCCTAAATATTAAGGGTGTTATAGATCATGCTGAAATTTTGTAAGACACATGCCTCTGTATTTTTTTTTCTTTTTTAGCTAAGCTTCTTATTTTGTGATAATTTAAGATTCACGTGCAGGTGCAAAAATAATACAGAGAGTTCTTATAGATCCATTATTAAGTTCCTTCCAAAGACAGAATGGATTGCAAAACTATAGTACAATATCACAACCAGAATACTGACACTGATCCCATCAAGAAACAAAAATGTAGTTCACCGCAAGGATCCCTCATTTTTTCTTCATATAAACATACCAACTTCCTTCTCAAATTCACACCCTCTCAAACACCTGGCAACCACTAATCTCTTTTTATTATCTATTATATTATAATTACAAGAATGTCATATATACGGGATCAAAACAGTATGTTACCTTTTGAGGTTTATTTCCCTCTCGGTAGAAATATACAGGTTGTTGCATGTATCAGTAGTTTTCTGTTTGTTTGTTTTGTTTTGTTTTGTTTTGTTTTGTTTTGTTTTTTTAGCCTTTGCAGGGCATAGAGTTTATTTTTTTTAATTTATTTTGTATTGGTGTTCAATTTACTAACATACAGAACAACCCCCAGTGCCCATCACCCATTCACTCCCACCCCCCGCCCTTCTCCCCTTCTACCACCCCTAGTTCGTTTCCCAGAGTTAGCAGTCTTTACGTTCTGTCTCCCTTTCTGATATTTCCCGCATATTTCTTCTCCCTTCCCTTATATTCCCTTTGCATCACTTGCCATCAGGGAAATACAAATCAAAACCACAATGAGATCCCAACTCCCACCAGTGAGAATGGGGAAAATTGACAAGGCAGGAAGCCACAAATGTTGGAGTGGATGCGGAGAAAAGGGAACCCTCTTACACTGTTGGTGGGAATGTGAACTGGTGCAGCCACTCTGGAAAACTGTGTGGAGGTTCCTCAAACAGTTAAAAATAGACCTGCCCTACGACCCAGCAATTGCACTGTTGGGGATTTACCCCAAAGATACAAATGCAATGAAACGCCGGGACACCTGCACCCCGATGTTTATAGCAACAATGGCCACGATAGCCAAACTGTGGAAGGAGCCTCGGTGTCCAACGAAAGATGAATGGATAAAGAAGATGTGGTTTATGTATACAATGGAATATTCCTCAGCTATTAGAAATGACAAATACCCACCATTTGCTTCAACGTGGATGGAACTGGAGGGTATTATGCTGAATGAAGTAAGTCAGTCGGAGAAGGACAAACATTATATGTTTGTTGTTTTTTTGTAATTGTTCAGTTGTACTCCATAGTATGAAGGAACTGCAGTCTACTTAACGTTTTTTTGTTGGAGGACATTTGAATCCAGTTTTTGATTCTTAAAAAAAAGCAAGCATAAGCATTCAGGTTTAGGCTTTGTATCAACATGTTGTCATTTCTCTAATATAAATGATCAGGAATCTAAGTGCTGGTACATGGAATACTTGCATGTTTACTTTTTTAAGAACCTTTCAAAGGGGTGCACCTGGGTGGCTCAGTGGCTGAGCATCTGCCTTTGGCTCAGGGTGTGATCCCAGGGTCCTGGGATTGAGTCCCACATTGGGCTCCCTGTAGGAGCCCTCTGCTTCTCCTTCTGCCTTTGTCTCTGCCTTTCTCTGTGTGTTTCTCATGAATAAATAAATTAAATTAAAAAAAACTGCCAAAGGTTTGCAAGATGGCTGTACTATTTTACATTCTCGCCATCACCGTGAGTTAAAGTTACTCCAGATCCTTACTATTGTTTACTGGTGTCACTGTTTATTATTTTAGTGATATTGATACATGTGTGGTACCATTTTTTTTTTAAGATTCATTTATTTATTTCAGAGAGAGAGAGAGAGAGCGCACAGCAGGTGAGGGGCAGAGGAGGAGAATCTCTCAAGCAGACTCTGTGCTAAGTGTGGATACCTATGAGGGGCTCTATCTTACAATCCTGATGCTGCGATTTGAACTAAGCCAAGAGTTGGAGGCTCAACCAACTGAACCACCCAGGTACTCTTCTTTTTTTAGTTTTAATAATAAACTTCCTAAAGGCTACTGATGTTGAACATCTTAAACATACTTATTTACCATCTCTAATGAATTATAATTATTTTCTCTTAGCCTGTACCTAGAATTTTTGTCCTCTTATATGATATTTATAGAGCAAATTTTTAATTTTGATGAAGCCAATTGATCCAGTTTTCTTTTTTATTTGTCATGCTTTTTGTATCAAATGAACTAACTTTTGCTTAGCCTTAGATCCTGAAGATTTTTTTTTTTTTGGCAATCTATGTCCAATTGCTTCTGTACCATTTCTTGCAAAAGCTCTTGTTCTTCCCTTAAATTGCATCTGTCACTTCAAGTTTTAAATCAGTTGAAAAATATCTGTATGGTCTGTTTGTGAATTCTTTATTCAATTCCACTGATCTCTGTGTCTATCTCTGTGTGTGTCAACATCATACAGTCTTGGTTACTATAGCGAAACAGGAATTTCTAAAATTGGATAGTATAATGCCCCTCCTTTTCTTCCTTTCCTTATTCTATTTCTTTTGTCTTTCCATATAAATTTTATAAGTAACTATATTTATAATAAAGATTCTTGCAATGTGCCTCGGTGGCTCAGTTTGCTAAGTGTCTGACTCTTGATTCTGATCTCCAGGTTGTGAGACTGAGCCCTTTGTTGGGCTCTGGGCTGGACTTAGAACTTAAGAATCTTTCTCTCTCTTCCCTGTTCCGCCCCATATACCTAAAAAATAAAATAAATAAATAAATAAATAAAATAATGAATGAATGAATGAATGAATGAATGAATCTTGCTGGGATTTGGATAGGAAGTACCCTAAACCTCTTCAATTTGGGCAAAGCAGACAACTTTACTATGTTGAAGCTTTCATACCATGAGCAAGACATGTCTCTGATTCTTCAATTACTTAGACATGCTTTGATTTCTTTTATGATTATTTAAAAATTTATCTGAAAGTTGGTAAGGAAGTAAATCTTAAAAGTTATTATCACAGGAAAAAAAACTGTAACTACATATGGTGATGAATGTTATTGACTCACTGTGGTGAGCATTTCACAATATAAACATATCATTATGTTGTACACTGGAAGCTCATACAATGTTATGTAGATTATCTCAATAATTTAAAAATGATTATTAAAAATTATAGACTTTTAGGGATTTAAGCAGAGATGATCATGTCACCTGTAAAAGGAGACACTTTTAATGATTTCCCTTCTGGTCTGTATGTTTTTATTTCCTTTCCTTGTCCTATTGTATTAACTAGAACTTCTAGTTCTCTATTGCTTAATGATGATCACAGTAAATGTCTTTGCCTCATTACAGATCTTAGAGAGAAAGCATTGTTAGTTCAACTTTAAGAACAATGTTAGTGGAAGGCCTTTTGTAGAACTTATTTATGAAATTTTCAAAATGGCCCCTTATTCCTCTTTTTCTGACAGTTTTTATAATGAATGTGTGTTGAATTTTGTCAATTTCTCTGTTTCAGTTAATATGAACGTGGACTTTATCTTCTTTAATCTCTTACTGTCATGGATCATTTTGAATGAATTCAAATTCAATTTGGGCATTCTGCAAAGTTATTATATATTGCTAAATATTTTTTGGTAATATTTTGTTACAAATTTTGCTTCTATATACATGACAGACGCTAGTCTTTTTTCTCTGTATCTATTTCCTTTTTTCTTTTCTTTTCTTTTCTTTTTGGGCAGTCCTCTTATTGCTTTGGTATCAGCAAAATTCTAATTTAACCAAAAAAGAAACAAAAATTGGGAGAATTTCTTCCTCTTCTGTTTCCTATAAGAAACTGTGTAGAATCCATTCTTTAGATATTGTGGAGAATTATCCAAGAAAATCATTTGAACATAGAGTTTTCTTTTTCAGTTGTTTTTAAAGAAATTCAATTTCCTGAATAGTTATAGGATGATTCAAATTATTGGGTTATACTTAATTGTAGTAGCTTGTGATTTTCAAGGAATATATATGTGCAGGGTTTTTTTTTTTACAGTATTCTCTTAACCCTTTTAATAAATCTTCAGGGTCTATAGTGATGTTCCTGTTCAAATATAATTCGTGTTTTATCTCTTATTTGTCAAGAAATTTATCTGATACGTTGATCTTTACAATGGATCAGGTCTTTATGTCATTGACTTTATTGCTTTTTCTCTTTAAAATTTCATTTATTTCTACTTATATCTTTATAACCTTCCTTCTGTTTGCTTTGACTTCACTTTGCTTCATTTCATGATGCATGTTATAGAGTGTTTATCCTCCTGATCCCCAAATTCATGTGACTGTATTTGGAGATGAGAAATTGAAGAAGGTTACATGAGGTCAAAAAGGTGAGGCCTTGATCCAATAGAATCCATGTCCTTAGATGAAGAGACATCAGAGAATTTGTTCTCTGTCTCCACCATGTGAGGACACAGTGAAAAGGCAACCATCTACGTCAAAGGAGAGAGTTCTTTCCAGACATTATCCTGTTGGCACCTTGATCTTGGACATCCAGTCTCAAGAACTGTGAGAAAAGAAATTTCAGTTGCTTAAGCCACCCAGCCTATATAGTCTTCTGTTTGGTAGCCCAAGGTGACTGATACAAGATGGACGCTTAGAATGTTTATCTGTGACATTTCTACTGTTCTTATATATGCATTTTTTTGCTACAAATGTTCCCGTATATTTTAATACGTTATGGTTTCTTGGATTCCTTTTCATTCACTTCAACACGTGTGTGTGTGTATGTGTGTGTGTGTGTGTGTGTGTGTGTGTGTGTTTGCTTGAGAGCTCCTCTTTGACCCATAGATTATTTAGAAGTGTGCTGTTTTGTTTCCTAGTGTCTGGGGAATTTTCTCATTGTCTTTCTGTTTTATGTCATTGAGGTCAGAGAACATGCTTTTAAAAAAATTAAATGCTTTTAAATTTGTTGAGATTTTTTCTTAAGGACTAGATTCTGGTCTATCTTGGTATGTGTTTCACGAGCACTTGAAGAGACTATGAATTCTGTGGGTGTTTGGTAGACTTTTCTATAAATGTCAATTAGGAACCTGATAATATCATTTCAGCCTAGGGAATACAAAATTTTAGGCTTTCCACTGGGCCTGTCCTGGCAGGGATGTGGGTGGGTGGCAACAATTTTTGGGGGTGTTGGTTTGGAAAACACAGTTTTTGTCTACAAGTTTTCTGTAATGTTAGGCTACTCTTTCATGATCCTTTGGCTAGAGAGAAAAGACTTTTGTTGGGACATTTCTTTTGTCTGCTCCTTGGTATTTCTAGTTCTAGTTTCTTCAGTTCTAAATATGCATGTGATATATGAGGTTAAACAAATAAATAAAGACAGGAGTTTCACTACAATGAAGTTCCTTGTATCCCCAGATCCCTACCTGATTTGTCTTCTTTCCCTCAACTTTCAGAGTCATCTTCTAATTGTTTTAAATATAATTTGATGGATTTTTAGTTGCATTAAAATGAAAGAAGAAGAAAAATATGTCTATTGCATGTTCCTGGAAGTATAAATCCTATAAAACCCATTTAAGCTTAAAAATCCCAAAGTTATTTTTACTTGTGTTGCTATTAAGCTCTATTTTCTTCATTGTGTATTTGCACAGAGAAATTTTGAACCATACCTGAGCCAAAATCAAGAGTTGGATGCTTAACTGACTGAGCTACTTTAGGTGCCCAAAAGGTAAAAATTTTACATACAATTTTTACCAGATATCTTTGTTGCGCTTTCCTGCAAGTGTCATCTACAAATTTTATATTTTACATAGATTTATTAAAATTATTGATACAATCTTGAACAGATATAAGATAAAACTCCAAATAGTCATAATATACTGCATTTCATCATTTGTTTATGTATGCATACAATTGGTAATTGTTTTTGAAATGTTTCCTAATGATCACTTATTGTATAAACTAATGACCCTAAAAATCTAAAAATCTAACCAAAACACAAGAACAAAAAAGTTTCTAACCCCCAAAAGTTTATATCTTGAGTGAATGAGGAAAAGAGGTGCTTACACATATACTCCTCACACACGTTTTAGGAAATACATGTGAATACTCTTAAAATAAACCATATACAACTTATAAACCATGGTGATCGTATAGGAAAAAACGAGGATTCCCAAGACATAGAAAAGGCATTACACATAGTTTGCTGGCTGATAAACAGAGACTAGGTCCTATAGTCTCATGATAAACTCCTATGAGCACATGTATGAAAGAAGCTTCCGATTTCTGAGAACTTCAATATTAGTGGTAATATTAAAAGTACTATTAGTGCAAGCAAGATGAAATAGTATACTGAATACTGCTGGCATGACTTTTTTCTGAAATTGAACGCAAACTTACACTTAAGGTGAATATTATTATGATTTTCTTTAGGTTTAGTGAGTGGAAATAATACTTTACATGATTACCTAATTCAGACTTCACTGAACTGATTCAAACCCTGAGTTGTCTTATTCCAAAACACAAGTTCTTAATGGCATATCATGTTGTGTCTTCCACATACAGCAATTTATATGGAATCAACAAAATACAATATATATATATATATATATATATATATATGTCATCTCTCTTGTTAGGGAAAGATTAGTGTGGTAGTACACAGGCTTTTCTAAAAGAGGGGGTATTTTGCATATATTTAACCACTATTCCTCCCTCAATATCATTTCTCCAGTTTGAGATTATTTTTTAAAAGGTCACAGAAGTTAAACACAAGATTATATTCCCCAGTAAATGATTACTTGAAAACTATTATAAGGTATTCATTGAGCAATGTATTCGGGGATTAATAATCTTCCACGAAAGCTGAACAGTCTAAAAATAAAAGCATCTGGAACTGAAGAACATCCAATGTATATGAGGAGAGAAGCCTTAAGAGTGTCTCCAGGCAAGCCAGTCAAAATTAACCTCAGATAATGGTTTTGAATTTACTTTGCTGCACAGATGACTTAAGAATGAGCTCTCACAAAGTTCTGTTTTATAAAGCTTGGCTGAATTTATTTTACCTTGAGCAATTTTGAAGGCAGGTATAAACTGATGCCTGCTTGAGCCACATAAAGATCTTAGTAAAGTCCATGAGGAATTTCAAAGGAAAAAAAAGAATGATCAAGAATGTCAAATACCCACAGAAGAGTTTAATTAAGATAAGGCCTAAGGAGTGCTCAACGTACTTAGTAGTAAATGTCATTGATAATTGATAACCTTAGCGAGAAAAGTTTCACTGGGAAGTTGAGTACAAGAGTCTGATTTAAATGGGTTAAGTAGTGAATGGGTAATAAAAAGGTAGTTTGGGAGCAAAGGTTTTCTTTTTAAAGCTTGCTATAAAGAGTTGTGGAATCATGGCAGAATTTTTTTTTAAGGTCTTAAAAACTTAAACACATTTATATGCTCAGGGAGAGAAACTGATTGGAAAGGAAAAGATACACAGTGAACTAGAAATGTGATGCACTTACTTTGCTAGAAAGACATAAAGGGTCAGTCTTTACCATATAGAGATAGGATTTTACTTTGCATAGGCAGAAATTGATCTCTTTGGAGAAGGCAAAATGAAGAAACAGGGATGGATACACAGTAAGATAAACTGGTGGATGAGCCTAAAGACTTCCCTCATAGGAAGCAAGGTTGTCATCTGGTTTTGAGAAGGAAAAAGGTGAGGTTAAAAGCATTAGAAAATATATTTTTAAAATTTTATGTTGGTATTAAAAAAAAACTTACTATGGATTTTGTTAGTATTACTCCCTTGACTTTTTTTTTAAAGAATCTTTGCAATTGAGAATATGATAATCAGAGTGGTAAAACCCATCAGATCCTTTATTCCACAATAACCACTAGTAGAGTAAAGGCTAATGGTTAAAAATCTATGATTTTTTTGGAGCTTTAGTTTTTTTTTTTTTAAAGATTTTATTTATTTATTCATGAGAGACACTGAGAGAGAGAGGCAGAGACATAGGCAGAGGGAAAAGCAGGCTACCTGCAGGGATCCCAGAACCCGGGGATCACAAAATGAGCTAACTCTGGGAAACGAACTAGGGGTGGTAGAAGGGGAGGAGGGCGGGGGGTGGGAGTGAATGGGTGACGGGCACTGGGTGTTATTCTGTATGTTAGTAAATTGAACACCAATAAAAAAAAAAATGTACAGATTTTAAAACATACCAGAAAACAAGAAGTTGTATAATGAATATAAACATTTGCTACAATTATGAAAACGATTTCATTTCCACAACAAATAATATTCCTGATATCAACAATAATGAAAAATGTTAACTACACTGGAATTTAAAATGGAACATGCAAATGTACAAGAAGTTATAACACATAGCAGGTAGCTAGCTACTCAAGATGTAGGGAGATTTGATAGGATAGATGACTTAGAAGCTTTTTCTATTTGCAAAACCAAGTATGCTTATTAAGAGAGACAAGTCAAATAGTTTAGCATATCATCCATTATTAACCTGGTAGTACATGGTATAATTTATTTCCCATAAAGCTAACTATAATAGTCCCTTATATAAGCCAACCTCAATGATGGCTATTAAATTAGTGTCACCAACTAGTAGATTACACAGTTTGAAACACTTCTGCTGATTGTTCCATGGAATTACTGTTTATATGAAACCTTAATATCTGCTAAACATAAAAGTAAAGCTAAAATGAGATTATATAATTAAGAAATTCATCCTAAAGATTTCCATTTAAAGACAAATAATTGTATGCATTATTTCATGATGTCTAGTAAATATGTCACTTTCATAGAAAATTGCCTAATAGTTTTTAAATTTAAATGGAAAGATAGGGATCCCTGGGTGGCTCGGCGGTTTAGTGCCTGCCTTCGGCCCAGGGCGCCATCCTGGAGTCCAGGATCGAGTCCTGCATCAGACTCCCTGCGTGGAACCTGCTTCTCCCTCTGCCTGTGTCTCTGCTCTCCTCTCTCTCTCTCTGTCTCTCGCTGTCTCACATGAATAAATAAAATCTTTTTTAAAAATTTTAAAAAATAAATGGAAAGATAAAGTATAAAGTCAAAAATACCAAAGATTACTTTTAGATCAGAACATACACACTAGCTATTACAGAATATAAATCTGAACATGCTGAGTTGTGTGTGTATTATTAGTGTGTCAGGACACTCTAGAAAAAAAGTACAAAAAAAGAAAGAAAACCTCAGTGGTGACATAATACGTATTGGTGTAGAATAGTGTGTTTAGAGAAATAAAAGAAAGGCCTTATATAGAAGTAAATGAAAAAGAGCTACTTTTGCATAAAAAAATGGGATTATCAACAATACTTCAAAAAAGTGTGGCAGTTATGTTTTACGTCACAATTTTGCTTAGTATCATGCTTAGAAATATGCACTCTCCTATTAGTGCAGCCACTCATTGAAATGATAACTTGGAAAGTCACTGTTTAGAGCATTAAAATGTTAGGTCTAGTTCATTGCAAAGGATTTCTTCAGCTTTAAGAGAAACAACATTTTCCATAACACTAACTGCATCTTATTAGATTTGAGCTTTATAAACAAATTCCAAAATTATTTGAGTGTATTTTCTATATATGCTATGGCCAAGTATTTTAAAAATTTATTTTAATCAAATATTAAATTCTAACATGTGAAAGATATCCCACTGATAATTTTAAAATACTGCCTCATCTGAGTACAGTAAATCATCCTTATTTTATGATACATATTTATATAAAACATGTTTAAAGAAATGCATTTATTGTAATCAGTTGTTGAAACAGGATATAAATATTATTTCCATTCAAAATTCATGATAATTCTATCAGAGCTAAGTTTAAACGTACCTTTAAATGTACTGACTCTAATGAATAAACTTTGCCAAAAGTACTATGATTATCATGGAACCATGATTCACATTTTTAAGAAAAATTAAATTCCCTTTAATAAACCTATCATGGAAAAGGAAATATAGATATCAATTAGCGCAACTGATAACATCACAAAAGAAGACAGTCATACACCATCTAGTATCTGAGGAAAGAACATAATACTGCTTAAATGCTACTTATAATACTACTTAAATAGTCCTGCCCAAATGTTAGACCTGATTCTGTTGAAACCTATAGATCTAGCTACTCATTTTAAAAACACAGAAACACAGATGTCAGAGAAATGTCCCAAAAATAGTATGAAGGTGTAATCAATAATGTACAGACTGCATATGATCCTATGGGAAAAAGATTTTGTCAACAAATAAATTACAAAACAAAAACAGAGACAAAACTTGAAGATAAATGAGTTTAGTGTGAACATGTGCATGTATATATAAATTACAATAATTTTGGTTCAAACAAAATAAAAGTAATGGAATCTTTAAGACAATGGGAACATAAGAACAATGATTTTTAAAGGATACGGTTTTAAAATTTGCATATGATTATGACATTATGGTTTTTTAAAGAAATAATTTTTAAAGATACATATTTAAACTTTTACATACGTAAAAGTATGGTTTATAAGCAGTTAAGATATAAATAATATAATGTTAGACTTCAGTTGATAATCATTGAAACTATGTGATGCTTACATGAGGAATCATATTAGTCTTCTTTCATCTAAGTTTTTTCATAATAAAATTTAGGGGCACCTGAGTGGCTCAGTGGGTTAAACATCTGCCTTCAGCTCAGGTCATGATCCAGGAGTCCTGAGATCAAGCCCCATATTGGGCTCCCTGCTCAACGGGAAGCCTGCTTCTCCCTCTCTCTCTGCCTCTGTCTGCCACTTCTCCTGATTATGTGTGCTCTGTCAAATAAATAATTAAAATCTTTAAAAAAATTAAAAATTATTTTATAGTGCCTATTTATTTTTTTATTTTTTTAAAAATTTTTATTTATTTATGATAGTCACACAGAGAGAGAGAGAGAGAGACAGAGACATAGGCAGAGGGAGAAGCAGGCTCCATGCACCGGGAGCCCGACGTGGGATTTGATCCGCGGTCTCGAGGATCGCACCCTGGGCCAAAGGCAGGCGCTAAACCGCTGTGCCACCCAGGGATCCAGATAGTGCCTATTTAAAAGACAAAGTATTATAGAGAAGCCATAATAGAGAAATTTATTAATGATTTTTATCTTCTTATTAAGCAGTTTGATTGACTTTTATTATTCAAAATAGATTAACTTATTTTTTTATTTTTTTAAAAATAGATTAATTTATGCTGTTACTTTTCACGTTTGTAAAACCCAAAAACTTTTTATTCTCTTTCAAATGTATAATTAAGGATTTCACTCATTATATTTACTGAAATTGCTTCCAATGATTGCATTTTATTATAATTACTTTTACTAGTAGAGTAATTTTTCTGATTAAAGCATTTGTAGATGTTACTATGATGAAGACAGAAGATAAATGGATATCCAAGAATAATTTATATCTTTGGCCTTCTTATCTCAAATAACTATTTCCAAATTTATGCTCTTTCTCTTCCCACAAAAATGGAATGTTATATAATCAAAGTGAGATCAGTATGAATTCACCAGTTCTGATGATGTTAATAATGAGAAGATAATACCTAAATTAAATATCTGTATGAGATTTAAGGAAAGGGAGTTCCAGGCAGATGAAAGAAAAAGAAAGAAAAGAGAAAGAAAGAAAGAAGAAAGAGAAAGAAGAAAGAAAGAAAGAAAGAAAGAAAGAAAGAAAGAAAGAAAGAAAAGAAAAGAAAAAAAGAAAAGAAAGAAAAGAAAAGAAAAGAAAAGAAAAGAAAAGAAAAGAAAAAAAAAAAAGCTCTGAGTTCAGAAAAGGATTAAACTGAAGAAATCAACAAATTCAGTTGTCCAGAAATGAGATAAATGGAAGGAAGAATGGATTCAAGTAAGTTTTGTTAGCAAAAGTCATATTATGATTCATGGTTAGGAATAAGCAAATGTGAGGAAGATTGATGAGAAATGGGGAGGCATGTTCTGGTTGTTGGTGAGGAATTTAAGTTCAGAAAGTAAAGTTTAGGGAGTGTTCAGGAGAGAAAATGCAAGTTTCAAAAAGTAAAGAAGTAGGCAAACTGAAGTAACCAATGTCAAAATCCTTGAAATAGTCTAGGAAAAGACCCTACTGAGATAGGAAATAAAAACTGGTCAAATACATGATATATTAGGAATTAGAGTAGATATGGTTTGAGGTTGGAGGAAAGAGAAGAAAGAACTGTAAGATTTTCCCACACCTCCCCCCACCCAAGCAGCTGCATATACAGTTTCGGGATTTACCAAGACAGAAAAGCTAATAGGAGAGCAGATACGCAGAGACAGAGTATGTAATCTACAATTGTGTTCTTCTCTTCTTTCCTTCCTTCCTTCATTCCTTCCTTCCTCTCTTCCTTCCTTCTTGCCTTCCTTCCTCTCTCTTTCTTTCCTCCTCCCCTCCCTTAAATTCTTTCCTTAGCTTTCCTTTTCTTCCCTTTTTTTTAATGAAATTTAAAATCTGTATTTTGTACCCAACCCAAAATGTTAAGAAGACAGTTGCATATATAAATCTGAAAAGTTCAGGGGCTCCTAGGTGGCTCAGATGGTTAAGTGTGTCTGCCTTCAGCTTGGGGTCATGATCTCTGGATCCTGGCATGAAGCCCCACCTCGGGCTCCCAGCTCATTGGGGAGCCTGCTTCTCCCTCTGCCTGTCCTTCTGCCTCTCCCCTTGCTCATGGTCTCTCTCTCTCTATCTATCTATCTCTCTGCCTCAATTGAATAAATAAAATATTTAGTAAATAAAATAAAATAAAATAAAATAAAATAAAATAAAATAAAATAAAATAAATCTGAAAAGTTCATGAGAGGAAATGTTCAGGAGTTATACATTTCATATCATTACATATCTGACTTTTTAAATCTGTAAAATGAAATGAGATTCCCTGCACAAAAACGGATTCTTGAAATGTTTTGCAATTTGTAAGTTTGGAAGACAAAACAAAAGCTTTTTAAAGTGAGTGTGCATTTTCATGTCAGGACTTTAAGTATCAGAGGTTATTTTTGTACTTCAAATTCATCTAATAATGTATCATGCTTCACAAGAATGAGTGAATCAATAAACAAGTAAGATGGAAATCCTGAGGAGAACCATTCAGAATAAAGTATTTTTTTTAAGATTCTATTTATTTACTCATGAGAGACAGAAAGAGAGAGAGGCAGAGATACGGGCAGAGGGAGAAGCAGGCTCCATTCAGGAAGCCCAATGTGGGGACTTGATCCTGGGATTCCAGTATCACACCCTGAGCTGAAGGCAGACGCTCAACCACGGTGACACCCAGGCATTCCAAGAATAAATCATTTTAAAAAGATGAGAGAACCTTCTGGCCACAGTATCTTAGCCATCCTCCTAAAATGCCTCAAAAACTGAACACAATATATAAGTTAATGGCTTTCAAAAAAGTAGATAATTTCTGTCAGTGTAGGACAGTGATTTCTGAGAGATACAAATAAGACCTCTATCAACATCTCAGCTGACTGCCTGGAGACACTGCCCAGGGCACATCCAAAGGGAGTTGCCAGATTGAAGGTAGAAGAATAGGAAAAATAGGAGCAAAAATTTCCCCAGGTTTTATGAAAATCATTTACCCACAGATCCAAGAAGCTCAACAAACTCCAAATACAAGAAATACAAAGAAAGTTACACGAAGGCACGTGATCATGAAGTTTTTCAAAGCTAAGACACAGAGAAGAACTTAAAAGTAATCAGAGAAAGAGGACACATTATGGATAGAAGAACAATTACAGGATTAAAACAAGGTAATACAAAATATAATAGAACAACAATTGAATGGACTGAAGAAGAAAATTGTCAACCTAGATTTCATATCCAGTAAAAAAGGCAAAACAGAGGCAAAACAAAGGCAAAGACTCAAATATACAGAAACTATAAGGATTCATTACCCACAGATCTGCCCTGAAATATGTTAATAGAAGTTATTAGAATAAAATATTAACACATAACAACTCAGTATGAAGAATACTAAAAATCTGTGAATAAACATAATTTCCTATTTAAATTCCCTTCAAGAATAATTGTTTATAAGCAAATAATAAGAATGTTTTATGGCACTTATGACATATGTAGAAAGAAATGTTTAAATATTAAATGTAGCATGGGAAAGTATATATGGAAATATTCATTTTATAGTTTACATAAGTTTTAAGTGATACAATATTATTTGAAAGCATAATATGACAAGTAGAAATGTATACTAGGAAATTTAAAGTAATCTATCTCACGCACAAAGAATTACAGTTAATAAATGGACAAAGCAAATAACAGGCAGTCATGAAAAACTCAGTTAATTCAAAAGAAAGTTAAAAAAGAAAGACTAAGACAAAGGTACAAAGAAACCACATACACACATACACAGCCCAAAATGATAGATACAAATCTAACCATATCGTAGCCAAATCAAACTCAAATAGGTTAATCATCCCGTTTAAAAAGTAGAGATTGTCAGTGATGCAGCTATTGAAAATAAAATGTTATAAATTTAAGAGAAAAAATATTATTAGGGATAAAATGATCACTATTTATTGATATCAGCAATTCACCAGAAATAAGCAATCCTAAATGTTTATGAACTTAATAACAAAACTTCAGAATACATAAAAAAGAACTGAAAAGAGAACAAGGCAAATCATAGTAAGTTTTTTTGTTTTTTTTGTTTTTGTTTTTGTTTTTGTTTTTACAAATAACTCACATAAAAAGTAGACAGAAAATCAGTAAGGAATAAGAAAGCTTGAACATTATACTTAGTGGTTAAACACTCAGGACTTTCCTTTAAACAAGACAGGAATGTCTGCTCTCAGCATCCTATTGAGTATAGTACAGAAAATCCTAGACAGAGCAATAAGGCAAGAAAATGAAATAAAAAGATCTACAGTTTGGGAAAATAAAAAAAAAATTAACATGGTGATATAATTGTCTACTCAAAAAACTTCCAAGGACTAGAAGTTGTATATTTTGAGCCATCCTGTCATCCCAAAGAGAAAACACACTTGGTCACAGTGTTTGATACTTCTAATGCACTGTTGAATCCAATTTGCTTGTATTTTGTTGACTATTCTGTACCCATGTCCATCAGGCATATTAGCCTATAGGTTTCTTTTCCTGCAGTGTTCTCGTCTTGTTTGGGTATCAGGGTAATGCCAACATCATAAAATGAGTTTGCATGTGGGTGTTCAATTTTCCCAACTCCATTTGTTGAAGAGACTGTCTTTTTCCTTTGGATATTCATTCCTGCTTTGTCAAAGATTAGTTGACCACAAAGTTGAGGGTCCATTTCTGGGCTCCCTATCCTGTTCCATTGATCTGTGTCTGTTTTTGTGCCAGTACCATACTGTCTTGGTGATTATAGCTTTGTAATAGAACTTGAAGTGAAACATTGTGATGCCACAAGCTTTGGTTTTCTTTTTCAATATTCATTTGGCTATTCAGAGTCTTCTCTGGTTCTATACAAATTTTAGGATTATTGATGGTATTTTGATAGGGACTGCATTGAATGTATAGATTGCTCTGGGGAGCATAAACATTTAACAATATTTGTTCTTCCAATCCATGAGCATGGAATGTCTTTCCGTTTCTTTTTGTGTTCCTCAATTTCTTTCATGGGTGTTCTATAGTTTTCCAAGTACAGATCCTTTGTTGTGCCTTTATTTTTTAAAATAAGTTTTCCGTCCTTTTTTTTCTGTCTTCTCTCCTTCTGGGACTCCTACCATGTATATATTGATTTGTTTGATGGTTTCTCATAAGTCCTTTAGACTCTCTTCACTCTTTCATTCTTTTTTTGCATTTGCTTTTCTAATTTGATCATTTTAAATGATCTTTCTTCAACTTTGCTTATTTTTTTTCCTTCTAAGATTGATCGAGTCTGCTGTTGAAGCTGTTTATTAAATTTGTCAGTTCAGTATTCTTTAGGTACAGAATTTTTGTTTGGCTCTTTTTTCCCCCTTTTTTATATTTCTATTTTGTTCATGCATCATTTTCTGGATTTCATTTACTGTTGCTATGTTTCCTTTTAATGCACTAGGCTCATTTATAGTGATTTGTTTTGTTTTGTTTTTCGGTCAGGCAATTTATAGATCTCAATTTTTTTTTTTAGTGTTTTTAATTTATTTTTTATTGGTGTTCAATTTACTAACATACAGAATAACCCCCAGTGCCCGTCACCCATTCACTCCCACCCCCCGCCCTCCTCCCCTTCTACCACCCCTAGTTCGTTTCCCAGAGTTAGCAGTCTTTACGTTCTGCCTCCCTTTCTGATATTTCCCACACATTTCTTCTCCCTTCCCTTATATTCCCTTTCACTATTATTTATATTCCCCAAATGAATGAGAACATATAATGTTTGTCCTTCTCTGACTGACTTACTTCACTCAGCATAATACCCTCCAGTTCCATCCACGTTGAAGCAAATGGTGGGTATTTGTCATTTCTAGTAGCTGAGTAATATTCCATTGTATACATAAACTACATCTTCTTTATCCATTCATCTTTCGTTGGACACCGAGGCTCCTTCCACAGTTTGGCTATCGTGGCCATTGCTGCTATAAACATTGGGGTGCAGGTGTCCCGGCATTTCACTGCATCTGTATCTTTGGGGTAAATCCCCAACAGTGCAATTGCTGGGTCGTAGGGCAGGTCTATTTTTAACTGTTTGAGGAACCTCCACACATTTTTCCAGAGTGGCTGCACCAGTTCACATTCCCACCAACAGTGTAAGAGGGTTCCCTTTTCTCCGCATCCCCTCCAACATTTGTTGTTTCCTGCCTTGTTAATTTGCCCCATTCTCACCGGTGTGAGGTGGTATCTCATTGTGGTTTTGATTTGTATTTCCCTGATGGCAAGTGATGCAGAGCATTTTCTCATATGCATGTTGGCCATGTCTGTGTCTTCCTCTGTGAGATTTCTGTTCATGTCTTTTGCCCATTTCATGATTGGATTGTTTGTTTCTTTGGTGTTGAGTTTAATAAGTTCTTTAGAGATCTTGGAAACTAGCCCTTTATCTGATATGTCATTTGCAAATATCTTCTCCCATTCTGTAGGTTGTCTTTTAGTTTTGTTGACTGTATCCTTTACTGTGCAAAAGCTTCTTATCTTGATGAAGTCCCGTCCCCGAGACGCAGGAGCTGCACCAACCTTCCCGGGCGGAAAGATCTCAATTTTTCAGGTTTCTTGTTGGAGATTTTTATTTTTTTTCTTTGCTGTGTCATGGCTTCCTGATCCTTTGTGTTCCTTACATCTTTGTGTTGTTGTCTGTGCATATGAAAAAATAGCCACCTCTCCAAGTCCTTATCTACCATCTTTGACAAGGAAAATCTTCACCTGTCAATCCAGGGAGAGATTTTAGGAGTCTCTCAAGCCTTTTCTGTATATATGTGTCTTCTCTGGACTTCTCTATATAAATTACTGAACAAAGGATTGACTGGTTTCTTTTCCTTTTAGGAGCCCATAATCTCTTGTTCCATCTGGTGTCTGACTGCTGTACAATAGGCCAGTATGTTGGATGCATGCTTTATTTCTATCCCTCCTTCCTTGTCCAGGTGTCTAACTCTGTACCTTCTCTCTCTGTTGCTGAGCCAGTCTGGGTACAGTAAGCCACCTGCGCCTTTTCTTTGTTCTGATTTGCTCTCATTAAACTATGCCAGTTCCTTCAGCATTCCACGTAAAAAGAAACAAACTACTTCCTCCAACAGCTCATTGATAGATCAGGGCCATAGCAGGCATACTCAACCCTTTATCTCTTTCTTGGGGGAGAAGCCTCAGATTCTGTTTTCTCTCAATCTCACAGAGCCATCTCACCTTCCGCAAGCAAGCAGCTTACCATGTTATTTTTTTCTCACCTGCCTCTAGGTATCTTATTTTTGGCTATTCCATCAACACTCCATGTGAAGCAAGACAGAAACTGGCCCCTCAGGTAGCACAACTAAAAGGCCAGTGTCTTCTATGTTTCACTCTTCTTTTATTCAGGGAGAAGTTTCAAGTTAAAGCCAGCCCCCTTTAATCCCTGAAGCCTCAACTCTTTGACCACATGGTCTTTCTGTCTTGACCAAACCCCATCTTGAGCCATTTCCTTAGCATTGGCTACCTAAGGTCCCACCATAAGTCACCTTCCTAGCATACATTATCTGGTGCAATCTGATTGGCTCATGATGAATAATAGACACTCCTATCACTTAGCAAATTCCAAGAGCTTAAAGGTTATGTCCCAAGAACTGAGGATAAAATCCAGCCACATATTTTATTTTATAGATCTTCTACTCAGGGTATGAAAAGGTTGAAATTAAGGTGTTCCCTAAATGTGGACCCTGAATCAAGGAATGAAGCACTTTCAATCTCCTTAGGTTGTTTGAGAAATTCATTCATATGTAGTTTTGTGACTGATATCCTCTTTTTTTGTTGTTGTTGTTGTTAGCTCTTGGCTGGAGAGCATTCTCAATGTCTAGTGGCCACTTCTGGGTCTTTGTGACATGGCCCACTCAGCAATATGCCCATTTGCTCCTCAGGCCAAGAGATCAGTCTCTGCTTTGAGTATCTTTTAACATGGGCTCATTTAATTATGTCTGATCCACATAGGGATAACCTCTCTACTGATTATATTAAAGTCAACTGATTAGGGACATTAATTAGGTCTTCAAAATTCCTTTGACTATATCACAGGAATATTTCTCATCATATTCACAGCTGTTACTGGTACTCAAGTGGAAGAGTTTATAGGGTGGGAATTTGGGGTCTCAATTTTTGCTTGCCACATCTCTGGGAAACAATTTGTCAGTTTCTCATAAAATTAAAACAGAGCAATTGCACTACTGGGCTTTTATCCTAGAGAAATTAAAACTCATATTCACACAGAAACCTTCACATGAATATATGTATCATCTTTGTTCATGATAACTGGATACAAAAATGCAAAACTCAAATGTTAATTTTTAATTAACTTACCAAAGAGGAATCATATTTAGAGAAGAGATCTAGCAAAGGAATGAGGATTTCTAAAGGAATAAACTTCATGGGAAAGGACTCATACATGCAACAGGAAAACAGAGCAGTGCCATGGTGATTAACAGGAATTTAAAAAGACTAGTGTGGTTTAACCTCATAAAACAGTGGAAAAATGATGAAAGATTCCTTTCAATACTATAAAACCCATAATTGGCATATAATCAAATAAATTACCTAGGGCAATTTTACTAATTAAAATATAAACACTTTTAATACATCATTTTACTTGTTTAATATAATTGTCTATATATAGTATCCTTGTGAAATATCAATTTACTGTACAATAAAATGTAGCTGGATAAGCTATAGGTTTCATTTTCAACACCTATTGATGACGAGAACCTTGGCATTTTCAACAATATCTCCAAGTACCTAACAGTAATGAATCAGGTGTATGAAAGTATCATGCATGATAATAAAATAAATGTCCCTAATGACCTTTATAATATGTGAAGAAAATAAGGAAGGAGAAGGAGGCAGAAGAAAAGTAAAGGTAAAGGAGAAAAAATATTAAAACTCAAAGTTGAGATAATAGAGATTGGCTAAAGGAAAGCATTTGCTGGGGTTTTTTGGGTTCAATGTTGTTAAGAACATTATAAATGAATGAACTTTTTTCATCACTTATGTGTGCACGTATGCATATACACATACTTGTGTTTTAATATTTCCTAAATTAGAACATGTTCTGTAATCATAGTTGGTTAAAGGAATTTTATAATGAAAATTCTATTTCCTTTACATATGCTAGCTTGGACTGCAATTCTTTTGTTGACAATAATACAAAGAATATGGCAATATCAAATGTTATAAAAGAGATGTCAGTAGCCTAAAAGAACTTTTAAAGAAAATAAAAAGTACATTTTCAGAAATCCTACATTACTGAAGCTCTTCAAATCACAGAGGAAAATACTGTACAGAAAAACACAGATGTGGATACACCAATTAATCAATAACTAGATTTAAAATTCCAGAATATGAATAAAGAAAAGATTTAGGCATATCTTAATGAATTCTTTTCACTTGTTTTTTTTAAATTGAGCATGAGGGATATATGATTAAAAGATATATTTAATTAAATTTAAAAAGCTCTTTCAAAAATATAAAATATACGTTGTGGAAATTTTGTATAATAATTTACTTAGCAATGTTTCTGAATTATTTTTTGTAGCAAGTAAAATAGAAGTGCAATTATACTCTATGGCATTTCTGGTTGTATGAAAATTGTATTGGGTAAGTTCTTAACATTTGCAATCCCAGGAAAGGAACAAAAAAATCACATACCGTATGTCCAGATATTTGTTATTTACCAAACTATTAAGCAAAACATCTACTATCCTCCCATTTTGATAAATACCTCTTTATTGTTATCAAGAAGGCTCACAGTCCATCCCTTTTCTCTTTCCACCCTCTAGGTCCTTCTTTCATCAGGATGAGCCTCCCATTCACATATGCATATACTCTCTAGGCTGTTCATCCAAGTTCAGTCTATATTGTAGTCTCTACAATCAACAATTCCCTTTCAACAACCCTCTGAGATTAGAGGTAGATCTAAATGGGTGGTCTGAGCTATAGAAGACTGATTGGCTGTTGAGGATTTAACTAAACTATTCTATTGCTGCCTCAGCTTCTAGTCTGTAAACTAAGTGGCTCGCAGGCCCCTTGAACTGACACCAGCCTCTTTCTCAAGTGCATGCCACTGATGACAGCCTACATAGTAACAAGGGTAAGTCTCTGTTAGGACTTTCCCTATGCTGCTGCTGAGGGACAGTCTCTTCAGCCTCTCAACTCCTTCATTTATGCACCCTCGAGATAAGACCATCCTAGAGCTTACCAAAATGTCTCATGGTTAGTTTAAATTGACCAATCCAGCCTTAGCCTGGGAACTCCAAAAGCATTCTACCCACAAATCCTAACAAAGACATGTACTTCAAGTCTGCTGCTTGCTTTCTGCCCACACCCTGCCCTGACCTCCCCATGTGGCCACTCAAGGCATGCTGTGTTCTTCCTCCAGTACTGTGAGTAATAAACTTCTCTATTTCACTTTCCCTTGCAGTCTTTGTTAAACTGTGGCTCAGTATTCACCCAAGGGCCTCATTTAACAAATGTTAATTTAAAAAAATATCTCAACACTAGCAAGGAAGCTAGCATAGGCCATGGAACCAAACTGAGGCTCATTTCGGGTAGAAGAGAATCTCTAAGGCAGCTATAATGTAGATAGGTGTTCATTAGGTTCAGCACTCTCCCCAGGGGCCTGAAGAAAAGGCTATAGCCAGAGAAGAGCCAGAATGAGTCCCTCATAGAAATCAGGCCCATATCAGAAGCTCTAAGCTCTTCTTGGCCAGGTATAAGGCTGGCACGGTAAGGCAAAATGCTTGAAAATCAAACTGACTAATAAGAAATGTACTTCAAGGCTAACAGGTTGTTGATAAAATGCTGGCATGTTGGTCAAATGATTTTTTAAAACTCCTGATATGAAATAGTGAGTCACGTTTTCACATTTTTTCCTTCCCTCCTTTTATTGTGTCAATAATTCCTTCATCTTGCCATCACATATTTGCTATCGCCCCTCACAAGTTCCACTGCACTATTTATTGAGAAGAACTCTTCTGAGTTCTTCACTATTCCCATAAAAACACCTTTGCCAGAGAATCTGAAGTAATTCTCCAATTACCTAAGTTATCTAGAGAGTCCAACAAAACTACACCAAATAGTACCATGACTGATTGGCTGAATTTAAATTATGGAAATACTTTCATAACTACTAGATTCATCTATCTGAATATGGAAAGGATTTTTTTAAAGATTTATTTATTTATTCATGAGAGACAGACCGAGAGAGAGAGGTTGAGACACAGGCAGAGGAGATGCAGGCTCCTCACAGGGAGCCCAATGCGGGACTCGATCCCAGAACCTAGGATCACACCCTGAGCCACAGACAGGCACCCAACCACTGAGCCACCCAGGCATTCCAGGATTTTTTTTTAACAAATCAGATTTAGTACATGCTTTTTAGTGAATGAAATTCCTTAGTGAATATAACTGAAGCGAAGGTTTTGTGTCATTAGAAGGAATTATTAAAAAACATAAATTAAAAAGCAATCCCAATGTTAAAGTAAACATTTTGTTGAACATAAAATATTTCTTAATACAATGGTAAATTAAATATCTTTCGTTTTCTTTATTGTAAGTGTGCTGAGTGAAGACAGTATGTAACTACATCTAGATGGCTCTTCCAGTTTATCAAGCTTCGAGATTACCATACTCTAAAATGCTTCCCAAGTGCCATTATTTTAACTAAAATTATTTGATATGTACCTGTACCTTGGACAGTACTCTTTATATCAGTTAAATCTTTACATTAATATCTTTGTATTTTCCTTAATGAGTCCCTTTCAATGTTGAAGAAAAGTGATAAAGGAAAATAAAATGAATTGGAGATAAAAGAAAATGCTTGAGAATGCATGTTCACTCATCAGATTTTATCATTAGCATTACTTTCATTGAATTAAAGGAAAACTAATTTAGTACTGAAACACGCAAATAGCTTGTTTGTGATGTTATAGTTCTACGTCTTACAGTGCTAATTGGCTGCCTGTTGAGCCAAAGAAATTACTGCAGGAAGATCTAATATGTCTGTTACCATTCAACTAAGAGTGCTAAAAAAGCTAGCATATATTTATATACCCTTACTGCTTCGCACTAAATGTAGTATATAATAGGTACATAATAAAGATTAATGAGAAAAAAAATAGTGAAATGGAGGTCAATATAATAGTCCAATTTTCACAGGGTCTTGGTTATTCTCTGGTCACCAACCTGGCACCTTCAGAAAGTATTGCTTTTAAACCCTTAGAGTACACCTAAGGCACTTAAGTTGCCTTTAGTACACCTAAAAGCAACTTAATTATAACAGTGAGTACCCCCAGATAAATCTAATGAGTGAATGAAAATGCAATTAATATTGATGAGCTACTAGAAATACACACTATTACCAAGTCTTTAATTCTCATACATTAAAGCACAAACTATAATGGAATCCCAGTGAGCTGAAAGAGTTAATAAAGCTTCATACTGCCCTGAAAATCTCCACTTTGGAACAAATACAAAGAATTGAGTTTGAGATTGAATCACCTATTGTAGGAGTGATAAACAGAGGAATAGATCAAATGACTGTTACAGTGTAACCATGAATTTTCTATCCTGTCTTATTTCACAGAAAGTGGGTTATATATCTGGCTGATAGATTCTAGGTTTTTCAAGAAGACACGGGAGATGTTAAAACAAATACTAGAAAAAAGTATGTGAAATAGATTCTGTAATTAATATATCTACAAACAAATGGCTGAGCAACAAGCAAGAAACTCTCAAAGTTAATGATGGAGAAATCAGTCAATAATTATTTCTAGTTTGACTCCATGCCAAGAAACAGAAATCGTTTTAATGAAAAATGTAATAGGAGAAAAAGGAACACTTGAGCAAGCTACGTGAAAATAAAAACGTCAGTGCTAGATGTGAAATTACTGATGCAGATAAAGAGAAACTCTTTAGATTTACTCTTTTCTTTGGGTGATAGATAGCTCACAATGCAGGCAGAGTATCTGCAGAATAATGGAAAGAAGAATTTTCTTGTATGCTTGATAGAAACTCAAGAAACTATGTGAGATTGATATAATGAGACAATCTACAATGCCTAGAGAAGAGGTATTGAGCAACGTCAAACCATTAAACAAATCACAGTGGGCTGGATACCCAGAGACCAAAAAACAGCTTTCAGAAAGTCTGATAGAAAAAATAAATAAATAATAATAATAAAAAAGAAAGTCTGATAGACTTTATGACTTGGCTAGTGGCCAAGGCACTGCACATGAAAGATGACTGAGATAGGTTTGATACGGAATTGCATTTGTGAAAGGATAGACAAAACTAATTCAGGAAGACATACAGAAATCCATGAGGAAGTAGATTATAGACAGAGACAATATTTCATTTGAAAAACACAAATCTGACAAATGAAACTAAAGGGATCACTAATCATACCATCCCTTTAAGAAGAAAGAGGAAAAAAATTAACGAATGAATTTTAAAAATTCACCCATAGATGGAATATATAACACTGTGCCCGGTGCAATATCAATCACTTGCTATTACTTAATTTTAGCAATACTTCAATAAGCCACTTTATCTTTTTTTTGTCATCTAAAGAAACTGAGGTTTATAGACTTCATCTCCATGAGAAATATATTTTAAAGTAAACTCAAGTAGCCTTCATCTCTACTTACTACTAGAGCTGTACCTAAAATTGTCCTTGACGATTCAATGTCATAGTCCTCTTCTCTACTTTTTATCACACTATTTCACTCAAACCCTTCCTTTCACCACTTGTGTTTATCAGTTCTATTGTTATACGCAAGTCTTTGAAATAACAATTTTTCTAATTTAACAACCCGTTTATTGTTTGACTTTTTTTTTTCTTGGCCAATGCAGACAATACAGTTCACCATTCCCATCACTTTCTTGATGATTTAAAAAATTCTCTTTCCCCTGAGATAAATCATCCCTCATCTTCCAATTCTGAATTAATCCTACCATAATCATTCCCATTTCTTTTACCCAGGATTCTAACCCCTATCTTGGCAAATCATCTAACTCTACCAATGGACATCAATGAAGATTCAAGGACTCCAATATCGATAATCTTTCTACATTCTTCCAGTTTCCTAGACAGCTTTGTAAAATGTTTATTGACAGCAGTTTTTCTGAGACTCTCACACTTCCCCAGTCACCAGGGGTACTTAACTACCTACAACCTTAACAGCATCTGAAATAACTTTTCTTCTTTCTCTGCTGCCTCAGAAAAAGATGTAGTTTTTCTGTTTCTTGTTTTTGTTTTGCTTTGTTTTTTTTCTCCTTAAATCAAAAGCTAATCCTATTTTGTTTTTCTGGCTTGGGTTACTAAAGTCTGTTTCATTTTAAAGATGAGATGCATTTAGCAACCCAAATCTCAATTATATGGTATATATAATATTTGTAATTCTGCAAGAAGAGAGGCATGATGTTGCATAATAAATCTCCATGAAAATGTGTAATATGTGTCTAGACATAATAAAATATTGTGTAGGGTTATTTAATGAATGCATAAATAGAAAAGGTAATTTAAAAGAAGTATTTCACAAAGATAAAAAGGAAAAAGTCACACTCTAAATTCATGTACTCATGCTCCTTGGTATAGGTATAAATTTATTTGTATAGACTGCATTAAATAATACCAATTACAACTATCCTTTCATTAAAAACATCAAACATTCACATATTCCTCTTTCTAAATTACAGAACCACAGTTCATGGTCCCTTTCTTTTTATTTCTTTATTTTATTTTTTACTTTCTGTGACAAAACAATATTATTATATGCTGCACTGAATTTTTTATATAAATCAGTAAATCATTAGAGTTAGCTGAGATATTTTAAATATTGTATTTAAAAGGAGGACAAGTCTTATCATTACCAAATTAAATCAGCTTTTCCTGGTCTCCAGTGATATCAAGACAAATTAAATTGTGTTATTCACAACTTTCTAAGAAACAGATTTTTAAAAGTTCTGCTTTACTCTTCCATAAAATCAATTATAATTACTTCTTGGATTTGCATTTGATTTAAAGTTGAGTAAAGCTTCAACAATTTTCCATGAAGTGATTTGACATAATATTAAATGCTTTTCCACTGTGTACAATTATATTTTCCTTAATAGGACCTAATATTAATATGTTCAATATGTACCTCATTGTGATTCTGAAATCCTATACTTTTTAAGGGCAGAATATAGCTATTAACTTGATAAAGACTTTAAAAGAAAATAATTTACTGAATAAATATAGATTTCACACTTCCCCTATTTCAGTAATATTTTATTATCAAATATTAAATATGAATTCCTGAGTTAGGATGTGCATTCTAATTTAAAGGTAAAAAAGACGTTGCAAAATTTCTAGTCAACTTTTCAGGAAATGATTAGAAAATAATACATTAAAAGGGAAAGAAATAATATGAAAACTCTAAAGGTGAGGAGAATTTAGCATTTGATCTTATGATATTAATAAAGCTATATATATAATAAGGCCGGTCTTTTTTTTAAATAAAGATTTTGTATACAGAAGTTAGATGAGGACAATATAGCAAGAACAATTCATCTTAATGTTTTTAAACAGACCCAGACCTATAGGCCCCCTATATTTTCAAAGTTTGATATATATTTAATTTTAATATTAAACTATTGGTTTATTGATCTCTTGGAAAATTGCATCCTCTAGCACCACTGCTACTTTAAATAGATTTAAAACATATTTCTAATCAATTTCATTCAGGTAACCTTTAATAGTTTAAACAGGTTAATTTTTAATGTCATTTATATTTGAAAGGAGCTCAAAATATTCGACTGTTAAATATTTAATAATATCTTTACAAAACATTTAAGTAATTCAAGGCAAGACCCTAGAGGCATAGGGATCACTATTTCTGGCTCTTGAAACACCAAACAAGTCCATTGAGATTTATGCATTTTTTCATGATTTAATAATGTGGTTTAAGTTGTTGCTAGCTTTGCAAAAATATAGTGTAATAGCACAGATGTGACTGTTAATTAAAAAGTCTCTTGTCAGAGCAAATGGGTTTCTGGGTGATGTTTTAAGCAAGATTATGTCATTTAGAAAACAATTCTGGAAAAAAAAAAAAGAAAATTCTGAGTACACAAAATCCTGAACTTATAAACATTATGTGCCTAAGAGACCACTACTCTTTTCTGTCCCTAACCACCATGCTGAGTGAAGAAAAGTAAAGGTAATTTACACAAAGTATTTTTACATATTTTGGTAATCTCATACTATTTTAATTCAACGATGTTACTTTTTTTAAAGATTTATTTATGTGAGAAAGAAATGGGGGGAGGGGCAGAGGCAGAGGGATAGAGAGACTTAAGCAGACTCCTTACAAAGTGCAGAGCCCAACACTGGCTGGGTCTCAGGATCCTGAAATCATGACCTGAGCCAAAAGCAAAAGTTAGTTGCTTTAACAACAGCGCTACCCAGGCACCCCAAGACAACCATATTTCTGCCAATGCCAAGATTTATCTTTAGTTTTTCACATTGTAGCTTTGTAATCTTAAAAAACAAAAAAATAGCCAACAACGTAGGTGACAAGCACCTTTGCATCTTTATATCAATTTTATTGTCAGTGAAAATGGAAATGGCTAAAATTTGCCAAAATAAGATTTCATAAATAATTGATGGCATTTTACATAACTTAAAATGTAGGAAGAAATTAACATGCCCTTCTAAATAATCAGAAAAATACTTAGATTTAAATAAAACCAATTCAAACATTGATTGAAGATATTTTGTGCATGAGGTATCATAAATTATTTTTCCAAAACCATCAAATTTCACCATTTTTTCTAAATCATGATGAAAAGTATTTAAATCACATACATTGGAAAAAATTTATCAATATATATTCACAAGAGAATGAATGATCATTAATATTAAATGTAGGTAATTTTATATAACCTCCTGACATATCATAGATTTTGTAATTTACCAGTTAAGACACTTTGTTTTCCAGCTTATGAAAGTTCCCATGGAATAAACCAAGGAATTTCTCAAACTGTTTGACACATAAAGGAGTATGCTAATAGTGACATTATTCACTTAGACATATACAAACACATTCACATATACTGACACATGCACACATGTACACATTCACTCACAGAGACATGTGAGTGTACATTTGAGTTTTGTACATGTAGAAAACTCAAATGTATGGAATATATATGCATGTATGGGTGGCTGTGTATAGTTAAAAGTATACCCTTGTGAAAATACATTAGAAATCTGGGAGCTGTTTACAAGGCTTCAAATCTATCACTTCACTAATAAGATTTTTATTCTCTTTCCTGGAAATTCTTTCCAATTTTTTAAAAGATTGTATTCATTTGTTCATGAGAGACACAGAAAGAGAGGCAGAGACACAGGCAGAGGGAGGAGCAGGCTCCATGCAGGGAGCCCGATGCAGGACTTGATCCCGGGAATCCAGGATCAGGTCCTGGGCTGAAGGCAGGAGCTCAACCGCTGAGCCACCCAGGGATCCCTCTTTCCAATTTTTTATCTAATTTTCATATAATTTCTTTGTTCTTTTATATAATTTTTTTCTCAAAGAACTTTTAAGTTTTTGTTTTAAATGTTCCACTGTGTCATAGTAAGTATAATGCTTAGCTTAGGGTTTCATTAGAATGCTTGAATAAGAATGTAAGTGACTTTATTAACTTTTTTGGAAAATACCAGCCATCATATGCTTAAATATTCTCTACTCCTAGTCTGTCATCTAATATATCTACTCAGACATAAAAAGTCAAAAGGAAAGTCACTTAAGATGTGGGAAGTTGGGGCACCTGGGTGGCTTAGCAGTTGAGCATCTGCCTTCGGCTCAGGATCGAGTCCCACATTGGGCTCCCTGCATGGAGCCTGCTTCTCCCTCTGTCTGTGTCTCTGCCTCCCTCTTTGTCCCTCAGGAATTAAAAAAAAATGGAGGGGGAAGTTACGGGGTTCTACCTTCTTGAACTAAATTATTACTACAGAAATTTGGAATTCTTCTGCATCGGTTTGTCTCCTCTGTTGATTAATTCATCTGATAATTTATTTATATCAGCATACACTCACAAAAATTTAAAATCTGTGTGAAATTCAACACTACTTTATTTTCTTGCATTGTGTATACTGACTTTCTTCCAGAGCACAGTATAGGATGAGTAAGAAAGAGTAACTTTATAGTGGAGAAATCTGACAAAAATCATTTCTACTAGGTGATCAAGGTCAATATCAATAGTGACAAGTCATGTTGATAGTATGTACACTTGATATGACATGTTGGAAATGATGCTTTACCTCCATGATCTTCCTCCACAACACATAACCTCAGTCTACTCTCATAAAAACATTATACAAATCCCAACAGATAGACATTCTACAAAACACTTGTCCAGCAATTTAAAAAACTGATAAGGTCCTCAGAAACAAGGAATGTCTGAAGAACGTTACCGTGGAGTCTGGAGAGACATGAAAATGGAAATGTAATATGGTATGAGATCCTGGAACAGAAAAACTCAAGTTATCTAAGTTGGTAATAATGCATCAGTTCATGGTTCATTAGCTATAGCAATGTACCATGCTAGAATGTAAGATCTCACCATAGAGGGAACTGGATCTGAGGTATGTGGACACCGTACTATATACGTATTCCCCATATTTTTGTAATTCAAAAATGTCCTAACCAACGAAGTTTAGTTTTTCTGGAGTTTTGAGATAGAATTGACATGTAACATTGCGTAAGTTTAAAGTACACAAATGGTGATTTGATACTTGTGTGTATTGTGAAATGATGACCACACTAAAGTTGGTTAAAACCTCCATTATCTCACATAATTACATGTGTGTGAGAGAGAATCTATTCTCTTAGTAACTTTGAGTAACTTTCAAGTTACTAAAACTTTCAAGTAACTTACTTAGTACTTGAAAGTACTAGAAAGTACTAACTTTCAAGTAACTTAGTAACTCTTAGTAACTTTCAAGTATTTAATGTAGCAATGTTAACCATAGTCACCATATTGAACCGTTCGCTCTCCAATAGTCATCTTCTAAATGGAAGTTTGTACCCTTTGACTGACATATCAACAGTTCCTCCACTATTTTCAGTGTGGCTGTACCAATGTACAATCCCAACAATAGCACACAAATGGTCCCTTTACTCCACTTCTTTGCAACACTCATTATTTCTTGTCTAAAAGGCAACCATTTTAACAGATTTGAGGGGATATATCATTGTGGTTTCATTTGCATTTCCTTGATGAGTGATATTGAATATCTTTTAATATATTTTTTGGCCACTTGTATGCCCTCTTTGGAAAAGTGTATTCGCATCTGTCCATTTTACAAATCATAGTATTTGAGTTGCTTTGTTTCTGCTATTATATTTTGAACATATTTTACTATTTCAAATAGTAACCCCTTAACAGATAGTTTACAAATATTATATCCTTACAAAAAAAAAACTACATAGTTTTTTCCCCCATTGTATTGTTACTTTTTCTTTCGCTATGATAAAATTTCACATATTCCATTTATTTATTTTTGCTTTTCTTGCTTGTGTTTTGGGTGGCATATTCAAAAATCATTGTGAAACCGATAAAGCTTTTCCTTATGTTTTTTTTTATTAAGAGTTTCATAGTCTTTAATCCATTTTGGGTAGTTTTTGTGAGTGGTGTAAGATAGGAGTCCAATTTAATTCTTCTCCTTATGATTATCCAGTTTTCCAAACACCATTGATTGAAGAAACTCTACTTTCTTCATTAAGTATCTTGGCTGCCTTGTCAAATATTAGTAAACTATATATCTGAGGGTTCATTTCTAGGATCCCAATTTTGTTCCATAGTCTACGACCTATTTTTATGTCAGTAACATACTGTTTTCATTATGATAGCTTTATAATATAATTTCAGATCTGCAAGTGTGGTGCCCCTGGCTTTGCTCTTAATTCTTAGGATTACTTCGGCTATTCAAGGTCATCTGTGGTTCTGTATGAATTTTAGAATTCTCTTTTTATTTCTAGGAGAAAAATCCATTGGAATTTTGATTTGTCTGAGGTAATATGGTTATCTTAATATCAGTTCTTACAGTCCACAAACATGGGGTTGGATCTTTTTATTCATTTACAACTTCTTCATTTCTTTCATCCAAGTCTTCCAGTTTTCAGTATACAGGTTTTTATTGTTTTTGATGCTACTGTAAATGAGTTTCTTTTCTTTATTTCTTTTTTCAGATATCATGTTGTTAGTCTATGGTAACACGGCTAATTTTTTATGTTGATTTTGAATCCTGCAATTTTAATGAATTTGCTATAATAGCTTTTTTGTGGAATCCTTAGAATTTTCTGTATCTATAAGATCATATAATCTTCAAACAGCAAATATTTCTTCTTTCTTTCTGACTTGGATATTTCTTTTTCTTATCTAATTGCTCTGGCTGGAATATCCAGAACTAGTTGAATAGGAGTGGTAAGAACAGATATCCTGTCTAACTACTGATCTTGTATAAAAACGCTTTCATTCCTTCTTCATTGAGTATGTTAGCTGTGCGCTTGTCATAAATGGCCTTAAATATATCACATAGAGTTGTGGTATGTTCCTTCCATATAATTTATTGAGAGTTTTTGTCATGAATGGATGTTGAATTCCATCAAATGTCTTTCTTTCTGCATCTATTGAAATGATCATTTTCAACTTTTATTCTATAAACGTGTATCACATTGATTGATTTATGTATGATGAATCATCCTTGTATTCCAGGGATAAATCTTACTTGATATGGTGTATGACTTTTAATATCCTGTTGAATCCAGTTTCAAATTTCTATTTTCCTCAGAGATATGGTCTATAGTTTCTTATTTGGTGTCTCTATCTGACCTTGGCAGCAGAGTAATGGTAGCCTCATACAATGAGGCTAGAAGAGTTCCCTTCTCTAAGTTTTTGGAAGAGTTTGTGAAGATTCTTCTTTTATTGTTTGATAAAATTCACCAGTGAAACCATTTGGTCCTAGAGTTTTCTTTGTTTGGACATTTGTGATTACTGATTCAATCTCCTTACTAAATATTGGTCTTTTCAGATTTTCTATTTTTCCATGATTGAGTCTTGGTAGTTAGTATGTTTACAACCATGTGTCTCTTCTAGTTCCTCCAATTTATTGGCATATAATTAGTTGCATTGTGTCCTCTTTCATTTCTGATTTTATTCATTTGAATTTCTTTTTTCTTAATATAGCTTGTTTGTCAAATTTTGTAAAATGTTTTCAAACACCAGCTCTTAGTCTCATTGATTTTTTCAACTGCTTTTTAAAATTTTTATTGCATTTATTTCTGCTCTGATCGTTATTTCATTCCTTCTGTTAAACTTCTGAGTTTCTTCTTTCTAGTTCCTTGAAATGTAAGGTAAGTTCTTTAAGATCCTTCTTTTTTCTTAATTTAGGTGTTTGTCACTACAAATCTCCCTCTTATGACTGTCTTTTCTGCATCCTGTGTATATGGAATATTGTGTTTCACTTTTTATTTTTCTCAAGATATTTTTTAATCCTCTTTTGATTTTTTCTTTGACCCACTGGTTGTCCAGGAGCATATTGTTTAATTGACACATATTTGTGAATTTTCCTCCTTTCCTCCTGTTACTAATTACTCCTTACATATCACTATTGTCAAAAAAAAGATACTTGTTATTATTTCAATTTTAAATTTTCTAAGATTTGTTTTCTTACCTCATACACAGTCTATCCTGGAGAATGTGCTATATGTGTTTGAGAAAAATGTGTGTCCTGCTATTGCATGAAATGTTCTGCATATACATGTTAGGTCCATTTAGTCTACAGTATAGTTCAAGTCAAATCTTTGATAAACCATAAACTCAGTATCTCAAACTTACATAATGTATAGCTCGGGATCTATGTTCTTTTTTCCCCATTCTCTCTCTCTCTCTCTCTTTCTCTCTCTCTTTCTCTCTGTCTTTTGACTTTAGCTCAATAAATTTAATAAAAATAAAAATGTAGGGAGAAATGTAGTTGATCACCTGTGATTTAGCTGTCTGTAAAACAATTTTAAAAAACTTTCAACACAACATACTCACCGAGTTTGTATATCTTTGAACTGTCCTGATTCTATTTTTTTAACAAAGTAATACAGATATTTCTTTTTGGCACTCTGAATGTGTGGCAAATGACTCAATATACAAATATAAATTTTTGGATAGCAAATTCTTTTTTTTAAGATTTTATTTATTTATTTCTGAGAATACACTGAGAGGAGAGAGAGAAGCAGAGACACAGGCAGAGGAAGAAGCAGGCGCCATGCAAAAAGCCTGATGTGGGACTCGATCCCAGGTCTCCAGGATCAGGCCCTGGGCCAAAGGCAGTGCTAAACTGCTTGAGCCACCTGGGCTGCCCTGGATAGCAAATTCTTTATTGCGACTTCCATATTGATTTATTGCATTCTTCTTAAATTTTTATTTTCAGTTGTTATGGATTGGTATTGTGTTACAAGAGAGATATATCAGTGAATTCAGATGAGAACTCTTAGGTATTTAGCATTTCTAATTCACATATTTTTTGTAATTCAAAAAGAAAAAAAATAAAATACTTTTGGAAGTATTATTCTAGACTACTGAACTTAAATATTTTTAGTTTCTACAAGTATGTTGAAAATAATCCTCCAGAGATAGAAATCAACAAGTGTGAAAGGAAGGATAATTGGGTTATCTATGCAATTTTGTTTCAAATCGATGGAGATTTCTAGACTAAAATTCATGAATAAAGTTCTGACTATTTCTAGGATGGTTGATAGCAAAATATTGTTTAAATATAAAACATTTGGTCTGTGGAACTTGAACTTGGATTTTACACTGAATGCCTGTTATATGTCTATATTGACTAATGGAGTGATGATTTCTATTCAGTTGTTCTCAATCTGACTATATAAACTGATCGCCTTCAACAACTGGTTCCTCTTTATATTTATAAATATAAACATACATATATGTAGTGTTTATGAATATTCAAGTGGTTTTTAAACATCAAGACAGGATGGCATTTTCCTGTATACAAAAATATCAATAATAAAAGGAACATCTTAAAGAATATATATTAATTTTCTATGGTTGTGTAATAAATTACCATAAACCGTTTAACTTAAAACAATCCCCATTTAATAACTCAAGTTTTTGTAAGTCAGAAGTGTAGCAGGGTTGGTTAGATTCTCTGTTCAGGTTGAAATCAAAATGTTGACCAGCTATTTTCTCATCCAGAATTAGGGCTCTCCCTTTCAAGCTCATTTGGATTCTCAAAAGAAAATTAGTTCCTTGAAGTTGTAAGACTGAAGTCCTCATTTCTTCAATGTCTGTTAAATGAGAGCTGCTCTCAGCTTCTAGAAGCCACCTACTTCCATGTCAGATAATCTCCTCTATCTTCAAGCCATCCACAGTGCATCACATCCTTCTGTTTCAAATGTTTCCGTTCTGCTAAGCCAGAGAGAAACTGTTTTTGAAATGGTTCACAGGATTAGTTCATGTCCAATCAAATAAATTTCCTGTGCTATACAACATGATATGATCACAGAGGTGATATTACATCATATTTCACAGGTATAGGGTGGCACAGTTTTGGGCTGCCATTTTGGAATCCTGCATATCATGGGGTGGATCCTGAGATCTTCAGATTTAAAAGAAAAAGGAAATATGGAGGGGTACAGGAGAAAAAGAAAAAAGGAAGATGACACAGATACTTAAAACAATCGATGATCAAGACAGGCACTCAGAATTCCTATTTGTTTTGAATATAGAATTTATTTTAGAAAGAAGTTTCAGAGGAAAAATGGAGTTATAAATTTGAAGGCAGAGCACTGTAGTATGAATTGGGATTATACCGGCCTATTGTTCTTTCAAGAAACTTGGCAGAGATGAAAATGGTGCAGAAATTAAGAAAGTCAAGGATGAGAGAGATTTGGGTGTTTATGTTTTGAGGAGATCCAGGAGAGAGGAAAAGCTTAATGAATGCCAGTAAAAAAGAATCAAATTAGTTAAGAATCCCATGTATAAAAGTTTTATTTTTTTTTTCCATGTATAAAAGTTTTAAAAAATTAACAAAGCACATGAACTGAGGGTACACAAAAAGCCTATGAGGATTTTTTTTTCTTATACAAAGTAAGTCTTTGCTTGTTTTTTTTTTTTAATTTATTTTTTATTGGTGTTCAATTTACTAACATACAGAATAACACCCAGTGCCCGTCACCCATTCACTCCCACCCCCCGCCCTCCTCCCCTTCTACCACCCCTAGTTTGTTTCCCAGAGTTAGCAGTCTTTACGTTATGTCTCCCTTTCTGATATTTCCCACACATTTCTTCTCCCTTCCCTTATTTTCCCTTTCACTATTATTTATATTCCCCAAATGAATGAGAACATATAATGTTTGTCCTTCTCCGACTGACTTACTTCACTCAGCATAATACCCTCCAGTTCTATCCACGTTGAAGCAAATGGTGGGTATTTGTCATTTCTAATAGCTGAGTAATATTCCATTGTATACATAAACCACAAAAACAGACACATAGATCAGTGGAACAGAATAGAGAATCCAGAAGTGGACCCTGAACTTTATGGGCAACTAATATTCGATAAAGGAGGAAAGACTATCCATTGGAAGAAAGACAGTCTCTTCAATAAATGGTGCTGGGAAAATTGGACATCCACATGCAGAAGAATGAAACTAGACCACTCTCTTTCACCATACACAAAGATAAACTCAAAATGGATGAAAGATCTAAATGTGAGACAAGATTCCATCAAAATCCTAGAGAAGAACACAGGCAACACCCTTTTTGAACTCGGCCATAGTAACTTCTTGCAAGATACATCCACGAAGGCAAAAGAAACAAAAGCAAAAATGAACTATTGGGACTTCATCAAGATAAGAAGCTTTTGCACAGCAAAGGATACAGTCAACAAAACTCAAAGACAACCTACAGAATGGGAGAAGATATTTGCAAATGACATATCAGATAAAGGGCTAGTTTCCAAGATCTATAAAGAACTTATTAAACTCAACACCAAAGAAACAAACAATCCAATCATGAAATGGGCAAAAGACATGAACAGAAACCTCACAGAGGAAGACATAGACATGGCCAACATGCATATGAGAAAATGCTCTGCATCACTTGCCATCAGGGAAATACAAATCAAAACTACAATGAGATACCACCTCTTTGCTTGTTTAGTAATGCAAAAGTAAGTGGCTTTGGCATTTTCTGAGTGTGCTAACGTTTCTCCTGGTGTGTGCCTTGCAGTCCCTCAAAGTATATCTTAATTGCATTCTGAGCATATTTTCCAAAACAAAATGGTCTGAAAAGAAGGTGACCAAATATTTGAAATGACAACACTCCAAGAATAGCTAGATACCTGGTTGGCATACTCAATTAACATGGAAATCTCACTGAGGTTAGGATTTAAACTGTTAGGCTTAGAATAACTAACAGGCACATGTTCAATATATTATAGTTTTTTTCTATGAGTTTAGCAACTAAATTGCATAAATATCTATTTTTCAATGGTTATTTTAACCAAATAACTACATGTTCCATTTATTTGTAACTGATTGGCAAAAGACTCAAAAAGAACTCAATAAACCCAAACATGCTTCTTAGTACAAAATACACAATTAACATTAGAATTGTCAACATACACAATTTTTTTAAGACTGAGTAACAACATAGCATGTTTACTATTGTATCCAAAAGGAAATACAAGATTTCCCCTATGTTTGTCATTTCTGTTAACACACACATCTTAAAACATCTTTGTAAATGACTATTTTATATAACAGAACTATGTTCATTATTTAAAAATGATAGCTATATATTTTGGGGATAAAATCCCTATGTTGGAAGAAAAATGTTTACCTAAGAGAAAGTTAAGATGGAGCACAGTCTTTGGAATATTGTGGTGTGTGCGTGTGTGTGTGTGTGTGTAAGTAACAACATACTAAGTATTGTAAGTAGATCTAATAATTAGAGATAATTTCTTGATTCCAAAGCATGGTAGACCAAATAATTGTTCTTCAAAGATGTCTGTTTCCTAATATCCAGACCTGTAATTATGTTACCTTGCATGGCAAATGGACTACTGGTTATTACCTTAAGAATCCTGGAGGTGAGGGGCATCTGAGTAGCTCAGTTGGTTGAGCCTCTGCATTCAGCTCAGGTCATGATCCCTGGATCCTGGGATTGAGCCCCACTTGTATGGTATCCTCAGCAGGGAGTCTGCTTCTCCCTTTCCTCCCTACTTTAGGCTCTTCTATCTGTTTCTCTCTCTCTCTCTCTCTCTCTCTCAAATAAATAAATAAATAGTTTTTTAAAAGGCATTAAAAAAAAAAAGAATCCTGGAGATGAGACCATTATCCTGGATTACCTAGGTGGGCCCAACACAATCACAAAGGTTCTTATAAAATGGAGGCCAGAAGGTTAGAGTCAGAGAAGCAGATACAATAAGAAGCAGAGGTTCAGAGGATGTGATGATGGGATCATGAGAGAAGAATAAAGATGCTCTCTAGAAACTAGAAGAGGCAAAGGTACAGATTCCAGTTTTTGCCTTCTCCCTTTCCCACAAGGAGTTTGAACAGAAATGCAGCCTTTCTGACTCCTTTTAGACTTCTGATATCTAGAACTGTAGCATAATAAATTTCTGTGGTTCTTTTAAGCTACTAAGTTTGTGGCAACTTATTACAGAAGTAACAAAAAACTATTACACCAAGTGCAGTCTAATGTAACTATCCACACTCCAGGTAGTATGTTTAATTCAATGCTTTTCTTTCCATAATTATGGCTATATCACACGTAAAAATAATTGTTTAGCTTATAAAGAATGGTAATTTTAAAAGTTGATTAAAGCATTTCAGAAAGGCTGAGCAAAATCTCAGGATTCCTGTCACACTTTTAATTACTCAGTGATTAGATTAATCCTGGATCTAGTAAAGTTCCAGTAGGAGGAATTTAGTAACATGCACAAAAGAAGTGTTATGAGTCTTATGATGTAATAGGGATAAGACTTTTAGTGTGTTGACAAAAGACAGGACTTTATCAAAGATCTGTGTTTCTAGGTAGCATCTGGTTGACAGTTCTAACAGAGGGATAGAACATGACTATGTCTCAGGAGGGTCCTCTTTCTGCCTGGGTAGCCTACAAATTGAAAAATGGCCTGTCCTCATTGCTGAAGTCTTTGCTGCCCTTCCTGCTTTGTGTCATGTCCTCTTGCTGAGGATGAGAGTTCAGAGACCTGAGATCTAGCTTCCAGGTATCTCATACAGATGCAATCTCAGCAGTTTGCCATTTGGGAGCAACACATCTCTATTCCCTGCTCTTGTGTTTTACAAGATAAAATATTCCTTTGTTACCCTCAAAGCTACTCCATAAGTAAATTTAGGAAACTTCCACTTATGTACGAAGGATTGATCCAATGGTTTTCTCTCTGTTCCCTCCTTAAACCCCAGCAATACAAATAAAATATCAAATTGTATTCCAATACAAGTACAGATAAAAAATGTTGATGAATTTTGAGGGAAAGTAGATAAATAAGGACAACTGACTTAGCAGTGAAAGGAAGATAATCCTTACAGTCATGGAGCCAATTAATAGCAGCTAATTTATCCAACAGAAAACAGGGGTCTCAGAACTTTGGATGCAACAACTATCTCTGAAGGCTGGAATGTGAGAGTTAAGACTGCAAGTAGTATGACTGAGGCTCCTAGACTTTTTATCTGCAAGGCTTTGCTACCAAGAGAATGTAGATTTCCCACCCCAGCATAATAGAGAAAGTAACCTCTCTGAGAAGGCTGGGTTAGTAAAGCTCTGGAATCAAATAACTAAACTCAGAGAAGGAATGAAATTAAGAATGAATGCAAGCCTGCAAAGTGCATGGTGACACCCCTCTGCTCTCTTCTTAACATACTTCCCAGGATTCTTTCTGAGCAGTGGAACAGACCAAACGTCAAAACATAATGACATTTCAGATTTGCCCAGTGGATTAACATACTCTTATTAACCACACTATGGTAAAATTCTTTACTCTGTTAATGAAGCCCATCCAAAAAGTGTTTCCAATCGCCACCTTACTGCCCTATTTTTAATTATAGTTTTCCAGAGATCACCATGCATGTGTCCATACCAATAGCAAAAACAAAAAACCAACAAAACGAAACAGCTCAGAAGAAATAAGCAGCGTTCTTATTTTATTTTTTTTTTTAGGAGGCAGCGTTCTTAGTTTTAAAAAAATTCCAGTAAACGTATAAAGCCAGGCAACATAAATGAAATGCATTCTTTAAAAATATATCACAATGCTATGCAAATGGAGTATTCAGAAAAGAAAATAATTATATTTTTTTTGGCTTGCAAAGTATAAAGTTTTTGATATGTGTGACTTCTTGGCAATGCCATTAAAGGTAACGGGTGCCCTACTCTCCCTTCTCCTCTTCCTGCTAACTGACATGCATGCAAGTGGCTGGGCCAGCCATGGCAAATGATAAAATGGAAGCCATATGGTGGAACAGTAGAGATTTAAGAATCAATAAACTAGATTCCTAATATAGGGGAGCTATCATGTCAGCCTTCAACTGAGGATATTTAGACAGCTACCTGAAGAGAGAAATATTTGTTTTAAGCCACTGTTATTCAGTCTCTACAGTAACCAAATCTAATTGATAATGGTAGATAGTTGATGTCTTTTTTTTTAAGATTTTATTCATGAGAGAAACAGAGAGAGAGAGAGAGAGAGGCAGAGACACAGGCAGAGGGCTGTGTCTCCATGCAGGGAGCCTGATGTGGGACTCAATCCTGGGACCCAGAATCACGCCCTGGGCTACAGGCAGGCACCAAACCACTGAGCCACCCAGGGATCCCCAGTTGATGTCTTTCTGATAAGCACACAGAAACCACAAAGGAAATAAAGGGAAAACAATGCAAATAAATATTGGGAGCAAGTAGCTAGTGAGTGTCACAAAGCTAATAGTAAAAAACCTGCAGTTTTGACCAAAATATCAATAAACTTTATATTTAAATCAAAAATGGATATCAATGTCAACCTAAATATCAAAGGATATAAAGAATATATCAAATGGTACAAAGACCATTTAAGAATAGCAAGCTTCAAAATATTTATCTTCATGTATTGTTTTTCAGAAAGCTACTAGAGTACATGTTTCATAAAAATGATAAAAGTGAATCATAAAAAATAAACAGTGTGGGAAACAAAAGATAAGTATTCAATACAGAAAAAAGGCACAAGACTTCCCAGGAACAAAATAAAATGTTCCTCTACAACAGCTCTTTGTCAGATCTAGAACACAACCAGTTCAGGAAGCAAGATGAACACCAAGTGTTTCAGGAAACGTGAGTCCAAGAAAAAAAAAGATGGAATGGATATCTTACCTGATAAAATATTTGAGCATGTTGAGATGAGTTCTACAGTTCTCTTGGAAAGCCTAGGTTAATCAATCAGTGATAGGAAGAAAGAAAATACACACATACACTCACATGAAATCATTACTAGCTCCAAGAAAAGCAAAATGCTGTCCCAAACAGGAAATGTAATAGGAACAATAAATGATGGGAGCCAGTTTACTTATTATTATAATAATAAAATTGAATAGTAGAACATTGAGCCAGGAACTGAGACATGAGTACTGGAAAGTATGTGGCGAGGAAGATGGGTAACAGGACTTTGAACAAGGTTACATCATCACAATCCACAGCAGGCAGACAACTATTCATAAACAGAAAAATCTAGAAATTGTGACATTAACGATTCCAATGTTTAGAAATACAATGCAACATGCCAGAAGAAATAGATGAATGAGTTGCATAGGTTTACCTTTGGGGAGTGGGAATCAGGAAAGAAGGATTAAGGTAGAAACTCCTATTCTTCCTTAGATAGCTTATAATGCTATTATTTTCCTAAATAAAACTTACACATTTAAAAAAAATTAAAACTTATCTCCCTACAATTCATGCTTTCATTTTAGCCACATAAAAAATCCAGATATCTACCAGCTTGGAAATGAAAGAGGGTATCAGAAAAGTTTCCTGTCATATCAGTTTTAATTTGCCCACAGTACTTCAGTTTGAATCCTAACATAAAGGAAATAAAGAAGCTTTGCTTTCTGTCTGGTGCCCTGAGCATTGGCTTCCTGCACACACCCGTACTCAACCACCCATTATATTTCAATATTTCAGTAAGAGGAGGGTACTGAAATAACACAGGATCTTAGATTTATCAATCAAATACTGTCAGTAGACTTAGTGTATTGCTAATTTTTAACCAAAATTCAAATAAGAGATGCACCTTCATATCAGTTTCCTTGAAGATACAAGACAGTCTCAGTAACAATGGCGAAGTATTTATAGTTGTCTGTCTTCAAATAATTTAATAGCATTGAGTCATAATCAGAACCTCTATGGGGTTGAGTAGCGCAGGTTAAAATGTTTCTATAACTTAATAAGTATTACCTTATTGTGTAGTGTGATTAAGAAATCATTTATACCTTTAATTTTTCAGTCTGTCTTTGCTTTCTTTCCCTCCTTCCTTTCCTTCCTCTTTCCTTCTCTTTATAAGCTTTTCTCTTAAAAACAGTGATTTTGTTTATTCCTTCCAGAAATACTAGATTATAGGCATATTACTCCCAAACAATAGCTAGAGCAAACCTCATCAATTTAAGAATGGGGAGTGCATCATGTAATGAGTTTATGCCTGTATCTCTGTTACCAAATGGATCTAAAGTGACATCTCAGGGCCTTGTTAATGAGATTCTTCTTATGTAAGGGAATCTGGTAATGGGATCATACCAAATCAGATTATTTAGAGATAATGTTAACACAAATTAAATTAATTAGTGTTCAATTTGTCCTTCACAAACAAAAAAATAAAATAAAACAGCTAACTAGTAATATAGAGTGATACTAGTGATGAAATAACATACTTTAGGATCTAAGCCTAGAATTTGCAAATTAGGAAGTTGATAGAACAAAAGTAGTTGTATATTTTAAAAAGTCATATGTAAGACAAATGCTTTCAAGCCCATCAACAACTGATTCTCCTGCTCATCCAAAGCTTTGTAGGTAGGTCATTCTTATTTCTGCAAATTACATGGTTATTCTATTTTCTAAAGTGTTATTCTATGTACAATTTGGTTTTCCTTCAAAACTACTAAAAAGTCACACCTAATATGTAGCATTATTAGCCTAAGTTTTAGATGCTCTTATAGAAGCCATCAATCCCTCTGTATAATTGCACTCTTAAAGATGTGATTCCACTTATTTATCACATTAGCTGTGCTACTGGTAATGAAAATGCATATCCCACAGAAATCATGTGACCTACTGGGAGAAATGTTTAAGTAGAAGCTCCTCAGGTAATTAATTACACTGTGTAGAAGTAAGTTGAGATATAACACTAAGAGAATATATTGCTATGAATCATAGTTCTTTATGAAACTAACTATGTCTCATATGGACATACTGAAAATGTTTAAAATACAGATTTAATTGCTTCTGATTCTACATGTTAATTTGGCTTTCTTTTTAAAAACACAAAACTTTGATTGTCTTAAATTGATTCTAATGAGTCAAATGCAAGCAGAAACACAGTAATAAAGCAACTTAAATCATCCAGTTGAGTGACTGACAAGGTTGGAAATCATTGGCAAGTCCAAAAAGCATTCAGTTATATATATATTCAACCTATGCCATTGCAAATAATCATATTCAAGTATTCATTCAGCATGTGATCAGTAAAGACCTCCTATGTATCATCAGCACGTTAAAAAATGGATGCATAATGAGGAATGAGACATGGTCCTTAACTTTATCAAAATCTGTAACACATGCCAGATACCTAATATGAAATTGGATTAGGTTCTACAAGTATAGGATGTTTTGAGAGAATGAATAGAATTCACTTAACTCTGATTATGCCTCTCCGAGGTAACATTTACTCTAACATGTAAAATATAAGCGCTGATTACCCTAGCATGCCACCTAGCAGGGTGGGGGGACTGTGGAGAATTTCAGGTATAGGCATGAGCAAGGAGTGTGATGTGAAGCTGTATTTGACAGAATCAATCACATGTAATGGAAAACATGTTTTTACTAGGGATAAACTGTAAGGACATAGTAGTACAAAAAATGACAATAATATTTGCAATGTATATCCCATATCTGAACAATTTAGATTACTGCATTAAAGATTGCCTGCAGAATACATTTATGGGATATGCTTCTGGCTAGGACACTTCAGAAATCTTGAAGACAACATTTTGAATGGATCATAGTAGCAACTTTATCTTTGCTTTTTCCTTACAGAAGGAGAATTAGAGCACAACTCAAGTCAATTATGATAAATAGATTTACTCTGAAAAGTCTCTACTTTCTGATATATTTCTAAATTACATGGAAAAGTTTAATGTTATCCTGCTAATCATCTTATGTTTTTCAAGAAAAAAATATTTTTATCAGGTTAAAATTCATAACAAAACCTGGGGCACCTAGGTGGCCGTGTGGGTTAAGTGTCTGCCTGCCTTCCGCTTAGGCCACTATCCCAGAGTCCTGGGATGGAATCCCATATTAGGCTCCCTGATCAACACGGAGTCTGCTTCTCCATCTACCCCTCCCCACTGCTTGTGCTCCCTCTCCTCTCCTCTCTCTCTCTCTCTCACTCATACTGTCTCTCAAGTAAATAAAATCTTTTAAAAAATTAGCAAAGCCTATTTTAAAAATTTTATTATTAAGTATTAGACAAATTAGAAAATTAAATGTATATTTTGGGGTATTTTTGTTTTTTTTTAATTATTTATTTATTTATTTATGATAGTCACAGAGAGAGAGAGAGACAGAGACAGAGACACAGGCAGAGGGAGAAGCAGGCTCCATGCACCGATGTGGGATTTGATCCCGGGTCTCCAGGATCGCACGCTGGGCCAAAGGTAGGCGCTAAACCGCTGCACCACCCAGGGATCTCTGAAATGTATATTTGAATTCCAATTCAAAGATGGTAAAACAAACTTCATTTGAATTTTTCCTGAAAAAAAAACACATAACTTCTGAATGTGCAATATTACTAAACCAAATAATAATGTTGGAAAGGACTCTGAAATGTATAGATCCAAATGATCTGTTCCAGCTTCATTAAGTACTGAGTTCAGTTTTTGTATCCCAAACTATTGTTGAAGCATGAAGTTCACTATGTTATTTGCAGAGATTAACTGGCCATGAAATCATCAAAATTTAATCAGCATTTACATTCATAATATTAATAGGGATAAATTCAAAGCAAGTTACCTGAAAAACTACTGAACAAAAAAGCTGACAGAGGCAGATAGGTATTTTACATATAAACATTATTATTTTCCAGTTTTTCTTATAAAGTAGCACTATGATTTTGTAAGACCAACAAACTAATATCTAACACGTACATTTGCCATGACATGTGTGAAAGACAATACTGATTAGAAATGTTAGGTGAATCTGATGCAAGAAGGAAGCTCGTGGGATACTCTCCAACGGCACTATACCTGGGAGTGGTCAGCAACTGACTAAAGATATAAAAGACCAATTATTGAGCAAATAAATCCAGAAAAGCCTTTTTCATTGTACTTGACAAATGCACAGAAATTGTTAATACAGAATACTTCCAATACAGGCATTTGTGTCCATTATCTTAATGGTGATACGAAGCAAGAATTGTGTTGTCGTTTTTTTTTTTTTTCTGTTTTTTGGGGGGGGTTGGAGGATCTACTACCAACAAATACAGCTAGCTCTGTGTTTGTGTTATATCAACGAAGAGATGTGAAATGGACTTCACACTTCAGGTTTTGAGTAGAAATATGTTTTAAAGGCAGAAGCTTGCACTAAATTAATATTGGTGCATCAAAATATAAATCAAATACTAGTTTCCTTAGTAAGATTGACTTGGCCAAAAAAATCAGTAAGTTGCACAAACTAAATATATTTGATCACATGTATTAAAATTGTGAATATATAAATCGATGTATTAAAATCAATATTTGCTCAATTAATAATATAAGAACTGACTGTAAACAAGTGTTAATTCATGCTGAAGTAAAATGTTTTTCAATGGCAAGAGTACAGTTGCAAATTTGGAACTGAAGAATCAACTCTCAATGTTCCTGTCAGATAAGAAACCAGTTTGGTTCCAACTCTTCAATGATGAGAATTGGATAGTCAATCTTCCTTTGGTATTTTTAATGATTTTAATCCTTTCACACAAGGAAGGAATGCAACATGGCAGATAAGATCCAAGGGCACAAAATAAAGTTGGAAGTTTGGAAGAAAAACATTTGTAGGGGCCGAGCTCCCTAAGGGCTGCAGCGCGCACGGCGGGACCCGGAGCAGCTCGGGGGGGCTCGGGCGGCGGCTCCGCGGAGGGGGCTGCGGGGCCCGGGAGCGCGAATCCAACAGCGCAGGCTCCGGAGCACAGGGCGCCGGGACACAGCCCAGGATCCGGCCTCCCCCGGGACAGGCAGAGGCCGGGAGGGCCCAGGACAGCAAGGACGCTCCTGCCCCGAGCTGAGCAGATCAGTGGCCCCGCCCGGAGCCTCCAGGCCCTGCAGACGGAGAGCTCGGAGTTCCTGCCGGAGCTGAATCCAGGTTTCCAGAGCTGCCCCGCCACTGGGGCTGTTCCTCCTGCGGCCTCACGGGGTAAACAACCCCCACCGAGCCCTGCACCAGGCAGGGGCACAGCAGCTCCCCCAAGTGCTAACACCTGAAAATCAGCACAACAGGCCCCTCCCCCAGAACACCAGCTAGACTGACAACTTCCAGGAGAAGCCAAGGGACTTAAAGTACACAGAATCAGAAGATACTCCCCCGTGGTTCTTTTTTTGTTTGTTTGTTTTTGTTTTTGTTTTTGTTTTGTTTTGCTTTTTGATTTGTTTCCTTCCCCCACCCCCTTTTTTTCTCCTTTCTTTTTCTTTCTTTCTTCTTTTTTTTTTTTTTTTTTTTTCGTTTTTTTTTCTTTTTCTTCCCTTTTTTTTTCTCTTTCTCTTTTCTTTCCTTCTTTCTCTCCTCTCTTTTTCTCTTTTTCCCAATACAACTTGCTTTTGGCCACTCTGCACTGAGCAAAATGACTAGAAGGAAAACCTCACCTCAAAAGAAAGAATCAGAAACAGTCCTCTCTCCCACAGAGTTACAAAATCTGGATTACAATTCAATGTCAGAAAGCCAATTCAGAAGCACTATTATACAGCTACTGGTGGCTCTAGAAAAAAGTATAAAGGACTCAAGAGACTTCATGACTGCAGAATTTAGAGCTAATCAGGCAGAAATTAAAAATCAATTGAATGAGATGCAATCCAAACTAGAAGTCCTAACGACAAGGGTTAACGAGGTGGAAGAACGAGTGAGTGACCTAGAAGACAAGTTGATAGCAAAGAGGGAAACTGAGGAAAAAAGAGACAAACAATTAAAAGACCATGAAGATAGATTAAGGGAAATAAACGACAGCCTGAGGAAGAAAAACCTACGTTTAATTGGGGTTCCCGAGGGCGCCGAAAGGGACAGAGGGCCAGAATATGTATTTGAACAAATTCTAGCTGAAAACTTTCCTAATCTGGGAAGGGAAACAGGCATTCAGATCCAGGAAATAGAGAGATCCCCCCCTAAAATCAATAAAAACCGTTCAACACCTCGACATTTAATTGTGAAGCTTGCAAATTCCAAAGATAAGGAGAAGATCCTTAAAGCAGCAAGAGACAAGAAATCCCTGACTTTTATGGGGAGGAGTATTAGGGTAACAGCAGACCTCTCCACAGAGACCTGGCAGGCCAGAAAGGGCTGGCAGGATATATTCAGGGTCCTAAATGAAAAGAACATGCAACCAAGAATACTTTATCCAGCAAGGCTCTCATTCAAAATGGAAGGAGAGATAAAGAGCTTCCAAGACAGGCAGCAACTAAAAGAATATGTGACCTCCAAACCAGCTCTGCAAGAAATTTTAAGGGGGCCTCTTAAAATTCCCCTTTAAGAAGAAGTTCAGGGGAACAGTCCACAAAAACAAAGACTGAATAGATATCATGATGACACTAAACTCATATCTCTCAATAGTAACTCTGAATGTGAACGGGCTTAATGACCCCATCAAAAGGCGCAGGGTTTCAGACTGGATAAAAAAGCAGGACCCATCTATTTGCTGTCTACAAGAGACTCATTTTAGACAGAAGGACACCTACAGCCTGAAAATAAAAGGTTGGAGAACCATTTACCATTCAAATGGTCCTCAAAAGAAAGCAGGGGTAGCCATCCTCATATCAGATAAACTAAAATTTACCCCAAAGACTGTAGTGAGAGATGAAGAGGGACACTATATCATACTTAAAGGATCTATTCAACAAGAGGACTTAACAATCCTCAATATATATGCTCCAAATGTGGGAGCTGCCAAATATATAAATCAATTATTAACCAAAGTGAAGAAATACTTAGATAATAATACACTTATACTTGGTGACTTCAATCTAGCTCTTTCTATACTCGATAGGTCTTCTAAGCAAAACATCTCCAAAGAAACGAGAGCTTTAAATGATACACTGGACCAGATGGATTTCACAGATATCTACAGAACTTTACATCCAAACTCAACTGAATACACATTCTTCTCAAGCGCACATGGAACTTTCTCCAGAATAGACCACATATTGGGTCACAAATCGGGTCTGAACCGATACCAAAAGATTGGGATTGTCCCCTGCATATTCTCGGACCATAATGCCTTGAAATTAGAACTAAATCACAACAAGAAGTTTGGAAGGACCTCAAACACATGGAGATTAAGGACCATCCTGCTAAAAGATAAAAGGGTCAACCAGGAAATTAAGGAAGAATTAAAAAGATTCATGGAAACTAATGAGAATGAAGATACAACCGTTCAAAATCTTTGGGATGCAGCAAAAGCAGTCCTAAGGGGGAAATACATCGCAATACAAGCATCCATTCAAAAACTGGAAAGAACTCAAATACAAAAGCTAACCTTACACATAAAGGAGCTAGAGAAAAAACAGCAAATAGATCCTACACCCAAGAGAAGAAGGGAGCTAATAAAGATTCGAGCAGAACTCAACGAAATCGAGACCAGAAGAACTGTGGAACAGATCAACAGAACCAGGAGTTGGTTCTTTGAAAGAATTAATAAGATAGATAAACCATTAGCCAGCCTTATTAAAAAGAAGAGAGAGAAGACTCAAATTAATAAAATCATGAATGAGAAAGGAGAGATCACTACCAACACCAAGGAAATACAAACGATTTTAAAAACCTATTATGAACAGCTATACGCCAATAAATTAGGCAATCTAGAAGAAATGGACGCATTCCTGGAAAGCCACAAACTACCAAAACTGGAACAGGAAGAAATAGAAAACCTGAACAGGCCAATAACCAGGGAGGAAATTGAAGCAGTCATCAAAAACCTCCCAAGACACAAGAGTCCAGGGCCAGATGGCTTCCCAGGAGAATTTTATCAAACGTTTAAAGAAGAAATCATACCTATTCTCCTAAAGCTGTTTGGAAAGATAGAAAGAGATGGAGTACTTCCAAATTCGTTCTATGAAGCCAGCATCACCTTAATTCCAAAGCCAGACAAAGACCCCGCCAAAAAGGAGAATTACAGACCAATATCCCTGATGAACATGGATGCAAAAATTCTCAACAAGATACTGGCCAATAGGATCCAACAGTACATTAAGAAAATTATTCACCATGACCAAGTAGGATTTATCCCTGGGACACAAGGCTGGTTCAACACCCGTAAAACAATCAATGTGATTCATCATATCAGCAAGAGAAAAACCAAGAACCATATGATCCTCTCATTGGATGCAGAGAAAGCATTTGACAAAATACAGCATCCATTCCTGATCAAAACTCTTCAGAGTGTAGGGATAGAGGGAACATTCCTCGACATCTTAAAAGCCATCTATGAAAAGCCCACAGCAAATATCATTCTCAATGGGGAAGCACTGGGAGCCTTTCCCCTAAGATCAGGAACAAGACAGGGATGTCCACTCTCACCACTGCTATTCAACATAGTACTGGAAGTCCTAGCCTCAGCAATCAGACAACAAAAAGACATTAAAGGCATTCAAATTGGCAAAGAAGAAGTCAAACTCTCCCTCTTCGCCGATGACATGATACTCTACATAGAAAACCCAAAAGTCTCCACCCCAAGATTGCTAGAACTCATACAGCAATTCGGTAGCGTGGCAGGATACAAAATCAATGCCCAGAAGTCAGTGGCATTTCTATACACTAACAATGAGACTGAAGAAAGAGAAATTAAGGAGTCAATCCCATTTACAATTGCACCCAAAAGCATAAGATACCTAGGAATAAACCTCACCAAAGATGTAAAGGATCTATACCCTCAAAACTATAGAACACTTCTGAAAGAAATTGAGGAAGACACAAAGAGATGGAAAAATATTCCATGCTCATGGATTGGCAGAATTAATATTGTGAAAATGTCAATGTTACCCAGGGCAATATACACGTTTAATGCAATCCCTATCAAAATACCATGGACTTTCTTCAGAGAGTTAGAACAAATTATTTTAAGATTTGTGTGGAATCAGAAAAGACCCCGAATAGCCAGGGGAATTTTAAAAAAGAAAACCATATCTGGGGGCATCACAATGCCAGATTTCAGGTTGTACTACAAAGCTGTGGTCATCAAGACAGTGTGGTACTGGCACAAAAACAGACACATAGATCAGTGGAACAGAATAGAGAATCCAGAAGTGGACCCTGAACTTTATGGGCAACTAATATTCGATAAAGGAGGAAAGACTATCCATTGGAAGAAAGACAGTCTCTTCAATAAATGGTGCTGGGAAAATTGGACATCCACATGCAGAAGAATGAAACTAGACCACTCTCTTTCACCATACACAAAGATAAACTCAAAATGGATGAAAGATCTAAATGTGAGACAAGATTCCATCAAAATCCTAGAGAAGAACACAGGCAACACCCTTTTTGAACTCGGCCATAGTAACTTCTTGCAAGATACATCCACGAAGGCAAAAGAAACAAAAGCAAAAATGAACTATTGGGACTTCATCAAGATAAGAAGCTTTTGCACAGCAAAGGATACAGTCAACAAAACTCAAAGACAACCTACAGAATGGGAGAAGATATTTGCAAATGACATATCAGATAAAGGGCTAGTTTCCAAGATCTATAAAGAACTTATTAAACTCAACACCAAAGAAACAAACAATCCAATCATGAAATGGGCAAAAGACATGAACAGAAATCTCACAGAAGAAGACATAGACATGGCCAACATGCACATGAGAAAATGCTCTGCATCACTTGCCATCAGGGAAATACAAATCAAAACCACAATGAGATACCACCTCACACCAGTGAGAATGGGAAAAATTAACAAGGCAGGAAACAACAAATGTTGGAGAGGATGTGGAGAAAAGGGAACCCTCTTACACTGTTGGTGGGAATGTGAACTGGTGCAGCCACTGTGGAAAACTGTGTGGAGGTTCCTCAAACAGTTAAAAATATACCTGCCCTACGACCCAGCAATTGCACTGTTGGGGATTTACCCCAAAGATACAAATGCAATGAAACGCTGGGACACCTGCACCCCGATGTTTCTAGCAGCAATGGCCACGATAGCCAAACTGTGGAAGGAGCCTCGGTGTCCAACGAAAGATGAATGGATAAAGAAGATGTGGTTTATGTATACAATGGAATATTACTCAGCTATTAGAAATGACAAATACCCACCATTTGCTTCAACGTGGATGGAACTGGAGGGTATTATGCTGAGTGAAGTAAGTCAGTCGGAGAAGGACAAACATTATATGTTCTCATTCATTTGGGGAATATAAATAATAGTGAAAGGGAAAATAAGGGAAGGGAGAAGAAATGTGTGGGAAATATCAGAAAGGGAGACAGAACATAAAGACTGCTAACTCTGGGAAACGAACTAGGGGTGGTAGAAGGGGAGGAGGGCGGGGGGTGGGAGTGAATGGGTGACGGGCACTGGGTGTTATTCTGTATGTTAGTAAATTGAACACCAATAAAAAAAAAAAAAAAAAAAAAAAAAATAAAAACATTTGTAGGGAATGTTATGACATGTTCCATAATTTAACAATTATGAGTAAAACAGGTCATGAT